>NC_090450.1:922206165-922820938 GCF_031143425.1 Pleurodeles waltl | reverse complement strand
TGGTTCGCAGGGAGACAATATAGTTATCTAAATTCATAACACTTCTAGCTCACACTAATACCAATACCATAATCCTCAGCAGTCGGCATCCAAATAAATTTAAACATCTTATATTCACATATGACATATCTGCTGTCCATCGCCAGTACTGTGCAGCCAATAAACCAGCCATCAGGCATAGAATAACTGAAGAGATCTGTCAGACTCTGCAGGTCAACAAGATGATTTTAATCTAGTCCAGATATAGATATATATATATATAATTCACAGAAAAAACAAAGGTTATAGGGACGTTATAGTTAGGAGATAAAATGTAATCCACTCTGTTTTATATATCTATATATATATGTGTGTGTGTGTGTGTGTGTATATATATATATATGTATATATATATATATATATATATAATTCACTGAAAAAACAAAGGTTATAGGGATTTATAATTAGGAAATAAAAATTTAAAAACCTTAAAAATTCACTCAAAAAAGGTTACAGGGACGTTATAGTTAGGTTCAGGATTTGCACACACAAAACCAGAGAAATTTTGCAGTTATAATTATAGTTATCTCAAGTAACTATAACCTGTGCCGTAAGGTAACTATAGCTCGTGTCCATGCCATGCACAGTTTTCTCATCAATAATTTCCCTGCAAATGTGGCAGTGATATTATGATTGATGTCATAGCAGATGTCATGAGTGATGTGATATGTGGGGTAATTATCAGTGCATGGCGAGGGCGCAAGTTATAGTTACATTATAGATACCTTAGGGCACGATTTATAGGTACATGAGGTAACTATAACTGCTGAAATTCTATGGTTTTGTGTGTGTAAAATCTTAATCTAACTATAGCACCCCTGTGACCTTTGTTTTTTTTTTAGTGTATTCCTAAGGTTTTTATTTCCTAACTATAACATCCCTGCAACCTTTGTTTTTTGGTCAATTCGATGTTTTTTAAATGCTATTTCCTAACTCTAGCATCCCTGTAACCTGGGGGTGTGAGTGTTTGTCTGGTTGGGGGGGGTGTAAGTATATGTGTTATGTGTGGTGGGTGGGTGATTGCATGTGTGACTGGCTGTGTGGGCCTGTGGGTGGGTGTGGAAGTGGTTGTGTGAGTGGTTTTGGGGGTTTGTGAGTGGGTGTGTGAGTGGCTGTGTGGGTGTGTGAATGGTTGTGTGGGTGTGTGAATGGGTGCATGAGTGTGTGAGTGGGTGTGAGAGTGTGAAGGCCGTGTGGGTCTGTGAGTGGGTGTATGAGTGGTTACCTGGGTGTGTAAGTGGATGTGTGAGTTAGTGTTTAGGTAAGTGTGTGGGTCTGTGAGTGGGTGTATGTGTTTTTTTAAATTTTAATTGGGGTCTGGATCTGCAGAGCAACCCGGATCTATGAGAATCCGGGTGGATCTACGGGATCCTCGGGATCCTTAAATGCACAAAAAAACATTTTTGGACTATTTTTTGCCCATGAGGGTTCTCCTACAGACACTTCCATCAGTCCTATGGGGTCAGGATAACTCTACCCTGACACCTTCTATCACTTTTAAATTGTATTTTCCCCGCTGGGAACCGAGTCCCAATGAACAAAATAGTGGGCTAAAAATTCTTCTCAGGTTGCAGTCAGTCAATCATGGAACTGGTGTTGTCACTCAGATCTGTGAATTCCCCCGTGCCCATGGACGATCTGCGGTAGATCCGCATCTCTAGATATACATACATCTTTTTTCTTTAATAACTCCAAAACTACTGCACAGATTTTTAAAAAATTACAAAAAGAGACCTTTGTGGATCAAGATCTAGCTTTCTGCCAAATTTAGTGCAATTCAGTTCAGCGGTTCAGGCTGTAGTCATGTCTAACATTGCATGGGGAAAATGCATTTTGGGACCCCTCCCCTTTTTTCTCGCCCCTGCTTGATGAATCACCCTGAAGTGTTCCAGATAGCACCTGAAGTGACTGGCACCCTAGTCTTGTATATTCATGTAGATTCATGTAGATTCGTCAAACTGTGCCAAAGTTATTAGCAAAACACAAAACGCTTTTCCTATGAAAACTAGGTCCTAACTATATCAATTTACTGACGACCACCGGTAGGTAATATATATATATAGGCCGTCTATTCCTGTTTTTTTGCACTGTTGAAAATGATATAAAGAAATAAATTCAAAGCAACTATACTTGGATCGTGGGGCTGCTTGCTTCCCTTCCCGCCATAAAAAGGATTTGGGGAGTCTTTCTGTATGTATGTATATATATATATAAATATATATAATTAATTTTAAGCCAAAATCTAGATATACTCCCACGACCCCCCATGATAATATTGATGCCTTTCATGAAGCAGTGGTTTTTGAGTTGTTTCAACTCTGGAAGGATAGTAGTGATATGCTTGCGACCAATCTAACATTAGGACAACATACAGCATTAATTACAATTATGGTATTCTTTCTGATGATGAGTTCAAATTTTTGACAGTCAAAAAACTGGAAGCACCTTGTTTTTATATGTTGCCGAAAATTCACAAGGATAGAACGAATCCCCCTGGCAGACCGATAGTGTCGGCGAAAGGCAGCCTATTAGAGAACACTTCAATGTACCTTGACTGTTTCCTATGTCCCTATGTTTCTAGCCTGGTATTTTATTGTAGAGACGTTATGGACTTTATTACGAAAATACAAAACATTCCATGGAAGGCTGATTAAATTATGGTGACCATAGATGTAGTGTCCTTATATACGTGTATGCCACATGACTTAGGGATTCAGGCATGCCAACATTTTTTCAGGGACAAGCCTATAAGGCTATATGAGCATTCTGAATTACTTCTAAAAATGCTGAGGTTTTGTTTCGAGAACAATTTATTTTTATTTGAAGATCAATGGTATGGACAGGTCACAGGGACTGCAATGGGAAGTTCTTTTGCTCCTAGCTATGCCTGTTTGTTTATGGGATGGTGGGAGACACAACATGTGATGTCGGAAGAAAATGAAAAATGGACTAAACATATCATTCTTTGGACAAGATATATTGAGGATATTTTTGTAATATGGGACGGACCAGAGAAAGTACTACAGGATTTTTTGGCCTGGTTACCTAATAATCAGTTTATTCTGAGTTTTACACACAAAATACACAGACAGGTCATGGAATTCTTGGTTGTTGATGTCATAGTCGAGGATGATATCCTTCAGACTAGACTTTTCCGTTAAAGCACAGCAGGAAATAGCATATTACATGCCCGTAGCCATCACCTACCTAAATTAAAGTGGAGTATACCTTGTGGGAATTACTCAGAGCCAAAAAAAACTGTAGCACACCCGAAGTTTCCATAGTGAACAAGCAAATATGATTAGGAGATTTAAATCTAGAAGATATTTTAATAAAGTTATTAAGGAGGCCTGTGAAAAGGTGGCTGGGGTACAAAGACAAAATCTCCATGTTCCAAAAAGTAAGAAGGTAAATGAGAATGTTGTGAGATGTATTACTACCTATAATGTTTAATCGGACCAGGTAAGGAAGATTTTGAAACAATACTGGGATTTGGTAAGAACAGATAGGGTGATTGGCCAGATTGTTGGCCCGCATCCAAGGATAACATAAAGAAAAAGCAGTTCCCTACAGGATATGCTTGTGCATAGTTACCAGATGAAAGATAGGGAAACTTTCTTAGATAAACAACAAGGTTTCTTCAGATGTGCAAAATGTAAGGCCTGCAAAAACAGTGTGAATTACAAAACATATCTACTACCCACAGGACAGGAAGTCAGGATTAAAGAATTCTTGAATAGTAATTCTGATTTTGCAATTTATGCGATTACCTGCCCATGTGGGCTACGATATGCGGGAAGTACAATTTTTCCTATGAAGAATCGTATTTTGGAACATTGGCGAGCCATCAAGAACAATGATGTCTCCTATCCGGTGGCTCGCCACTGTAATTCGATGTATCAAGAAAAAATTGAAGAAATTTCATTTTTTTGGATTGACAGGGTACAGCAAACCCCAAGAGGAGGTAATTGGGAACAGGTCTTGAGAAGAATGGAATCCGAATATATAATTTGACTTAACAGCAGGCATCCGTGGGGATTAAATAAGGATGAGGAACTTTATGTCCAAATAGGGTAATCCTCATATTATACAAATAGTGTCATGATTGATAAAAACAGAAAGGCCAGGGCACACCCAAGGTAAAAACTTCATGTAGTTGGTCCAAGTGGTATTTCAGGAATTGAGTCGAAGTCCGGGAAACAGGTGATACTGGATATTTATTGCAGATCAGAAACAGTGGTCAGAGTTCCAATCGAAATTGATCATACAACAACACAAGTTCATACAGCAAAACAAGCCGACACGTGTTTTGTCTTCTAGACTTTGTCAAGGCTTAGGATTTGTGGACACATGTAGGTATGGAGAAATGAACTGGAGTTCCCGAAAATTGGTAGGTGTAGAACTTCCAGTGGATCAATCATGAGAAGTGAATGTAACAAAGATGACCATGATAAGCCTTGTAGCATGTGGTAGAGTGACGTGCTGATCGCGTCTGTATCAAATAAGTATAATACATATACGGAAATCCTAAGCCTTGACAAAGTCTAGAAGACGAAACACGTGTCGGCTTGTTTTGCTGTATGAACTTGTGTTGTTGCATGGTCAATTTCGATTGGAACTCTGACCACTGTTTCTCATCTGCAATAAATATCCAGTATCACCTGTTTTCCGGACTTCGACTCAATTCCTGAAATACCACTTAGACCAACTACATGGAGTTTTTACCTTGGGTGTGCCCTGGCCTTTGTGTTTTCATTGTATAGGCAACCACTCACTTTTCCAGAAGTGTCTGGTCCTCTGACACCCGTGGTGGCGGGTGTATGGCTAGCCTGGCACCCATGACTACTTGCTATTCATAAAAAGACTCTTACAGATGGACAGTAGATAAACCTACGTTGATGTGCGAGCGCCTCTGGCATTCTCCACCTTTTTCGCTTTGTCTTTAAGTGTCATGATTGATCTTAAGTGGAATCACAGATGGGATCATGCTGATGTTAGGCTGGTTAGTGGGGGATTTTTTTGGATTATTGATGACTTGCTTTTGATTGATGGCCCAAACTCCTGAGATTAGTTTTAAATAAGGTTTGAACTTAATGGAATGTTTCCAATAAACATTATGAATGGTCACTTGGCCAGAAATGGTGGTGACCACTGTGTTAGGCAGTTGTTTATATTTTTTGTTTAAAAACTTAAAAAAGTAAAAATTATTTGAGAATTGTACCTGGGAAATAGAATTTTGGAATTAATTAGTATATATATATATATGATTATTTTTGTAGACAATTGTATTATATTTAGGATTTGGATTCAATACAGATTTTTTGGAGATTGTTTTTAGTTTGGGGTTCCATGATGTTTTCTTTACATAATGATCTGTCCTCTATGTTTAGAGAAACCAAGGGTATATTTTCAAAGGGAGAGGGGGCCTCTGTAATGATCTGGGCTGATGAAGAAGACTGCAACGTTGAAACGCGTAGCCTTTGCAAGTCGATAAATTGCTTTCTTTAAAAGACTGTAACAGCCTCAAGTGAATAAATAACTCTCGTTGTATAATTATATATATATATATATATATATATATATATATATATATATATATATATATATATCCACAACAAACGGTCTTCAAAGTGGAGCACTCTGGCTCCTGGTGCACACGTAAGGATGAAGACCACCACCCTTGTTAAATTCAAAAACAACAGAAGGCGCTGCACTCCCGGAGGTTTCTCTTTGTGATGACCATTTATTTCTTCCAAAAAGCATGAGATCATCTGGGTCTGATCTCATGCTTTTTGGAAGAAATAAATGGTCATCACAATGAGAAACCTCCGGGAGTGCAGCGCCTTCTGTTGTTTTTGAATATATATATATATATATATATATATATATATATATATATATATATATATATCCCCTTCACCAAATGTCTTTATCTATTGGCTTGCATTTTGCTTCTTCCTATGATAGACCATCATTGGATAAGACTGGCCATTTTACTGAGACGTAAATAAGTGAATATATGATATAAATATAGTGCCACTCAAAAAGCAGTGTCCCATCAATACAGTAGAAGGCACTTGACTTAACTAGTGATTGCTAGTAACTATATATATATATATATATATATATATGTGTTCCATAGTAATCAAGACATTTATTGAAAGTTGTGATATTGATTAATCAACATATACCAGCATTGACATACTTACTTATCCTATTGAAATCAAGTACGATTAATTAGAGAAGCAAATTGGACATTACATCGTTATGTGGAAGCCACACTCCGCCACCCAGTGAAGGTCATTTTAAGGAGTTGCATCTTACTCATGAGGGAGGGACATTTATTAACAAGGTGAGTTATTGCAGCTTTGTGACAGACTTGTTAAGCAAGTGCTTCTCATTTAAGAGAGACATCTAGAAAAGTTCTGAAGGGCTGCAGTCTTGTTAAAGACTTCCTCTTGTTTTTCTGACTTGAAATTAACATCTACTAATTACTTGATGTAACCATAGCTATGTGAAAGACCAGACCGATAGGCTTTCCCAATGTTTGATGCATTTTGCCGTTGTAGCTGCTTATATCTGTTCCATTTTAAAGTTGGTATATTTGGTTATTTTACTGTTAAATTTAGTCAGTTGTGAGAGCAGTACATTCCCCCAGGCCAGACTACATACTCTGTCTATTTTTTTTTGCTCTTTTCGCCCCTGCCATCTTGGAGTACTGGCCAATCTTGGCAAAGATTCAATACTTGTTGTTCATGTTTTGAGTTTCCGGCCTATCTAGTTTTCGCCACTGCTTATACTTTTCAGGACAGCTGTTAAAGAAAAACATTTTCTGTCTAGGACACTCTAATTTGTTATTATTTACACCAGTACCATAATTCTGAATTTTGTGTATAGTGCTGTCTCACATTGCATTTTTCTGTTTGCGTTACGTTGTTGCCAGAGCGTCCACGTTCTCCATTAAAAAATCTGTATGTTAATTTGTGGAATTTTTCTATTAAGGTTAATTGAGGGATTTGTATTTTGCCCATAGGCCAAGCCAACTATTTACTCTTTTCCTTTTGCTCTTATTCTCCAACCATCTTAAAGGCGTTGGTGAAGCATGGTCTGCATTCTAGTCCTTTTGGTACTGTGCTGAGCTGCTTGGCTAGTTGTGTGTAGTGTACAACACACATGCCAGCGGATGCCAAAGGTAAGCCTAGTTGCCCTTTCTGAAGAGCACCGCAGAGGAGTGCAGATAGCTGCCAGTGTTCTTGCAACAGATCTTACTCACAAGAAACGTTTCACAATTGGAGGCAATCTCTGCCCTGGACCTTGTCTGAGGTTATATTATGTAATCTAGTATTATAGTCCACAACTATAGCAGTTCTCAAACTGCCTGGAGAAATCACAGATGAACTTGTACATTCTGTAAGAGAGTGCGGTTGTGGGTTGGTGCATGAGGAACTTACGCATCGTGTAGTTGTGCTGTGTCAAACCTTTTGCTGGTACGCATGCCGATGTTGATAAAATATACGAGAAGGAATAGAGTGTGGTTCTTCATGAGGTATTTTTTCAATATCCCTGATTGCTGAAAAATTGCATCTATCCACTGTAAGGTTAACAACTACAATGGAGTCGCAAGGGAAGCAATAGTCCCAAAGGTTCTAGCTGGTCAACATGTGTCTACCATATTGTCATCCAGGTTGTTGCCATTCATCAGGACCAATCAAAGAGAGCCCTAATGTAAATATTCCCCTTCAGAAGAGTGTGTATTAAATGAAGAATTAGTTAGAGAGATAAGTGGATCTAAAATAGCACACACAGATATCACACCCCGATACACATATAACATGAAACTAGTTATACTAAACCATTCAAAAGGAAGACTTTATGGAACCTAACAAAAAGGACCCTGGGTGGAGCATCGACCTGGTGTTATCCTAATAGACTATCATCATAGGGGGCACCTGCAGTACACCTAGAACAATGAGGCATGTGGCACTGATGTAACACACTTGAGCTGGTGTTCTCGTGGCCCGATGTAGCATAGATCATTTCTACAATCTCCTCACCATTGAATGACCTTGTTTCTCACTACGTTAGTAGCTATGAAGTAGTGCTACAAGCCTCTTCCTGGTAATAAAAAGAGCATGGACAAAATAGAGCTGCTGTGAGCTTCAGCAGTGCTTCAACCATTCTGGAAGCAGGGGGGGCAATGTGAACACTCGCATATTTAACAAATGGAGTAATACTGCAATGAATGCTACCATTACTCTTAAACAAGCAACTTAAATGCGTACGACCTTTGTCCAATATGTGGATGCCACAGTCAGTCTCTGCCAAGCCAGCATAAAAATTCCTTACTAAAAATAAGTTCTCTTTTCTCTTAGTTTGTCTCCTTTCAATAAAAAAGACAGCGTCCAGAAAAGCCCTTGATATTAGAGTGAAACCGCTTTTAAAAGGTACCTATGAGAAGAGGAAACCGATTTGATTTTCCTTTTTTGTTTTTATTGTATGTGGGGACTTTAAAGAATAAATCAGCTGCTCTGCCATACATTTTGAAGATCGTGGATCGCCATGCTGCCCCACCACAGAGTTTTGAGATATTCACCTATAAGAGTGCAGCCACACCTTGGCAGGTTATCTACGCTTCTGTATTAGTAACTTCACAGATAGCTCTGATGTCAAATGCACGAGCATGAACAATCTTAGTAACCTAAATCATATCTTTGCTGGTAATCCTGTAACTCTCTATGTAACTTGAACGTTACTTGAGCTGAGCAATACATGTAAAATCTATGCAATATGAACAATGCCTGAGACTGCAAGAGATGTGTAGTATTTTCTCCTTTGTATGAGAAACAGTGTTTGGATGCATGGTCTCAAGTTTGGACTTGTCTCTGAGGTGGTCATGCAGACCCTTTGTGATTACCACAGTGAATGTAACAAGTACATTACAAGTAAGAGTGCATCATCTGCATTGAACTGAAGGGATGTAAGACTGGGTGCCTGGACTGGCTGAACGACGCTTGGATGGGGCGGAGGGGGGCGTGGGGGAGATGAGCCTGAGCATGAAAATCAAAATTAGAAAGTCACATCTGTTTCATGGTCTGCTGGTGATAGATGGGTGCAAGATGACATTTGGTGTCATTATACAAACAGAATCTTGGCAGCAGTGAAGCTTTCCAAGTAATATCCGTGTTCACTAACCCTGCAGCTCTACAAACAGAAACATTTCACTTGCAGTTGTTGAGAAGTAACCCAAAGAGCTGCAGGTAGAAAGAGGAAACTGCCGAGCTGTAGACTCAAGATGCACATGGACTGCCTGAATCCAGGTAAGTGGCAGCGAAGTATTAATCCCAAGGACAGAACAAATGTTTTTCCTTTAGCCAGTGTTTTTTTCTTTAAATTGATGAGGGGTGCATTGATGAACTTTCATAATAAAGCTGTGCAGATACCATCACAAAACATGGACAACGCCTAAAGGCTGGTATCCACTGTCCACCCTTTTGGCTTTGCTAGTGCATGTTTTAAAGTGTCAAGGTGGGGACAGGAAGGGGATCACCACACTCTTATGAAAGGGTTTGACTCTTTCTACACTTCCTTGATCTGTTCCATGATACTTGTTTAAAATATTACCTCGGTGGCGCACTGGTGTCACCCCCAAACACCGATAATCATTCATGACCAAGCATCACTTCCACTTGTTTTAAAAACACACACACATTACCACTGTAGTCCCTCGTACAAGAGGGAACTACTTTGTGTGTATATATGCTCAGACCGCTGTCACTCACAGTGGCTGTAGCCAATCGCAGAAGTGAGCTGACCCACTGCCAGTGCTATTTGCTGTAGGGGGAGGAAGAAAACTTTGAAAGACACAGCAAAACCAATGGATGAAGAAGCCATCTAAAAGCCCCTCTGAGTAAGAATATTACACTTGTAATTTTACTAAAATCAAAAGGTTTTGGCTAACATGAGGCATAAAAAGGGTTACAGTGGGCCTTTTAAAGTACAGCTCCACAAAACTGTAATACAGCATGGTGTGGTAGTCTCCTTCATAAAGAGTATGTGATTCATTTAAATGTCCTTTTGCTGTTATCCAATCTACAGAAACAACCAGTGGAAAGACATTTCAAGCACTGCTGAGGAACAAGTCAGATCTTAACCCCTTGGTATTGTTTGAAGTATGTAGGTGTTAAATCTGAATGCAATTCATCTTCATCCTGCATCCGGATGAAACCCTGGATGCACAAAGAGATTTTCTCTGCAGCAAATGTATCCCAGACTCTCACTGCTTTATTCCAGTCACTCAAAACTCTCATCTTTATAAAACGCAGAGTGGCAAACATCGAAATCCTTGATAATACCCGAACTCAGCATTTAGACCTTGATAATAATGTTTCAAACTATACAGTAGAGTCATCATAGGTTTTATGCTCAATTACTAATGCATTTCATCTGACCACCTGCCTCATAAATCACACCAGCGCAGCCTTTTCACTGTAAACATTTTGGCTCTGATTCCACATTGCGGGATAATTCCTTAAATTGAGCGCTGTGTTTCTGCCCTGCTCCAGTAGTGCTGTAACTTCACATACCCACAATTGCTCCAAGTGCACGTTTTATCAGGCAACACCTGGCTAAATGTGCCCTGTAAAAGAGTTTGGAAAGAAGACAAAATACGCAGAACTCCCATGCAGCAGGTCTGATCACACAGGTTATCCCACTCTGGCCTCAGAGGCCCTGACAGGGATGGGTATTTTGCATGGGGGTAGATACCCAATTTGTGGTATGGGTTTTTCCTGTTGTAAAATTACTGTATAGAAATTATCCAGAACTTAGAGAGAGGTTCTTAAGTGTCAAAATGATGTCCCATTCTAGCACTTGTTGCTCTATAAAAAAAAGAATTTTGAAAGGATTCCTGACTCTCTTGTGATGAGGAGTCGATTAAAGTAAGTAGTCTTGGTATGAGCTGCAACCTATTTTTTTTTATCTAAATGAAAGAAATATTTGTTTAGAATGACTCAGGTACTCGGAACCCTGATCGGGATAAGTGTAAAGTCGCTGAAACTGTTGTCTACCCAGAAAAACAAATCTATTTTTGTTATAATGTCAGATCCATATAGAAATATTCTTGATATTTTTCAGAATTACTCCAGAAAAACATCACAACCATGGTATAAGATTTTAATAGAGCTCACTTTCCTAAAAACACACATTCCTTGAAATGTCCTGGCTTACCCACAGGCCTGTTTAGAAAATTTGCAGAGTCACTGAGAGTTGCTCCTGATAACACTCAAATGCCGCATCCAGCATTGCCTGCTCCTGGGCAGGCACAGATTAATCCGCCATGCCATCTATCCTTGAAAACACCCATAGTAATAAAGAAGACAGTTCTCGACAATTTACAGACTTACTCGACCATCTTGTCTTTGTAGCACCCCCAGTCGCAAGTGATTTCTGGCAAAGGCAAAGATGCAGTCAGTTTGTGACTCAGAGCTTGGCTTGGTAGGTCAAATCAAGAACAGGAATTCCATGCTGAGTTTCAAAAAACGTTTTTTCAACAATGTTCTGGGTAAGCATGGGAATGAATGGGCTCAGTGTCAGTGTCAGATCATCATATTGTTTATTTTTATTTCTGTGGCTTTCTAAAACTCTGCATGTGGATGATCCCACTGGAGTGCTTTTGTTTGGTGAAGGGACAGATTTACAGGATGATGAAGCAGTTAAAAGGCTGACAAGAACTTGGGTTAAAGCTTGTGACTTCCCAGCACATCAAAGGACCTGACTGGGGAAACTGATACGGAAACCTGAATGGACAAAAGTCCTCCAAAAATATGTGGTCCTAATTCACAGAAGTCATTTTCGGCAGCAAAAGTATGTTTACAGCCAAAAAATGGCTATATGCTTGTCTCTATGGAATTCATAGAAGGAATCCTAGCATGCATGAATTGTTCCAGTGCGGAGGATTTCTCTGCAACAAGTACAGGCAAGGGGTAGGAACTATGCGGAATTAGGTGTGGTTAGCTTTGTAAGTTTGTGAACGCCTACAGTCCCATACATTTATGGGTAGTCATTTCCCCTCCAGCATGGGAAAAGAAACAACCACCCCTAGATTTGGTTGCGCTGTAGAGGAATGTTTTTTTACAAGGCAAAATGTGTATTTTCACACTAGGCTCCATTTTCCCAGTTTTTAAATCAGTTGCTGCCCCTCCACGTGAGCGGAGAAGCATCGCCACTCAAAATAAAAATGCCCCCAAAAATGCTCCAAGAACCGAAAATTAAAATGGTAATAAACTTCCTTTATTACCATTTTATTTTTCAGCACCCCGTCCTGAACCGAGTGTCAAGATGGGGCGGGGCAATAGCTGCTGAGTGGCAGCAGGGAGCTGTATACTTCTTTAAAGTGCTCATGTCCCTTGGGCCGGCTGTCTTGCGACCGCCAGCCTGACATGCACACTTTAAACTGCTCTAACAGCTAGAGAAAGCACAGGCCTCCAGCACTCTTGTGAGTGATGAGAGAGGCCGATCCCACCAATCCTGATGCTGCTTTCATGCTGGTTTGTAGCATGAAAGCAGCATCAGGACTTGTTAGTGGTGTTTCCTGGACCCACGTTGGAGCTTCTGGGAGCAGGAGGACGCCATAAGGAAGAAACCTTCAGGTAAGTAACTTTTTTGTTTTTATTTTGTAATTGTGCATTTTGTATTGTGCCCCCGCCATAAATGCAAGCCAGCTGCCACTGGTCTAAATCTATGATATGTAGAACTGAGATACTGGCATCTAGGGCCAGATGTAGCAAGCCGTTTGCATGTCGCAAACTGAGAAAATCGCAGTTTGTGCCATGCAAACGGCCTCACGCAATGCACATCTTGCTACATCTGGCCCCTAGTTACAAACAAAGCATTGATCTAGAGAACCAGCATTTCAATGCAGTTAAATTAAAAATGATACAAGAAAATATTGTTTCTGGAGTTGGCTTATAAGACCGGGGGACAGTTGTATGAAAAATAAATTTTCGATTTCCAAATTGCAATTTTTAACGAATCAGAATTTGTAAATTGCAACCAGCATGTACGGATGCTGGCTGCGCTCAATTTATTTAATTGCAAAACATGAAATCGCTATTTGCGTTTACCAAATAGGTTGCAAACTTCACAATGGGTCGTTCCCCAGGTGGCATTCAAGCTCGATATGCCATATGAAATTTCCTGTAGTACACTTGGAAGCCTGTGCCTCACACAGCTTTCCAGGCATGCTACAAGGAATGTTTGTGATTTAAAAAAAGAGTAAATATTCACGCATCCGTAGAAGTACTTTTAAAGGTGCATATTTAGAATTCTTTTTTGAATTGTCCCAAGTTGCTGGTTGGCTACTGGATCAGATGGACATCAAGGATGACAGAGTGATATGAAATTGACAGGTTGGGAGCCGATATGCTTATCAAAGGTTTGGCACCATACTTATCAGTCGCATGCTTGGAATAAAAATAATACTTTTGTGCAGTCTAAAGAAATCACTTTTAATTCTTAGGTCTGCAATGACTGCATCGCCAGACAGCAGATCCTGGCTGTGAGGAAACCTTCCATTAAATCTTTGATATCTTTTCTAGGAAAATGAAAAATAATTTTGAACTCAGGAGCTTGTTTTATGGTGTGGGCCTTACAGTATCGTCTCTGTTGGATAGTTCACAAAGTGATCACATACCACAACATATATACATACCATTACTGCATACCACTAAGGCACTGGTGCAACTATGATGTCACAAAATGTGATACCTCAAAATAGCCAGATCTGTAATTGTGTGGAAAAAGGCAATGACTCAGAAACATAAAAGTAACATCAGTACGGTTTTAAACTGCTTTGCATCACACAAAGTGCACCTACACCTAGGTTCGTATTGGCAGTACTAGAACTAATATTCATTCACCTCCTTTCAGCATTAGAAGGTAGCTTTGCACTTCCAATGAGAATCAGACTTTTTAAAAACTATTACTACACTTTACAAAGGAAGAAGCAGGTGGCTTGTATAAATCTTTGACGAAGCGTCCTCCTATAACCCTCTGTGGTGCTCCATCCATCTGGTACTCAAGTGAGAAGGCTGTTTGTTTCAATTTAACAAAATGATGCTTTCAGACACACTAACTCTTCCACTAAAATATCATTTTGATACAAAAAGTTGTTGTAGGTTTGTGATTTAATAAGGCTTGACAACTGACTTTTCAAAATAAGTCAAAATATAATATAAATAAATTAAACGTCCTCTAGAATAGCATTGTGGGAAGCCCTCAAGCCAGCACTATGGGGGAGGGGGTAGATATTAGCTATTGCCCTGGAGAACGTAAGTATAAACACATACACTGGTAGTACTTGAGGACCAGATGCGAGCTCTGGAGGAGACTGGCCTCCAAAGCTGCGGTGATGTGGCACAGCGTCAGCTACAACTAATCCAACAGCAGTACCAGCAACTGCTTCCCGATGACGCCAAAAAAGCGTGGCAGGCCGCACAGGGCCACATATACCAATGGGGTGACAAGTCAAGTAGAATGCTGCACAGGCTCTGCCAGGCCACTCATGCAGTCTCCCTGGGGCCCATGATCCGGAATACCAGGGGTGAGCTGTTGTCCAGTCCAAGAGAGGTGGCCCAAAGCTTTGCTGCGTTTAATAGTGAATTATATGCCCGAAGGGACACAGTTCATGTAGACCAGATAACTGAGTTTGTCCAGGCCTTGCCCTTACACTTGTCTGACACTGCTTGCGCTGAATTAGATGACAGAATCACTGAGGGGGATTTAGCTGCGGCTCTGGCAGAGATACGAACTGGGAAAGCCCCAGGGCCTAAAGGGTTCCTTTGCAAATTTCTTAAATATGCCGCAACTCAGGAGACACTTGCTGGGGGCAATCCACTAGGCTTTTAAGGAATCGGTGCTTCCACCGTATTGAAGACACTCCAAAATCGCGGTGGTCCTTAAACTGGGCCGCTCACTCGAAGTTCACTCATCATACCACCCCATCTGTCTCCTCAATATAGAGTTGAAAGTCCTTGCTAAAACATTGGCCAATAGATTAATGAGATATATGTTGGACTTGGTTCACCCGGATCAGGCTGGCTTTATGCCACATAGGGCTACACGCCATAACATAAGATGTGTTTATAGTGCCTTAGGCATGGCGGGCCACCTGGGGAGGCTGGCCGCAGTGCTGCTGGCTGACAAGGATAAGGCTTTTGACTTGGTCAGTTGGGAATACCTATTTGCTCTTCTTCGGAGCATCATTATCGGCACATGATGTCTGCCCTATGTTCGCCTCTTATATACTGACCTGACTACTTTGGTTCACGTAGCTGGTGCGATCTTGGCTCCTTTTCAGATCCACAGGGGTACGCAACAGGGCTGCCCCTTGTCACCCCTGTTGTTTGCCCTGGCCATAGAACCCTTGGCTGCGTGGGTAAGGGTAGATGCCCATGTGAGGTGCTTTGAGTGGTCGCTTGAACTTTCCGACAGGATAGCAATATACACCGATGACATATTATTCTTACTTACAAATCTTGAGACTTCTGGTCCCCGTATTCTGCAGATCATGCAGGTGTTCGGCGGGACTTCTGGGTTACTTATGAACATCAGGAAATCAGTGGTGTACCCTTTGGGTGGTTCCGCTAGCAGCATTGAGTGGGCATTTGAATTAACACTGGCTACTAGCGGGTTTAAATATTTAGGAGTGTTTGTCTCCCCCGATGCCAATGTATCATGGACCCGAAACATTGGTCCACTGCTATCACACATAAGGAGGAAGTGAAGGCATGATCCCCATTGCCATTACCTTTACTAGGCCGATGGGCGATCTTCAAAATGGTCTCACTTCCTTGTATTTTAAGTTATATCAACTCCAGAATTTCCCTCACATCATTTCTACTGCATGGTTCCGACAGGTCAATACTGTTTTAAACCAGTTTTTTTGGGGTGGTGGTGCATTACGCGGCGCTCGTTGCGGCTGATCAACAATCCTACTACACCGCTTCCCGCTTGCTTATCATGAATGACTGGTGGTATAGCGCTCAAGACGACCCAGTGTATGCGACAGAGAGATGGACGATGGGCAACATGTCACTTCTGGACTTCCTCCAGAATGGGAGAGGGCTGAACGTCCTTCCTCGGCGACGCAGGTAGTAATATCTTTATGGAGGCGCTCCCTTCGGCAGATGGGGTGAAGCAGAAGATTTACGCAGGAGACTCCCTTGTGGCGGGGCATCCTTCTCCAACATGTAGCTTCATTGGGTGGGTTCCAAAGATGGGATGACATAGGGATATCCACGCTGGGCAGTGTCATATGGGGCACTGATTTTAAATCATTTCAGGAAATACAAACTGATTTTCAACTCCACTGTAGCCAGTTTTACAAGTACTTGCAATTCCGTTATGCCATATCCCCCTATTTATGGGACCTTCGGAAGCTTCCAAATTGCAGCCCATTGGAGAGCAAGCCATTGATGGGCGATTTAGGAACTCACAAGATTACACACATCTACCAGTCATTAATCACAAATAGTTCCACTACATTACCCACTCTCCAGGTGGCATGGCTGAGAGATATCGAGGATATCAACACAGAAGACTGGACAGAGGCCGTTGGGGCCCCACTCAAGGCAGCTATATCCTCACTCCTCCGCCTGATTCAATTCGAAATACTTGCACAGAGCTTATTATACCCGGCACATGTTGTGGAGTATGGGAGTCGTGGGATCTCCCCTCTGTCTTTGATGTGGGATAGAGGATACAAATAGTCTGGGGTTGTTTAACATTGAGACGCTTTTGGAGGGGAGTGATGTCCAGTCTTGCAGAGGTGCTTTCCTGTGAGATCCCCCTTGATCCAAAATTGATCCTCCTTCATAGTACAGAAGGACTAGTGGGGAACTGCTATAAAAGACATCTGTTATTTCTGGGGCTCACTTTGGCAAAATGGAATATCGCCAGAATGTGAAAAGCGGACTCCCCACCAACAGTAGGGGCATGGAAGAGAGGGATTGATCATTGCATGGGTTTTGAGATTGCAATGTTCCAGGCTAGGTAATGCCCACAAAATCATCGAAAGATATGGCAGCGTTGGGCCGACTATAGAGGTTTGGCTTTGGCCCCAGTATGCACTGCTGAGGCCCAACTAGATGTCGATATACAAATGTGTGGTACTACAACATGAGAGACCTAGCGGGGATCCTAAAATGTGTGTGTACAGGGACTCAAAGTGTTTATGCAAAAGTACAATGTGGTAAAATAAAAATGAAAAAGATATGGGTCCAAATACCATTCACATCGAAGAAATGAACTTTTGCATAAACACTGTGAGTGACAGATTATAGTAAAAGTTATGGGGGTCATTCTGACCCTGGCAGTCTCCTGACCGCCAGGGCAAAGGTGGCGGTTTCACCACCGACGGGCTGGAGGTGAAGACCGCCACATTATGAGTGTGGAGGGTTGGCCTCTGCCAACCCGCCACATCCCCACTTGTACCACCAGGGTAGTTGGACAGCCGGGCTGGAGATTAGCATCTCCGACCCGGCGGTCCACAGAAGACCTCTGGCTCTATTAGGAGCCACCTTTCCACCGGGGTCTCCGCGGCAGTAGCACCGCCACAAAAACCCTGGCGGAAAGGCTACAGGTGACAGGGAATTCTTTCCCTGTCACCGTTAGATGACTCCCCCACCCCCGCAGCAAGCACAATCCCTCACCACCCCCCACCCCGCATACATGCACAGGCACACAGACACCCACACGCACCGCGCATACACTCATTCACCAACACTGACATACATGCATTCACTCACATGCATCCATACATGCATTCACTTTGGCACTCATACTCGCATTCAGCTCAACATACAACACTCATACTTGCATTCACAACAAAATGCACACACGCATACACACTTACATTCCTACACGCATTCAACCATGCATACACACATTCATGCACACACACAGACAACACCCACTCACACACGCACACACAACAACACCCCCACCCTCCCTTCCATACCGGATTCCCCCTCCACCACCCACCCCTTCTATTATAGCGCCTCCAAACCCACATCCACGCACAGACACCCACACGCACTCCGCATACACACATTCACCAACACGCATCCATAGATGCATTCACACAAACATTCCAACACGCACTCACTTCAACACTCATACATGCAATCAAAAACACATTCAAACACCCATTCACACACACATACACACACACATTCAAACACCCATAAACACATGCATACACACTTACATTCACACACGCAGGCAACACCCACTCACACATGCACACACAATACCCCCCACCCTCCAACCCCCCTCCCATGTCGGACGATCAACTTATCTGGTCCAGGGAGGAGGTCGTCAAGCAGGGAACGGGTGCTTCCACCGCCCGCAGCGCCCCGCCATTAGGACACCCCCAGGCCGTATTTCAGGTTGTAATACAGATGGTGGAGTCCTTTAGGTGGGAGTGGACCAGTGGTGGAACCGCCCCGGCACCTCCGACCTCCAGCATGACTACTGCTGGATTTCCACCCAAAATGTGGTGGAAATCCAGCAAAACTCATAATATGGCGGTCTTCTGGCACCCGTGTCTTCAACGGTCTTTGGAAAAGACCACCAAAGTCATAATGAGGGCCTATATTTGGACAGACAGAAAATACACTTGTAGAACCAGTCAATCAATGTTTAAAAAATAAGAAGTTTGCTTTTAGGCAGTGTGCATGGTGCCCACTCGTGTGGACACCACTCATGAACCTATTACATCACAAAAGCCCATTCTGGTCCGGCCTAAATACAAATTTAACTGTCTTGTCAGGCTCATGTGTTCCAAACAAATAATAATACGTATACATTGGCTTCACTTTAACTGACTTCATTTGGCTTTTATGAATCCCCTGAAAAATAGTGGCCCAAGGTTAGAAGCTTAAAGCTTGAAGACACTTGTATTTATCAGTGACTGCTAGTACCTTTGTATAGAGGGTGTCATCACCTACTTCCATAACAATCAAGACATTTATCAAAATCTGCACTATAAACTCCTCATCATAAACCAGATTTGGCATGTTTATTTATCCTATGGCAAACAAGCACACATCAGTAAAATAGCAAATATGTATATGTGCATTATTGAAGTCACCCCCAGTTTTGTCAAGGCCATTTGAAGTAGTTGCTTCTGACTCAAGAGGGACATTTATTATTGACTGGAGATACTGCAGATTTGTGGAAGATTTCAAGCAGTTTGATATGACTTAAGTGGTATATCAGGTAACCACTTGAATCACTCCAGCTTTTGAAAGACTTTTGAGGCTGTGCCTCTGACTCAGGAGGCACCTCTAGTAACTAACTGATGTACTGCAGGTTTGTGAATGCCTTGCAAGCAGTTGGAGTTATCTAGCTAATAATGTCTTGAGGCAATGCAACCTTGTATTTGTTCAAGACTGTTACAGCAGAGCGAGATCTAGTAGCAACTTGAGATAGTGCAGCTTTGTAAAAGAATTTGCAAGCTTCTGACTTGAGAGGGACATATAGCAACTGTCTTTGACCCTGCTTGTTGAATTTGTTCTTATTTTGCACTTCTGCTGTTTCTAATCGCTGTAAATAACAAGAGTTACTGTTATCCAATTTAAAAGTACTTAATTTATGAACCTGCATAAAGGTGAAACACTGACTCAGCTGCACTGATTTTAAGTCTTGTTACACGCTGATCTCCGTACATCCCAATGGTGAGCATAACCTCACTTATTTATCCTATTGCAGTATTGTAGCTGAATGGTTGTTGAAAAAGGTGGGTGGTCGAAGGATGCCAAAGTTTCTTGAGGAGGCTGTGCCAAGTGCCGACCATTCAATACAAAACTGCCTCTCGTTTTGAAAATCTGGTGGGACTGGACATATTTAGGCCCCTATTTATACTTTTTTAGCGCCGCATTTGTGCCATTTTTGTGCGCCAAAAAGTGGTGAAAACGCGGCGCTAAACAAGTTTAAATATGGACCTTAGTCTCTCTGCAGATGTCTACTTGCCTTTCAAAGGCCTGCCAGCAAATCTTCCCAATTCCCCTTAATAGGGAGGTGTCTTGTGAACAAAACCTATGAATAATTGAACAAGCCCCCAGGGATTACTACTTGCAGTCTCTATTATCTGAGGTTGCAAATTTGACATAGGTGAGATAACATTTTATGTACTTGGTGCCTTTGTAAATTATTGGAATTTTTCACTTTCTGCAGAGTCACCCTGAATTTAGTGGCCTTTTTCGCTGAAACATATTTTTGCTGGCTTTACAACACAGAGGACTTTACCCCTGGTAACCTGTGGTAAAGTGCGTATGATCCTCTTTTTTAAACATGGTTTAATTGGCATACACATAATTTCCACATTTAGTTTACTTATAAGTCCCTAGTATATGGCACTAAATGTATCCATGACCAGTAAATTAAATGCTACTAGTGGGCTAAAGCACAAATTGTGCCATTCACTGCAGTTCTGTAAACGTCTTAATTGCCTTTAGATCTGGCAAAATAAACTGTTTGCTAGGCGTTAAAAGTCATCTTTAATACTTATAAGTCACCCCTAAGGAAGGCCGTATAATGCCTATAGACTGGGTGCATGGTATTTAAAAATAGGGCACGTATATTTAATATTTTATATGTCCTGGCAGTCAAAACCTCCAAAGTCGTTTTTCACTGGGGCAGGGCTGGCTCTCCCATAGGTTAGTTTTGAACCATTTTATTATTTTTTAGAATAGGCATGCTAAGCATTCGTAGAGATACTGTATAAAGCAGATACTGAATATAACAATGCATAGGGAAATGTACTTACATGTTGCCATATGGAGACAGGAGTTTCTGGTTCTAACCTTCAACTTACAGTCAGCTTTTAACATATGCAAAACAAACAAACTGGAAGATACATAGCTATGAGTGATAGCAGTGTTATAAGCAGGCATATTACTTTGCTCTATCGCCACTGCATCCACTCTGTCCCACAGGTCTTGGCCAGTGGGCTTGATGACTTCCAGGATTTTGTCTAGTTTGTCCACCTGGTAGGAGGGAGTCTGGGCTGCCTCTCGGTCCCGCATCGCAGAGACAGTCGGCGGCGCGGTCTCCTGTCACTCCTGTGAACTTGTGCCAGATCCACCCCTTCTCCCCATGGCAGGCACGCACATGGGCAGCTCGATCCCAGTGTTCTGCATCCAATATTCAACACCTGCAGGCCAGGCACTGCAGTTGCTCCACATGTAGCTGAAATGAGGGACGTGTACTAGGTGGCCATACACATCCCCTTCAGTTGGCTTTAGTCTGCGCAGATCGCCGTCTCATCAGGGGAGGTTCTCCGCCCCTGAAGGTCTCCAGCCAGGGGAGGGGGGAGGCCGAGATGACGATGCAAAAGCAGGGGGGCAGGGGAAGACTTCCAGTCGCTGCTCGGCCTCTTCGCCACTCTGCCCCCACCACAGTCAGCCTGATTCCTCCGCTGTGGTTCTCTGCCTCTGCCCTTCTCTCATATCTTCGGGTGCTTCTCCGGCCCGCCAGGTAGGCCTCGTCACTTGGGTTCCCTCCCCCACAATCCCTCCTTGTCCCCTCACATCAATGGATCAGTGGGGGGGATCTGTCAATAATATCGGAGATGAGGAGGGCGGGGTTCATCTGTCTCAGTCACAGCCCCCCCGCCGTCGCCGCTGCTCACCTCGCACTGGGCCCTCTCGGGCTTCTGGGCACAGGCCGCTTCTTCTTCCGCACGGCAGCCTGTCACCACATTTCGGCCCATGCGGCCCTCTATCTGAGTTTCTCTCTTTTTTTTGTGGGCTCTTTATGTGCTCCCGGCTCCCAGGCCGCTCCGCACCCCATCATGTGCGACAAATCTTGCCGCAGTCGGCAGCCGGGATCTCCAGATCAGGAGTCAGGTGGCGGAAGCATGCTTAAGGTCTGCCCGCCATCTTGCGGCGCCAAACCACGCCCCCTCTCTCATAGGTTAACAATGGTTTACACTATTACATTTAATAAGTGCTACATTCAGTTTCGGAATAGCTAGAAAATTATTCCAAGGACTCATTTGAATGGTAATTTGAAATACAACTTAATGATCAAGTTGGATTTTATACTGCTATTTTGGAAATTATACTTTAATAAAACTGTTATCATTTTCCTGCCTAAAATCAGGACAAACATTGTCCCTGTATCCAATCGGTGCTCCATTGTGGTTGGCCATAACTTTTTACTTTGACCCGTTCTAGCGCGACCAGATACCTGCAGATGGCACTTTGTGCTTTTTTGGAGCTACTTTTAATTTAAACTTTAAAAAATCATGTATCTGGATCTAATGATTAGATATTTGTCATTTTGATATCATTTTATTTATTAAAATGTACTCTGTGTTTTTTGCGATTTTTCTTACACTTTATTACTGTTTGAGTACTGCCTAAATACTTCAAACATTGCCTCTAAGTTAAACCTGGCTGTTCTGTGCCATAGCTACCAGGGGCTTGAGCACATGTCTATTTAGTGACTTTTGTGATTCATCCTACAAGGATTATGGTTATTTATGTTGTGCTCTCACATCCTTCAACTAATACTCCAATTTCTTACATCAATGCACTATTAATGATTGTAAAAAAGTGATACAATCGAATGAACTACATAAAGAAGGAATGGCTTTGGGTTGAGGAATTGGTCACATAAAACAGAATTTAAGTAAAGTAACAGAAAAATAAATTGAGTAGACTGGCCAGAATATTTGTGTTTGGGAGGTAGGGAGGGTAGTGGGATAGAGTTGAAGGTTCACAGCTAATAAGTGAAATTAAATAGACATTAAGGGGGTACCCACGAGTGCATACCAGCAGAACTACACTACTTATGGAGGAGGGACAATAATACTGCGAGAGGAGCAAGACCTAAATGCATATTAACCCTTTCGCTGCCAGGCCTTTTCCCCCTCAGGTGTCAGGCCTTTTTTTTTGGTATTTGGGGCAGTTCACGCTTAGGCCCTCATAACCTTTTGTCCATATAAGCTACCCATGCCAAATTTGTGTCCTTTTTTCCAACATCCTAGGGATTCTAGAGGTACCCAGAGTTTGTGGGTTCCCCTGAGGGAGACCAAGAAATTAGCCAAAATACAGCAAAACCTTTGTTTTAAAAAAAAGAAAAAAGGGCTGCAGAAGAAGGCTTGTGTTTTTTCCCTGAAAATGTCATCAACAAAGGGTTTGTGGTGCTAAAATCACCATCTTCCCAGCTTTCAGGAACAGGCAGACTTGAATCAGAAAACTACATTTTCAACACAATTTTGGCATTTTACTGTGACATACCCCATTTTTACTATCTGTTGTGTTTTTAGCCTCCTTCCAGTTAATGACAGAAATGGGTGTGAAACCAATGCTGGATCCAGGACAGCTAAACATTTCTAAAAAATAGACAACATTCTGAATTGAGCAAGGGGTCATTTGTGTAGATCCTACAAGATTTTCCTACAGAAAATAACAGCTGAAATAAAAAAAAAATTGAAATTGAGGTAAAAAAACAGCCATTTTCCTCCATGTTTTACTCTGTAACTTTTTCCTGCTATATAAAATTTTCAAAAGCAATATACCGTTACGTCTGCTGCACTCATCTGGTTGCGGGGATATATAGGGCTTGTAGGTTCATCAAGAATTCTAGGTAACCAGAGCCAATAAAGGAGCTACACCTTGCAATTAATTTTCATTGTATTCCGGGTATGCTTTTGCATTTCTCTTCCGTTCCGCCTCTGATGAGGTCAGCGTGCGATCGCACTCTGATGTCATCCGACGTCACTGGGGGAATCAGGGGCGGCGGGGGTGTAAGTGTAAGCAATTCCCCTTCCATCCCTGCCCATGGGAGGGGGTGCCAGGCCCTCAGAGGGAGCATTAGCACTTTCCTGAGGGCCCATAGATGGATAAGGTGGTTACGCCCCTGGCACCTGAGCGCCACGGCAGCGGACGTAACCACCTTGTCCCGGGCACCAGAGGGGTTAAAACTGTTCAGGGAAATAATGTCTCTTATGTCTGTTAGGAGAATGATAACTGTTGTGGCGAGATAATAGGAGGGATGTGGGGAGAAAAAAGGAACTCAAAGTGAAACAAATTAAGGCACTGTAGAAAGGTTTATCGATGACCACAACATGCTCAACTGTTATACTTCTTTTTAAGTCTTTACCAATAAAAGCCATCAATTTCTGCAGTCATATCTTTTGAAAGGGCCACAGGGTGAAAATAAAAAAATCCAATTGTACCCAATCATTTTGACCCCGGCGGTAAAAACTGCCTACCGCCGCGGAGATGCCGCCAAAAGACCGTCGCCGCAGCTACCAGCTGTCTGACGGATTATGACCACAGCCGGATTTCTGCCAGAAGGATGGCGGAAATCTGGCTGTGGCCATGCCGGCGGATGGCAATAAGGTGGAGCTGCTGCCAGCAGCAGCGCCACGCCAGTAGGCTGCCGCCGACCGTATCATGACACATGATACCGCTTGGCGGTGTTCTGCTGGAGGACGCTGCTGCTGGCAGCAGCGCCACGTCCCGTCTCCTGCCCGAGGACCCCCTGACAACAGGTAAGTCGGGTGCTCCAACAGGGGAGGGGGTGTTGTGTGTGTGTGTATGTCTGTGCGTGCATGTATGCGGGTGTGTGTTGCGTGTTGTATGTGTGTGCATGTATGGATGTGTGAGTGCGTGTATGTTGTGTTGTGTGAATGGTTGTGTGCTTGTCTGTATGTAAGTGTGTGTGAATGGATGAATGTGGGAATGAGTGTGTGTATGCATGTGTGTGAATGAAGGTGCATGTATGAAGGGGGGGTCTGGAGAGGAAGAGGGCGGGGGAGTATCTGTGGAGGGGGAGGGGGGCGGTGAAGACCGCTATCAGTGATAGGGAAGAAATTACCTGTCACTGATAGTGCCTACCACCCTGGTTTTCGCGGTGGTAAGGTTGCCACGAAAACCATGGCGGTAGTCGGGGTCATAATCCCGCAGGCGGGCAAGTGACGGCCGCCGGGCTGGAGAGTGAAGTCTCCAGCCCGGCAGTCGTTACCGCCGTGGCAGTCGGTGTGGTACATTGGCGGTTTGGCTTTTTCCAAACCGCCAATGTCTTAATATGGAGAAAAGTACCGTCAGCCAATTGGCAGTACTTTCCTCCATATTAACGCCGTCTGCTGGGGTCATAATGACCCCCTAAGTGTTGATTCAAGAATGTATTTTTGTTTGATCATTTCCGCTTGGATGATGGATTCTACAACATCCCTTTATTTGATGGTGTCTGCTTGAATTTTGAATTACAAAATGTTCCTGTGTTTGATGATGTCTTCTTGAATTTTGGTTTCCAGAAAACCTTTGCTTCATGATGTCTGCTTGGTTCTTGGCATACAGTGTCCCTTTGACTGGAGCTGTGTGCTTGGATTTTGTATTAGAATTGCCCTGTGTCCAAGGATGTCTTTCTTAGTTCAGAATGCCACAATACACCTCTGTGTGACATCAGCTTTACTTTTGTATTCCTCACTGTCACTTTGGGTTCCAGAATGTTCTTTAATTTGATAATACCTGATTGCGTTCTGGATTCCAGAGTTCCCAACTAACTGAGTATTCTTGCTTTTTAGATCCCCAAATGTCTCCAATGATGTTTACTTGGGGTTTTGATTCTTGAACAGCCCTTTGGATAAGGAAGTTGAATTTGGTGTCAGATCTTAAAATAGCTGTTGGATGCACAACTCACTGTAATCAACTTTAATAACTTGTGTTTTTGCTTAGGTGGTTTGTAGGTAGTTCTGCAGGGATGTCATATATTGATTTAGTTGTCGGTCTATCCAATAATACTTTAACATCAACTGTTGCTCTTCATGGTACCCACACGCAATGAAGGATGGGAACAAGTCAAGAAATCCTGAGACAAACATTTTTCATGTAGATTTTACATAGAGAGAGTGAGTCCAAATAATCTTGCTCCATTTACTGTTCCATACCTTCATAATCTCCTCGAACACTGAGTCTGGGAACTCCACTGTTAGGAGAAGTGACTAGAGATGGCTCATCTGTAGTAACTCCAGTCAGAGATATTTTACTAATAATACTAATAGGAGGCCTAGATATGCTCAGAACCTGAAAATACTATTTAAATAGTGAAAGTTTTGGAAACCAGATAACGTTGTAAATAGCCCTAGTTGCTTAAAAAGCAGCCTTTTTTAAGACATTAAAAAAAACAGCCATTCACCATTGCCATTAATATATGATGTGGTACCACAAATACTTCTTTTGCATCAACATTAAGCCCTTGCTTTCCACTACTCTACTACAGATGGACACAATGGGGGTCATTACGACCCTGGCGGTTGACAGAGAAGTGGCGGTTTTATCGCCAACAGGCTGGCGGTAAAAGATTTGGAATTATGACCATGGCGGTTACCGCCATGGTCATCCGCCACTTCTCCGATCAGACCGCCATTGAGGAGACAACCGCTGGGCTGGAGACTTGGGTCTCCAGCCCGGCGGCCGTTACAAGACCGCCGGCGGTATCATAACCCGGCCCACGCCATGAAATCCATGGCAGTAAGCACTATCAGTGCCAGGAAATTCCTTTCCTGGCACTGATAGGGGTCTCCGCCACCCCCCACCCCCTCCCCGAGTCCGTCCCCAACACCCCCCACCCCCCTGCCACCCCCCAAAGGTGGCAGGACCCCCCTCCCCACCCCTACCCCCGACATCACAACACAGACACACACCCGACACGCATGCAGACACCACCAACACACATTCCCGCACACACATGAACAAACATGCCAACAGACACACACACAGTCATACACGCACACCCTCATTCAGACATACACGCACACATCCATACAGACAGACACGCACACATTTCCATTCACACTACACCCCTGCATGCATACACGCACTCACACCCCCTCTACATTCTCACACGCACACCCCCATGCACCCACACATCACACAACACCCCCCCCGCCCCCCTCCCCTATCGGACGATCAACTTAGCTTGTCCGTTGATCTTCCAGGAGGGGATGGGATCCATGGGGGCTGCTCTGCCGCCAGCACACCGTCAACAGAACACCGCCAGGCCGAATCACAGAGCGTGATTCGGTGGGTGGTGTTCTGTTGACGTGGCGGTGGAGGTGGAGCAACCTCCACTTCCCCGCCGCCCACCAGTATGGCTGCTGGTGGCTCTTCGCCCGGAAAAGGACGGAGGGCTGCCAGCAGTCATAATACGCCGAGCGGAAAACCGCCACCACTGGCAGTCTTCAGCACGGCGGTCCCTCGGCGGTCTTGTGAAAAGACCGCCGAGGTCGAAATGACTCCCAATATTTCTTCTATATTTTACACTCTACTTCGTTCATCCGCCTGTCTCATAATTGCTCACCTTTCACATATTATAGCTGAAGTTGTTAATTTCTCCTGTTGCTTAATATGTTTACTGTACTGCTGAGGATCAGATCTGTTAATCACTGCTTACTGGAAAGTGCGCTGACATGCTGCATGATAAAAGTAGTTCTCAATGAAACTCATAAATGTATAGAACTATAGCTGGGCAACAGTGAATAAGTGAAATGTTCTGAGTGACATCAAACAGACAACAAGAGTGAAGCTCCAGTTGTCTATGATATCACTCAAGGTGAAAAACATCAATGTTATTTACTTTTAACCCATCTATAACTTTATGCTATTGTATGGCCCTCAAAAATATCTGTTTCTGTTTCCAATGCTTTCCAGGGGCAGAGTAATGGAGGAGCTATAAATAACATGGTCTCTCTTCCCTTTCCCAAATGTGAAATATAATACTTGGCCTCTTGCCACCCACCCACAACACCACCCTCTATAGCTTCCATCCTCTTTCCCACCTGAGGCTGTACTTTCTGCTCTCCTTCAAAGCACTGACATTCTCTCCCAGGGTATATTTTTAGAGCAGCCTCGATTTCCTTTGCAGCATAACAACGATAGGAAATAATCCCCATGGTTGCTACATCATAGCAACGAATAACCAGATTAAGATACTAATGGCTCTCAGTAAGAGGCATATGCTAGGCAGAATTATCAGTGAGTAATTGTGAATCTGGGGGATGTTTTTCACTGAAGGGTTTTGAGTGACATCAAACAGACTATAAGATCAGCATCATGTTGACCTCACTTCCCCACTTTCTGGGCCATCTTTACACCTCCCCTTAGCTTAGACCTCTGCTTCGTGGGGATGCTGAGAACTGGAACCCCTGGGACTAGTCTTCCACCAATCCGCCCATTCCATGGTGCAACATTTCTTTTAATATAATGCATGACAATAAACACACACACAGATGCATCTGTTTAACAATCTAGAGCCATATATATATTTTTCGCCCTCCACAATGACACTCCACTGAAGTCCCTTAGCAACTGCCCCACATTGTGCCTGTGGGGAGCCATGTGAAGTCCAAATGTGTTGTACTGGTTGTACTACACTGTGTCCTTGGCTAGGCAGCTTGAGAACAACCTAGCCAGAGGGATATTCTTAGTAGGACAATGTACTTGCCACACAATCAACTACAAAAGCTCCAGTGTAAACAATTTTGGGGCTACATGCAGCACTACAATACTACTCTGAAAGTTATTATCATGTCCATTGACGGCCTAGACTGCTATGTGACTACAATAAAGTTAGCTACCAACAACAACATGACCTGGATGACAAAAGCATCTGGAAATTCAAACCAAATCCACCAGAGACCCATAATTTTTTTTCTGTAGTATAATGTTTTCATTTAGTCATATCACCCCTAGTTTAGTTTGTATGTATGTATCTTTATGGTTTTTGTATGGCACAAACCTAACTAAATGGCAGTGGAGCACTGTACATGGTGAAAGAGAAGCATACAGTTAACGAGTAATAGGAGAGGATGCCTCATTTGGTGTTCGTTAAAGAGGTGAGTCTTCAACTCTTTCTAAATTGGAGTAGCGTTGGGTGGGTCCTGATGGATATGGAGATGTTTCAGGTCCTGGATGCATAGCTGGAAAAGGACTGCTGCCTTGTGTTTTCTTTTTTTACAATTCCTCGTAAGCATTATTGAGATGTTCTGGCTGCAGGTATGTTGAGAACTGCCAGAAATGGTGAGCTTGTCCCCTAGATAAGGAGGGGTTCATGTTGCAATAACTTGTAACTCATGCAGCTGGTTTTGAAGATGCTGTGGGTGAGCAAGTGGAGCCAATGGAGTTCCATCCAGATGAGGTGATGGGATTATATTTCTTTAGGCCCAAGATGAGACATGCTGTGACATGTAGGATGTCAAGAAGGAGTGCCAGTGTGGAGTCTGGGAAACCATGTAGCAAGGCTTAGTTAACTTGAAAATGTCATTGAGGCTCCCACTTCTCTCCAGCTTAACAATATGGCCGCACACAGCAAACAAAAGTCCAGATTTACACTTTACAGCTTTCTATTCTCTTGCATGTAAGACTTTTTCTTATTGCTGATGCATTGAGTAATGCTTTCTAAGTCTTAGCTCTGTGTTTTGTTGATGGTGTTAAAGCATCACTAACAGGACTGTCATGCTTAAATATGCACTTCTTCTGCTCACAGCACTGCTGCACTCTACCGTGTGGCTCATTACATGAACCAGGAAGTTCTAGCCTTCCTGTAGTGAAATCTTGACATTTGCCCATAAAAGCTCACATTAATTTTAAGATTTCCACATGGATAAATATTATAGCTCTCCAGTTTGACAAAATTCTTATCAGACGAATCCTGGGTGGGGGCTGAGGGGGCTTTCTCCCTCAGTTCTTATGCCAAGTGTTACACTATGTCCCCATGATTCTCATTTAGCTCCCAACTATTGAGGCCTCAACAGCTGCCTAAAGAACAAATTACTTACCTTCAGTAATGCCTTTTCTGGTAGAGACCCTATATAACCACAGAATCCTCATCTCATGAATTTCTCTCAGGTGCCAGACTGAATCCAGAAACTATAAAGCAATTCCCTTGAGTGTCAGTAGGTGGCATCATGCGACTCTGCATCAGCTCCATCCCACCTCGGATTGAGGCCTTATAGATGCACGATATCACTTTCATTCTGATCTCTGTCCGCACGTCAAACGCAGAGCCATGGAAATCAGTGTTGTGTGTAGATCTTACAGATTTGACATCTTATTACAGGACTATATGAATCTACTGCTCAAGACAGAGAGGAGGGTGGATTGTTGAGGAATCTGCACGTAGAGGGAGTCTGTTAGAAACATGTTACCAAAAGTAAGTAATTTGTTCTCTGACAGAGATTTCTACTCACAGATTGCTCACCTTGTGAATAGATACCAAAGCAGTACAACTCCGGTGATGGATCTGTGGAATGGCTCAGACCAGGATATCCTGCAGGACAGATCGGGCGAAGTGCCCTCCCCTCAAGTGCTGGCTATCCAGGGAGTAATGCTTTATGAACGTGTGGACATATGCCCACACAGCAACCTGGCAAATGCCCATGACTGGCACCCTCTGAGTCAACACAGTGGTAGTAGCCTTCTGTCTGGTAGAATTAGTGTGTAAGCCTTCTGGGGCTGCTTACTGACTGGCCTATAGCAGATCTTGATGCTTAACACAATCTGTTGGGCAATGGTCCTCTTTTGTGCCGCTTTGCCTTTCTTAGCCCTGGAAAATCAACAAACAGTTGATGATCCTGTGAATTCCCTGGTTCAGTCCACACAAAAGATAAGTGCCCCTTTAGGGTCAAGGCGATGAAGCTCATTAGAGGAATGAGGTGGGGCATAAAAAGCCAGCAAGTTGATTGATTGTTCTATGTGGAAGGGTGTAACTGTCTTGGGCAGGAATGCTGCTTTTGTCCGGAGGACTAACTTGTTCAGGAATAAAGATTTATATAGGAGGGACCACAGACAACATCTGGAGTTCACTCACTTGCACGGCTGATGTCATGGTGATGAGAACTGTTGTGATGATAAGAAGATGAAGAGGACAAGTGTGCATTGTTCAAGGGGATTGCACATCAGGTAGGTGAGTGACCTATGGCAGCATGACAAACCTATTCGGCAGCAACATATCGACTAGCCCCTTCACAAAACACATGACAACGGCAGATTTGAAGAAGGGTGTCTGGTCATAAGAAAGCTGAAAGAGCATAGAGGTAACATTTAACTATTGACACAACAAACAGAACAGAAGAACATCTGATAACTTTGCATTCAGGTGTTGTATGTTTTGAGAATACAACAAACTTCTCCCAGCATCTTGTACTGATTTATTTGGTTGATAGGCTGTTAAGATGACACCAATCTCTTCGACAGCAAGATCAAAAGCCATTAACTGTCGCCGATCAATCTGCATGCATGGAGGTGAAGGTGCTGGCTCAGGTGCAAGACTCAACCCTGTTGCTGCAGTAAGATGTTCTCCTAAAGGGGCAAATTGATTGGAGGACATTTTTTCAAGGCCATAAGTTCTTGTTACCACACTCTCCTTGCCCAATCGGGGGCCACTAAGATGACTTGGGCCTGGTCCTGCTTAATCTTCTTGCACACTCTGGACAGGAGAAAGAGGGTCAGAAAGGTGTATGGGTGTCCTGACCTTCCCCCACCTCCCACCCAAAGCTGGTGAAAGGCATTTTTGAGGGAGAACTGCCATGGGAAATCAAACATTTGAACACTGTGTTATCTGTGGTGGCACGTAGATGGAGACAGGCTTCTCCCCATTGTTGGAAGATGCCCTCTGCCACCTCTGAGTGTAACTGCCATTCGTGATCCACTAAGCAACGGCTGAGCTCATCTGCCCTCATGTTTACAGATCCTGCCAGGTGCTGGCGAATCAGGTAGGTGTCCTGAGTGTTCAGCCTCTTCTAGAGGCACAGTGTTTCCTGGCACAGAATCTGGACCCCACACCACCCTGCTAGTTGCAACACCACATGGAAGTTGAGTTGTCTGTGAGCATCTGTACATATTCTCCTTTGATGGTAAGGAGGAAGCACTTGCAACTCCAGCAGCCTGATGTGGAGGCGCGCCTCCACAATGGGCTAGAGTCCTCTGACCTCCACCTCTCCCTGATGACCTCCCCAACCCAGCAACAATGCATCAATCACAAACGTTAGCTCTGGGTGTGGTAGGGAGAGGTGTGTGCCGCCCGTCCTCTTACCTTACTCCCCTCTAGGTGCACCTTCAATGTCTGTGATGCCTATGGTACATTTGTGAAACTCATCCAAATCTCCCTAGCAGTGCATGCTAATTTAGGAAATTGTAGAAACTGTCTTATAGTAACCCCCAAAGCTGTCTTTAGCCTCTTTGAATGTCAAGAACCTCTCCGCTGGATAAAGGTCTCCAACCAGTAGGCATTCTCCCTCCCTCCAGGCTCCCATTGTCATAACCTCTCCTGCTTGGCAGAATGGCTGAATCCATTCTAGAGGCAGGGACCTGGTAAAGGGTGGGTGCTTCAGTACTCATCACACCGAATGCTCCAAGACTGCCGCCATATGTTTAACCACTTCAGGGGCACCATCAGATTCTTTCAAGCCCTGCATTAACTGGCAGCATGCCCTCCTCCCATTACTTTCATTTAATCACTTTTTCCACATACCACAGCACAAAATGCTCATCTGCTTTTTTTAAAAACATGTTTTTTTTAGATTTAACCAAAAACAAAAATAGCCTCTCAGACCAACATTTCATGTCCCATCCTCCTCCTGTACCTTGTGGTTCATTATTTCTAAATGTGACCTCAAGTGCAAGAATGCCCTCTACAGGCAGAGGAGGCCTCCGTTGTTATTGGTCTACCAAATTATATTGTGACTGTGATGGGCACTTCTATTCTCCTTCCAACAGTGCCAGCATGTTTCAATATTACAGTTTCAACACGGTCTTCCTCATCTTCTATTACACATGGCTCACTATATTGCTATTATTTTCTTCTAGGCTCAAATCCTGGTGGACTTGCACCATAAATAGTACTAAATCGTTCGAACCAACTATCTGACAGAATAGTCATGTCCAATGCAGAATTTAATTTATGGTGAAAAAAACGAATCCTTCAATTTCCAAACTAACTAGTATCCCTTTAAGAGCTCTAGGTCAGAACATTGCCCCAGGCTTTATCCTTCAGTTTATTCTTCCTCAATCTAACAACCTCTTAGTAATGCAACCTGCACAATGCCATTTCCTTGTCATTTATAGGCAACATATTAAAAGCTTATCTAAATTTGCTATTAGCCTGCAAACATGATTTGTCAAACCATCTTTTTTGTTTCATAGGACTAGGACTCTGCTCAACTTTCAATAAAGTGTTGAAGTGTCACAAATAATTTTACAAGAATTGTGAGCTGAATAATGAAATGTATCTGTTCATTTCAAGGAGCTATAAATGTCACTAGAGTTGGTAATCACAAGACTCCCAATAAGAGATGAAGAATCAACACATTCACACTTCAACCTTGGTCCACTTTCACCAGCAACTAATTCTTTGTGCATCGTATAGCTAAAATATGAGCTGAGCCGTGGAAAAACAAATATAACAATAAAGGACTATCATCACTAAAATCAGAATGTCCAACATATGATGATAAATTATTATCAAAAAGGTCACCAGAAATAAAAATATAATCAAATCAAACTTATTGCCTTCTCATATATTATCGACAGACAAACAGAAAAGACATAAAACACCTCAAAATAACATAATTAATTTGGCTTATATACATTAAAACAGTATACGGATTAATTGCATACTGTTTCCTAACATAAATTGCTTACCTGATGGACACTACCAAGATTATAGTGCAGATATTTGGCTTAGAATTTTATAAGAGCATTGAAAACAATTACTAAATAAGATATAATTAAATATAGGTATATTATTAAATATTGCATCATGACATCACACGCTATTTTATCTTTACTTTCACTCACACACAAGCTTACACATACACACACCTTCACTCATGCTGACACTTTTTTTTACATAAGCACACGCACACCTGCAAGGATGTACACAACAAACATTAAAAAGCGTTTTTTTACTTACCTCAGCTACCATGGAGGGTCATAGGCTCATAGTCCAGCTAAATGTCCTCCATTTGTATTACAATAATAGTGAATACTATAATATCAGTCACCAATATCGTAATAAAACAACTGATTAAAAACAAGGAGGTGGATCACCAAGTGAGATTGGTAAGGATGAGCTGCCCCTGTGCTCCTGGCACTGATTTTGCCACCTTTGAGGCCAGGGGTCGCAAAGGCAGTGCCGGGGGTCGCAAAGGGCAAGCTTGGGGTCGCAGCTGCGACCCCTGGCGACCCCTAAATGACATCCATGGATGTCTCACTGAAAAAGCAGCGGCGTAACAAAACTTGAGCACAAACCCCCCATCCCATCCCCCCACACAGTACATGGAGGGCCCCCCTCCGGACTCACGCAGGAGCTCTCAGGCCAGGTTACTGTGCAGCGGGGGGCTGCGGGTGCCTTTGTTACACCAGTGAGGAAAAGGTATCACATTTGCCCGAAGCAACATAAAAGCTATCGGAGGCTCTAACAAAAGAATTTTAAAATTGAAATCATTTGATAAAAGGCGTAACAAATGAATGATTTTACATAAGTTATGGAAGTGTTACTAATCTGATCACAGTAGTTGTGGTACAGCTTGTCAGTTGATTATACAAGCTTTACCACAATCGCATAGATAAAAAAAACTACACAACCTGTAACAATGCAATCTGTTCTACCCATGCAGCTATGTCACAACCAGTCTGTTTTATCACATTTGTAACCAGCGATGATTCAGTACGAAAAAGATATGCTGCTGAAAAACAGTTTGTGAAATTAATTCTGTCTTCTCCACCAAAACATAATTGTGATAATGATACTTGCCTAAACCAGTGCTATGAGCTCTGCGTCCTTAACCATTATAAACCCAGATTTATTTGTTTTACAATAACATCTCAAAACATTATACACACACATATTGATATTGTGCTGAAAGAACTAGAATGTAGCACTTGGCTGTTCATTAGATGTAGGTTTCATATAAGATCCACACCCAAAAGTGACACTGTCCATCTATGGCTTTTTCCACCTAGATTATCCATTTTGTGCATGTACCTCAGGTATCTGTGAAATTACAATTACATGGCCAAACTACACACCATTGACAGCTAACTGCAGCGTAGCCTTCAATTTAGCATTAGACTCACATGGACAAACAGTAGGCAAGTTTCTGTAGTTCCACCAGTAGTTTAGGTGCCCTGAAAGTATTAATTCTAAGACGAAGACCCCTCGACCTCTATCTCAAAGGTTCAGATAATTTTCCTTTTGGTAAATGTAAGAGACTGGAGTTGAGAGGTGTGGCAATCCACCTCAAATAATTGCTGCTTGGTGTTGGTCCCAATGAAGCACTCCATATTCAGACTTAGAAACTTTTCTGGAAGTCAGACCTCCTTCGGCTGGGCAAACCAGCAAGCTGGGGCCAGCTGGCAATTTCAGGTCAACGGCTGTGGCTTCAACTGCAGTGCCGGTCTCCATTGGTTCTCCACACAGAGAGCTGGTAAAAAGTTTGTAAGTTCCAGCTTTTACAGTTTTGGCAGTAGAAGTACACTACAACACCAGTCAAGGTTCCAGTGCCTGGTGGGCACCACTTGGGGATTGGTACTCACTCCAAAGAAGAGGACCAGCAAGGCAAAGGGTAGGTCCAATTGGTACTAGTGAGCTAGGTAGCTGCACGGAGAGAGGCCCCTGGAAACTTGTTGTGCCCCTGTAGCCCAAAAAGGTTAGTCAAATGACCCTTGGAGTCACTTCTGGGGTCCTGGTTTTAAAGCAAGGAGGTCCAGTCTTCCTTCAGGTTCTTCAGACAGCAGGGCAGTCCTTCTTCTGATTCTCCACAGGTCCAGGAGTGTTCTGAGGAAGGTATTGGAGACACCACGTTTATGCCTAGTAACAGCCTATAGGTGGTGGAAACTTCTGGCTACCCCCTGACCAATGGGGCAAAGCTTCTCAAGGAAGTCCCTACCCCCTTTCTGCATCACTTCCTGTCTGTGTGTTCTATTGTCAATAGTTCCACATTGCCCGTCTTTACCTAAATCCAATATCAAATAACCTTTCTTCTTCTGGTCAGAGACCCCTATACCCATCCAGAGGTGTAGCTATGATAATAGACAAAGCCTCCTTGTGGTCACCCCAAACCAGTTCTGAGGCAGCTTCCCCTTCCCACTAAGGTTGGAGCCAAGCTGATTAGCATGACACAAGAGAGGCAGGTTTAGGTGTGAGCTTCATCTGCCTATGACAGGGTAGGCATCTTCTGCAGCTCAGGCCATCATGCTCAAGGAAGAAAAACACCTCCTTATACCCATGCTCTTTGTCCACTGTCTGGGAGCAATCCACTTCTCACCGCAGGGGAGCAATCGGCCGACAGGTGACACTGGCAGAAGGGCCGCTTTTGGTTTAGGCAGGAAAATGGCAACTTCATAAAAAAATCATTTCCAAATTAGGAATATACATTTTGACTAGATAAATTAAGTTTGATTGCAATTATTACTAAAATGGGTACTTAAACCATTCTAAGCTACTCCAAAAAAGATTTAGCAGCTATTCTATGTAATAGTGTAAATCAGTATTAACCTGCGGGCGAGCCAGCCTAGCCTCAGTAAAATACAACTTTGAAGGTTTTTCACTGTCACAGTATGTCAAACATTATGTAAGCATACATGCACTACTCTTTATACGTCATGCACACTACCCTATGGGCATTTAGGACCTACCTTAGGGGTGACTTATAAGCTTTACAAAGGAAGGTTTGAGGCTGGCAAAAATGTGCCTGATGAAATGGTTCAGCAAAAGAAGGCAAAAATCTGGGGGAATACCACACAAAAGATGATTGTTTCCCAAAGTCATGATGCGGATCATCTTTATTTTGGTGACACAAATAGGAGACATGATTCTGGATCGCTGTACACTCTCTCCAGACGAAGATGTGCGTAACAATTTCATATGACCTGAAGCAACAATATACGAAATACAATATACAAAAAATATATCATAGAACAGCTTTTTTGTATTTCAATGTGATTTCTTAAATATTAGATATGATAGAACAATTTGTTTATTGCTCTCCCTCCCAGATCACAAATACAATAAGTAAGACTGGGATGATTTTTTTTTTTTTTTATCCATAACCCCCTCTAAAAACTTATGACATGAAAGAGTTTGCTCAATTCTGTATGGCTAAGCTTACTGCATAATGAATTTGCTCATTTACATTTAATGGTCTGCTATTTGATTTGAAAAAAACTAAATAAATCAGCATTCACCAGCGCAAAGACCAAGGGGCTCATTACGAGTTTGGCGGTCGGACGACCTAATCGCAAAACTTGCGGGATGAGGCCACCATCAACCTGACTGCCTCACCCCCTGTCGTAATATGATGTTCTCACCGAGCTGACCGGCAGGAACATCGTATTAGAACGTTCCTGCCGGTCAGCCCAGCGGGAACAGTGCTTTGGTATTGGTCCCTTAAGAAAGCCGAGGCGAATAATGTAGCACTACAGCACCCTCGGAATGCGCACTGCCTGCAAAGCATTCCAAGGGTGCTGGGAAGGGGAGCCCCTGCACTACCCATGACATGCCATGAAAAGGCTGGCAGAAACTGGACTCGTGATCAGTCCGGCGCTGCTGAACTAAGTGCAGCCGTGGCTGACTACGAGTCTGACCAACATCAGTCCGTCAGGCCCTAAACCATTTAACATCTAGATAAATAAGCTAATATTAACATGATATGCACAACCATACTGAGGGACTTTAAAATAATAATTTCTTCCTATTTAAATAACGTTCAACATAATTCCTCACCAGGACCTTTACTCACAGATCATGAATTTCACTGTGTCCATTTCTGGACAGATATGGGAAATATATTCCTACACATATGGAAGGTAATCAAACGTTAAGCCCTTCCCTTTCGTCTCCTTGAAAAAACACACTCTGATATAGCCAGGGAAAAGTTGAGGGTGCAAATAGAGAGGACGATGATTACTTATTTATTTAAGTTGAGTAAAGATCATAGGGAAGGACTAGAAAAGTCCTTGAAGCAGGTTCAGGATAAACTGCTTGTTGTGCTAGTGCCTTTGGCTAGGATGTTTGATACAGTAGAAGATGCGTATTTAAAGGGAAATAACTTAGATGTGCATCTTTTACGTGGTTGGTGTCAGAGGGCCATTTGTTTTATTGGGAACGCAAATGCAGGTCTTTTGGCTGAAAGAAGGAAAATGGTCCTGATGCGTGTAGATCTAAAATGATCAGATATGGCAAATAAAGAGTCTTCTGAGGAGGCTCGTGGCCTACTATTTGGTGATGGAATGGTCAAAGCCTTGTCTAAATATGGGCATCCTTTTACAAGCTTAGAGAAAGCACATTTCTCTATGAGAAGAGTTTTTTCAAATAGTAATTTATATGGAAGGGCTGGTCGGAGTGGGCAACTTACCGGCTGAGCACGTTTTAGAGTCCATTATCAGAATCAAGGATCAGGTCTCTTCAGAGGAAACCAAGGAGGTTTTCAATTCTATCCCCAGATAGCGAGAGGACGTGGTTGTAATGCAAGAACGAGGGGTAGTAACCTTGGACATGTACAGAGTCAAGGTGATTATGAAGATTATTTCTACTTCTATCCCTATAGGTGTAGGAGGAAGATTAAGGTATTTCAAGGAAAATTGGGAAATGATCACTCAGGATGTGTGGGTGTTGCAGAAGATACAGGGATATTTAATAGAGTTCGGGCGAGAACCTGTGCAAGTAATAGAACCAAGAGAATTAGAGTTTCACAGAGAGTTAGAACAGGTAGTTCATTTAGAGATAACTCAGATGTTGTCGGAGAATGTGATTGTGAGAATGAAGGAACAAGAAAAAGGGTTCGTAAGCACTTTGTTTCTAGTGGAAAAGAAAGACAAAGGATGGGAAACAGTGATAAATCTGAGAAAGTTGAATCACTTTGTGCCTTACAATCATTTCAAAATGGAAGGAATTAATATTTTACGGGATCTTTTGCAGGAGAAGGATTGGTTGGTGAAGTTGGCTCTCAAGGATGCCTACTTTACAATTCCAATAGTGAAATGCAGTCAGAGGTATCTGCAGTTCAGGTGGAAAAAAACAGTTATTTCAGTTTCAAAGTTTGCCTTTTGGTCTTGCTTCGGCACCTTGGTGTTTCACGAAAGTGTTGAGACCAGTAGATGGTTTTCTCAGAGAAAGAGGTGTAAGGATGATCATGTATTTGGACGATATACTGATTTGAATCAGGATATCGGGGATTTAAAAGAACATTTAAGTCTTGTAAGGGATTTATTGTAAAATTTAGGTTTCATTATAAATCTGGAGAAATCTGTGTTGGTTCCAATGAAGAGGATGGAATTTTGGGGTTTTATAATGGATACAGAGTTATGTCAGTTACAGCTTCCAGAAAGGAAAAGAAAGAAGATAAAAAAAGAAGTCCAGTCTTTGATGAAGAAGCAACAAGTGACAAGAGATTATGGGGGTCATTCTAACTCTGGCGGGCGGCGGAGGCCGGCCGCCAGAGTTCCCCCGACAGAACACCGCTCCGCGGTCTGAAGACCGCCGCGGTGATTCTGTGTTTCCCGCTGGGCTGGCGGGCGACCGCCAGAAGGCCGCTCGCCAGCCCAGCGGGAAACCCCTTCCCACGAGGAAGCCGGCTCCGAATGGAGCCGGCGGAGTGGGAAGGTGCGACGGGTGCAGTTGCACCCGTCGCGAATTTCAGTGTCTGCTAAGCAGACACTGAAATTCTTTGTGGTGCCCTCTTACGGGGGCCCCTGCAGTGCCCATGCCATTGGCATGGGCACTGCAGGGGCCCCCAGGGGCCCCACGACACCCCATACCGCCATCCTGTTCCTGGCGGGCGAACTGCCAGGAACAGGATGGCGGTATGGGGTGTCGGAATCCCCATGGCGGCGCAGCAAGCTGCGCCGCCATGGAGGATTCCTGAGGGCAGCGGAAAACCGGCGGGAGACCGCCGGTTTTCCCTTTCTGACCGCGGCCGTCAGAATGCCCTTGAGAGCACCGCCAGCATGTTGGCGGTGCTCTCGTGGTCGTTGACCCTGGCGGTCAATGACCGCCAGGGTCAGAATGACCCCCTTAGTGCTTGTGACTGGGCTGCTGTCTTCGTCCATTCAGGCTATTTTTCCAGGTCCATTACATTACAGGGCTTTGCAACGTTTAAAGATGTCTGATCTAAAAAAAGGATTGTGGTGCAGGGATTGGGTGTCTCTATCTCAGGAAGCACGAGAGGAATTGGTCTGGTGGAAAGAGAATCTGGAAGCATGGAATGATCGAGCGATATTTGGTTCAAAACCAGATTTCATAGTACAGACAGATGCAAGCAATTTTGGATGGGGAGCTCATTGTCTATGGTTAGAAACAGGTGGAATGTGGAAATTTTTAGAGAAAGAGAAGCACATAAATTGTCTAGAATTACAGGCGGGAATGTTTGCATTGCAAAGTTTCAGGAATGTTCTGAAGGGGAGGTCTGTACTTTTGAAAATGGACAATGTGACATCTGTGGCATACATAAACAAGTTAGGAGCAGCACGATCCAGGAATTTGGCAGAATTGGCGAAAGAGTTGTGGGGCTTCTGTTTGCAACACAAAATAAGTTCGAGAGCAGAGTACTGGCCAGGTGTACAAAATGTTATAGCAGATTGGATTCCTTGTCAAATGAGGGATTTCAGAGATTGGAAACTAAGGGAGGATCTTTTCAAGAAAATATCTCAGATAATGGGATCAATAGAGCTAGATCTGTTTGCTTCCAGACTAACCTTTCAGTTGCCAATCTATGTCAGTTGGAGAGCGGATCCGGGTGCTTATGCAGTGGATGCGTTTATGCAGGATTGGAGTGGAATGAGAGGTTATGCTTTTCCTTCTTTCTCGATGATTCAGAGAGTGTTGTTACTGGTGAAACGTCAGCGATGTGAGTTAGTCTTGGTGACTTCTTTTTGGACAACTGAGCTCTGGTTTCTAACGGTAATGGAGATGGTAGTGGAGCAACCAATTTTAATAAGGTGTTGCAAAGGTCTGTTGTTGGGTGTAGACAGCGAAGAGCATCCTTGAGTGGAGTTGGGTTCTCTGAAACTTCTAGTATGGAGGATATAAGGCATTCCAGATAATTCACAGAACTTTCGGAATCAGCTGCAGGTTTATTGGATAAATCCTGGGAACCAGCGACATAGAAAAAGTATGGGAGTGCATGGAAAGTTTGGTCTTGTTGGTGCTTACAAAGGAGTTTGGAGCCCATCGAGGCAGATGATATTCAGGTAGCACATTTTTTGGCTGAATTGTTTGATAAGGGTATGTCTTATAAAACAGTAAATTGTTACAGATCTGCAATAGCTGCACAACATGATCTTAAACAGGGTGTAGCCATTGGTAAGAGTCCTTTAGTTTGTAGGGTAATGAAGGGGATTTGTTTGAAATGACCACCTAGTTTGAAATATCATGTACTTTGGAATGTAAATTTGGTTCTTGAATTATTTCAGAAATGGCCAGCTAATAAGTATTTAAAAGAAAAGGAACTTTCTTGGAAGTTAGCGACTTTACTCTGTCTAATATCTTTTAGAAGCGTCTCAGATGTTAAGGCTTTATAAGTTTCACATAGATTTTATCAGCTGAAAGGTGTGTTGTTTGAAGTGTGTAAGAGTACAACGACAATGTCTGGTACAATATTTTATCTGTTTTTTGATGAATACCCAAAAATGTGTGTGGTTCGTTGTTTGAAGGAATATGAATCTAGGATGTTGGAAAGAAGAGGGGCAGGAGTTGAATAACTCCTAATTTCTTATGTAAAACCTTTTAAGGCTGTAACAAATGCTACCAATGCAAGATGGGTGAAAGGTGCTATGAAAGAGGCTCGTGTGGATATTTCAAAGTTCACAGCCCATTTTGTGAGAGGAGCCATGGCAAGTAAGGTTTGTATGATGGGAGGAAGTTTGGCACATATTATGAAGGCTGCTAATTGGTCCTCAGCAGGACCGTTTAGGAAATGTTATTTTAAATCTATAGATCATGTTTCAAAATGTGTTTTGAGTGACTTTAAACAAGCAGAATGCTAGCCTCCTGTCTTGACATAAAATGTTGATTCTTAAAGGTTTACTGCATAAAGAATCAGGATTTTATTAAAGACAAGGAAGTTAGCATTATCCCACCCACCCACCCTTCCCTAGGGGTGGTGGAATAATGAATTTCTTGACATTTAAGGTTATACTATTAGTGTATATGTGAACAAAAAGAGCAAAAGATACAAAGTTTTACAATTGTGTTATTTATTTTGCAGAATCTTAAAAAAGGATAATTTCGGTTATAAGTGGATTTATGATGAGAAGAAGAGTTCAAACAAAAGAGGAACAAAATGGAGGACACACAGATTATATGGAGCTGAGCATTCTGTTATCTATTATGATGTTGTTTATGTTCTATTGGATACTTTTAATGGGTTTGCTGCTCAGAAGGAGTAGATAAAAGGTTAATGCATAATGCTAGCCTCCTTGTCTTCAATAAAATCCCGATTATTTATGCAGTAAACCATTAAGAATTGCCATTCTTCTTCCACTCATAGAATCTCCTCATTGATGGCCCCCACAGCAGAGGTAAGGAAATAAACTATTGACTGACAGTCCCAGGGGGCATTGGTAACATGGAGGGCCGATAGGTAGAGGTATTTGCACTTACCTATGTTGCTTTTGGATAGCAGATGAAAATAAGGTGGCCCAGTCCAGCCTCTTCTGGGCTCTGACATACACAGACGGGCCCGCTCTTGGTCTCAGTGTTTCTATCTAAGGTTTTTAATGCCATTTGTAAGGTTGGGATTCCTCCATCCCTGTCGGAGTCAATTATTATCCTGGTGTTTAAAGAAGGGTAGAGAGATGACCAACACTTTCTCATAGATTTGGTGGTGAAAGTTATGGGGCAGACCTTACTTAGTAGGCTAACCACCTGGACAGAGGAGAACAAGATTTTGTGCAATCTGCAGTGTGGGTTCAGGTCTGGAAGGAGTACCCTTGATCAGTGTCTGAATCTAGAACTGATAATTGGGAAATACACGGTTGTTAAGAGAGGTACGCTACATCTTGCCTTTATGGACCTTTTGTCAGCATTTGACAGAGTCAATAGGAGAAAGTTGTGGTCGGTCTTCATTAACATCGGCATAGATAGAGAAATAGTCTGATTCTTACACAAGCTACACAGGGACCTCACTGCCACTGTTAGATATGACCAGAGAGGCAAGTTAACTAATTCGTCCAAAGTCCAAAGGGGGTCAGACAGGGCTGAATTCTGGTCCCTCTGCTGTTTACACTATATATTACAAACCTGGGCGCAACTCTGTGTGATGCATGTAAGGATATCCCACGTGCAGGCCAGAACCTTAACCCTGCCCTTTTACATGCTGATGATGCAGTATTCGTTGCGAGAACTATGGTAGGTTTAAATCGCCTTTTAAAAGCTTTTGTCAGCTACATGAATGGTCTGGAGTTGAATACCAACTACAGTCAATCTCATATAATGGTCTTGGACTTAAGGGAAGGGGCCCCAGGAAACGTATTGTAGAAGAAAAAGACATCACCAGAGTTAAGGCTTTTTTCATATCTCAGCATAACATTTGATGAAAATGGACATTGGGTTCCCCTGGTTAGAGCGAAACGGAACTCTATGGCTAAAATGGTCACTTCTGTATCTGAATTTGCCTCTTGGTTGGGAGCAAAGCAGATCCAGGCCATGTTAAATATCTGTCAATCCAAGGGTATTCCCATGGCGAGTTATGGGTGTGACATCTGGGGGTATTGAGGGGCTACTGGGCTACAGACCATCGAAATTGGATTTATGAGGTGTTTACGCTCTCTGCCTCAGTCTACACCCTCTTATGTCCTACATGAAGAACTAGGGGTAGGATATATTTCTGACCTCTTAGCCCAACGTCCCCTGCTTAGATGGATCTTTGGAGGTTTGTGGCATGCAAGGGCCTGAAGTTGAGTCTGTAGGTAAATTGACCTTTACCAAATTGTGGAAATCCAGGCCTCAGAACCTTTGTCTTGTTCGCGAGCTGAAGTTCTAGCACACATGATTCAGCCACTGTGTGGCCTGCAATGAAGGGCTCACTGGGTTGTGGAGTTGTGGAGTTTTGAGCTGATTCTGTGGGGCTCCTTTGTGAGGCACTTGGTATTGGAGACCTGATTTGAGCAGTGAGGGCTTTTTGCTTTCTTGATGGTGTAGCTGTAGACCTAGTTGAATCTCTGAAGTTGAATTTTGTCGAGTCTATTCCTGCATTTTTTCCAATGACATTGAAAGGGATTCAAGTGATTTACTTTTTAAATTTCTTCATTGGTCCAAGCTGGCCACTGGCATTTTCAAGGTTCACAGATGTTTTCAGAAGGATCAATTAATTAAACACTTGGTAAGCAAATTGGACAACTGGTTTACACTCTTTACTTGTTTGGATGGTGGAAGCCCAGAGAGGTGAAAATCGAGTTCCACCAAGTTGGATTTGTTTCAGTGTCTGTAACTGGTAGGCATTGCTGGTATGTTAGCATAGTGATACGAACTTATGAGTGAAAGAGACAAGGTGGTGGTCAGAGGGATATTGTGTCCCAGTTATGTCCTCCTGTGTTTGTAGCCTCAGTGACAAATTGAAAGAGATTAGGAGCTTTCCCATTTGTTGTATGTGGCTCTTGGCTGTAGCATTGATGCATGATTGAACCAATTGTTCAGATCACCAGGTATGCACAGGTTGATGTGGTTCATGGCTTTGCCAAGATAATCATTTAAATATCGGTGATAAGCCTCCTCTAGCTTCATCTAGAACTTGTGAGAAATGGTCCACAAGTCATTGTTCAGTTACAGGAGCATGTCCAGTTTTGAGTTTGATAACAAGTCAGGTAGGTTTTGTCTTTTCTTGTTCATTGAATATGCATTGATAAGCCGGTGTGAGAAAGTAGCCTCTTTCTAGCCTTGTTACCCCCACTTTTGGCCTGTTTGTGAGTGTATGTCAGGGTGTTTTCACTGTCTCACTGGGATCCTGCTAGCCAGGGCCCAGTGCTCATAGTGAAAACCCTATATTTTCAGTATGTTTGTTATGTGTCACTGGGACCCTGCTAGTCAGGACCCCAGTGCTCATCAGGTTGTGACCTATATGTATGTGTTCCCTGTGTGATGCCTAACTGTCTCACTGAGGCTCTGCTAACCAGAACCTCAGTGGTTATGCTCTCTCTTTCCAAATTGTCACTAACAGGCTAGTGACCAATTTCACCAATTCACATTGGCATACTGGAAAACCCTTATAATTCCCTAGTATATGGTACTGAGGTACCCAGGGTATTGGGGTTCCAGGAGATCCCTATGGGCTGCAGCATTTCTTTTGCCACCCATAGGGAGCTCTGACAATTCTTACACAGGCCTGCCACTGCAGCCTGAGTGAAATAACGTCCACGTTATTTCACAGCCATTTACCACTGCACTTAAGTAACTTATAAGTCACCTATATGTCTAACCTTTACCTGGTAAAGGTTGGGTGCCAAGTTACTTAGTGTGTGGGCACCCTGGCACTAGCCAAGGTGCCCCCACATTGTTCAGGGCAAATTCCCCGGACTTTGTGAGTGCGGGGACACCATTACACACGTGCACTATACATAGGTCACTACCTATGTATAGCGTCACAATGGTAACTCCGAACATGGCCATGTAACATGTCTAAGATCATGGAATTGTCACCCCAATGCCATTCTGGCATTGGGGAGACAATTCCATGATCCCCAGAGTCTCTAGCACAGACCCGGGTACTGCCAAACTACCTTTCCCGGGGTTTCACTACAGCTGCTGCTGCTGCCAACCCCTCAGACAGGTTTCTGCCCTCCTGGGGTCCAGCCAGGCTTGGCCCAGGAAGGCAGAACAAAGGACTTCCTCAGAGAGAGGGTGTTACACCCTCTCCCTTTGGAAAAAGGTGTCAGGGCTGGGGAGGAGTAGCCTCCCCCAGCCTCTGGAAATGCTTTGATGGGCACAGACGGTGTCCATCTCTGCATAAGCCAGTCTACACCGGTTCAGGGATCCCCCAGCCCTGCTATGGCGCGAAACTGGACAAAGGAAAGGGGAGTGACCACTCCCCTGACCTGCACCTCCCCTGGGAGGTGCCCAGAGCTCCTCCAGTGTGCTCCAGACCTCTGCCATCTTGGAAACAGAGGTGCTGCTGGCACACTGGACTGCTCTGAGTGGCCAGGGCCAGCAGGTGACCTCAGAGACTCCTTCTGATAGGCTATTACCTGTGTTGCTAGCCTATCCTCCTTCCTAAGTAGCCAAACCTCCTTTTCTGGCTATTTAGGGTCTCTGCTTTGGGGAATTCTTTAGATAACGAATGCAAGAGCTCATCAGAGTTCCTCTGCATCTCTCTCTTCACCTTCTGCCAAGGTATCGACCGCTGACTGCTCTGAACACCTGCAAAACCGCAACAAAGTAGCAAAGACGACTACTGCAACCTTGTATCGCTGATCCAGCCGCCTTCTCGTCTGCTTTCCTGGTGGTGCATGCTGTGGGGGTAGTCTGCCTCCTCTCTGCACTAGAAGCTCCAAAGAAATCTCCAGTGGGTCGACAGAATCTTCCCCCTGCAACCGCAGGCACCAAAAGACTGCATCACCGGTCCTCTGGGTCCCCTCTCAGCATGACAAGCGTGGTCCCTGGAACTCAGCAACTCTGTCCAAGTGACTCCCACAGTCCAGTGACTCTTCAGTCCAAGTCTGGTGGAGGTAAGTCCTTGCCTCCCCACGCTAGACTGCATTGCTGGGTACCGCGTGATTTGCAGCTGCTCCGGCTCCTGAGCACTCTTCCAGGATTTCCTTTGTGCACAGCCAAGCCTGGGTCCCCGACACTCTAACCTGCAGTGCACGACCTCCTGAGTTGTCCTCCGGCGTCGTGGGACCTTCTTTTGTGACTTCGGGTGAGCTCCGGTTCACTCTTCTTTGTAGTGCCTGTTCCGGCACTTCTGCGGATGCTGCTTGCTTCTGAGTGGGCTCCTTGTCTTGCTGGGCGCCCCCTCTGTCTCCTCACACAATTGGCGACATCCTGGTCCCTCCTGGGCTACAGCAGCATCCAAAAACCCTAACTGCAACCCTTGCAGCTAGCAAGGCTTGTTTGCGGTCTTTCTGCGTGGAAACACCTCAGCAAGCTTCTTCACAATGTGGGACATCCATCCTCCAAAGGGGAAGTTCCTAGTCCTCTTCGTTCTTGCAGAATCCACAGCTTCTACCATCCAGTGGCAGCTTCTTTGCATCCTCAGCTGGCATTTCTTGGGCATCTGCCCACTCACGACTTGAGTGTGACTCTTGGACTTGGTCCCCTTGTTCCACAGGTACTCTCGTCAGGAAATCCATCGTTGTTGCATTGCTGGTGTTGGTCTTCCTTGCAGAATTCCCCTATCACGACTTCTGTGCTCTCTGGGGAACTTAGGTGCACTTTGCACCCACTTTTCAGGGTCTTGGGGTGGGCTATTTTTCTAACCCTCACTGTTTTCTTACAGTCCCAGCGACACTCTACAAGCTCACATAGGTTTGGGGTCCATTCGTGCTTCGCATTCCACTTTTGGAGTATATGGTTTGTGTTGCCCCTATACCTATGTGCTCTCATTGCAATCTATTGTGACTGTACATTGCTTGCATTGCTTTCTATTGCTATTACTGTATATTTTTGGTATTGTGTACATATATCTTGTGTATATTTGCTATCCTCGTACTGAGGGTACCCACTGAGATACTTTTGTCATATTGTCATAAAAATAAAGTACCTTTATTTTTAGTATATCTGTGTATTGTGTTTTCTTATGATATTGTGCATATGACACCAGTGGTATAGTGGGAGCTTTGCATTTCTCCTAGTTCAGCCTAAGCTGCTCTGCTAAGCTACCTTTTCTATCAGCCTAAGCTGCTAGACACCTCTTCTACACTAATAAGTGATAACTGGACCTGGTGCAGAGTGTAAGTACCCCTTGGTACCCACTACAAACCAGGCCAGCCTCCTACAGCCGGTAGTTGAAGTAGAATGACTGGTGAAAGAGGAAGGAAGGAAGGGGATTAGAGGTGTTCAATTTGAAAATGCTACTGATGTTTGAGGATGTGAAATATGATGATGGAGGACAGGAAATATGTGCTAGGCGATACAATAGAATGTGTAGTTGAGTCAGAGGAGCTGAGGGAGTGGTATTCTTCATGCTCAAAGAGATTATTCAGATTATTAGATAAGTGCAGGTTGTTGAGGGCTTGGTGGAAGCATCATAGCGTTTTGAGAAGAAGGAATTTGAAGCAGGTGAGGCACCACTGGCTGTTGGCTGCTTCTTTTATGGTAATTGGTAATACTTGGAGAGTTATTTAGGGGCTGATGGGAAAGCGCACAAGGGAGATAATATTGAGATCCTGCCTCTTCCCTCGGACATAGGACCTCATCCAGCTCCCCACTGGAATACCAACAGCAGTCTCCGGATGGGCTGCATTTCTCAGTTAACCTGTCATTCAAAGTGTATTAGGGAAAGAAAGGTGATTTGGCACAAATCTCACTGACACATACCGAGGAATAGTGATCTAACTCTAACAACCCAATTCACAAACTGCATTTTGTAGTACATAAAGCAGAATTACACTGGTTATACTTACTACAAAGGTAACTCACATACCTACGAGTGGAACTCACCACCTCTCGTATCTTGTCTATGGGGAGATCTCCACACATGTAAGTTTGCTACTTAATAGTGATATGGGAGGGAACATTAGGAATTTCTACTATAAAAAAGGAGGGGTTTAGGTTAAAGTAAGGAGGGGTTTAGGGAGGGACATGCTACTATAGATAGGTGATAAAACAGTAGTACATGACACTTGTAGTAAGTAAAACACCATACCCGGCCACTCACAAGATATTTATATAAAATTTTGGTTAATGTTAAAAAAAATATATTTATTAAACTGTGATTTAATTATTTTAAAAATTGATAATAAACTTTTATTAGAAAAATTAAGACTATTTCAATTAACTCAACACATAACCTTTACAAAAAATATAATAAATAATAGTAATAACAATAATAAAAATGTTACTGTGGGTGGGAATTAGTTAAAAATATACTTTAAGAAATATTATTTTATGTCAATAAATATATTTAAATTAATTAACATGCTTTTCATTTAATAAGTTAAAGTGCTGTTACATTTTATTGTATTAGTTCTATGTTAATAATATACATTTTAATCTATTTTACATTTATAATTTAAATTCAAGTATTTTAATAACTTTTAAAAATAATAATTTTGCCTACACTTTCCCATAAGGTGAGCTCCACCACAATGATGGAAATCTCTACCTACGTGTTAAAAGTTACTAGTAGTAACTCTGTTAATCTATGGTAGTAAATTTACTCCTAGATGCCTCCACCCCTAGTTTCATGGGGTGGAGTCTTGCACATGTACACCTAGGTTGAAATCTACACTCTGAAATAGTGCATAGCAAGAAACTGTAGATCTACACTTAGGTACAAGAGTAAACTTACACATGAGTAAATCCACACTTGTAAATTTCCCTTTCGAATAGGGCCCTAAGAAGTTTTTTTTTCAATATCTTTATTGCATTTTATTTATCATTGGTACATTCGGCAGGAGAGAAAACACATATGGCTTATAGTAATCTCACACTGTGGTAGAGGAAGAAAATCATAAACAGCACAATCACATGTGATCAATCGGCCACCGGATACATGTACATAGGGAGTTGTTTCTCCTCCATTCAGCAAATCCCATGGTCAGATGGTCCAAATTGTTCTATCCAGCAAAGACAAAGCTCTTGCCATCAGAGGGTTTAAAGCACAATGTTTGTTTCCATGTGCTGTGCCTGTGTACTGTGTAACTAATGCCGCAATTGTGTTCACATGAAATTCAAGCTTTATCGGATAACTATAACAATGAAACAATGCCCCCCTCCCCCACCTGGGGCCCTAAGAAGGTAAAATATTTTAGATATGTTAATGAAATGCTCCAACTCTTCCAATATGCAATAAAGCACAGCGGGAGGGGGGCGTGGCCACGCGAAGGATGATGGCGCACGCTTGATTCTGGAGCTCCGGAGGGCCGGCAATTTATCCACAAATACCGAACTTAGCCTCGGGGCATCCCGCAATCACAGAGCGGGGGAGCCTGAGGAGGCAGAGGGGAGCCGTGGAACCCGTTCCGGGCGCTGGTGTCCTGATCCTGACGGAGTCGGAGACTCCGGAGCAGGAGGCCGGATCCGCCCTGGAAAGCCGGGGACTTGCGTGCAGGCGCGCGACCTGCTGAGGACGGGCCCCCTACGTGGGTGGAATCGGAGGTGGCAACGGCCGGCCGGGGACGGCAGCGGAGGACCGGGGAGCGGCTTCGGCGCACAGCTCGAGCTTGAGGTGAGCTGGGGGCGCGCCGGGGCCGGAGACACGGCCCGGACTCGGCGCTGGCGGCGAGGGGAGCCGGCGGACCCTGGGTCGAGGGGCGGCCGGAGCCCATAATACAGATTGGAGCTGGACTTCGGACCCCCTGCGCGCTGCCCCCTTAGCTTTGAAAAGCTCTGGGAGAAGAAAAAAAAACACAGACGACAAGGAGGAAAATCAGGAGAGCCCTCCCCAGAAGGAAAACAAAAAAAAAAAAAGAAAAAAGAAAATAAAGCAATCAAGACTGCTGAATAAAGCTTAAAGAGGGGGAGGGAGGCGAAAAAAAAAAAAAAAAACAGCGACCCGACTGGGGTCCCCCCAAACAAAGTCAAGTGGAACAGAACCCTGCGCTGAGTGAGGGAGAACGCAGGAAATACAGACCTCTGTTGAGCCCTGGTGAGCGTGAACGACCGACTGGTGGGGGGAATCCGGGACACCCCAAGAGCACAAGGGACCTCCTGAGCATAAGAAACAAAACAGGCAACCTCCCAGCAGTTCGTGAAGGCACAGACCGGGCTGGATCAGGAGGGGAGGACCCGAACGGAAGAGCGAACATAACAATAGCCGCCCTGGTCAGCGCGGCGCGCCCCCCTGAACGCCTAATGTCACCCAAGAACCGCCACAAAAGTAAAACCATGGACAGTACAACACCCGCTGAATGCAGAGGAGGGGAGCCACAGGACCCTCCACAACCCACGATACAGGACACCTTAGACAAGATCTTGGGTGCAATAGAAGATACAAAAGCCACGCTACAGCGCAACATCAATCAGGTCACAGTTGAAGTCGGCCTACTGAGGGCAGACCACCACAGACTGGTGGACAGAGTAAAGGAAACAGAGAACACCTTGGCCGAAATTGCACCACAACAAAAAGACCTAAAAGCTGAGGTGACGTACCTTGCGGACAGGGTTGCACGACTGGAGCAAAGAGCAGAGGATGCAGAAGGAAGAAGCCGCAGGAACAACGTGCGTGTAGTGGGATTGCCGAAGGGGGCTGAGGGTGCAAATATGATTAAATTCCTGGAGGAATGGTTGCGCACAGTCGTGGCGCCGGGCTGCCTGACCCCCTTCTACACTCTGGAGCGAGCGCACCGGGTGCCCTCGAGGCCCCGGGCCGGCCTCCTCGCGTGGTAATAGCCAGACTATTACACTACAGAGACAGAGACATCCTCCTACAAAGAGCCAGAGAGGTGGGCCCCTTTAAGGTGGCGAACGGGGAGGTGACATTGTTTCCGGACTTCACATTGGACGTCCAGACCAAACGAGCTTCATTCCTGGCAGTTAAGAGGGCCTTAAGGGACGAGGGAATCCAATACTCGCTTCTCTTCCCGGCCAAACTGAAAGTGACAATAGACGGTAAGACTACATTCTTCCTGACCCCCGAGGAGGCGTGGGAATGGCTGGAGGATCGGGGGATCCAGGTGGGACGACATGTGAGTGGGAGCCCGAGTGGGGGTGGAGCCCGTCGAGGCTCGGGAAAACGACGAAACGGGGGCCGTCTCCGCTTGGCGCCAACCCAGTCACAGAAGGAGATGGGGAAAAAGGCAGCTATAGAGGCAGCTGCTTCTATGAGCAGAGAAGAATCACCTCTGGAGGGCTCAGGTGGAGAATCAGACGACACAGTGGTGTCTTCCGCGGGGGGATCGGCCTGCTCGGTGATGCTCCCGAGGGTGACCCCGCAGACAGCGGACGAACTTTGATACTGGAGTACACAAAGGAACCCCGAGGCGAGGAAGGAACGCGATTATGAGGCCCCTCCGGGTATGGCCCCCCCCAACCAGAATCTCGTCCTTTCCGACAGACTGGCGAGAACTAGACTTAAATGTTTGATTGAGTTGCACGGTTGCACAATTTTTTGGGCAGCCCTCCGTTTGAGAGGCGCCCTGGGGAAGGGGAGTTGGGTTACATATTTGTTGGGTTTGGTGGCGCATTGTGGGAGGTGGCTTGTCAGGGTTAGTTATCTAGTCACCCAGGGGACGCCGACCACTGGGGCGGGCCGGGAAAGCAATGGTGCGACTGTCCCTCCGTCATGGCAGAGTATAACCTACTAACATGGAATGTGCGAGGGATGGGAACGCCAAACAAGAGACATAAAATACTGTCCTACCTAAAAAGGAGGGGTATTCAAGTGGCGTTGCTACAAGAGACCCATTTGGCAGAAGTGGAAGTGGAAAAGCTAAGGCGCAGATGGAGAGGACAAGTGTTCGCCACGGAATATTCGGCGTTTGCCAGGGGGGTACTGATCTGGGTACGTGCTGGGGTCCCCTTCGAAGTAGAATCCACCAACATCGATCTCGAGGGCAGGTTTGTGGTTTTAGAGGGAAGATTACACGGACTGCTGATTGTCCTGAGTTGCATATACGCCCCTAATCAGGATCAGGTCCCTTTCTTGACACGGTTATCAGGCCAACTCACGCGGGAGCGGGTGGGAGGTCTCTTGATTGGTGGGGATTTCAACAGTGTACTGGATACAGACCTGGACCGCTCTACCCCACCACTGTCCGGAGCAATGACATGTAAAGTAGCCCAAAGACTAAGGGAATGGCTAGACACATGGGGACTACTAGACATATGGCGTGAACAGCACCCTGCTGAAAAAGATTATTCATACTATTCAGGACTCCACCGAGTACACACTAGAATAGACAGAGTGGTCTGTACAGCAACAATAATGCAAGGAATGGTCCTCTCTGAGTATTTGGGACGTACGCTGTCTGATCACAACCCCCTACTAGTGACCTGGAGAATGAAGGAGGATAGGCCTCCTATCCCGATGTGGAGGCTGGCTCCTGGAGCCTTGGAGGACCAGACATATAGAGACGAACTTCGCATGTACCTAGCTGACCATATTAAAATTAATAAAGGATCCACTGACTCTAGATCCATAGAGTGGGAGACTCTTAAAGTAACAACCAGGGGGTATTGTGTGGGACAGACAACCGGGGTGAGACGTACACTTGAACGGGAATTGACTAGACTAGAGAAGGAAATACATGAAGGGGAACGGAGACAGGGAATAGATGAACAGGAAAAGGAGAGGTATGCCCAGGCAAGGAGAGGCCACTCCCAGGCTGAAGAGCAACTCCGGTGCCATAATATGAAAAAATACCTGGCCTCAATACACTCGGAGGAGGGTAGATCAGGTAAAATGCTGGCGTGGCTGGCAAGGCCGGGAGGAGAGGGTGAGCCTATTACAAGGATGATAGCCATGGACGGAGAGAGAAGACATAGCCTGGGCGCTATAAATGGCGCCTTTAAAGAATACTATACTCACCTATATAGGAAACCCGGTGAACTGAATGTCCCCGCCCTTGATATATTTTTACAACGACTCCCCCTGCCAACGCTGACAAACGAGGAGCGAGAGGGACTGGGAGCCCCGGTGACAGCGGAGGAGGTGTGTGATGCTATATCGCAACTAGCACCCGGGAAGACCCCAGGGACGGACGGCCTACCCATGGATTTTTACAAGAAGTACGGTACCTTATTGGCCCCCGACTGGTAGAAATGTATTCTGAGGCATTGAGCCGGGGCGAGTTGCCGACCACGCTGAGGGAAGCACTGGTGATCCCCCTACCCAAAACCAAGTCTAAAAAGGCGTCGGTTGCTGACTTTCGCCCCCTGTCAATGTTGAACAACGATTTCAAAATACTCAGCAAAGTCATGGCCAACCGGTTGCTCGTCTACTTACCCACGCTGATACATGAGGACCAGAACGGGTTTGTCCTGAACCGGAGCACATCCCTCAATCTAAGGCGCCTATTCGCTATCCTGCATATGCCCAGGGAAGTGAAACCTGAGGCAGGTGTGTTACTTGCCGTAGATTTCGAAAAGGCTTTTGACTCGATCAGATGGGATTACTTGAGAGCAGTGATGAGGCAAATGGGGTTGGGTAAAATGGGTGGATCTACTATATGCATCCCCCCTGGCTAGGGTAAGGACAGGCAGGACGGTGTCCGACACCTACCCAATACACAGGGGCACCAGGCAGGGATGCCCACTGTCACCTCTACTATTCGCCCTGGCCATCGAGCCACTGGCGGCCCAGATGCGAAGAGACGGTGCGGGTAAAGGGATACAATGGGGGCAGGTAGAACATACAGTTTCCCTCTATGCAGATGATATACTTATCTACCTCAAGGACGGAGAGACGGGACTCCCCTGGGCTCTGGAGGCTTTGGAGCACTTCGGGACCCTGTCGGGACTGCGACTCAATAGAGGCAAAACATATGTCTTCCCTTTGCTGATGAACTGTGACCGCCCCGTCTCGTGCCCGATGGATGTGGGCTGGGCGCAAAGGACCTTTAAGTACCTGGGCATACAGGTGTTCCATGAGATGGGGGACCTACGTGACGGTAATCTTGGAAGGGCGCTCCGATCCCTACGTGCCTCTGTGAGATTCTGGCGTTCCCTGAGGCTAACCATAATGGCGAGGGTCTCACTGACTAAAATGATAATACTGCCCCGCCTACTTTACTACTTTGCAAACTTACCACTACTGATCCCAACGACGTGGTTCTGCGAACTCAATACACTGATCAGGGAACTCGTATGGGATGACGGCCGCAGGCGCACAGCACTTTTGACACTCTTTAGGCCAACGCACTTGGGGGGTCTGGGAGTCCCTGACTTTGAATTCTATTACTTAGCTTCCCAATTACAATGGGTTGCAGGATGGCTGAGCGGAAGGGGACAACTGGACAGATATACCACACATGGAGAGGTTGGAACAGAGAGGATTGCTGCTCATATGATAAGCATGAAAAGGACTAAGCAAGCAGACAGTCTGATGACGAGAGTAGCAGCAGCATGCTGGAAGAGAAGTGAGAGAAGAGTAGGGGTAGGACAGCCATACTCTCCGGCGCTACCGCTTTCGGTGCTGAGGGAAGACACTGATGAGAGGAGCCTGGTGGGCTTAGGGCTGGGACCCTGGAAGAAGGCAAGTGTGGTGACAGTGGGGGAGCTCTTCAGAGGGGGAGTGATGAGGTCCTTCACAGAACTAACAGAAGCGGGAGTCCCAAAGGGACAGTTCCTCCAACATCGGAAACTAATACACACACTTAAAGAACACTGGGGGACGATTAATGCAGAACCCCCCACACACAGAGTGTTACATCTCCTATTGGTATCTGGGGGGGAATCCCACTTAATTGCTAAAATTTATAGGGCCCAAAATGAGTAAGCACTGGATGCACTGCAGCCCCAGAGAGAAAGATGGGAAAGGACGTGGGCAGGGAATTAACGGACACGGAATGGGGCAGGGCTCTAGCATACCCCCGGACGGTCTCACGAAACACCCGGTTGAGGTACATACAGTACAATTATATTCATAGAACATATCTTACCCCGCACCGACTGACACTAATTTACGGTGGAACCCCAAAGACATGCCCCAGATGTGAGGACGTAAGCGCAGACTTTGATCACATGGTGTGGAACTGCCCAGAACTCCAGCAGGGATGGGTTGCAGCGCTAGCGGACCTAACACGAGTATTGGAAGTAGAGCTGACCCTATCCCCAACTATATGCTTACTGGGTGTGAAATTGGGTGTCCCACTCGGGAGGGTGAGGGGGCGCATTCTAGACCTTGCACTGGCTCTTTATAAGAGACGGATCATGCTTGCCTGGAAGTCCCCCAGGCGCCCAACAACGGGTGATTGGAGGCGCGATGTGACGAAATGGGCTAGAGCCGAACTACAAGTGCTAAAGAGCGAGGAAGCGAGGGGCCTGCGCCAAACCCCTATGGCTCCGGCCTGGGAGGAAATATTATTAGAATGGGACAATTGGACAAGAGAAGGAGGGGAGATAGGGGTGGGACCAGAATAACCAGAGATATGGGACATGAAGCAACAGGGCGAGTTGGAGGTAACGCTAGAGGTGAAAGGGGTTGGGAGGAAGGTCGGGGACCACATGGGATGGAAAAGCGAAGGAAGCAGGCGAGCATAACACTACGCAATAGGGGATAAACAGACCCGTCCCAAGGCACAGTTATCCAAGACCGAGTGGGTAGAGACGAAGGATTTGGCGTGGCACCGGCCCGACCTCTTTGGGGGAAAATAAAATTAAAAAATAAAAATAAAAAAATAAGAGGAGAAAAGAAATCACTCCAGCAATGGAGGGCACCGTCTCACAATAGCGCCACCACGTTAAAATAATAGGGTTTGTTAGTTAAAAATGTTAAACAGACACAAGAGTAAACTAGGTTTCCAGTACACACACGGAACGAGTGAACATTTAAGAATCATAAGCGTATCAAACATACTGGGACTTTTATGCTGCAAGTTACAAATGTGAATTTAATGGAAACCAGTTAATGGCACGAAATGTATTACATATGTAAAACAGTGAAAAGTTAATAAAATATATAAAAAAAAAAAAAAAAGCACAGCCGGAGATATTCCAAATCACCATCGCCAGGATTTTATTGTAAGGGGACTTCACCCGTTAATTGAAAACGCACTTAGACTGTAGTAGCATCAGAAGCTTACATGGCAAATATAGTCACACATACATGATCAAGATAGCTTTGGTCCCCACCTGTCAATATAAAAGACAGCTAAGCAAAACAGTTAAACTTTAATTTTTCTTCTAGAACCAGCAGGGTACTATGGCCCATATTTATACTTTTTGACGCTAAACTGCGCTAACGCAGTTTAGCGTCAAAAAATTTAGCGCCGTCTAACGCCATTCTGAAGCGCCATGCGGGCGCCGTATTTATGGAATGGCGTTAGCCGGCGCTAGCAGACCGGCGCTGCCTGGTGTGCGTGGAAAAAAACCACGTAGACCAGGCAGCGCCGGCGTAGGGGGAAAATGGCGTTAGGGCGTCTTAAAATGGGGCAAGTCAGGTTGAGGCAAAAAAATCGCCTCAACCCGATTTGCGCCATTATTTTCGACGCCCAGACGCCATTTAAATGACTCCTGTCTTAGTAAAGACAGGAGTCATGCCCCCTTGCCCAATGGCCATGCCCAGGGGACTTACGTCCCCTGGGCATGGTCATTGGGCATAGTGGCATGTAGGGGGGCACAAATAAGGCCCCCCTATGCCACCCCAAAAAAAATTAAAAATATAAAAAATTATACTTACCTGAACTTACCTGAATGTCCCTGGGGTGGGTCCCTCCATCCTTGGGTGTCCTCCTGGGGTGGGCAGGGGTGGCAGGGGGGGTCCCTGGGGGCAGGGGAGGGCACCTGTGGGCTCATTTTGAGCCCACAGGCCCCTTAACGCCTACCCTGACCCAGGCGTTAAATAGTGGCGCAAATGCGGGGTTTTTTGACCCGCCACCTCCCGGGCGTGATTTTTGCCCGGGAGTATAAATACGACGCATTTGCGTCGCCGTCATTTTTTTAGACGGGAACGCCTTCCTTGCATCTCATTAACGCAAGGAAGGCGTTCACGCAAAAAAATGACGCTATTTGGCCATACTTTGGCGCTAGACGCGTCTAACGCCAAAGTATAAATATGGCGTTAGTTTTGCGCCGAATTTGCGTCGAAAAAAACGACGCTAATTCGGCGCAAACGGAGTATAAATACGGGCCTATGTGTACTTAAGAACTGGTGTGGCTGCTTCCTGGCGAAGAATCCATGCTCACTGTAAATGCTATATTTCACCAAATATCTGCTTTGTTTCAGAAGCCATGATTGTGAATGCCTCCTGCCTCTTCATCGAAACCATGCACTCGATACCTCTGGCCACAGTCCTCATGGCTGAGTTTGGAATCGGCTTACTTGGCAATGGACTGGCCCTCTGGATCTTCTGTTTCTGCATGAAGTCATGGAACCCTAGCACCATTTACCTCTTCAATCTGTCACTGGCCGACTTCCTGCTCATCTTCTGTCTTCCCCTCAGGGCTTATTACTTCTATTGCACCAGTGACTGGCACTTGGGAGATATCCCTTGCCACATCAAGCAGTTTATGCTATCCCTCAACCAAGCTGGAAGCATCTCCTTCCTCACAGTGGTGGCAGGTGATCGTTCTTCTAAAGTGGTGCATCCTTTTCACAAGATCAACAGCGCCACAAAAAAGGAAGCTGTAGGGATAGCTTCTCTGATCTGGAGTATGATTCTTGCCATGACAGTTCACATTTTAGCAGAGACCCGTTTGGTGAATGAAGAAGTCACAAACAGAACTCTCTGTGAGTGCTCTGACTTCAATGAGAGGCTTAGTATGAGCGAGATCTGGAACAACATATTCTTCATGGCTGAGTTTGTGATGTCTCTGTTACCCATACTTTTCTGCACCCATTCCATAGTGCGCCAGCTCAAAACACGAGTGGACAGTCAAGGCAGGATACAGAGAACGGTCAGGTCAGTCATGTTTGTGTCCTTTGAGTTCATATTCTGCTTTCTCCCAAGCACGGGTTCCACCATCGCTATCAGCATCTCCAAAGGTTTAAACAAATGTGATGACTTTAAAGTGGCTTGCTTGGTGTTTGTTTTCGCGATTTCGCTCACATACTTCAACAGCGTCCTAAACCCCGTGGTGTTTACTTCTCAAGTCCCACGTTTTGAAGTGCAACACATAGTAGTGTTATTCCAAACTTCATCAGGAAACGTAGATGGCAGTGATTAAAGTTAAAACAAGATCACCCAGTCATGAGGTACACATAGACAGTCTTTGGACACCAGTGGACAACAACCTCATACCCTACAATCGAAGCTCTCTGTCTCATTTCTTTCATGCACTCTATTGAAGGTTTACTGGCTAATGCTTGTCATGTAGAAAATTAAATAAGTATACAAAATGTATGCAGATTACCTATTTGTCAGAGGTGTCCTTCCAAGTGACAGCAAAATATAGTGACTCACATCAGAGCATCAAAGAAGGAGGTCTTCTCCATCTTGAAAACAGGAGAGATAATTTCGACCGGTCCCAACATCACCATGAACATTTTCGTACAAGGTCGAGTAATCAATGAATTAGGACTAACGGACGTTGACAAAGATACTCATGAAAAGTGACGTGCGCCATGACCAGCGCAGAATGATTCAGCCCTGTAATCCCCTTGCTGGTTTCCACATGGTTTGCCTTTTTTACAAAGGTAGCTTCTTCAAGCAACTTTTGAGCATGGCAGAAAAGTCGCCCATACCTAGCCGGACATAATTCATCGGCAGAAGGACTATCAACAAATAACAGCAGAAGTCCACTGTATAGAACCATCACTATGGGGAATCTACCTGTACACAGAGCTCCTTCAAAAATAAACCCTACTTTCCATCATCTACTCTTCTGACATGAACTGGAAACCTATCACTTGATATTCATTTAGACAACACAAAACTGTTTGACCCCTTGCCTGGTCAACCGCTTATCCAGTCATACTCCAGTTCCCTTCATATTTTAGCTGCCTTGCTTCCGCCCTGTTTTTATTGTGCTCCTGAATTCTTTTTTTTCTTTCATTTCTGTTCTTGGGAATGTTTCAAATCCCTTGTGTCAGATTCAGGGAGAAAAACACATGGACTATATTACATTTCCAACAAGCCCTTCGAGCAACAATGTTAATGTCCAATAAGAAAATTCTTAATGGCTTAGCAAGCATACCTTTGTTGGAAAATCACGAAATAATGACAATAATTATCTCTCAGTTTTTGACTCAGTAGTAGAAAATCTTTCAGTGCACCAAAGGACAACATGGAAGATTCTTGATTGGACAGCAAATGACACTCGATACACATGCCAATCATCTATTGCTAGGAATAAACTGCAATCTCTCACTGTGAATTATGTATTATTACAGAACGGGGATTATCTTGGGGTCAAATGTATTTAATAATGAGTTTTGTAAAGCATTGCTTATTACTTCAGAGTGCTAAATAGATGCTATTAATTTGTATGTTAGTGTTGGTTAAACAGACATAGGTACAAATATATACTACAAAAATAAAGACTAGAAAATGGAGGCAGAAAATATAAAGACTGGAAATACCAATCTTTCAAAAATGGCCAAATCCTTTGAAAAGCGTCCTACCTTATAAAGAATGGGGTTTAACTTACCATATCAGTTCCAATACAAGCATATTTTGTGGTCAAATCTAACTGTTGTGATTAGGTACGTGTTAGAGTAGTTGCCGATCCCTATTTTAGTAGTCTATACTGTTCAATTTGCAATTTGTAGTAAATATTTTTGGAGTTCAAATTCTCACTGGGTACCATTTTATCAAGCAAACATTTGGAATAAGTTAATTGGCAGCCATATAAGAAAGGCAGCGGAGACATAACTCTTTCCTAGACATGCCCAACAACTGGTAGTCAAAACAAAACAGCTACAGGAGTTCAGGACACACTTGTTGATTTGTATTGTCCAACATTTACAGGAAAGCATCCGCATATAAGGCATCACAGTTTATTTTAATCTAACACTGTTTAAGGGACAATATTTCACTCATCCCATTGTTTTTAAGGGCAGACAAAGAAACAAGGTACATCAATTACTTGTCTAGCTCTCTCCATCATCAAGCAGGCAATATAGCAAATGGGAAAAGAAAATGTTAATTCATTCCTGGAAAATAGGAAGGCTAAAATTTACATTATGTCGCACTTTCCTGTTAGTTTATCAAGACAAACCCAGACAATGCAAGTGAGTTTTACCTCCATATTACTTTTAAACCTCTACATCATGTTGGCTACTAAATTCACTAATTGGGCAAGGTTTATAAAAGAAATCGTACTTGGGAACACCAAAGACAGGAATGGTAGGCTTTTCAGAGGGAACGTTATTGGGACATTTTAACTGTGTATGTGACCTCTCAGTAAGGGCCTGTGAAAGACAGGTGGTCAAATGAAAATGAGGATTTACCAGTTATTGAAATTGCACTTTTGCGTAGCTTAAGGGCCATGAAGACTGCACTGGTGAAAACTAAATGCAATTCATGAAATACTCTGCAATGGTCCCCTTTATTGAACAACCCAGAACTTGAATGAGGATATAGACTCCTTCTTGTCTGTGGTCTAGTGTTAAGACATTGTGGTGATATGTTGTTTTCCCATTTCAGAATCTTCATAGTAAAGATGCACAACTCTTCCTATTTTAGCTTATCTATCCATGCAAGAGGAAAAGGTTTACTTGCATGAGGTTCGTAGAATTTACCAACTTTCATAATGTGAATGAGAATTGCAGTATGGCACTTTCATATTATATGGGCTAATCACGTTCATTGGCTCCTTTAAAGACTTGGGGGCAGATGGATCAAGCGTTTTTTGCATTCGCAAATGGCCGTTTGCGAATGCAAAAATGCCTTTCAATATGTATGAAAGGCATTCGCTATGCAATTTTAAGGAATCGCTAAAATAGCAATTCCTTAAAATTGCGAGCCCATTTAGAAAATCACAAATTGCGATTCTCTAAATAAGAAATCGCAAAAAAGGAATCCTTATTTGCGATTTCTTAAGCACATGTATCAAGCTTTTCCTTAATGCGAATTGGGCATTAAGGAATCACAATTACCACCAAATAAAACTTGGTGGTAACCATGTGCAAATTTTAAAAATGCATTAAAATTCATTTTTAAAATTGACATGTAACGCACACATGCCCCTTTGACATGTGTGCGCCTTACATGTCCTAAAATATTTTTGGGGGGTCCAGCAGAGGAGGCCTTAGGCCCCCAGCACCCTGGGGTTTTGCATTCCCCAAACTGCGAATTCCAGTTAGGAATTAGCAATTTTGGAAATGCAAAAAATTCGCAATTATGGGCCTACAGGCCCATAGGTGCGAATGGGCTCAGAATCACTATTTGCGATTCGGTAATAGCATTGGCAATTTTTAAGAAATCGCTATTACCGAATCGCAAATATGATACATACCATTTTGCGACTCAGAAATAGCGATTTCTTAAAATCGCAAAGTGGTTTCTTGATCCATCTGGCCCCTGATCTAATATAGTGAAGCATATTTAAAGCACTTTTGGGCAGATAAACAAAGCAAAACATACATTTAAGACTTATTTTTTGGTGCCTATCCATGTTGTCAGTCATGTGTGCCATGCTAATAGCTGTGCACACTGACATCATGGGCAGTTTTAAATAAGGAAGACGGTTCCTATTGAAACTGTATTAGCTGTGGATGAGTGCTTGTGGCAGGACTATAGGTCCACATGTGCAAAACCATTTTGTGGTCACAAACCCTGTGATTCTCTCCTAATTGCATTTCAGTATGGTATGTATCAATGGTTGCGGTAGCAAACCACTGATCCGATGGCAGATGACAAGTGATTTGAAAAGACAGAGGTTCCTTTAATGAACACAGGCCCTTTAAAACCAGGCTGCTGTTCCATTCAAATCATCATCTCAGTTTATAGCCAATCAGAGGAGGTCTGAAGTATCAACCTGCCTAATTAACATTAGGCAGGTCATTCTGAGACCTCTTCAAACTGAAGATTTTGCTATCTAGCAGTACATAGGTTGCATTGTAGGTTTAAAGACTGATCACAAAATGTTGGTGCATCATTTGTAACAACTTTTTGAGATCAGTCTTTAAGCACCTCTGGCCTTTAATGCTAATGCTTTCAGATGAAAGAACTGTTTTATTGTAGATGGATGCTTAAGCACTATAATTCAACAAACATTGAAGTATAGTTGCAAGCTAAGCACATTCAGAAATATGTTAGCTATAACTTCATATGCACTATATTCATGCATGGCATGCCTTGGAGCATGTCTCATGTCACTGTAAATTTTAGCTTGACATCCATCAATTTAACTCCAGCCTTCAAATTGTTTTTTTGGGGAGGTCTTAGCCCTGGATGCATCTGGTAGACATGACTGCTTGTCTTTTTTGTTACTTTCCCATTAATTGATGCTTTCTATTTTATGTTTATTTATAGAAAATATCTCAATAAACAAATTTTTCCATAAAATGGATGATTTTTATTCAAAATGTTTTTGAGAAACATTTAAAGAATGAAAGATATAGCAAGTGGTTTGCCTGCTTGAAGACTTCTCTTCTAACACATACATTGTTCCAAACCTATATAGGAAACAATGTGAAACCTCCCATCAACTAAAACCACAACAACCATGCAGAAAGTTATATGGAAGTCTCACGGATCCAGTGGAACATTAACTAGACCATACTCCACAACCACAAAAACAACACTACACCAAATCCAGAAATTTGACAGTGATTCTTCCAACAGTACAATCCATACCTCACAGAACCAAGATACATTTGTGAACATGCCTTTCTGTAACAGCTCAAGTGTGTGCTTGTACTAATCTCATCTGGGAAGAAGCTTTGGAAGCGAGCCACACCCGACTGGAACAGGAGAACCACCTAGGACTCATTATAAATTCCAAGCTACCAATGGTCTTGCAAGTAACCAAAATAACAAGTACATAATTCTTTATATATTCCAGTAACTTACCTTCTCCCACCAGGTTCAACTACTAGTTGCTCAAATTTGAATCTACAATAAACTACCTCAATAGCATGTGTTTCGGGTTCCAAAGATTCCACTTACAGACATTTCAGTGTCTTCAGAATATGACTGCTTGACAACTACAGTTTTCGATGAACCTGGAAAGATGGGCCAATGCATCGCCATCACTGAGGGTGCTTAACTAAGTGCTGATCCCGGAAATATTCATATCTAAAACAAACACTGCCTACTATATGCAGTATGAACGTGCACCATACCCCTCTACAACAAACATCTGATCAGCATAATTCTATTTTCCTAGGTAAAGAAAGGAGCAGGCGAAGGAGACGCATACTTCTAAGTGGAAAATACCTTGATTAATTTACGGATTAATCCTATTTGGATGCCTGAAGACCTGAGTTTTGTAAAGCCTTAAGATAATTTTCTTTCCTGACTACTCAGTAGCCTAGGTCAGATATATTGCACCGAGAATCCACCATTTTGCAAAAGCAGAGGCTTAAAGGCAAGCTTTACCATAACTTCCTGCACCAATATGCACATTGTTGGAGTTCCTCAAAGTGCCATGATCCTCTGCCTGCTGCCACACACCTGAGAGGCGATGAGCTTATCGAAGAAACTCAATGTGTAAGGGATTCAGTGGTTGTCCTAATAGTGCAGAAATTTGGAAGTTGCTTTGGTGGCAATACCAATCTAAAAGTGCAGGAATTTTAGAGCTGCTTTGGTGATACTACAATGTCAAAATTGCTGCTTCTATGTACATATAGATCCATGTATAGAGGGTTATGCCTGCTACTAATAACTATAAGTGTCATGTCTACAGTTATGTACATATAAGTTAATTACAGTTATTTTAAACCATAAAAGGTACCACAGGAAAAAAGTAGACAGCAAACTAAGTAAATATTGCTACTTCAATGTACATATAGGCATTCACATAGAGTGGTTTTAATCAAGCAAACATCATATATATATATATATATATATGCACATATGTATGACTTATTTACATTTTGCTATTAAAAACAAAAAATAATAATAAAAATTCACCCCATCCTTCCCCCATCTCTCCTCCTCCTGTCGTGTCCCAAACCTTTCTGACTATTATGAACTCCCAAACATCCTTTTCAAACTTTAACTCCTCCTTTTTAGCCATGCCACTCAACTAACAAGCACACACAACCACTACTTACAAAAAAGTACTACTTCCCCTTTTTAATGTCATTCCTATCATTCTATCCTTCCTCCAAATACCCCGTTTTCAAATCCATTCCTATCATTCTATTCTACTCAAATCAAGAGTACAAACCTAACACGAGAAATTTACAAGAAACAAAAAAATTGTATTAACTTAATAACTACTAATGCTGGGTTCCAGAGTAGTGTGCTACTTGGCGAAAAAGCACTTCAATGCCTCATCAGGGATTATAAGCGCTATATAAGTACCTTCACAATTACAATTAACATCTTCATACCTTGGCTTCCTCCAGCCGAAGTCCAGCAGTGCACTTAGGGATCCCAGGGGCTCTCACAGAGGAGCCGTTGCCTGACTAGGGCACTGCAACATTCACAGAGCTGCGGCCCAAACCTCATGTGGCCCAGGACATCTAGCAGATAAAGAGAATGGTAGGAGTAGGCTAAACTATGACTAAGGGCCCGGTGGTAAGTTAGGCAGGCACTGTTCCCGCCGTCGAGGTTTCGTTGGTCAGACCATCGCCTCCTCGACGGTCTGACCACCCGATCATGAGTTGGACGGTGGCATCCCCTCAGGACCGTCGCCACCACCGACATTACTGGCACCGCAGCAGCAGCGGCAGAAGCGGCCCACATCAACCACCACTGGGCTGATCAGGACCTGACTTACCGCTGACCTTTGTAGGGAAAAACTACTATAAGAGCTACTCAAATAAGCATGAAGATACCATCATCTTCACGTACCAACACTATAGTTTCAAATGATACTAACCATATATTACTGACCAGTTGTATGTTCATAATATCAGGCTACTATACTTAGGTACTTAGTCACAGATAGAATAATCCTATTACATAATTGGTATAAACTTATTTCATGAATACAAATATTTTATTGTTCAATAATAATACAATCATGAAAAATATACATTCAATCAAAAAGATTGATGGTCAGACCATCGCCTCCTCTACGGTCTGACCACCCGATCATGAGTTGGACGGTGGCATCCCCTCAGGACCGTCGCCACCACCGACATTACTGGCACCGCAGCAGCAGCGGCAGAAGCGGCCCACATCAACCACCACTGGGCTGATCAGGACCTGACTTACCGCTGACTTTCACCTGGCGGGGTCCCTCTCAGGTGAAGGTCGGCGGTAAGGCAGGGAAGGGGCCACAACAATGGCTTTCAATGATTCTGCCCTCTCCAAAAATGAGCTGTAGCTCACTAGATGCCCCCCAATGCTGGCTGGTCAGGTGTGCGCACTGTGTCACTTGCTAGAGACACAGTGCGCCCGACTGGCTGGCGCCCCCCAGCATGGTTGGCATTGGCTTCAAGCTCTTAATTGAAGCCGAAGCGTGCCCCCGTCGTCATGGCTATTGTGTCCGATTTGTTTACTCCTGCTCAGCAACTTTTTGTTTCATCATGAAAGCTTCCTTAATACGAATCTGTTTGTGGGGAGCCCTGTCATTTTTATATGTTCCTACATTCAATAACCATCTTCCGCCAAGGAGAGACAGAGAAACCTACGATCGCATGCAGACACGAATGCAGCGCACATCTGTGCTGTTCGAGCTGCACAAAAACTGTCCTTCTGCGGGAAGGAAGCTTGCAAAGCTACTGCCTGTTTAAAGAAGTTACATTTCAGAATTTAGTACACCGAAATATCGTTTGACATAAACACTGTGCCCTCTCCCACTGTGTGTAGAACGTCTGTGGTTAATTCCAATTCATTTACAAAAATGTTATCCCACATTGTGTAGAACTTGTTATTTATTCCAATTCATTTACAAAAATATTATCCCCTGTGTGTAGAACTTATGTTATTAATTCCAATTGATTTACTAAAATGTTATCCCACTGTGCATAGAACTTCTGTTATTAATTCCAATTCATTTGCAAAAAATGTAACCTACTGTGCGTGGAACTTCTGTAATTAATTCCAATTCATTTGCAAAAAATGTATCCCACTGTGCGTAGAACTTCTGTAATTAATTCCAATTCATTTGCAAAAAATGTATCCCACTGTGTGTAGAACTTCGGTTATTATTTCCAATGGTGCAGTCTTTTTGTATACGATAGTTAGGTCATTGTATTTATGTCAGACAATATTCCGACTATTGCCTTAATTTTATCTGTGTCCAAGACGGGTGATCACTCATCCCCCAATAAGAATAGACCAATGTAATTTTTGGAAGGGGTCTTTTAGAAGAGTAGTGGTGGTACACGTACATGTATAGCAACAATTGGTGGATGTTAAATAAAATCAGTGTTTTTAAAAACCTTTTGCAGCCTTGCAAATGTGGCAAGCGGGGGCGAAACATATACTGACCGTTCTGATGGAAGCTTGTGCTGAAGGAAAATAAAGAACTGTTAATATATATGAATACATTATTGACATTTGCATTTTGATGCTAGTTACTCTCGTGTAGACCATAACATGATTTTCTAAACAAATGAAAAGTCGCACTAGCTTTGTCACAGTAAAGTGGTGGATTACCTTTTTGACAATTAACAAAATAGATGAGGAGGTCCCTTTTGGATGGAGTTGGCAAACTGTTTGGTAAAGTACTGGCTGTGAGATTGCATTCCTGTGTGGCTATCGGTAGTACGATTAATGATTGTCAATATGTATTCTGGTCCATGTTATGAACAGGGGTGACATTGTCCTGTTTTATCATGAAATGTCACCATCGAGGATGGAAGGCTTTTTAAGGCCTTCTCTGACATCTGGACAGCCTTTGATTATGTTAAGAGATCCCTGCTTACTAGGGCAACGGATAACAATTCTATTCCCCCAGCTTTAATAGGTGTCATATTTTACTATAGAAAGAAAATAAAGCGATATGGCTTAGGAAGAGAACAAACTGATTATTTCTCACTTAATAATTGTGTGAGACAGGACTGCCTTCTAGCTCATCAACCATTTAATATGTTTGTCAATGATCTGCCAGATTATATGTGTAATTGTGTTGTGGACTACCAAATGATCAATGAGAAGACCACTTAATGTCTGCTACAGAAATATGATATACGATTGGCTGCCCACACTGCAAACGTGATGCACAAACTTCTATTGGCCATACACGATTACTGCCATAGAAGAAAACAAGGGCGGAATGCCACTAAATCCTAAATCATAAGGTCCCGGATAACAGCCTAATAAAAAATTCCATACATGAAACCAAAAATTAGAAACAGTCAGAAAATGTGATTACCTTGTTTACTGGGCCTGCCGGGAAGGATCTGCTGCTGTAAATTAAAAAAGAGTACGGCTGAAATCATGGCCACCTGACAACAGCACTGAATGCAGGAAAAAAACTGGCTTTTAATCTGCACCAATAGAGCTCTCTGGGGCTATATAGGGGAAAACTGGTGGCCGGACACGAGACCCCCTAGATCTCAGCTAAAACAGGTTATTACAGAAACTCCTTAGCCTTCCTCAATCTACACCCATGAACTGCTGAGAAAGGAGCTGGGGTTCAACAGCATAGAAGACATTTCAAATTCTGGGCCAGGCTTTTGGCTAATAATGAAGCATATTTTGTCAGGAAACACTGATTTTTAAATTCCATTAAGTCAATTCCCCTCCATGAGTCAATCATGTGAGGCTCTTACCTCCCTAGGCCTAAGCGTGATTTGGTCCGCCCCAGAATTGTGTATAAATAGTCCTGTTTCATTAATAAAGGACAGGCACTGGCACAAAACTAGATGGGACCCCATTAATTCCATTTTGATAAGTGCTCTGGTCCGATATACTTGTGCATAAATTAATGGGGAGAAATAGATCGCTCTATTAACAGGAACCCTAATCAGAGCTCATTCTCTCCGTTTCTGCTTGGGTACCCTACCCTTGAAGAGTTTTACAAGTCATGTAGGCCAGGGAGCGCAAATAATGGTTTCAGTTCATTATCCCAGGTAAAAAACAAACAACACTTTTTATTCTGAGTCTTTTCTACTTCCAGTTGCAGAAGTAATAGTTAAAACCAGTGGATTATGAAAATAATCTGAGAAAGTCTGCACTAGTTTTCTGTAAAAGCACCGAACTGCCGAAAATGCAGTAGATGTATCTACATTTTTGAAGGCAGGGGAAAGCAAAGATATGCCACAAGGCATGTGTAGGGTGTTTTGAAAAGATAATGTCAGAGATATAATAAAAGGCGGGGCAACTGAATTCTTTACAGTCAAGTGTATGAGGCTCATTACAAGATTGGTGGTCCCTGCCCCATTAAAAAGTTTCCGCTGGCCTGACCTGGCATATTAGCGTAAACCTTGAAATAGAGCGTTCCCGCCCGTCAGTCCGGCAGGTGCAGATTGCTACCTTGTAGCATAGAGGGGGCCAATCAGCCCCCTCAGAATGCGCACTGTCTGCATAGCATTCTGAGGGTGTTGTACAGGGGGACCTGCACTGCCCACAACATGGTCTTTTTCAGTGCAGGGTCCCCCCTGTCGCGCCCTGCGCTACCTTTCCCCCAGCCTTTTCATGGCGGGTCTCAGCCTTGAAAAGGCTGGCGGAAAGGGGGGTTGTAATCAGCATGGCGGCCCGGAGTCAGGGCCGCCATGGCTGATTACAAGCCCGACTGCCGTCGGTGGCCCAAAGTCATAATTTGACAGTCGGACCACCAAAGTCACAGTGGTCCGACCGCCACCGCAAATCTGGTAGTCTGAAGACCACCAGACTCGAAATGAGGGCCAAAGTCTTGTATTGAAAACTGCTGATAATTCTCTGAACTCGAAGTGTTTGATTGACCCATTGTACTACACTGTTATAATGCTTTTACTGACACTGTAAATATTGTTTTTACATATGGTTTTACATATAGTGGTTTTATAAAATGATTTCTATACATGTTTATGGAAATTTGTTTATACTTTCGAAATAAACTGTGATTATGACAACTCTGTTCTGTTACCAGAGCATATGACCCTGCTGTGTAGGTCAGGAAGTTTTCACTGCTGCTGCTCATGTTGTCTCGGTCTTTTTTTTATTTCCAAGGCACCTGTTTTTTATGCTGAAATTTCTCGAAAAATATGCAAAATTACACGAGTGACGTGAATTGTGGTTTAGCAATATCTTGCATGAAATTTTCATGCAAGGTCATAACTCACATGAAAAATCTCGTGAGATGGCTGCCGCAGAGTAGAAAATGTCCATTGGCGAAATATGTTCTCTTTGAACGAGTCTCCTGCGATCACAGCGCACCATCTTGTAAATGCAAAATGTGAATTTCGTAATTTTTTGTAATTTTCACTTGATGCAAAATTTGTGATTTCACAAGCATTATCAACGTTTCGCCCAGTTTATTGTATTTTTGCTTAAAACGTGTACTGCTTCGGCTGCACCTTTCCCATGTGTGACTGAGCCCTGTGCTGATGCTGCTTGTGTTTGCATACTCTGTACATGACGTGTGTCTGTGGCCGCTTGCACTGCTGATTCCTGTGTTTTGCCTGCTTTGTGTGTTTAAAGAAGCATTGTACTGCTGGTGTCTGACTTGTGCGTTAAAGAAGTTTGCTAATCTGGTGTGTTGTGGATGTTGAGTATGTAACCGATTACTAAAAATATGTTATCTTCTTAAGGAGTGTCCAGCATGTTCCTGATGCTGAAAGTCTTTGATGTCAATTGTAGCTATACCTTTTTTAAGTCTGCTTGCAGCTCACAGGACACAAATTAATTTTTCTTTTAGATTTTATTGGAGACAGGGCATTTTGGGAGTGGATCGGATGCATTGTGATACGTTTTTGAAACTCTTGCCCTTTCAGTGGGCTTCCACCACAAAGCTTTGAGACATTCACTTATACAATAGTAGCTGCATCTCTCAGTAGTTTAGTTATTTTCCAGATTAGTAACTTTGCAGAGAACTCTGGTCTTATGGGCCTGACCCTGAACAATCTACATGACCCAATGGATTACTTTGATTTGAGATGCATAATCCTGTAGTATCCATGAAACTGGAACAATACCTTTGCTGTGAGATGCCTGAGACTGCCAGAGATATGTACAGAGCTGTTCCCTATGGTATGAAATATTGTGCTCCTGTTTGGACATGTCTGTGAGGTGCTCCTACAGATACTCCTGGACCACTACCTTGAAAGTGCCAAAGACATTATGAGTAACAATGTATCCTCTACGCCATGAAGAAGAGAAGAATGAGTTTGGTGATGGGTCTGGACGAATGACCATACCTGTATGTGAATGACTGAGTGAGCTGCTGCGGCTAGCACATGAAGAGGCGAGAAGTATGGACACAGGAGAGTCCATATCACATGACATTTTGGTCAAGTGTCAAAGTCATGTTTAGAGCCCAGGAGTTACAGGTGCTGAGTCCAACAGCAAACCCAGTGTCACGAAAATGCACTGCTTTGTCCAAATCCACAAAGATGTCCTCTGAACAGAACTAGATGACTCTTGCGAGCATCTCTAATATATACCTATCATCTAAATCAAACACATATGCAGCACCCACATATAACCAGAGCAATCCTTGAAAACTAATTCTGATTTAGGAGCCACTCTTTGCCCACCATTGATATCTCTACCTCGTATCATGAAACCATAAATACACTGGTAACCATCAGCCCTCTCACCCCTTCAAAATACTGTACTGACTCCCAGAATTCTTAGACCAACTCCACAAAAGCTTCACTTTTAAAAGAGGTCATTCACAAATTTCAGTCAGACCCTACAAAAAACATTTGATCCTTATTATCCTTTGCACACATTCTCCCTAAAAGCTTTGCACCGACGACCCTACCTCACACTCCATATCTTTTCCTACAAAACACGGATGCACACATATGTTCATACTAATAAGCCACAGAAACAGTACTCATTCACACAACTTAGCAAAGCTTATCTACTTCCAAAACCTCATCACCTCCCTTCAAACCACACCCACAAAGAATGACTCGCACAACCAACAATTTTCATACTCCACCTAGAACAACCACATCTTCTGTCTCTGCATTATACGTTGCATTGTACGTCTCTTCCAAAGCTACTTTAATCAGACAAGCCTGTTCTTCGCTACCTTCCTTCCTCCCCCTCCTCTTACATCCCTTGTTGACATTGACCAGGTCAAGCTCAGGGGAACAGCCTGAAGAACCAGAGAATCCCACAACTCCCACTTCTTCTTTGATGAGTAGTAATAGGCAACACAACACAAACAGAGAGTCTGAGGGGAAAATGGGAAGGGGAGTGAGAGAGACACCGGTGGTAATCGTCTTCTTCTCGGTACAGACAGATAAGCGACCAGCACAGGTTGTTGTGGTGAAACGTGTAAACAAAAGCAAAGGAAAACACTATACTACACAAGACACCAACGAGGTTAAGGAATAGCAGTGGACACTGGAGGTTAGCTCACCAGTTTAAGTGGCGGACTGTGGTGTGACGGTTCTCACACCGATCTGTATGCAGATGTGAACCCCATGATGCCACCAAAACTTAACTTCTGTAGAATGGTAAGAAGGGGAAAACACAGAGTAAAACATACCTAATCCCACTGACCTGAGGGACACAAAGGGGAGTTTAAATCAAATGGTGCAAGGTATGAAACATAGCACGAATCTACATGAAAGGGAAACCATGAAACCAAACGAGAAAATTGCCATTGCAATAAATGCAGGTTCCATACTATCTGAAGAGAGTCTCTCGTTTTCCCTCTGACATTGATTCTGCTCTGCAATCCTGCCAGTACTCCTATCCCTCCCATAAAATGCCACCACCACTTGGATGCACGACCTGGTCATGGTTTATTAGGATGTTGAGAATGAATCTCCTTAATCAGATGGGGGACACTCAAGAAAGAAGTGTGAATGTATGAACTTTCTGAAATATCTTACACTTTAATGATACCAAGTACTGAAGTTGATCATGTTTATTTTAAGTGTCAGCTGAGGATTCCACCTCATACTGAGGCGACCCATCAAAGATCAAATGAGAAGGAAGACTCCCTATCACATTTCCTGCAGGTTGTACCCTAAACAAGTGGATTACCAGATGGATTATCCATTGCTCTCGCCAGTTCAGCCTGACTGTCACAACGCTTCCCCCCCAAAAACATCTCAATCTAAGAGTGGCCTACAAACTTGGGAGTGAACCTGCAATGCACGTCGGGCAGAAACAGAAAATTGGTACAAAGCCAGACTCAATCACTCTTTTTATACTGTGGATGTGCCTTCTATGTCAGTCTGCAAACGTCTTATAAGCTGTCCTAACAGCCACTAAATGTGTGTAATGCCCTGTCTGATTTGTTTGATGTTCCATATGATATGACCCACAGAAAGGACCTGAGAAGGTGTTTTGCAATGAGGAAGCATGCATGGATGAACCCGTAAGTGCAGAAGAATGGAGATGTGCCTCTTGGAGAGTACAATGGGTAATCATAAGCAAGCTATGCCAGAGACAGCCTACTCCGCTTTACAGGATGGTCCATGTTAGAAATTGTCTTATTAGTTGAGAGAGGTGGAAGCCCTACTAAAATAATAAACACAATCCTTGTCAGTTGAACCACAAAAGTCACTAAACAAACCTGCTTGGCACAAGAGCAATCAGGCTGACGCTGGAGGCAATGTGTAAAGTATTAAAGAAGCTTTCAAACAGTAATAAAGTGAAAACACAACTCAAGAAAAATCCGAAACCAATTTTAAAAAATTGAGTAAATTTTAATAAATGAAATTACATCAAAAAACAAAAATCCAATCAGTAGAACTGGAATTTATGAAGTTTTGGAGTTTCTAGTGAAAATAGCACCAAAAAGCGCAAAGCACCAATTGTGGTTATTTGCTAGCGCTGGACCGGGATAAAGTCACAGGTTCAAGGAGACCAAAATGGATGAGGACCGGGTACAGGACTGAGTTCAGCCCGCTGGGAGTTGTGCCTTGTGTCCTTGATGCAAGATCGGCGCGGCTTTGCTTTGCAAGACTCTGCATTGCTTGGCATCAGATCTGGTAAAGCTTTCAGCTGCACAACAAGGGTTTGGGGGCTTTGTGCCACTTGCCATTGCATCTGGTGAAGCTTTTAGTGGAGCGGTGAGCCTTCATGGGGCTTTGCATTGCTTGGCATTGGATCGAGGGAGGCTTTCAGTCAGACTGTGCATTGCATGACTCTCCAAGGCTTTCCATTGCTCTGTGTCAGATCCAGCAAATCTTTCAGTTCGGACCTGCATGGGTTAGCGGGGCCATGTGTCACTTCATGTTGGATCTCATGGAACCTTTAGTTAGGAAGGGAGAGGTACACTCTGACAAGGGTCCAGGACCTGAAGGACAGCACTTCAAGGGTCAGGACTCAACCCTGCAGAAGCTACCAGAGAGTGCCAGGTCAGGTCCAGTGGGTCTGGTCAGCTGGAAAGCAGGACGGATGTCTGAAAGCTTTTTGTGCCCCTGTAGCTCAAATAGGTCAGCCAACTGACCCTTGGAGTCACTTCTGGGGAGATTGGGTTCAAGGCAGGCAGGTCCAGTCTTCCTTCTTCAGACAGCAGGACAGTCCTTCTGAATGTTCTACAGGTCCAGGAGTGTTATAAACAGAGGTTCTGAAGGCCCCACGTTTATACCTGGTGCCAGCCTTTGTATGACCTACCTCCAAAACTGGTTCTGATCTGTTCTTTCCCTTCCCCTTGTCCTGGCTCAAAATGTGATAGGGCGACAAAGGCAAAGGCAGGCCTGGTGTCAGATTCCTATGTGTGTGTTGTAGGCAGGGCCCTTTGAAGTGCAATCAAGGGAGGGTACAACTCCTCCCCAGCCATTCTGTCAAGAAGAGTGTACTTCTCTCTTCACGCCTAGGCTTCCCTTGTCTCACTGTCTGGAGGCAATACACAACCCACAATAGCAGGGTCATTCACATTCTTGTGACCCAGGACACTGCAGAAAGGCACAGTTTGTTTGTGTAGGAAAATGCCAACTTTCTAAAAGGGGCATTTTCAAAATTGTAACTTAAAATCTGAGTTCACCATTAAAGAGGATTTTAAATCGTAACTCATTTGAGTGTCAACTTCATTCCTCTATCTGCTTTCATCTGACGTTAGCACTTATTAAGTTTAATAAGGCAGTCAAGTGTTTCAAACACCGATCTTGGAACGGCACTATGCTGGTTACTCTTTTCATTATACTAGAACTGCCTTTAATTTGAAACTTGAGTGCATCACTGCTATTAGGGAAACTTTCTTCGAAAATATGAATTGAGATATTGGGATGGGGAGAGGAAAAAATAGATAATTTGAAGAAAATATCTGCAATAAGAAAATAATAATTTTGAATCAAGTTATATATATGAATAATAATAATAAGCCCTGAAGAAGAGGGGTGTTCCCTTCGAAACAGATGCTGGCTGGCTGTTTTTTTTAAATTAATGAATAAAGATGGATTTTTACAAAACGATAAAGAAGATGTGATGTGAATTTATCTGAAAATGAACACTACTCAACGGTCTCATCAACTCCTTGCAAAAATGTGTCACAAGCTGAGCCCCTGTGTCTGTCACTACGGTAGCTAGGAGTCCAGCAATCTAAAGATGTTTTCCAGAAAGATGTGTGACAGTTCTATAGCTGGAAACAATTTCTTGAGAGGAATAAAATGTCCCAGTTTCATAAGGTAGCCCACTACATCTAGTACAACAATGAACCCATAAGAATTGGAGAGTCCTGCCATTAGATAATTAGAAATAATTTTCCAGGATTGTGGGGGCATTGTTAGCGGTTGAAAAACACCTACAGGGCAAGTTTGACAAATCTTGGCTTTTGCACAGATGTTATATTTCTCCATGAAAGATATGATATCTGTGTGCAACTTGGGCTACTAAAAGTACCAACATATGAGCTCCTTCATCTTCCATCGCCACAGATGTCCTGCCATTAGAATCTGATTACACTGCTCCATTGCTTATCTTTGTAAGTCTTTTTCTAGAATGTAAATGTAAACAGTGAAACAGAAACAAACTCCTTCTTTCTCAAAGACTGGAATCTTCATGTACCCACGCCTTGAGATCATTTCCCTGACAACCTTGGTTGAGCCCTATATTGAAATGGTTCAATCCTTGACTAGGAGGAATTGAGGATGCTAAATTATTAGGTGGTGTTTCCAACTTGCTGTATTCTTCATGGGTTAGAGAGAGTGCATTGGCTTTTCCATTCCTGGTTCGGGGTATCTTGCATGTTGGGCATTGGTACATTTCATGGAGGTAGGGTATAATAGATTTTTTTGATCAGTCTAGACTGTTATTTCATGAACCACTCTATCAAGGTAATGTCACAAACGTGAAAACGCTTCATGTATTGTCAATTACTCCTGGGTACGTATGGTGTAATTCTTTTCTGTACTTGTCAAGGAAAAAGTTATTGGATGCAGCATTTCAGTTTCAGGGTGTCTTTGGAAGATTGCAGTGCCTATAATGTAAGAAGAAGCATCAGTTTCTACAACATATGGCAGCCATGTGTCTGGAAGTCTTGAAATCAGTGCCATTGTTAAGACTGATTTGCGTGTCTGGAATGCATGATCTTTTTCTTCACCTCAGTTGAAATGCTGAACTTTCTTTGCCTGATAGGTGATGGGAGCCACCAGTAGTCTACTTGGGCTCTGCATTCAACTGGTTTTCCACCTACCTTCCCAGCCAATCATTCTTACGTACTCGCACATCATCAGATTACCTCTCAATCCACTACCATTTGATGTACCCCAAGCCTCCACTTTGGGTCCTCTCCTTTCCTCACCTTACGCTACTTCCCTTGGTAACATCTACTCTTTTGGGTTCTCTTACATCTATTTGCAGCCGACACCCAAATACTCTTGACTTTCCCAATTGTTCACCATTTCTGCAGAACCACTTGGTGACCCTAAATAAGCCACCAGACGCTTCCATCTGCATCTAAAAGCCGTAAACGAATGCTATATGCTATAAATGCTATAACCAAAGAGACAAGTGTCTGGAATACCATCATTGCCACCAGAGGTCACTAAACATAATCCATACTGCCAGACAGCCGAGAGCTGCCTGGTGTTTGGGAGGTAACACAATAGAGCTTAGCAAAAAAGCTAACAAAATAAATAAATGAAAGAGATATCAGATAAGTGATTTCAGAGCACAGAGTATGCACATATGAGCACGTTCTGGTTGTGTCTTAATTCTGATGTGAAATCCCACAACAAAGGGTAGCAGAATTGTGTAGGGTGGTGTGTAGATCATCATGAAGAATGTATATTTTCTTCTGCAATCTCCAATGGGGGGATTATTTTCTATTTTTTATTACTTGTTGTATCATTGTGTACATGATGTAGCTGGCATTAGATACCCTTCTGCACTAATCGCACGCAGAACATGCTGACATCATACTTTTGGGTCAAAGATACCAAAACGAGCATATGATTACTGACCATTCCATGAATAACGTCCTCCCTTGGATGACAAAGTCACGTTTAAAAGAATTTGGGTCTTATTTACTGAAAATCCTCTCATTTCTGAAGGGTACTCTAAAGAAAAGTGTAGAATCCCTGAGTTGAAGTTACTTCATCAAAGAGATAATATTGTGGAGGAAATTCAGTTGGTGAATTTAATCTGTATTTGGAGTTCGAACCAGACATCGGAGGATTTTCAATTGCCTCTGTTATGTAGAAGAGACCCTTTGGAGCTGATTTAGAATTTGGGAGGTACATGACATCTGCTAAAAAGCAGCAGAAGTCCTCTCGTACCATTTAGAATTCATAGATATCTATCCACTATGGTGAAGTTACTTCACCACTGAGATAATACTGAGGATGAAATTCACCAGGTTCTAATCAATGTTTGCAGTTTCAACTAAACATCAGAGCAGTGATTCTCAACCTTTTGAATTCTGTGGACCCCCACTTTGTCATTACTGGAATCCAGAGACCCCCAATGGATCATTATTGGAGTCCGGGGACCCCCAACTGAGTCATTAATAAAAGCCATGGGCCTAATCTGTTAATATTATTTAATTTTCTGAGCAGTCCTCCCTGAGGAGAGTTCGCGGACCCCCAGGGCTCCCCGGACCACAGGTAGGGAACCACTGTAATAGAGGATGTTCAGTTCCCTCGACTCCCTAGAAGCGACCCTTTCGGGCTGATTTAGAGTTTGGGAGATGAAGGACATTTGCCAAAAAGCATCAGATGTGCTGTCTTTCTAGGGAGAGTTCACTGAAATCTATGCATTCTAAATAGGACGGGTGGGACATATTCTGCTTTTTGGTGAATGTCCCATATTAACCCATTAAGTCTAAATCAGCGCCTTGTTCTTTGATTATTCTGAGATTTCCATCTGAATCAGTGAATCCACTCATTTCCCATTACCAGTTCAGACTTTCCATAAGCTCAGCTTCTGCTTGTGCTGTGATTCTAGATTGTACTGTCTCAATATGTCTCCGGTGGGTGTTAAGTGGGGCTGTGTTGCTGATTGGAGAGAACATTTCCCTCCTAATGTTCCAGAGAGAGAAAGAGAATAGTCTCTAGCAGATTGATGGGAAAGCCAGAGTGTGAAAATCAAAAACTAGATAACTGCATCTGCTTTATGGTCTACTGGTGACAGGTCCGTGAGGGATGACTGAGGAGCTATTATACAAACAAATCCTGGCAGCAGTATCTGATGACATAGTTTGAAGCTTTTTAAATACCATCAATGTTCACTAACCCTGCAGTTCTACAAACAGAACACCTCCCTTGCAGTTGGTGAGAGGTAACTCAAAGAGCTGCAGCAGACCAGGAGGCTGATGGGCTGTAGACTCGAGATGCTGACGGACTGCCTGAGTCAAGGTAAGTGGCAGTGAGGTGCGGATCCCAAGAGCCGGAGAGAACTGGTTAGTGGTGCTGAATAATTATCAGTGTAGGGGGCTGGCAGTGGCATAGAGTAACTAGACACAGGGTGCAGAAAGAGGAAACAAATTTGGTAGGAAAGTGTCAATCTACGTCTTGTGTCCCCACCCACCGCAAACATTTGAAAATAAATGGGATACAGGGGTCCGTTTAAAGCACATTTCCTCAAAACTTCAATACAAGGTAGTATAGAAGTCTCACTTGCAAAGAGCATTTTATCAATTTATATTTCCTCTTGATGATGTGAGATTAGCAGAAACAACCAGTGGGATGCCAACTCAAGGTTTCCTGAGTTATAATTCAATTTATAATCCTCATTAGACCTTAATAACTTGATAATATACACATTCACACATAATTCTCTCCTGGAAACACCAACAACTTAAAGAAAGCTACATTAATGGTAAAATCTAAACACATAGTCCAGTTTTCTGTTCTTGATAATGTATAGACTCGCACTGGCCTCTGCATTTGACAAAACCCAGACAGTGAATTGTGATCAAAGGTCTAATACATCCCATTTCCCCCAGTGAGCAGATGCAGAGACATAAACTTTAAGAAGTCTTTCAGAAACACTGTCACCAGATGGAGCCCTGGAGGACTAACATGAGAAAGTTTGCATAAAAGCAGCAATGTTGTCAAACAATAAGCAACAGCAGACCTAACAATCATCATACATATTGTGCAAGAGGAAGTAGTAAATTACCACGAATACAGGCCACCCTTTTGAAACAAAGCCCTATTGTAGTGGTGTGCAATGGTATTGTGCCACGAAATAATAACTCTCGTGCAGTATGCAGTAGAATGTATTCATCAAAGTTACATGAACGTCAATTCACCAACAGGCCAGGTGTAGCTGAAGTGATATCACACGCCATTTGACATTTACATTCGCTCATTCACACATGCTTACACATACACACACAATCACACATACACACACCCTCTCACATAAACACACACTCACCTGCATGCATGCACACCACATACATTTAAAAACACTTTTTTACTTACCTCAACTGCTAGGGAGGGTCATATTCCAGCTAATTGTACTCCGTTTTTATTATACTAATAGTGAATAATATGCTATTAGTGTAATAAAAATTGACAGAAAAGGGGATTGCAGCCCCAACCGATGTCCAGGCTGCCCCTGTGTCGCTGGCACTGAATTATCCTCCTCTGAGGCCAGGGGTCCCCTATGCAGTGCCAGGGGTCGCAAGGGGCAAGCCAGGGCTGCGACCACCAAATGACGTCCATGCATAGTTATGTATCTGGAGAAATAATCCTGTTTGTTTTAATCATAAATCACATCTGCTCATCTTTCTACAGATAATCATTTTGGTCCCGATTCTAACTTGGCAGAGATAATTCCCAAATTAGGTGCAAATGATATTTCTGCTTAATTTCCGATTGCAAGTGATGCATCCTGCCACCCACCCCATCCACGGCACAGTACCCACCAACAGAAGTGTACGTGGTGTACAGCCACTCGCCTGATTTCCATCCTCCCCCCACCTCTGAGAAGAGTTGGTGCTGAGCTGGCAGCAGCCATCCGAGAGCTTCTCAGCAGCGTGGTCTAAAATCCCTGTGTGCTGGGGGTCGCAGGGACCTGCAGAAGAGAGGGGAGTCCACGGTGGGTGCCACAAAAGCACCAGAGGGGAGACCCAAGGGAAGGGGGGGGGGTGGTAGGTTTCAGCATCCCCCAGAACAGCAGCTTTGGAGATCTGTGATTCCCTGCTCTGACATTAAACCATTCAAGCATGTCATGTATTTTTTTTTACACTGTCTGGTATAAGAGCAATGAATAGCCGCTTTCAAGATATGTTCCTTGCTAATGGTGCTCAATGAGCCATACATAACATATTTGTAATAACGATCCTGAAATATGCATAACACGACAACTTTGTGACTAAAGACCACATAATAAATTGCCTGCTTAGGGATTAATGATTTCTAGATAGCAGACACTCTTTGGCTAAAGTGTGCATGTAACAGGTGCTGAATCCGCCATATTGTTTGGTATTGATTCGCCTTGGCACTACAAACAGCAAACTTTTTCAAGTTGTGGACTCTTGAGTTTGTACTGGACTCTTGAGGTTTTACTGAATGGCCTTAATAATTGGGTTCAAGCAGGAATTCCATGCATGATCTTCATTTTGGCCTTACCAAACATGCTATTTGTTTTAATGATGGTGATTTTAATGATAAATCTCCCTTTCATATCTATAAAAAAAATTCCAGAGGACGAAATACGTTTTGGCTGGGTTTTTAGTATTTGGAAGCGTTTAACTTTAAGAAATAAAAATCAACAATTTGAAACCTGAAGTGTATTGAACGTTATGTCACTCAATTTGAACAAACACAAGTAAAGATGAATATGCAAAGCCTGTTCTTTCTCTGTTTTGTATACTTTGCGCTACCCTCTTAGAAACGTGATAATTTGGGGCAGCACCCCCTCCTAAACAATGGCGGGGCTAGTCACAAAGGTAACAAACGTGTGAGTAATTTACACGTGCAATTTTACTTTAAAACTTTTAAGCAACTTTACTATTTTTCGCTATTCACAAATCCAAGAGTAACCTTTCTCAAAATTGTAGACAAATTTGTGAGTGTAAGTTACCACTGCCAAAAAGAAACAGTAGTATGTCCAGCACCACACATGGCGAACCAGTGCTTAATTTCAGCTAGTGATTGAAGGGGAGGCCAAAGGGCACTCATTTTTGGGGCACTTACATATCAGTATTAGACTTTGACCCAGAGCGAGAGAGAAAAAAACTTGAATTAGTAAGAGAAAAACAAAAAACAATGACAAAGGGAGAAAGCAGAGATGAAAAATAACCCACAAGAGAGAAATAAAGTGGCAGGGAGTGTGTTAAGTTGGAAGAAAGAGGCATGCAATGGAATCAAGACAACACATCCTTTGTATTGGCAACCCGGGCACTCGCTGCTGGCTTCTGTGAAAAGCTTTGGGCTCCAGCACACGTTATTTTACAAATTAAGTACTATAGCCAACCATTGATACTGTAACACACTTCCCACATAAAATAATGGTGTTAGCGACATAAAATAAAACAAATAGGAAATAAGGTTACATTAAATTATTTAAAACTGTTAAAAATAGAAATAAATATAATTACATGTTTAAAATTACATATATAAATAAAACATTTAGGCCCTTTTTACAACCCTGGCAGTCGGTGAAGAAGTGGCGGTAATAATGCAAACAGGCCGGCGATAAGAAAAATGAAATTACAAGCATGGCGGTGACCGCCATGCCAAACTGCCACTTCTCCACTCCGACCGCTCTCACTACACCGCTGACGGTATCACGACCCCGCATACTGCCATGGATTTCGTGGGGTTCTGTACCGCCATGAAATCCATGGCGGTAGGCACTATCAGTGCCAGGGAATTCGTTCCCTGGCACTGATAGGGGTCTCCTCCACCCCCCACCCCCTCTGCCGAGGTCCTCCCCCCAAACCCATGACCCCGCTACTACCCCCCAAAGGTGGTAGGACCTCCCTCCCCACACACCCCCGACATAGACACACACACACCCCTACACACACACTCACACAACTAAACATACACGCACACATACACACAGACATACACACAGACATACACGCACACATTTTCCATACACACAACACCCCCCGCATGCATACACGCACTCACACACCCCCTCTACACACTCACACGCACACCCCCATGCACGCACACAACACACAACACCCCCTAACGGACGATCACCTTACTGTTACGGTGATCCACCCGGAGGGAACGGGATCCATAGGGGCTGCTCCGCTGCCAGCTTCCCGTCACCAGAACACCGCCACACCGAATCCTGGGACGTGATTTGGTGGGCGGTGTTCTGATGACGTGGCGGTGGAGGTGGAGCAGTCTCCACTTCACCGCCAGTATGGCTGCTGGCGGCTCTCCGTCCGGAAAAGGGCAGAGGGCTGCCAGCAGTCATAATACGCTGTGCGGAAAACTGCCTGCAGTGGCGGTCTTCAGCACGGCGGTACCTCGGCGGTCTTGCGAGAAGACCGCCAAGGTCCAAATGAGGCCCTTAGTACTTAATTATAAAATATTTTGACAGTTTTCTTTATTTTACATATCACTGTAAGATTACATTTTAATAAAATATAATTAGAGAATTAAAAATGTACATCGCTTTTAAAAATGATTACTGCATAAAATAAACATTTTATTACTTTAGATGGTAACTTACTTTATATTCTAGACTTCAGAAAAATAATTTACATTTCATTTAATATAGTTGAATTAATTAAAGATTGTATTCAAAAGAAAGCTGATAGTGTGGTAGAATGTTTTCTTTTGGTCTACATTGCGAATAAATATCTTACAACAATATTCTTCACCGACAGTACAACTATTACGTTTTTTGTTGTGCATTAATAAACATTAAAATTAATGGCACATTCATTTCTAAATTTGAAAATTTTTATTAAAATATTTTATCTTTAAATAATAAATATGTACTATTTTTATTGTAAACATTACATTTTATTTATTTATATTATTACTATTTCAAATAAATTAATTTGATGTAATAATTTTTCCTATGGAGTTTTAGTTTAATTCCCTACCTCCATTTTTTTCTAGGATGTTGTACTATTAGTAGTTGGCTATATGTAGAGCTGGACTTACACCAGCTCTGAGCTGGAATAATTTATTAGGGTTTTGGGGCCCTTTTTAGCAGTAGAAGCTTTAGAAATGCAATTTGTGAATAAGAATCGGCTTACTCTTTTGTGGGTGGGTGCACGCCCCTCCCTGAATCCTTACCTAACACTCCCTTAACCTCGCCTTACTCCTCAATAAACCTCACATATTTTATAGTACGTACATCCTATTTTTCAACCACACCCCAGGGTCCCTCCTAAACTTACTACTAAGTAATAAACATATGTGTGTGAAGATCTTCCCAAAGAAAAGATAGGAGAGGTGGAGATGGAGAGTTGCAATCAGAGGTTTGTGAAAGGCATCTTCGAGTACTTTAGTAGTACTATTGTGGTAGTACTTCTAAATGGATGAGAAGATGCAGTCTGTGGTTAGGTCCCTGAGATTATTAGATACTAATAGAAACTATAACAAAGTATATACACAAACTATACTCCTGTTGATTAGACAGAATTAGAAACTATAACAAAGCATGTACATAAGCTATACTCCTGTTGCCAAATCCTAATTCTATTTCCTAGAAGAAGGAGCTGGACTGATCGCACCTTTGCGTAATAGTCGTGCTTTTTGGGCTGGATGCTATGACTGAATTTTTTGGAGGAGAAAACCCCTACCAAACATGGACCATTCCTTGAAGGGGTGCTCTGTGACAATAAAAAATGGTCTATTGCTGTCTGAGATTCAAATGACTTTCTAGATTTAGAGCCATTGAAAGGGGTGCAGAATATCCTTGTCTTTAAACCTTCTTTTCTTCAGCTCCTCCAGCTATGTGCCCAACAAGTTAAATCTCAGTAAAGATTAATGGAGGAACAAAGTTTTTTTTTATTGACTTATCCTCAGCTGATGGCTTAACTGACCTATTGTACAACAGTTATCAATGGTCACATTAAAGGCTTTCCAGTTTGGCATACTCTCCTCCTCCATTTGATATGTAATATTTACTAGACAATTATATCTTAAAGTCTCAGAAAACCTTGAAACTGCAGCTTTTCCACTTGGCCTATGATGTGGGAGCTTGTCTAGGACCAAATTCATCACTTCAATGCAAATTACATATCAAAATCAACAAGACAGCCCAATTCGCCAATGAAATGCCTAAAGCTGGCTTCTACATCTAGGTATCTCAGTCAGGGTACAATAACCTGGCAATCCAGAACCAACAGGTGTAATGGTAGCTTCCACACATTGCCAAACCCTTCTCTAGCCTCATGATACTTAGCAACCTCACTTGTACAAACCCCTGTGACTGTGTTTATTGAGAACTTAGGCCCTCATTACGACAATGGCGGTAAAAACCGCCTACCGCCGTGGCGACGGCCTCCAAAAGACCGTCGCCGTGGCTACAAGCCGTCCGCCATATTATGACTACAGCCGGATTTCCACCAGAAGGATGGCGGAAATCCAGCTGTGGCCATGCCGGTGGATGGCGGTAAGGTGGCGCTGCTGCCACCAGCAGCGCTACGCCTGTAGTCTGCCGACAGCCGTATTATGGCCCATAATACGGCCTGATGGAGTTCTGCTGGTGGACGCTGCTAGTGGCAGAAGCGCCCTGTCCCTTCTCCTGCCGGAGGACCCCCTGGACACAAGTAAGTCAGATCTCTGACAGGGGAGGGGATGGGGGGTGTTGTATGTGGGTATGTGGGTGTATGTTTGTGTGTGCGTGGATGCAGGTGTGTGCTGCGTGTTAGATACAAGTGTGCATGTATGGAGGTATGAGTGCGTGTATGTTGTGTTTTGTGACTGCATGTCTGCGTGTATGTTTGCAAGTGTGTGTGGGTGTGTGTGAGTGGATGTATGCATGCATGGATGTCTGTGGGCAAAAGATGTGTGTATGTGTGTGTGTGGGAAGGGGGAAGGGAATGTAGGGGGAGGTGGGGGGATTTAGAGAGACAGGGGCGGTTGAGGGGTACCTGGAAAGGGGGGGAGACCCCTTTCAGTGACAGGGAAGGAATTCCCTGTTACTGATAGTGCCTACTGCCATGGTTTTCGTGGCAGGAAGGAAGCCACGAAAACCATGGTGGTAGGTGGGGTCATAATCCCGCAGGCGGTACAGTGACGGCCGCAGGGCTGGAGATGGATATCTCCAGCCCGGCGGCTGTTACCACCTTGGCAGTCGGAGAGGTACATCGGCGGGTTGGCTTCAGCCAACCTGCCAATGACATAATATGGCGGGACGTACTGCCAGCCAGTTGGCAGTACTGCTCACCATATTACCGCCGACCACCGGGGTCGTAATGACCCCTTTAGTGTTTTTCTTTTACTCCAACAGGGAAAATGCACTAGAACAGTGCACTCTACACAGAACACAAAGGTTAAGTGTCTTGTGGACTGTGTGAGACACAGGTCTGCCAACAACACAGTCCCACGCTGCCTTTTAAAAAGGTCACATGATTGGTAAAAGTCAGATATAGGCTTGTGCTGGTTTTCAAATCAACACAAGATTCTGTAGACATAAACCACCTATGTAAAGAAAATAATAATTCACAGTGTGAACTGCACAAGCACGTGACCAAAGGAACCCTGAAGGGAAACTTTGTTGTCATTAATGGACCTATAGCTAACAGTATGCATATTCATTCATTTGTAAGCTTTTTCCCTAAGACTCGGCAGAGCATGAACAGTCCCATATCAGACAGTAATAATACATTCAGTAGCCCAGTTCTTTCTCAGTATCTCAAGGCGAAGGACATAGCAGTGTGATACTGGCTTGCAATAACAGAGTACAGAGTATTCCATATATATATCTCCTGTAGAAAATCATCATTCAGCTGAGCTTTGCCATTTGTCTAAAGAAAAGAGCAGCAGTAAACTGTTAATTCCCACCATTAACCTTTTATTTACTACAATCAAATCCTAATGAGAAACAAAAATATTTCCATCCATGCACATTCTTGACATAGGATGAGACAAACTACTTAAAAGAGGGGTTTGAGTAATAAAAAATCAGGAGGTGAAGTAACATAATGAAAAGCTACTTGAAAGAATAAAGGAGTTATGAGCAAGAATGAAGGGAGGAATAATTGACAATATGAAAGAAAAGGAAAAGAAGGAGATAAAAGCAAAGGCCTTTCTAAGCCCTAAAAACACAATTTCCATGATTTTGGAAGGCGTGCAGGGAATTGTGGGACAATGATTCTTCCAGCATGTTAGCATTTCTGAATGCCGCAAGCAGGAGGATTTAGATGTAGTATGACATTTTAAATGCCACTTGTCATGTTTTGGATGTGATTGCTTATGAACTTCTTCAATTCTTGAAATGTATATTCACATTTTTTCGTTGTTTTTGTACCTTAGCCGTTATTCATTTCCCAATCCAAGATGTCCTGAATTATGTCACATCATGTTTGCCACTATAAAGGAGTAGTCCCTTTCAAGCCTAGGTGTGTCACAATTGTGCTTGTTTGACTGCTAGCTCACTGCACTCTGTGGATTATCTGCTTCTTCAGTTCCTGCTTTATTGTCTTTTGCTCTTCACCTTGTTGATTGGCCTGGACAGCTGGAATGTTTTTCTGGTCTATAGTTTCTAGACTTTCATTTTCATTCTGGCATCTGTATTTGCTTCAGAGGATAGAAGGCTGTTCCTATGTGCAAAAAAAACTCCACACCCAGAGCTAAGAAGACCTGCTTTGACACTTACGATGCCAACAGAATCTAAAGATGAATCTGGTCCAACAACTATTGACAGCAGTCAAAGCCTTGACTCTACATGTCCAATGTCTGACCACAGAAAATGGCTCACTTGTCAATCTCTTGTTGTATTACAAGGTCCCCTGGTTTATCCTCTGGCACGCTAGGCAGAATTAAAGTTTGAAGGGAACCCTAGGGAACCAAAGGCCTTTCTGGACACACGCCAGATCCATTTCACCATTTCACCTTTAAGTCTTACATTTACACCACTAATAGATCCAAGGTGGCCTTTATAGACAGTAATAGAACAAGAAATGTCTTGACATGAGGTATGCCTTTAGTCTGCTGCAGTAGGTGCATGCATACGCTAAACGCGCATGTGTGCCAACACAAGAATCAGTAAATAAAAAAGGATCAGTAAATTTTTAAAAAATTAGCGTGAAAGCACTCTTTTAAAATGTATTGCTAAGGGTTAGGTATGAGGTGGAGAGTAAAGCAACACAGAGGGTGGATGGATGAAGCTACACAGCAGGGGATGAAGTAACAGGGGGATGAAGAAACAACATTGCTGGTGAGGAGATGAAGTATTATGGCAGCCAGAGAGGGTGAAGCATCATGACAGCCCTTGAAGTTTCGCAGTGGTCGTGCAGGGGTTAAACAATACGGCGTTCGGGGAGGAGGGGGAAGTTGGGTTGATGAAGCAATGAGGCGGCTGGGGGGTGTGCAGCAACATGGTGGCTGGGGGTGAAGCAACACAGCAGGCCAGGGGGGTGATGCAACACAGCTGGCGGGGTGAAACAATAGCACACGTGGGGGGAGATTCACATTAAGGGAGAGAACACAGGCAAATGAGCAACATAGACCACTGGAGAGAAGAAAGAGTAACAAAAGGGCAGGTGGAGGGAGGGAAGGACATCGGCTAGAGGGGGAATAAAGCACACCAGGAAGACAGCTGGAAAACACATGCACTCTCATGGAGTGCTTAAACAAAAAGAAAAAAAGTAGTTCCTTAACATTGAGCTTACAAAGCCTAGAAGCCAGACAATAAAAGAGATGGTAAAGAGGCAATGCTCTACGTAAGGCACAAACATAAGATCGGCATGCTGAAACAAGGAAAGCCATGCAATAGAAAGCAAGCAAATAAGAGTGACAGTAAAGCCAACCCAACCAATAGTACCTAATATGTGGGCTCAAGCCCCTATATGTTCTTGGTAAGCCCACACCATGTATTTTGCAACTAGACAACTTGAACTATTTGGTAGGCTTGAACTAAAAAAAACACCACAGATGGAGCAATTCTACTTGAGGCGATATAAGGATCATCTTGTGGCGATCTATTGCTCTAACAGGAGAAGCAATGTGTATTTTAAAACTGAAATAATTTGAGAAATTACTTATCAAAACTATTGAAGTGCATAGCTTGTGACAATATAGCCTGATTACTATAATTGTGTTACAGCCCCTTTTGTTGATAAAAAGGTTTTACTAAAATTGCCTACCTAAATAACTTCATAACCTGCAACTATATTAGAAGTTTTGTCATTATAGCTGCTGTTCCACAACTGAGCTGCTAATAACAGTCAAGAATTGAGTGCTATATCTCAAGTTTCCTTCCTGACTGGCTGACGAAAAGGTGACTCCTTCCAGGAGCCACCATCATTCTATTTGCCACCAGCATGCACTTAACTGTGCATAAGAAAGATGTTAAGTGTCGCCTTTAAAGTTTCCCAGTTAGGAGAAAAGCATCACATAGGGCAAACATATCCTTGCCAATCTTGTAGTTCTTGATTGAAGATGAAGATTTAATGCAGAAGTGGTGAAGTAGGACATCAAACTCTCTCCGACCTTGGGACAGTAAAGAGCCACCCCACAGCATCCAATTGAAAATCAAATGGGAATTCTGGCCCCAAAGAGCAAAAATCAGGGAAGAAATTAGTAGCAAGTGGGTGATGACCACAACAAAAAACAAACGCATTGTGACACACTCACAATGCCTTCTTTATGTGTGGTTCACATTGGAACTGACATTACGCGAAAAGATTCAACTTTGTCTTGGATTGGTAAACTCACACAGTAATCCCTGGATAGGCCACCATCTTGAAAAGGCCATTTTATTAGGTTTAGTTATGGTTATGGCAAATGAAGACAACCAAGTTTGAGATCTTTGTCCATTGCCAAATTCTGCCCTTTCTGCCAGCTCAGAGCTCCTCGCAAGTCACAGAGCAACCGTCTGGGTGACCTAGATGGGGTAACGACTGTAGTGGCTTATGGCATGAGGAACCTAGCAATGTGCTGGGCATGGAGTCTTGCAACGCATTGCTTGGCCAATCAGCAAGCGTCCTCCTCTTCCTCACATGCTCACAACCTCAGGCAAGCGTCCATCACAGATGTAACAATAACATGTTTTATCAAACCTGTAACCACTGAAGTTTCATTAGATACTAAGGCCCTCATTATGACATAAGTGGTAAATGCCGCCTACCACCACCACCACGGCCGCCACAAGACCGTCGCCGTGGCTACCTACTGTCCGCCATATTATGACCTTAGCCGGAATTCCGGCAGTAAGGTGGTTCTGCTGCCAGCAGTAGCGCCACGCCAGTAGACTGCCGCCGACTGTATGATGATCCATGATACGGCCTGGCGGTGTTCTGCTGATGGAGTCTCTGCTGGCAGCAGCACCGCGTCTCATCTCCTGCTGGAGGACCCCCTGTAAGCAGGTAAGTCGGGTGCTCCGACAGGGGAGGGGGGTGGAGGGGGTGTTGTGTGTTGGGGGGTGTATGTTTCTGTGTGCGTCCATGTGGGTGTGGTGTGTTTGGAATGCGTGTGTGCATGTATGGATGTGAGTGTGTGTTTTGATGTATGAATGCGTGTGTGTATGTATGTATGTCAGTGTGTGTGCATGGATTTATGCATGCATGGGTGAATGTAGGTATGCATGTGTATGTCTGTGCGTGTAGGTGTGTGTATGTCGGGGGGTGTCGGAAGGGGGAGGGAGAGGGTGGGGGATGACTCTGAGGAGGGGGGCGGGGGAGACACCTATCAGTGCCCGGGAAGGAAGTCCCTGGCACTGATAGTGCCTACTGCCATCGTTTTCGCGGTGGTAAAAAAGCCACTGAAACTATGGCGGTGGGTGGGGTCAAATTACCGCAGGCGGCCTAGTGACGGCCGTCGGGCTGGAAACTGTAGTCTCCAGCCCGGCGGTCGTTACCGCCGTGGCGGTCGGTGTGGTACATTGGCGATTTGGCTTTTGCCAAACCGCCAATGTCATAATATGGCAGTATGTACCACCAGCCTGTTGGCGGTACTACCGCCACTAAAACACCGCCCGTCGGGGTCATAATGACCCCCTAAATGTCCTTCTGCCAGATTGTTTTTAAAATTAATTTTCATCTTAATTCCCCCCCTCCTCCCAGGGTCGCAAAAAATAATTGTAATAATGATAGTGCCCAGATTGAACCTGGGGTCAAAATGGTTCTGAGACCCTAACCATTTTACCCTTAGGTGGATTTGTTTTTCATCAATGCAAAACCTGGTCTTCATGCTGAAATAACTAGAATGCTTCGATGGAAGCTGTTCACAGCTGTGTGTGATGTAGGATCCCCTCCTAATAATGGAACTATGCATCGTTGGCATTTTTTTGTTTCACTTTCACATTTTGCTCCTACACTCACCCCAGCAAACTGTGAGATGGCCACGGCAGGCCCTGTCTGTACACCATCAACAGGTAAGTGGACACCCATCATTCCATTTAGCATTAGCCTCATAAGGAAAGACAGTAACTATGATTCTAAAGTCACCTGTGGGTTAGTTGTCATATAAAGAAATGACTATGTCCCAGACCCTTGGTCCCATTTCTTGAACTTTTAAATGATCTTCATATTGGATACTCGAGAATGTAGCACTCCATATGTAAGGGACAGAAGTTGTCACTGGTATAAATCACTATTGCAATATACTTTTTTTTAATTCAAGATGCAAGAAATATAAAATGACCATTTGCTGTTAAAAGTCACCATATTCGGTTCTCAAGTTGAGCAGTATACATTGAGCCCTCAGTGCTCGCTTCAATTGTAATCAAATTGCTAATTACCGGTAGCTGTGATGACGACTTTAAATAGGTTAATTTTTCTGGTTACCCATGGATCAAACTTTAACAAACCGGAGATAGGATATTGGATAGGTTTACTCTCTACTAAGATGAAGGCTAGGTAAAGAATTTATTATGAGCCAACTTGCACTGGAACTACACGTGAGCTTGTTATAGCATGTTCACAAATGCCAAAGAATAATGGTGTTTTGTATATCGATTTTGATATTTTAACTATCGTATGTAATAATTTGCTGCTCTCCTTCCAAGTTCACAAATGCAAGACATATACAAATTAAAAAAAATAAGACTGGGAGGATGCTTTTCTTTTTTGTGTCTATGTCCCTCTAAAATGTAAGATGTAAAATAGTTTGATGAATTGTGGCTGCATATACACAATGTGTGCTTATATTTACTTAATATTTGAATTGAAAACAAACAAAAAATCAGTATCCTCCAGGACCAAGTAAGCAATAACTAAACTAGCCATTAAACATTTGGCTATAGAAGTTAATATTGACATATAATGTGCAACCAAGTGATGGACTTTGTAAGTAATAATTTGCTCTCATTTAAATAAAGTCTAACATACTTCCTCAATGGGACTTTCACTCATAGATCTTGGACTTCGCCAGGTGAACACAGGGTAAGTAATCAGACTTCAAGCCCTTTTCTATTGTCTCTTGAAAAAACAGCCTGATATAGGCAGAAAATGATTCAGGGTGCAAGAAAATGTAATGCTTTGCACCATTGCTTTTCAATGGACTTCACGTACCTTGGTGGCTGATACCCTCTAAGACAGGGGGGTCTTGTTCCAGTTCAATCGATTAGCATTCACACTGATGCCTAAAGAGAGAGATAAAGCATAATAGTTTCAATAATGTATCCACCAGATAGCTAAAGGGAACCTAGTTTCACTATGGGAAACACAGCATCCTTAAGAATTTCATGAAGATTTATATATTTTATGAAAATGTATTGAGACAACAACATACATAAATGAAAGCAGAAAAGATGTCCACCAGGAACCTCATTGGTCAATGACAGCAATAGGGTCCAAGATTTACACAGATTGTGAGCTGTTTATGGTACTTAGATAAAGGAATAGATTATTTTATAGAACAAAGAGGCCCATTTTTTCATTTAAATCGTTTTTTTGTGCAGCACTTGAGCAATAAAGAGGCCACTTACGAACAGAAGGGGTTGCAGATGGTGGGAAGAATAAACCAGAAGGTATATTAATTGTATTCCCAAATGCAGACTGGAATGTAAGTTTCTTTTGGTGGAAAGAATAGTGCTTAATGACCCAGGTGAATAAGACACTGCTCTGAAAGTGGACTTTAACACCACAGTGTTGGTGGGCCTGAGGATTACAGGCCCTTCCATCTAAAACTGTCATCTGCTTGAGATATTTGCTTTACTTCCATCTTTGAAAAGCATTACTTTAGCCTTCTCCATCTCTCGATGGTCACTCCTTGACATACGCAAAACACACAGGGAATAGTTTCTCAAGAGATACCCCAGAGGCAACAGCAATTCCAGGAAGCAGTAGTTAGGGTTTTGCATACCCAGTGTGTACAAAGAGCAATAAAAAAATCACATCTGGAGAAAGGTACAAACGTCTAATAGATGCAAGAGTAGTACACAAAGACCGATGTAAGTTTCATTCAGGACCAGAGTGACTGATAACACTGTATTCTGATAGGTGTTCCAAATACACCTTATCTTCCAAGAAAGAAATCGTTTTGTGTTTGGCCTCAACAGGGTTTAAGTAATGATAATGAAATATTTGCAGATCAACTATAATTTATCCTGAAATAGGAAATAATCGAATAAGGGTGATCGGGCCAAGCACACGATGAGATGAAAATAGTAATCAGACAGGACTAGAGAATAACTTTAATTGAACCCTCTTTGGCTTTCCCCAAACAATAACAATTTTTTTTTATATAGGTAGCATTCACTACTAATGAGATTTTCGAAACTGTAAAGTCCAATCTCGATTGAGAATGTGAAGTGCATTGGGGAAGTGAAAAACAGTCTCAAAACTCGACAGAACAAGCTGGCCAACAGATGACCACCCTGTTTTAAAATGACTGCGCTATATACAGTACAACGGAGTCTAATGTTGCTTTTAGAACTATACACATTGGAATGACAGTAGATCTAGTAAGGAGAAGTGTCTACAAACCACATGCTATTTCTGATGCTTTCATTTTTAGAATTGCTTTCATTAAATAATTTAGACACATATTCTTGCCTAGAATATTAGGATGCTAACGTACTAAAAAATTAAACAAATGTAAGACAAAACAGAATCCTTATACCCCTGTCCCACATCCCACCCCTCTTATAGTCACAGTTACTTTCAGTTTATGTCTCAAAGACATCCTTCACATAGATGATTCCCTATGCCTACGGTTCTGCAGTTTCCATAGGTGCCTTCTGGGTGTACCTATATTGTGTGTCTCTCAGCACCCCACATAGGTTCCCGTTGTATGTGCAAAGAGCCCAAGTACCCTAAGGTATTTAGGGCATAAGATTTCCCTAATGTTGAAAGGAGCAGCAAGCATGATCCTCAGCGTTCTCGAAGTCTTTTTCTCGTTGTTCGAGAGTGAATGATATCCTTTCCATTGCCCGGATGTCCCAGGATGCCCCATACTCTGTGTATCCAGGTTTTATGATCAGGCACTTGATTTGTCCCCAACACCACAAGATAACCTGTTTAGCTACAGCTAGAAACTTGGTATCACCTTCCCCGGGGGAGATCTAAGAGGACAGGACAGGCTGTCCTCTACCCCCTAGTACTATGTGTGTCGGGAATCTCAATAGTTTCGTTTCTGACACTGCATCAATGTTCCTCTGTCCAGCATGTTGTGATTTTCGGGCAGTACCATAATCAATGAAGAAGGGTGCCTGTGAAACCTCAAGCACACCCGCATTTCTTAGATATGGTGTTATCCAAGGTGTGAAGTCTCTCTGGGGTAGAATACCAATATAGAGTTATCTCAATAAGTGTTTTTTTTAATTGAGGCGCTGTGGGAGGAAACTTTTGCCCTGTGAAAAATGGCGGACAATTCTTTTGGTGTGATGGTACAACTCAGCTCTCCAGCGCGTCTGTCCCAGTGTTTTCCCTTCTATGCTTAACCGCACAGGAACTGGTATGTTTCCGACAGTGTAAGTCTGTCCCCATTATTAGTTATCAGCCATCTCTCAAAGGGCATCACGGTGCAACTTCTAATTCTTTTAGGCGTACCCAGGGACACCCACTGTCTGATTTAAAGATATTTGTGTCTCTCTTGTTCAGTGTGCAATAGTCCTCCTTAATCCATTCAAACGATTTGAGCACCTCTTTGTCGAATAAATCCCCTATCAAAGTCAACGTTGCTTTTGCCATGCCTGAAATCCAGCCTCCCCTCAGCCGGTTGCCAAAGTGAAGACCGGATTGCCCACAGAAGGGGTAAATGGACAAGAACATGTTGAAATACCTTTATTATCGCAATGTTCCATGCTCTTAAGGCAGTCTCCATCACTCGGACGAATGTAGGCCTTAAGGTCCATGTCATGTGGGCAGAAGGGCGCTGTCCACAGGTGCACCCCTGCAACTGCCTGATCCATAAAGCACCTGTTTTTTCCACTTTCTTCACAATTCCACTTGACTATGTAGCAAATCTGTACTGCATAATAGTATTTTAAATTGGTCAGCATACCCATTCCCACTACCATACTATACATTTGCTTTGCATCTATCCGTGACGCTTGCTCGCCCAGACAAAATTAGTGAACAGCTTTTGTATTTCCGATAGTACAGCACCGTGTGGCTGCAGTGGGAGTGTCTGTACTACATAGAGAACTCTAGGGAGTGCAGTCATTTTAATGGCTTCTAGTCTTCCTAGCCAAGAGAGCCCTTCCCCATGCCATGACAGGCCATCTTTTATAATTGTTTCATCACTAGGCTACAGTTTATATGTTCATTTCTAGATAATGATGAGTTAAAAGTGACTCTTAAACATTGGATGCTATCCTTCGCCCACTGAAAAGGATATTTGTTCACATTGTGTGTACTCACAGAGAGATTCAAAATCTAAGATTTTTGGAGATTCATAATAAACCCAGAGGCCTTTCCAAGATGCTGTAATATCATTATCACTGTAGGGAGTGAGGTCACTGGATCCAATAACATCATTATTGCATCATCAGAGTATAAACTAATTTTGTGTTCTGTATTGCTGCATTCTATCCCTTTGATTGAGTCAGTCCTCCTAATTGCAATAGCTAGTGGTTGTTGTAGGGAAACTGAAATAAATAAAAACAGGACACCTCTTGGCAAGGCAAAAGCAGGTTTACTGCCGCACCAGGGAGAGTAGTTATCCCCACACAGGGAGACAGCTGCTCTCAAATGACTGTTCACAGACAGCCCCATGTATAGCTTCATTACAATGTTTTGTAAAAAAGATCAAGTAGTAGGTTACTGAACAAGTACATATTTGTTACATGAAAATCACATCACCTGTGTCCTCAAACTCCTAACCTTTGCTCTACACTTTCTTCATCGTAATTCTAACAATGCTTATGAAACTTTTTATTTGCTTCTTTCATAAGCATGCATATGCTTGTCTGTTTTATTGCTCTGCTCCCAAGACTTCTATGTTGGCTAACCCTATCTCCTGCTCGCATTCTTTCAGTCACATTTTCAATTTACCAAGAACAAAGAATACGTGCTTGTGTGCTGTGACCATTCATTCCTCTAAACTTGAAAACACAGGTTCTCCTTTAACTAAGACCTTGCTGATCATGCACTCTGTTTTCCAGTAAACTCTTCACCTATCTTGCATCATTGTGGAACTTAGGCCTACACTGTTCTTTCATGACATATAGCTCTGTAACACCGTCTATTAATGGCTGTGATGCAACTTCTTCATATTTCGTTTCCTCTCTAACACTCCCAATAGATCGCGTATAGAAGAGGTAACCTAATTGTATTCCTTGCATAGTCAGCAAGGGACACAAGGGAGATCAATTCTAATTTAGCCTGTGATCTGTGTAGTCACTCAAGTTATAAGCCATGAATCTAAGACCTCGCCCATGTTTTTAATTTTGAAGAATAAGAAGGGCCAGAAGACTCAATCAAATGCTTTTCTGTATCTATGGTGAAGGGGGTGCCTCTTTTTGATCCCTTCCCTAAATTATTGATAATATGAAGTAGTGGCCGCCGCCAGACTCATTCCTGGACCTCCCACGCTGTGAACATATCTCCCAACACCTGAGGACCCTCCACTGGCTCCCGGTCAAGAAACGAATCACCTTCAAGATACTCACCCACACGTACAAGGGCACACACAACACAGGACCAGCTTACCTGAACCACTGCGTCTCCTTCCACACCCCGTCAGATCCCTCTGCTCTGCCCAGCTGGCCCTGGCCAGCATCCCTCGCAGTCGGAAAACCACCGCCGGAGGACGATCCTTCACCTACATCGCAGCAAAGAGCTGGAACAACCTTCCCCTGCACCTCAGACAAAGCTCATTGCTCACCATCTTCAGGACGAACCTCAAGACATGGCTCTTTAGCGGCTCTTATGATGAGGCTCCCTATCCACCACCCACGCCTTGAGACCCTCACGGTTGAGTAAAAACTAATTGATTGATTGACATATTTTCGGCACACACACACACCATAGTATGAAACCTGCTTGGTCTGAGTTTATCAGAGTGTGCATATAGGTCCATAATCTATTTGCAATCTATTTGCAATAATACTGGTGAATAGCTTCACATCCATGTTTAGCAACAAAAAAGAGGCCCCCTATGAAGCACATAGCAAGAGGTCCTTTCTGGGTGTGAGAATTACTGTAATGGGCGTCTCTTACATTGTTAAGGTGAAGGAGTGCATACGTCCTGTTGCTTTAAAGAGACCGGTGAGTACAAGGTGCTAGTATCTAGCAGTATGTTTTGTAGAAAAGGGAAGATTACCCATCTGTTCCAGGCGATTTTTAAAAAATTTAAGCAGGCAAGGGCAGATATCACCCCTCTACTGTGATTGGGTTTTCTAGTGTCTGTGCGTGAGAGTCTGTCAAACTGGAAAGAATGACCGATCCAAGAAAGGAAGTTGTGTCCCTTTCCTGAATGTTTACCACCCTATGCAGTTTTTCATGGAAGATTTTAAATGTGCCTCTTCTGAAGTTAACTCGCCTGTTTCTGTTTTGATTGCTGCTATGTGGTTCTGTGTCGCTGAGACTCGGAGTTTAAGGGTGAGTAGTTTTCCAGCTTTATTGTCCTCTTGATAATATTTTTGTTCGATCTGTAATTGAGCATACACTGCCCCGTTAGTATCTAGTGGTTTGAGTTGGGCCCTGTGTGCTGCAAGTCTATGCTAGAGTTTGCAGGATCCTCTCTATTTGTGCTGTTCTTCCAGGGTCTGCATATGTAATTCTATTTGTTGTATCTATCTTTTCATAGCACTCTCTATTATTTTTAGAGGTTGTAGCTATCAGTGTGCAGTATATAGTAGCCTTTAGCACATCCCATTGAATCAACATATGTGTCCCTTCCTTATCATTTAGAAAGTGCTTTTCTATCCTTGTCTCTATTAGCTTCACTGAAGAATAGTTTGTCACGGAACCGCCAATAGTTATGTGTTGTCTCCTCCCTGGGTATCCACAGATCTACCTTGATCTGTGCATAATCCAACATAGAAAGTATGCCAACATCAGATGATACCACACGTCAGGAGCAGAGGAAGTGTTCCAACAGTGTGTATGATTGGGCTGCTGTTGCAAAACGCATGTAACTTCTGGTGAGTAGGTGCACATGTCGCCAAGTGTCAATGAGGCCTATTTCCTTTATACACCCCTTGCACCCTTAGGAAAGGCCCCCTATCTGCTGCACCCTATGCGCTGATCTGTCTTTGCTGTTACACATTACCAAATTCAGGTCTCCCCCTATGAGTGCATCTTAGTCTGGGGTTTGTAATAAGGAAGAAATTGCAGTTATGAGGATTTTCTCTTTGCCAGTGTTGAGCACACAGATGAATTAATGAGTAGTCTCCTAGTGTAATATTGACAATCACCATTCTCTCTGGAATTTTCTCTACTTTGTCTACAAGTCGTCCTCTAAAGGTTTATGACAGCAGGATAGCCTTCTGCTTTCTTACTCTTGTCTGTGGATAGGAGCTGTTGTTGGAACCATCTGGATGGTTGAGTGTGTCCATCTTTTTTGACTAGGTGGCACTGGCAACCAGAATCTTTTAATAGACAGAGGTTTGTTTCTTTCTCTAACTTTCAGGCTCAGGATTTTAAGGTAATCCATGTGTTCTTAGTCCACCCTGGACTATGTTGCGACATATAGAGTATGCCTTACCCAAGGCTTCTAGTGCTTGAGGACTGTGCGTGTGACTGAGGTGATCGGTGTTTTTACGTATCCCTCCCCCATCCTCCTTAAACTGAACACGAAGATACCTTCCAATATAAACCAATAGAACCTCGACCCATCTGATTTGCCATCTGATGCGAGTGGGTCAGTAACTGTCCTATTTTAGGATAGGATTGTCCTTCTCATGTCGAACCTGCCTTCATCTACCTCCATAACCTGACCCTTGAGGCAGCTACATAGGCAAGGCTCCCATGCCCTCCCCTTTCACCTTATCTTGATTCAGAATGAAACTTTATTACAGATGTCTTCGCCTCTAGTTCTCCTGTGGCTTATTGTTGCTGCACAGGTGTGACAGTAATGCCTGCCTATCCATCTCTGGTATTTGGATGGTTTTGTTGTTCTCTGTGTGATTTATTTTTCCATTTCACTGGTTTGAGGCTGGCAAAGGGGCCTGAAGTATCCCCTTCCTATTCTGGAGGTCTAGTCATTGGTCTACGAGATTGAATAATTGACATGTCTCTGCTATTGGTCTCATTTGGTGCTGGGTACCTTTCCACGTAAAGATGATGTGGTAAGGGTGCTTTAGTCTGTGACCATTTTAAACTCCCATCATGTTTGTAAAGTGATGGCTGAGATGGTTTGAAACAGTCACTTTATCACCTTTGAAGGTGATCTGTTTCAGTTCTCTGGTCGCTTTCAGATGATACTCCTTCGGGGGATGACAATATAGGCATGTCAGGATGTCTGGTGCTTGGTCTGCCCTGCCTTTGTTTGGCCCTGTGTGATGAGTGTGATCATGTAGGACTTCTTCTGTGAGGCTTGGGAGAATCTGCCTGATGTCGCCTTGAACAGTTCACGTATCCTCCAGTAGGATTTGGGAGCCTGCTACTTGTTATTTAAGTGGTAGTACCTCATGTTCCAATAACTCAATTTCATCTTCCCTGGCATCTATTGTATTTTCCAAAGAAGAGACTCAGGTGCTCATTATGAGGCTGTCAGTGTCCGAAGACCGCCCTCTTTCGATGTCGTGCCAATGTCCGCCCGATTTCTGGTGGAAATCCAACACCGTCAGTCTGGCCGACATAGTGATAGAGGCGCTTTCCACCTCCGGCACAGCCATGCCAACAGGACGCCGCTCGCGTATTACAATCCATAATACAGCGCAGCAGTTTCCCACACAGCTGTGCAGTGCCGGCGGTGGTAAGCGACGGGACTCATTCCCTCCCAGACGGCCACCTCGCCAGAGCAGGTAAGTTGATTGTCCGAAAGGGAGGGGGGTTGTGTGAATGTGTGTGGTGTCTGCACGTGTGTATGAATGCGAGGGGGGAGGAGGTGTCTGTGTGTGCGTTTGTGAGTGCGTGTTTGCCGAGGGGGGCAAGGGGTGTTGTGTGTGTGAGTGTGTGTATGTTTCTGTGAATGTGGAAGGGGGGAATGGGGTGTCAGTTGGAGTGCGTGCGATTGCATGTGTCTGTTTGAATGCATGTGTGCGAGTGAGTGGGCGTATCTGAGTGCATGTTTGAGTGCGAGTGTGTGGGGGTGTATGTAAATGAATGCGTGGGCGAGTGGGGGTGCGAGAATGTAGGCATGTGGTCATGTGGGGGGGTGTCTACCGGTGACAGGAATGAAGATTCCTGTCGCCGGGTGCATGACCGCCAGCATTTTCATGGCAGTGCGACGCCACGAAAATGCTGGCAGTCTGCTGAGTCATAATACCGGTGGCGGTATTACGGCTACTGCCGGGCCGAAGGTGCTCACCTACGCCCCGGCGGTCTGACCACCCTGGGGGTACAGATGGAGTTTTGGTGGTTTTGTCCGCCAAAGTCGTAATATGTCGGTCTTTACTGCCGGCCTGGCGTCGGTACGACCGTCAGACTCATAAGGAGGGCCTCTGTCTCTAAGCTCAAACAGCCTTGTTTGAGAGGTTGGAAATCCTATTGTCCCCCAGGCCCTTAAACAGTTCCTCCACAAATGTGTGCGTTTCTGGTGATTCGGGGGGATACTGTCATCCAGAAGTTGTTTGTTTGCATGGTGGCACGTTCCCAGTGGCTTGGGCTGTAGTGTCTTGTTTGGCTGTCCCTGCGCAGGACAGTATGTCTCTGATAGATGAGTCTTTCTTATTTCTGCTTGTCATTTTGTATGCCACCTGGAGGTGCCGGAAAGACAGTGCTTCAAAGAGCTACTATATAGGCCAAGAGACACGCTTTGTTGTGAGGGGACCAGGCATCCGTTACTGTTTGCATGCTGAGGTCTGTTGGCTCTGAGGGTTGTCTTCCTCTGGACACCAGGGAGCCCAGAGCCCTGTTCCCTTTGGGGGGGGTTGCTATTTACCAAATGACTTACACATGAATGCAGTGTGAATGCTATTAAGGGGCAACCCCTAAAAGTCTGTACCCAGGATGTTCCAGTATTCCTGGGAACGTGGCATTGTAGTGTTTAGCCCAAGTTGTATCCACCAGGCGGGTATGCACCGTCACCTTGAGACTGCTATGCTAGAGCGTCCCAGGGTGTGAATCATCCAGTTTAGCCTCCCTATGTATTGTTGGGTTCTTTTCTTGATCTGTAGCAATTTTTCTGGCTTCCTGAGAGACGCACTGCCATCTGTGTGGCCATTTCCGTTCCTGGGTTTTCCTTGTTGTCCCAGCCTCTGTTGACCACTTGCTATTTTGTTTATCTAGCCCCCGATCAACCAGGTGCTCAACTAGGGTTTGTGTTGGGGCTATGCCGATTCCCGGTTTACACTCAGGTAATACTGCTCTCAGGCTTTGTCCAGCCAAAGCCTGACGCACAATTGGGCTCCCCTCCGCTCATCTCACTTCCAATGGTTGCCTTGGGGCCAGTTGCTGCACTATCAATCAGTGTGTGTGTAATATTCTATTGGGGCCTTTGTCGCCCTGCCCATTTGGTCGTATTGCAGGCATGCTGAACTCAGAGCTCTGGCAAAACCCTCCTAGCACCCCTGTACCGTGGCCAAGACAATCCCTTCTCACCTCCTTAATTGGTCTCCTGGAGCTAGTCTCTGCTCCACAGGCTGTCCACCCAACCCATTCATGAGCACCTGTTCCTCATTCAGTAAGGCCTGGCTGCTATTTTGTGAAAGGTGAGTGGCTCCTGGTGTTTCCTCACACTGCTACTGCTAGATTGCTGCAGCACCACCCCCAGGAGGTCTCTTATGTATCCCCTGAGGTTGTGGGCGATTTCTGCAGAGTTAGAGGCTCAGGCTGACTCCAACTTGCATTGGCTCAGGCTGAGGAGCGTGTCCAGTTTCTTACTTTGTCACCATCTTGGCCCTACCCCCTTCTTTCCTTTTTAGAAAAATGTCCGATTCTTCACAGCCAGTTCTGGATTCCTGCATGACCCCTAAATATTTATAACTGTCTACCTGTTACCTCTGTCCAGGCACGATTCAGCTTAACTGCCTGAAACCTATTTTACACAACAGGTTTTTAGCTTTAATGCAAAAACAACTTATGGCAGCTTTCTATATGGTAGGAATCCAGGGCACTTATGGCCCTTTGCAAATCCATCAAGGTTTGTGCCAGTACCACAGTGCCATCTGCATTTTTAGGGTGTATGTCATGCATTCCCAGTTTTGGACGGTGCTAGATGACTTGATTAAAGCTTTATAAAAATTAGTTGTATACAAATTAAACAAAACTTTAACTTGAATCCTAGGGCCAGATTTTCAAACCATTTTACAGGTCGCAAACGGTCCATCGGGTCTTTTGCAACCGGAAAAATGTTTTTTTCTATGTACCAAAGCAAAATGTGACTCGTTAACTTGTTTACCGCATCACATATTGCTTTTGCGATTCGGTATTTAGGAAGGGGCGTGTTTAAGGGGCTGGCTTACTAATAGCAAGTCGCACTGGTATGTAGGAATGCTTTGTGACCATGAATGCGGTCGCGAAACATTCTCAGTTACCACCAACTTCAGGTTGGTGGTAACCCAGTCCCAGACGGGAAAGGGTCTCAGGGGACCAACTCCACTTTGAGAATTATAGTAAAAACGTTTTTAGAAGCAAACAGTGGTCCCAGAGACCACTGCCTACTCTTAAAAAATGAAAAGAAAACTCTTCTTTTCTTTTCAATGCATCCCGTTTTCCTTTAAGGAAATTGGTCTGCATTTTAAAAAAGCAATCACAGCATGGTGGTCCGCTGCCCCCTGCAGGCCACCATCCCTGTGACTGTGCCCATTCCCAAATGGGTCACAAACTGCGACCTGCCTCTTGCAACCCATTTGGGGCTCGCAGACAGTGTTAAACACACTGTTGTACATCCCAGTTTGCAATTTCCTAATAGCGAATCGCAAGGATTCATTATTAGGAAATCACAAACCACTTGACTGGTAATAATTGTAGAAGAATCTTCCAGTTTTCAAAGTTTCCCCTTTAGGTGTGCCTGTTCACTCTATCAAAGACCACTGAGTAATCAAAGCAAGCAAGCATAGAGCATCTTTCCTCAAGAACTCAGGGTCTCGTGAATCAAATCTGGGGCAATCTGTTAGTAGAACACTGGCACCATAGGTAATTGTTGATGGTGTGATTGCAACAGTACATGTCTGATCTTCACTGATCAAATTTGTGAATGTGTGAGACAAATTAGGTTGAAGATAACTAGTAACAAACTCCACGCGGGAATCTATTGGTTACCCTAGTGGTTCCACTCTTCTACGTAAATGGACTTAAAGCTCCATAAATTGTCTAATGAAAAGTATAGGTACCCCCTCCAACTGTTCATCAACAGGAGCTGTTTTCGGAAAAGGAAATGTGCTCCTAAAAGTTGCCCCATCACTCCCATAGGCTTTAACTCCCATTCAAATTGCATTCCAACGCTTCATGGGAATTCAGTGCAGGATCAACAGGACTTCCATCAACACCGGTTTTGGAATACGTCGGAATCCCTGCAAGGCATGGTCAACCATTCACTGAAGTGCTTTGGGCACAGAGAAAAAATTCTTTCAGCTTCCTCTCTAACTGCATTAGGTATCTAGGCAAGGTTCTCACGTATAATTGGAGTGTGTGAGATCTGAAAGAACATTCAACTCCTAACTGAAGTGCTGAAGATAGCAGTAACGTGATGTTCTTCTTTTCAAATCCCATTCCTCCCCAAATTTCTTTAGATCTGTTCTAACTCTACACCGAACACATACAGCAACCGCTGAATTTGCCTCAAATCTCAATTTAAGTTATTCTCACACCGGATTTACTGCAGCCTTCCTTCAGCGTGCACCAAGGCAAAAAAAGGTAACATGATACATTTCCCACCAAAACGTGTTGAGGGAAACCGATCTAGCTCTAAGTTATGAGTAGCCCGTGAACACCACTCTTCAGTGGTATCCCACCGCAATGTTTTGCATTTATGACTCTGGGGTAAAACGTGGAAATTGACAAAACGAGACTGACTTCCACATGTTATTCACACAAAACTCATAATACCTGGTATTTCAACAATTCCAAAAATACCAAAGTTTTACTTGCCACCTGTAATCAAGGCATAAGACTTTAAAATAAATTTATTGCACAAACCTCAGGAGACGCAGACCCCCTAATGTTATAAAATGAAGCAAGCCATGGACCGATACAGCATTCTCGAGATCCTCAAACACAAAGCTAGAGGATGTCCTTACTTTCACCATTTTATATAGGATGCTTGGGTTGGATACTTTAAAAATGTAAATGTGGATGAATACTGCAAAAAGGTAACAGACCTGGATTGTTCCATATTTGTAATAATATATGCATTTGTAAGAATTACTATGTACTCTGTGTTGTCACTTTATATGAGATACATTTCCTGTTTATTTGTGGGAGAGTCTAGGGATTATGATACATGATAAAGGTTTTACTATGACACCTTGTATTTGAAAAATCAATAACGTTATTTAGAACATTGGAATGCTGGGGGCTCCATTGAAAACAATGGAGTGCTGCGGGCTTTTACTGGCCGGTAAAAGCCCGCAGTGCCAACATTCCAATGTTCGCTTTGTTCACAGCAACAGCTGTGAACAAAGCCTCACGGAGCCCGAGGGGATTTTAATCCCCTCGGGCTCCGTGAATTTTTTTTTTTTTAATAGAATATTCTGCCCTGAGTGGCAGAATGTTCTAATAGCCTTAGAACCCGCCGTAGCGGTCTCTAAGGCTATAGTAAAACAAAATAGGTTAGCAAGTGACCTGCTCGAAACCGTTCAACATAATGTAACAAAGCAAAACTTGGGAGGACCTCTTCCAGCTCCTGGTCTCCAGGTGTTGGTACTAGGAGGATTTAACAGCTTTACTGAAAAACACTCAGAGTAAATAAGCATCAGACGAATAAAACTTAGGGGGTTTCTCCAGGGTGTGAAATCACACAAATAATTGCATTCTTGCATTGGTAGTTGGGCCTGGAGACCCAGAGCCGAGGCTTCTGTGTGTATCTATTTTTCTGTTCATCTGATGCAATGGTTCCTCTCTATTTGGAAGTGTAGTTTTCTCCATCTTTCAATAAGATAAGAGGTTTTAAATTGTTTATTTTGTTTTTAAATCCGGAGCTTAAAGAAAGATGGCGACGAACAAAAATAGTAAATCTGGTCCCATAAAAGCAGTATGAATGGGTGAGATTTACTACTCTTTGGAATATACAAACATTGGCAGCAGTATGCTATTAAAAACGTGCCAGTCAAAGATTTCCAGGCATGCTACTGGCAATGTCATGTCACATTTTGATCATGTGACATTATTGGACGTTACTGTTTCCAAAATTCAGACTGTACACACAGTGCACTTACGCACTGGGAAAGAATGCTTTGCATTGCACTTTTTTCTTCACAGATAAAATATCTTCCTCGTGAAGGTTCACCCCCTTCCATTACAACCCCAGAAATTTGGTGGTGCTCTATTTCCTATCCCACCCTGGACTAGAACTAGAGCACATCTGTGAAAATGTCCTAGGTGGGAAACAGTCAGAAAGGAGTTTGTGAATGCCCACAAAATCACAAGTTGGTGGGCTTTCACAAACTACCTAGGCAAATCATGGTTGATCCACCTACTCCACATTTCTTGCATCGGGTATACTACTGAACACTTCTAAAAATTGTGACCTACAATTAGGCAGTGCTGCATGTTAGTTATCGTTTGGTGAATAACTGATAGGCCTGAATGGAATCATATCAGCAATAAAAGTGGTTTTGTGAATGGGACTCACAATTTCCATATATTTTGAGATTGAGAAGTGCAATATAAATAATAATGGTCCTCTTTTCTATTATTTTTGTTTTTGGATCATGCAGCCCGACATGAGACAGCAGGACAAAAGAACACATCAACCCGCCTTATATTTTTAAGGTTCATAACCATAGAGCTAAACTGAAAGCTAAAGGCAGCCCAGAGAAAAGTTTAAACCACACTGACAGCAAACTTTTCCAAAGATATTTGTTAGATAGAAATTCATGTGCACAATTAAAAAGGCATGTATGCAACAGAAAAAAAACAATCAGAAAGGTGTACCCACAAGTTTCCGGCACCTCAGGGCTGCAGTATCCTGTGTTTATCTGATCACCTCACCATGCTACCACACCAGTTTGTTAGTTGGGGAAATTGAGATTCACACCAAGATATATCCCTGATCAGAGGCCTACATGGAAATGATAGTTGTACTCTATATGGTCAAAACAGGTCTCCACAAGCCAATATAAAAGACAGCCTAACCAAAAAGTGATCTTCTCTGTTATTCTTCTACAACCAGCATAGCACTGTGCATATTTACAAACAAATGTATAACTGTTTTTGAAGGAGGAATCTGCGACTACTGTAATGGCGCATTTCACTGATATTTCTGTTTTGTTTCAGAAACCATGAACAGGAATGCCTCTTGTCTCTTCGTGGAAACCCTGCACGCATTGCCTTTGGCAGCAGTGCTCACAGTTGAGTTTGGAATCGGCTTACTTGGTAATGGAGTAGCCCTCTGGATCTTTTGCTTCCGAATGGCAATGTGGACACCCAGCACAATTTTCCTCTTTAATTTGTCAATTGCGGACTTCATGCTCCTCTTCTTTCTCCCCTTCCGGGCTCATTACTTCTTGAACAGCAGTCAGTGGCACTTTGGTGATGTTCCTTGCAGGATCATGCTGTTTATGGTCTCCCTCAACCGAGCTGGAAGCATCTCTTTTCTGACAGTGGTGGCGGTCGATCGATATTTTAAAATTGTGCATCCTTATCACCAGGTCAACAGCATCACAAAGAAAGAAGCCATAGGGATAGTTGCTCTGATATGGAGTGTCATCATTGCCATGACAGTCCATATTTTGACAGAGACCCATTTGATAAATGAAGAATTCACAAACAGAACTCTCTGTGAGAGTTTTGACCTCAACCAGAATTTTAGTGCAACCCAGGTCTGGCAGAACATCTTCTTCATGGCTGAGTGTGTTGTGCCCTTGGTGGCCATACTGTTCTGCACCCAATCCATTGTGCGCCAGCTGAAAACCCGCCAGGTGGAAAGACAGATTAAGATCCAAAGAGCGGTCAGAGCGGTCACCTTAGTGTCCTTTGAGTTCACATTCTGTTTTCTCCCCAGCACAGTGGCCACCATCGCGGTCTACATCTCCAAATGTTTACACAAATGCGACGCCTTTCAGAAATCGTGCTTGCTCTTTGTTTTCTCATTATCGCTCACATATTTGGACAGCGTCCTCAATCCATTGGTATTTTACTTCTCCAGTCCTACATTTCGAAGCACATTAAATATAAGTATTATTCCAAACTTTCTCAGGAAATGTAGAAACCAATGAGGAAAACAAAGGTAAAATGACCCAGGTAAAAACAAAAGGGATGGTTGTCTTTAACATAGAAAATGCGAAAATCAACATCAGATTCAACCACCCTAGCTTTATGTCCCCTTTCATGCATGACCTTTACTGAAGATCATTTCGATTGGCAAAATGCAAATTACTTTCTGCTGAAGTTTCATATAGTGGTGGAATATGTTTGAGCACAATTCAGGGCACATTGGTGGCTCTGCTCTGGCTGGATCGGAAATGAAGCTATCATTACATACTAATGATCCAGTTTTAATAGGAATACTGTTTTGTCTTTCTCTTTGAAAAAAGGGGTCATAAAACAACTTGGATTATCCAGGCATCACAGGCCAGATGTATGAAAAAAGCATTTTGCAAATCGGAAATAGCGATTTTTAAGAAATCGCTATTTCTGATTCGCAAAATGCAATGTATCATATTTGCGATTCGGTAATAGCGATTTCTTAAAAATCGGCCCATATTTGCGAATATTTTGCATGTCCCAAATTGTGAATTCCTAACTGGAATTCGCCATTTTGGGAAATGCAAAGTCCAGGGTGCTGGGGGCATAAGGCCCCATCTGCTGCACCCCAAAACAAATTTTAACAACATGTAAGGTGCACACATGCCAAAAGGGCATGTGTGCTTTACATGTAAATTTTAAAAATGCATTTTAAATGCATTTTTAAAATTTGTACATGGTTACCCCCAAGTTCAACTTGGTGGTAATAGCGATTCCTTAATGCCGAATTCGCATTAAGGAATTGCTTCATACATGTGCTTTAGAAATCGAAAATAAGGATTTTGCGATTTCTTATTAGAGAGTCGCAATTTGAGACTCTCTAAACAGGGTCGCAATTTTAAGGAATTGCTATTTTAGCGATTCCTTAAAATTGCATTCAGAATGCCTTTGATACATTCTGAAAGGGCTTTTTGCATTCGCAAACGGGCATTCGCACCGTTTGCGAATGCAAAAAGCTTTAATACATCTGGCCCCACATCTTATCGGGGAAGGAGTTTGGTACCTTGTGATTACTTGAGACTGATGTTGTTAATGTTATTAGTGCAAGGGTGCGAAATATTGTGGGGGTTAGAAACAAAAAAATAGTGCTACAAGAGTAAAGAGGCAGCAAAAATTTAAAATTAAAGTTGTCATTTATTCACAAAATGAGGCCCTGTTTCTTTCTGTCTCCAGAACACAGTTAACTTGTCCAGCCTCCCTCTCATTCCCTTCCAATGTTAACGCAGTTTAAACAGCTGTAACTAAAATACAAATTGCGAAAATAAATACTGCAATGGGGCAGCACAATTAAAACTATATGAACATATCAGACAATAAAAACGGTACCGAATCCATTCAAAACAAATTCCCTCCTAATTCAGGACAGGGTTGGACCACTATTCAAGTCCAACTGGTGGTATATTTTGATTAAATGTTTGCTGGTGAAATAAGTTGCATATTAAAATGTTTTTCGTTTCTGTATTTCCATGTTTTTTCTATTTTGTTGTCTATATTTTTCAGACTTTTTATTGTATCCAGTATGTGTCTAGGCATTTATCATTTACGAAAGGGCTGTCAAATATTGTGGTGCTGGAACAATTTTCGTAGTGGGTTGCTGGCCACTGATACCACTTCAATATAGTCATTGGTGTGTTAGCGCTTTACAATGTGCATATTTTAGGGGTTTATAAAGCGCCATTGGATGGATTAAGTTCCACACCATTGTCTTGTCACAATTTAAATGCATTCAATAGTAAGTGAAGCTCCAACAAAATGACAGAGAATATTTAGTTTTCAACCATGAAGGCTTGTTGAAGGTTCATTAAAAGTTCATGAATTACAGAATGCAAAATTCAGATTACCAGCATATTCACATACTTGGAACAATATGTGGTTAATATGCAAATCAAACTTAAATAAAAGTCGAATAGATAGAGTACAATCCTCCATAGGGATACCTCAAGATGAATCTGATCAATTCTGCTCTCAATCACAATTTTGGTCTGTAGTCTCCCTCTAAATCCCGGTCTGAAGTGCTCAGTTCAGCTCTGCACTGTATTAAAAACACAACTCTAACATTTTACACACCTCTATACAGTTCTCAGGAAAACTGCCCAATCAGGTTAAATCAAGATGATACAATTACATAGACAGCTGATTCTCAAGGTTTCTCGATAACAAGCTTCTCTCTGCATCCTTCAAATTTACACAATCTGTAACTAGACAAAATACATGAACTAACCTGCCCACTGCAGGTGTCTTCTTTAATGAACTATTCATCGAAATATTCCATGACGATTACAAACAAAATAAAACATTTTCTTCACATGGAGAAAAAAAAACTGCATTTATCAGTATTAAACTCCAGCTTGCCTAGAAATAAAAATGTTCACATCAGAAAAACAAAGATCGAAACCAAAGTTAAACATTTGAAACACAAGCCTATATTAGCTAATGTCAATTTAAACATGAACAAACATGAATTCATTCTACAAAAACATTTGCGTGTTTATCAGTTAGTGTTGTGTTAATGGAAAAAACATTTAAGGGGTCATTATGAGTTTGGCGGACGGAAAAGGCGATCTGCCAAACTCCCACGGTCAGGTTGCCGCCAATGCAGCCGCCTTCCCGCAGGTCCCATTAGGAGTTCCCGCTGGGTCAGTGGCAGAAACAGTGTTTCCCCCCGCTGGGCCAGCGAGAAACAGGCCACAACATTGACGCCGGCTCAATTCTGAGCTGGCGGCAATGCTGAGGTACGTAGGGAGCACCAGCGGCCGTCGCGCTGTTCACTGTCTGCAAAGCAGAAAATAAACAACGCATTGGGTGCATGGGCAGTGCAGGGGCCCCTCCAGGGCCCCCTGCATCCCTTCTCCACCAGCTTTTACGTGGCAGTGCTACCCCCATGTAAAAGCTGGCAGAGATTGGGGTCATAATCCCCAGGGCGGTTCTGCTTGCAGCGCTGCCCTGGCAGATTCAGACCGCCAGCACTGCTAGACCGCCGCCAAAGCAGTTGGACCACCGGTTTGGCAGTGGTCAGACCACCACAGCAACCATGGTGGTCTTCAGACCGCCAGGTCGTAAAGACCCCTTAATATCTAAACTTTCTTTCAGGGACTTTGGACAATTAAGTTGTAATTGAGCAAGCTAGTGCTTAAAGTTTGAGCGACAATTCTGGTCAATTCAATTCAAAACAATCTTTATTCGGACTTTACTCCATAAAAGATAAACGATCTCTTTAAAATAAAAAGGTTATACAATAAAATACTTCAAGATACATTACTAATAAATAAATAGGTAAAAACCTTTGCTGCAACAAATTATGCGGTTATTCATTCTCATATCGGAGTTTTTCTAGATAAGACAACTTTTTTCTCTGTTCTATTACATGTTTGATCACTGCTTCACATTTCTCATTGGTATCCAATTTAGATAAATAATTAAAAACTTCTCTACAATAAAATAGCTTGTTAATCATAAATAGTGGTTTTAAAAATTGTTTCCTAATGTCATGATAAAATTTACAAGATATAATGAAGTGCATTGTAGATTGTGCAAATCGTCCCATGCAGGGGCACTTCGAGTCTTTTACTCCAAATCCTCACCTTTGGGAAGGCTACCAAAAAGTGCAACATTCTAAAACGTAATCGGGTCAGATAAAATCTATGCTGAGTGTTTACAACTGCCAGTAAGTAATTTGGTATTACCTCGTTGTTTTCGATCATATAGAGTGCTAACGTTGATTTCATGCATTCTCTATTTTTTCGATCACTAACCCTCCATGCCATTAATTGGTTTTTCAATTCTTTCTTACTAAATTGGAGGACAATACCTGGGTTATCCAAATTTGGTGCTAGATTTATACCTTTCAACAGATCTTTTAAATGCATGAAGCATGGGATTCTATCCCAATATTCTAATGTAAGACAATCTTTAATAATCTTTTGGGTAAAATGCGTCCCTTCTTTTAACCAAATGCCATGCCAAGCCAACAACACATTAATATATATTAGATCTTCCACGTAAGGGCTGCCCAGTTCCTTATGTACCATGTATGTGGAGGTGGTATTTGGGACTGCAAGTAATCTGTTAAAAAATGTGTTCTCTAGCACTTGGAATGAATGGATCTCGGGCATCACGCCCCAAAGGGCAGAACCATATGTGATGCTGCTGATTGATTTGCTTTTGTAAATTTGCAGCATTTCCCTTAGGGGTTTATTACCAATTTTTTGGGAAAATCTAAAGACAGCCTCAGTTGTTCTAATATACTTCATCTTAATCATTTCTAGGTGTTGTTTCCAATGACCCATATTAGAAAATTGTATACCCAAGTATGTAAATCCATTCACCTCTTCACATTTATGGCCCTTAATAAAGTGAGTTTTCTTCCTGGCCTTTCCCTGTCCACACGTCATTACCACTGTTTTGCTCATATTCAACATCATATCTCTTTCCTCCATGAATTCCACAAAGCCCTCAATTAACCGCTGCAACCCATTTGCAGTTCGTGACAGCAGTACTGCATCATCTGCATATAAAAGAATTGGGATAGAACATTCTCCTATTTTAGGGCTATCAATTTCTATATTTTTTAGGTGGGCATCTACTCAATTTATATAAAGGGAAAATAGGAGAGGCGCCAAAACACAACCTTGGCGTATTCCTCTCCCTATCCTAAAACCTAGGGTAAACTCACCATTTCTTCTATATCTCACCCGTGCTGTTAGATGATTGTATAGTTGCCCCAAGAAGCTTATTATATCTGAGGGCGCACCCATATCTGTTAAAACTTTCCACAACTTAGCATGATTCACCAAATCAAAAGCACTGCTAAGATCTGCAAAACAAAGGAACACATGACCCTTCTTTGCTATTGTATATTTACTTATTATTAAGCTAAGGTTTATACATTGTTCCAGGGTACCAACCCCAGGCCTAAATCCCAATTGAGCCTCTGTGAGTATATGATTGTTAGTTGCCCATGATTCTAGTCTTTCTAAGAGTACTCTTCCCAGCAGTTTAACAGAGGTGTCTAAAAGTGAAATTGGCCGATAGCATTTGGGGTCGCCTCTGTCTCCCTTTTTAAAAATAGGGACAATTGTACTTTCACTCCATGTTGTTAAAATATATCCCTTTGTCACACTCAAAAAAATGTGGGTCAAAATAGGGCACCATACATCGACATGTGTCAAATAAGCATCTACTGGCACCCCGTCAGGGCCCGGCGCCTTCCCTTTCGGGCATCTTCCCATAGCAGATTTCACTTCCCCTAGACTAACTGGTTTCAAGAAGGGTGGCTTGATCTCAATTATCCCAATATTTGATGGGTGAATAGTCAGATTATCTGGGTTAAAAATTTAGCCAAAATGAGAAAGCCATTCCAATAAAGGAACGTGTACTGTTATTTCGGGTACATCACTATTTTTTAGGAATGGTTGGTTAATTGTTTTCCAGAATAGAGTACTATCTCTTAATGTTGTTGCTTGCTCAAGATTAGCCCATGCCCTAGCTCTCAGTTGTGCCTTCCTGGTCTCTATTGCATGTTTGTAGTCATTCCCCCCTTGACATTCTTGGGAAACAGTTGGTCAAGTGGGCCTTTTAAAGCACATTTCCCCAAAACATGATTTTCACATGATGTGATATACACCTTTATAGATAGCATATTCTCTGTTTAAGTGGTTAAAAAAACCTGGGAAATAAGGACAAACAACTAGTGGAACGTGAATCCAATGTGTTACTGAACTAATAATCAGATGTTATTTACTTATTACAGTAATTGATTAAGCTTTTTAACGATGGGTCCATAGGTCTAAAGGTGTCATCTGAAATTTGTGTGTCCAACTTAAACTCTGGATGCACAAAAGCTTCACTCAGTGCTCTGCTCTCCATGCTCAAAGTCAATGTTCCGAATACCAAGAGTTGCTCAGAACAGTGCTACATAAAGCACCCTTCCTGGCTAAGGCTTTTAATACCCACAACCCTTAGATGGTATGATCTTGGTGATTAACACACTTACTCTATATTCCTTCTGACAGTACCTCAAACTCAAAGGGTGCTCTGTTAATGATAACACCTAGATTCATTTACCCAAGCTTTTCTTGATAATAACTAAACTCATTTACATGTTTACTCTGAACACTGCCTTAATCATAACCTCGTGATGAGGTGATCTAATACGCCCCACAGTGCACCAGATGCAGTTCCGAAAAAATAATATGTCCAGTAGCAGCATTGTGTGACCAGTTAAAAAATTGAACAACAAAGACGTGAACATTGGTGTAACAAAAACGATGGTTACGTGAAAAAAGAGGCTGCAGATGATGAAAACCATGATACATACTGTGCATGTAAAAATAATACCCCCAAGAAACACCGTGTGCCCTTTAAAAACAAGGCCCATCGTAAGTGCTATGTAGTGGTATAACTGCCTTTAAATTATTATGAAATGTAAACAGTGATGGGATGAATATTTGAGTTCATTTCAGTCACTGGTAACTACTCAGACCTCATTCCAGTTCATTACTTGTCATCTCAATAAGGCATTTCAGAACAGAACCAAAGACATGAGGCTCTGTAGGCTTTTCAACAAAGACCTTTCCAAACAAAGACCTTACAGGTTTTCCCCACTGAACATTACCCAGATGTGGTACCTAGCTAACTCACTGTGAGTCTATAGGTAACTACTAGATCCCCTCTAGAGGGAAGATGTTATGAACTGTGCCTATCTCTTGCCAACACATGAAACTGTTCCATCTGTCCTGGTCAACTTAGAGGTTGAAGACCAAGAATTTTATAATAATGTACTTGATAGTGTTATTATACAGTGAAGGTGCTGTTCCTAAGCACTACAAATAATATTTGTTAGTGTTATCAAATGTAATGGTGCTCAATATATTGGCCACGGAAGGATGAAAGGTTCAGTTGGACTTAACAGGATTCATTTTTGATCTGTGGACTAAATACATTTTAGTGATGGACGCTTATTTCACAGAGATGTATAACCAGTTAGATGTCATAAAGATATGCTAATTGCCAATTATTCATTTGTGACCCAAGCAGTTATATGACTAAGTTACCTGTCCAAAAGTCTAATTTTAGAAATACTGACCTAAATTTTCTCCGACAAACATCAGATTGGAGGCAATCAAATGTTTTATATTGTGCAGCACTCAATTGGCTTGAATCACCCTATGGATAGTACAGTATTTCTTGTCTAAATTGTAATAAATATACCAGAAGGGTTCTCTACCCAGCAGGCTAGTGTTGATTCATATTTTATATGGTAGGGAGTTCAGTTGGATTCAGTGGGAACATCCACATGCTACGTAGATCAGGTAAACTTGAGTACAGAAAAATTACAAAAATCACAGTTATAAATCTAGTGATGTATCACCAAATATTATGATAAATTATACATAATGTATATTGCATTCCATTAATGTACTGGGCCTGCTATGATGTCACAAAATATGATGCTTCAAAACACATTGATTAGTTGACCTGTACTTGTGGCTTTAATCTGGTGTGCATCTACGTACCTTGATATGTTATGAATTTTCTAAAACAAATATTTCTTGCCATCAGCCCTCAATATTAAGAGGTGGCATGCCTCAATTCCACTTCCACATAGGGTCAGATATTTTAGAATAGTTTGGACCTTAGACATTAATAGGAAGATGTTTTTACAGGTGTGTTTAAGAAACCTTGGAATGACTTTCCCCTTTCGCCTTTTCTGTGTCCTTCCAAGAGAGTTCAATTTAAGAAATGCTCACATTTTTCAGAGTTGCACGTAAATCCAGAACAGGGACAAAATAGCAATGCTTCGCTAAACAAATATTCTGAGTTTAATGTCAAATTACATCAAATAATTGAGTTAGCAAAGTATGTATTTGAACAGAGATATAAAATGCAACTTTATGTCCTGGATGCCTGAATCTGCTCCCACAACATTAGGGGGTGCTGCAGCGCCTCCCACAGCCCTAGTTCCAACACCACTAGTTCATAAGATAGTCAATAATGCCATAAATTCTCCCAAGGTATGTCCTTCTCCCCCGCTCAAAACAAAACATACAAGGAGAAAGTTTGCAACACTGTAGAGCACACATATGCGCACAAAACCATAGCAACAGACCTCCATCTGGGGGCCAGGCCATCAAGGCTTCTCTTTCTCAGACATTGTTTAAGAGAACAACAAGTTTCACGCGTCCTATTGTTTTCTGGAGGTCAAAGAAATGAGGTACATCAATTATTTGGATAGAAATTTCAGAAAATGTGAATGTGACTTCTCATGGTAAAGACCAGTCTGGAGTAGACGACGGAATGAGAATGGAGGCACGCCAGTTCTGGAAACCCCACTTCTGAATAGCTTAAGCATAGCTTCTTCCAGCTGCTTTACTGCAAAGTAATTATTCATTGTGAGACATGGGGGGTAAAAATGAACATATGCTCCTCTGCTGCCCTGACCTAAGACATTAATGGTGCTGAGTAGTTAAAGCGATATTAGAAATGTGCCAAAAAGAATTGACCCAGACACTTAAATGATTTGGGACAACGCATCAAACCACATAAAAGTGCAAACAAATCTTAACAGTAGTATAATGATGACCAACAAAAGGAACCTAAATGCAATATTTTGTCAGTGAAGTATCTTAGGGGTCATGTCCTAGTGCAAGTAATGGAGCTTGGCCCTCCGCTATTAAAATACTGCTATGAGGTGCAGTGCACTCATCACACCCCTGGGCCCTGGTGTCACTGCACCTGCCACACTAATGTGATTTATAGGTCTCCAAGTATCGCATTGTACTCGTGTTTCCTTCTCACCTCCCTCTCTACGCCGCTCTCCTCTCATCTCCGTCATTCATGTGATGCTGCCCTCTCGATCTCCTTCCTCTGTTTCTCTCTCTCTCGCTCTCCTCCCCCGCTGTCACTCACTCATTCTCATCTCCATCCTCCCTTCTCTGATTACTTCTAGTTCCCTTGCCCACTCTGTTCATCATTTTCTTCTTTTTCTTTCTCGTCTGTTTTCCTTGCCCTATTCGGTCTCCTTTTCCTGCCCCCCCTCCTCTTCTTTCATCCTCTCTTTTTCTTTCATCCCTTTTCTCTCTGCTCTTTAGTGTTCCCTCATCTCTACTCTCTCTGTAACCCTCGCCCTGGAAAGTAAACAGCCAAGACCTGACGTGAACGGTGTTTAAAAAACACCCCCGAGTAGGCGGCCTCTGAAATAACATCCTCTGGTGCAGGGCAGACTGGGGCCTCCTCGCAACGCACTGGCTAATTTGAGCGCCTTGAGAACCTCATGGGTGATTTGCGACGCTATATAAATTAAATAAATACATTCAAAACTATAAACAGGTTCCTTCATTGAACTGATTAAGGCGATCAACTAATAACCAATGGGTAGGAATCTAGGGACGATCTGACATCCGTGATCACATTCCTTCATTTAGACAGAATGTAAATCTTATAACTAGGAAGAGGTTGCGTTTATTGGAATGTTTAATTGCCGTCTAAACATAATTCACTGCAAAATGTCAGAAATGCCAGTAGTGGATGCCTTTAATAAGATCATGTAATACTTTCATGTCAAGCCACATAGTATTGAAGCAAAACTAACAAAAACAAATAAAATGCTTAGTTATAGAAGTCTATAAAGTATCATCTTTCATTTGGATTAACAAATTCATGCACAGGCTTATGCTTTGCTCCTCTCCCCTCCTGGTATTCCCTGATGATCAGAAATGCATGCTCATCTAATAAACACCCCCTGTGAAATCCGGACTTCTCGTTACTGGCAGTGCTCTACTGGCAATCCCTCCTACTCCATGCAAGCGTCTCGAAATTGCTTTGGAAAGAGATCTAATCTAGCTGGAAGAGTCAGAGCGACCCTCTGCTACCACCCTGGAGATGACATCATGCTGCGCTCATATAGTCAGAGGCCTCCAAACTTATCATTAGTAAGAGTTACTTATGTTCAATGAAAAGCAATCCGAGCTACTAATATTATTAGTGAGCACATCAGACAACATTATATTATTACAACCTTTTGCAAGATTACCAGAAGTGATCACCTCAGTGCACTAGGCGTGGCTGTGGAATGTCTCTACATGGGTAACAGTGGCGGCTCCTCCACTAGGGTGGAGGAGCGTCACGCCCCCGCCAGCAGCGACAGATGCAAAAACATTAACAAGGAAAGGATAGTATGTTTATTATCCTTTCCTTGCTAAAGGGCGGGGCATGTGGGGTGGCGAGTAGTGAGGGGAGTGTACTCCCCTCCCGGCGCATGTATGTTTGCCCGGCCGTCTCAGGTCGGCCAAACACTGATGCACAGTAGGCTCTCTCAAGCCCGGGCAACTGTGTTGCCGGGCTTGAGAGTGCCTGCACAGGCTCCCATCTGCCTGGGAGCTCCCTGGCTGGGTGCTCGTAGCCAATCCTGACGCTGCTCTGACCAGCGCCAGGATTGGCCGCAGGGCAGGCTAGGAGCCTGTGCCTGCAGCATCCGGACGACAGAGAGGAGAGGAGCAGACCGCGGAGTGGAGGTAAGTTTAAAAAAAATGTATTTTATTTCTATGTTTCGAGTAATGTTCCCCAACCCACTCCTCCGCGCGCCGGCCGCCCCACCCCCTGCGAACCCCACAAGCCGCGACTGACGGGTAATACACAAAAGCCATAGGTGCAATGCCCAGGGCACCTCATTAATAATATCAGTAATAAATCTCCCTAACATCTCATGATTTACCACTAAACTATCAACTTTAAATATATTTTGGAAATTCCCTCCTTCTTCTCCACACATCAGCTTGTGAGTTCTGAGTGAAAATACACACATTTGTGTCCCAAATTCAAACTTTTACATTTTTGCGCACATGGAAGAGGAATGGAATGGAATGGAAGAGGTTTGTCCACATGTAAGTCCCATGCCACACTGTGAAGCAGAACTCAGTCACCACGTTACTTCTGCCGTCCAGCAATGGTTAAAATATTTAAGGTTGCTTCTGTTCCCTTTCAGATATGACCTAGCATTTGGGGATGGACTGCCGTTTTTAGAGCAGGGCTAGGATTGATTTTGGAAATGGCTGGTATCTTTAGTGGCAAAGTGATACAATAGTGATGGACTGGAATGTGTCCCAGATTGATTAACAGCTGATATTAAGTTAAAACTACATCCTTTACTTCTTGTTAATTTGGGCATCGGGTAAATGGTAACCAAACCTGTAGGTGTGACTTAGTACTGGACAATATCCTAACTTGTGCAGGGTGGGAGTTGACCCAACTTCTGGAAGTGGTCACCGCCTAGAAAGGCTCAGTGTGAATGGCAGTTTTGTTTCCCAAACGTAAAGAAAAATACATGTGTGCCACAAATATGCATAGTTCATCCCTATGCAAAGTCCTAGTTTACATCTGTTTTGGTATTCTCATACACTGATGTCCTATCCATAAAGGACGCATGTATCTCAATATGTCTGCACTCGGCCTGTGTGGATTTAAATTACACTTGAGAAGGTGGATGAAATGTAAAAGTTCCCATTACGCAAATTTCCAGCATTTCAGCGAGGTGTGTTGTCTCGTGAAACTTTCAGGAAAGATACTGGCAAGCCCTGTAAGACACTATTCACATAACTTTGGCAAAAAAATATTAGGCAATTTAGTTCAGACCTAGGCAAGACATGTTTAGTATTCCCCTAAATTGCAGAAACGTGCCTACTGATTTTTAAATCATATATGCCTATAATCTCTCAGTTCTGGAATAAGTTAGATGTTCTTACTATTCTTTCTTTTCATTGCTATACATATGCTTAAAGTAAACACCTCCCCTCCTAAACCCACCCTGAGAATACACCACTTTGTAGGCTTCACATTTTGCACCTAGGCTAAAAACATTCAGGTTGCCTATTATCTCTGGAACTCCACTGAAATACAAAAAAAAAACTTTTTTGAGCTAGGACTTTCCAGGGTAGTCAAGGTTTAAATTCGGAGGGTGATGTAGCTTTAATAACTCTAATACAACTAACATTCCACTGTTGTAGAGTAAACAAGTTGTGTAGTCATGTTGGAGGCTGGTTATTAGTAGAGGTAGGTACGCACCTACAACTTCCAATAATGCCCCCAGACAATGTTAGGTCCAGCCAAGGTCTCAAAATATTAGCCTCTGGCTCAACCGCTGGTAGCTTGGCAACGAGCAGGCGGGTTTAACTTAGGAGACAGGTATGTAAAGCATTTAAATACACCAATACAGTAAATAAGTAAAACACAACACACATTAAAACTTACACACCGTTATATAAAAATAGGAAATATTTGTATCTTTAAAATTATACCAAAATTACAATAATCCAATATAGGGAACCAGAGATATGAATTTGTAAAGAATAAAAATAAAACTAGTGCTTAGAAGCAAATAGCGCTCAAATGGAAGGTTGCACTGGACTAGGACACAGGTTTAGCCGTCTGCAATGTAACACTTTTACACTTACTTCCAGAAGGGTTTCCTGATGCAGGAAAGTGGTCCACAACCCCAATCCAAGGTTCCAGAATCTCTGAGTTGCTCCTTGGGACTTTGGAACTACAATTCCCACAATACACCTGTCTAAATCCTTAAAAGTCCACAGAATGCTGTCCAGCTGGGTTCTCCTGGCAGGAGTTGATGCAGGTGACTCTTGGTAGCTCCTTTATACCTGTCGCTTACAGGGAGTCCATTCCTGAATCCTTTAAAAGCCAGGCAAAGTCCTCTTTTGTGAAGCCCAGAGAGTGGAGCAGATGCAGTCCTTGTGAGGTTCAGCAGGGCAGTCCTTCTTCTTCTTTTTGTTTCCAGGAAGGGATCTTTGGGCAAACACAACACCAATCCAAGGGTCTAGAAGCTCTGAGATGGTCATTGGTATTTTTGCGACTACGCTTCCCAGAATGCATCTGGCCAATTCCTTCAAAGGCCACTGGAGGCTGTCCAACTTGGGTTTTCTTGATGGGGATGGTGCAGGTGAAGCTCTGTTAACCTGTTGCTTTCAGGGAGTCCATTCCTGAGTCCTTTTTGAAGCAAGGAAAAGTCCTTAGGGATGTTGTTCCAGTGTGCAACAGGAGCAATAGTTCAGAGTTCAGTCTTCGGGGTTCCAGCAGGCCAATCCTTCTTGTGATTTCAGGCAGCAGGTCTGAGTTGCAATGCAGATCAGCCACTTTTATTCAATCATCTTGGGGGACAAGCAGGGGAGTACCCTTGTCCAGTGAGCTGCAGGGTGCCACCCAAAAGCATGTCAGCTTCCTCCAAAGTGTGGCATCTTCTTGTCCCATAAAGCACTGCACTTTAAAATTCCAAGATGGATGATTTTCCAGAGGAGCAAGACCTGGTTAAACCAAGCTACTGGTATTGCTCATTTCCATTAACACTCCCCCTCTGGACATCTGTAAATTCCTTCCCTGGGCCTGCTATCTATCTGTGGGGTACAGGGTGAGAGGGCAGGCTTGAATGGCATCCCTATCTGTCCTGCTTCCTTTGAAGCCCAGTTTAATTTACCCAGCCCCCTTCCTGGCCTGGCTGCATCTGCAGACCTTCCTCCATCAGATAGCCTCTGCTCAGTGCAGCACACGTATCACCTCATTAAATTACCCTGGCTATTGTGTTAAGGCTGACCAATCAGGAGAGGCCACTAGCAGGCTAGAATGTGGCTTACAAAAAAGAAAGTCTTATAACTTATTTTTTGTATTAGTTATGATACATTCAGCAGTGGCAAGTGTTTGGATTTATCATTACCACCTTTTGAGTCCTTTTATGATACATTTAGCTCCTTCCTAGCAGTACAGATGCTTATGGAAAATATTCCCACTGTAGCCTATGGAGCTAAGTATCTACAATGAGGAAAAAAATAAAGGTGCAGTTTTTCCTGCACCAGGGCATATAAAACATATTTTATAATGTCCCTGCTTATAGTTACATGGCACCCTACCTCTGGGGCATTTAGGAAAGACCTTAGGAGTAACGTATGTGCAACAATAAGGCAGATTATCACTTTGGAAGTACCTTTAACTCCAAGGCCGAATTTGCACACATTTTACTTTTTAAAGACAGTCTGCAAGGCAGGGCTGCCTTTACCAATGACAGCAGGCAACACAGCAGTATACACTCCACTGCAGTGCATCTAATGGGCCTCTAAACATTTTTGCCTTATTATATACTAGGGACCTATAGGAAGTTTGAATCCCCCTTTCCCTGTTATCTACTCAGAACCTAAGGGGTCTGTCATTGCCAACTGTGATTGTACCATTTTACCATAAACCTTTTATTCAGAGCACTGGCCCCGGGTCTGTTTAGCAGAGCCCAGGGCACAGTGAGGGTCAGTTACTGCAAGTATCATTGAGAACCATAGGGGTGAACAAGCTAAAATCATGTCCTTCTCACAAGTCAGTACTATTGCCTTTTACAAGAGAACAGGATGTCAAAGAAGATGTATTTAAATAGCAAGTAAAAGGTGGTATTTTGACACCTGCCTCCACTGATTCCCTCCTAAGAAAGGGTCTGCTGGAAGGCCTGCAGCACTTGTTGGTCTAGAGCCATCAGACCTTCTTACTGTGCAGGACATGGGTTGGAGCCATACACCTCTCCTGACAAACGTGATGTGAGGATTAATTTAAACAATATAACTTCTGGACTAAATACTCATGGATATTTTAGACTACTTAGTACTGGACTGAGGCTGCCTAACTGAACTGAAATATAATTCTTGGAACTGTGCGGCGTAGGTTTGAACCAGACCTAACTAGCTTTTGGTAGATACATCTAACAATACGTACATCAACCAGCAATAAGAAACTTTCCTTGGCTGGCGTCCATGATGGAAGGTCCGCTTTTAAGGGCACGAGTCTGTTTCCTTCCCCCCTTTATTGTCTACATGTACAACTCTGAAGCCAGAACCTTGCTACGTGAGTACATATTCATGTACATAGGTTAATCCTCTAAATTAGCTGATCCAGAGGAAGCTACTATCAATGATCAGGGTTAAGAGACTGATAGCTGCCATTACATGTACATTAAATAAGTCACCCCTTCACGAATAATATCCATGGCGTGCTCTCCAATAGCCCCACCCACCAATGTCCCGCCACCCACAAAATATTTTGAATCATTGAAAAAGAATGAGGGCACCTATACTGCAATTATGTAAGTTTATCAGCTATGTAGCATGGCAGCAGTCATATTCATGAGCGATGGGGCGTTGGGCCTGGTATTTATACAGAATATGGGAAACAGAAATATTGTGGGGCAAAATATCGAGTCAAGAATATCGAGGACAAAAATATTGTGAAAGTACATTTTTATAGGTAAGCAAAGTTTTACTACATATAACACCACACATATATACCTTCACGTTATGTATATCTTCAAGGTATGTAGAGTTAAGAATAGTAAGTCTATACATACCTATTTGCACTTACCTTCTCGATATTTCGGTCCTCAATATTTTTGACACCGTATTCTGTTCACACAACATTTTTGTTTCTGCTATTCTGTCAGTGATCCACAAGGCACTGTATATAGAATAATAGGGTGATTATGAGTGATCTGTATGACACCAGACTACAGAAATGTAATGTGATGCGAAGGTATTGGAACCATCCAATGAGGACAGTTACAGACAGCACACTCAACAGTTATTTACAGAAATTCGCTCTACATAATTACAGTTTGAACACAGAAGGCCAAAGTGAGACATATCACGTCGCTTTGGTCAAGTGAAAAAGCCATGATTAGAACCCAGAACTTCTAGGTTTCTATGTTGGCCACTAAGGAACTCATTAAGGCCTTCATTATGAGTGGCCCAGAAGGGTATCGATGGGAGGATCATTATTTTGGGTAATTCCAATCTACTCAATCTTCTTCTAAGCCGGAAATGATATGCAAATATCCGTCTCTGTAATTCTGAACCGGAACTGAACCAGGAGAGATATTACTCAGAGCCTTTTGTGGTGTTCTGGGCAACTGCTGCACCTGGTTCCCTTCCAACCTCCTCCTCCTCACAATCGCTGGTGCAGCAAATACTCCCCAAGCTCCCTCACTTACTCTTCACAACTTACAAAACTCGCACCACGACTCGGGAAACAGCCCCGGAATCCGTTTACCACCGACTGTTTTGTTGGCTGAGCCTATGACGTTTGAAACCATTGAACTGTGGGCTAATCTGGCACTGGGTCACCAGGTTGTAGTGATAGTCACCCGCTTCACTCAGGGTTGGGTAACCTTCCTCCACGAATAGCAGTCAAGGGCAGAAAAGTCAATTAATGGCCTCTACACGCATGGGTAAAACTCCTGGTGGACAAGGCCCTCAATTGTTCGTGCTTTAGGCGTTTGTGCAAAAAAATGTAAAGTATGGCTGAAAACAACATGGTGTCTGCTCTGCATTGTTCTGAGCCTACAGTGGAAATACCATTTTGTGCTGCTTCAGTGTACCAACAGAGATCTTCACCAACCACGTGGAAATCTCTAATCAAGCAAAGGGGCCATAGCCTTCACTTACCTGGCCAGCCCCCTGCCAATCTTTAAATGACCCCTTAATCAGTAGACTACATCGCCAGTCCCACTGTCAAAAAAACATACTCAGTAGACCAAATCCACACACATTTTCTATAGAGCACATGTGGAGACGCATGTGAGCATTTCAGATCTTTTACTAGGAGTATCATGGCACATTCACAAAAAACAGAAGTGCAGCATCTACAACCCGCGTTTGAAGATAATTTTCTAGGCTCAGTTTGCACACAAGTACTTTAAAGATGTTCTAGGCATCCCTTAATTTGCTCCAGTTCAAATCTTTGTGAGTATGGTACATAATGGTGAGTGTAGTGGTCACTAGGTGTTTTCAACCCTGTTTTTTAAAACTGGATCCAAACTGGTGAGGAGAAGGAGGGGGCAAACTCTAAATTCCATAACAAAGAAAAAAAGGAAGTGTCTTTTATCCCTTCAAATTAAACTAACAATCAAACTCACCAATGCCTTGGTCCTACCCGAATAGACTTTGACAAGGTAACACAGGCAGGTCTATCGGGAATTGAAGAGGACTTGCAAATCCTGAAGATGCAGAATCAATCAAGGATTTATAAAAGGCAGCAAATCGCCCATGAAGGTCTCATGCCACTGAAAAATCAAGGAGAGGACAGGAGCAAGAGAGATGCAGCAGCAAGGGGAGAGTTAGGCCTGGGACCTGCTCAATGGGGTTGCGCTGATGGCTCCATTAAGTAGATCCTGAGAGGAGGGAGGAATACTAGAAGATGGCGAGTGGGGCTAGAAAGGAAATAAAAGGCAGCTTGTAGGAGCAGCAAGTGAAAAGCAAAGAGAAATCAGTGAAAATGAGGGAAAAGCAAGGAAAAGGCACAGAAACACGGGAACAGCAAGGAGAAAGCAGTGAAAATGTGAGAAAAGCAAGGAGAAAACACAATGAAATTGAGGAAAAAGCAAGGAGAAAGCAGTGAAAATGAGAAAAAGCAAGGAGAAGGCACACAAAAAAGGAGGGAAAAGCAAGAAGGCGGCTCACAACAAATGGGTTAAAAAGCAAGGAAAAAGCAGTGAAAATGAGAGAAAAGCTATGCGAAGGCACACAAAAAACTTGGGGAAAAGCAAGCAGAAAGCAGTGAGAACAAGGGAAAACCAAGGAGAATGCATTAAAAAACTGGGGAAAAAGCAAGTGGAAGACAGGAGAAAGAGTGATGCAGCAGGAAGGGGAGGGCTCGGCCTGGGACCAGAATCAGCAATCAGAGTTTCCATCAACTTAAAGAGGTGGTCGGACCACATCATCTCACTCTAAAAAATCTCCTCTGAAGACCAGTGGAGTATAGTACATTATTCTAAGTGCTCTACACCATCTGCAGAGTCTATGAAGGGTATTAACTCTGATAGTTTCAGAAACTGGATCTCCGTTAGATATCCAGCAGCTTTAGAGAAGCCTAAGTTGATCAACCGATTCAAATACAACTACAAGAGGCACAAGGGAACCTTCATCACAGCTCTGGGCCCGCGACTCAGGGAAACCGGTGTCTTTCGGAACCACCCTGCCATCCTTTACGGGACCCCTTAAGAAGCAAATATTCAATGTTACTTTCAATGCTCAGTCAGCCATGATCAGGGCCACTCACCACTCCTGGAAAAGCCACCAGGCATCTCCAGGACAGAGAAGCCACTAAACCAATGCTGCAGAATCACGAGAAAAGGACCTGAACAGCCACCAGAGGTCAGTAAACCTGATCCACACTACCAGACTCTCTAGCACTGCTAAGCAGCGCATCAACTTGCAAAATGACTAAGCACAGAGATCCATAAAAGTGATGTATCAGATTGAGTGATTTATAGACACAATGTGTGCCTGTGTCTTGAATCTGGAATGAATTGAGTTTGCTCTGAGTCTGTGAACGGCCTCGTTGGTCATTCCCAGATTAATTTTGAAGATGCTCAGCTTTTACAGCAGGCTGACTTTTTTTTCAAAGAAAGACTTTGTGCGGCGTGAGGGAGTAGTGGGTCTGTTTACAGCCGGCCAGAGCAATCTTTTCTTTATTTCCCGGCGACAGAAAGCGGAGGCTGTCTTACCGGCGGTAGGTCTGTGTGGGTTGCCAAGCGGTATCATACAAGCAGCATCCTGGCAGCGTTGTCTGATGACTAGAGTGAAGCTTTTCAAGCTATATCAGAGTTGACTAAGCCTACAGCTGTACAAACAGAAGCAGTTCCCTTGCAGTTGTTGAGAAGTAACCCAAAGAGCCGATGTACAGTGGGAAGGCTGCTGCGCGGCAGGCACAGGGAGTCGGAGGACCGCTTAAATCCAGGTACGTGCCACTGAGGGACTGATCCCCAGGGACGGGACAGAAACCAGAAGGGGGCCAGTTACTTATGCACCATGACAGAGCAAATGCACTCACTTTTGACTGACTAACCGGTGGAAGATAGAGATTTAGAAAGATCAAGCAGTGTGAAAATCCAATTAGGAAACTTTTGTTGAGTTTTGCACTAGGGAGCTGGACAACTTTCATTCTTAGGGCACAAAGACAGCTTGCCTGTGGGACTCACTTGTAGGAATGCATCTCACAATAAAAAGGGGAGGAGCTACAAGGACGCCAATAGGGCATGGTGGTCCTATGGTTGGGAAGTTCCCTCAACCATAGAGTTGCCCTGCTGAACGGTCAGTTCAAACCGCACTTGCTATGAGTAAATGTCTGTATCCATTCTTCTTGACATATATGAAAACCTTGATATGTTCCAACAGGTCTGTGGCTCTGTAAGATAGGTTGGATTCTGCAGCTCGAGTAGCTCTACACAGACCTGCCTGTCCCTCAGAGACCGATCATCAAATCTCCCAAATTAGAGCAAACTTTCAGCAAGGAAGGCATCTCGGAAAAAAAGAGATTTATAGGGCTGAGCACTCCCTCAGGGAGAATTATTTACAGATATTATGTTTAGTATTATATGAGGGGGCAAAGTTCACAACCACGAGATAATGTCATAAAGAGACATTTTGTTTACAGAGTGACCTTCTCTAAGTCGAAAGCAGTCATTTGAAAGAACTAGGGGCAGGGGGGTGATATTTGCAACCACAGGGAGGCCCATAGATGATAAGGAGTGCAACACTTTAACACCTGCCCAGAGCTGGCATTAAAAATGACAGAAAAAATAGCGCAGTGAAATCTTGTAAATTTCACGGCACCATTTTTTTGGACCTTCCAGCATTGGAATGCCACCGTGCATACATAATGTCTGACAAAGGCGTAATGTGGCTCAAGGGGTTGGAAAATGGCGCAATACATGCACTGCCCCACTTTGTAAATATGGCGCAGGGGAATGGCCACCTTAACGCCGCCTTGGCATCATGAAAATGACGCAAGGGAGGCGTTAAGGCGGAGCTAATATTTTGTAAATCTGCCCCCTAGTTTTTTCACTGGTAGTACAGAATAAAGCTGGGAAACCATCTTTGTGACTGGTTTTACCCCGAAGTATCATCAACTCACACTGTTTTCCCCAATCAAAATTGCCACAGGTGCTACTTGAAGAGTGCAGTGTTAGGAGGGCAAAACTGGTAATTTCACAATCAATTTGAAAGCAAAGGAGAATGCACGGGAAGTAAGAGTGAGGGAAGAGTAAGGGACAGAGAGATTGGGTGGATGAGCTAGAATGTAGGAGGGGGTGGCAGGCGCTACGTGAAAATAAGCAGTGTGTGTGTGAGGAGGACCACATCCAGTCTGGGCATTTAAAGGAATACTGCTGAAGAGCGTGCGGGAGGTGCAGGGGTTTGCATACATCTGGAGAAACAATGTGATGTGAAAATAGATTGGTAGCCGTTGAGGAGACAGGGGAGCAGGAATGTGAGCAGGAAAGGAGTGAGCCATTGTAAAGCAACTCGAGGCGTTAATGAATGATTTTGCGTGGAATGTTGAAAACACAGAAAGTCCAACAGGTATATCTGATCTGGGTTCCTTTCGCCAAGTCGTTCACGTGGATCTTAGATATAAAATTGGTCACAACCATTGTATTTTCAATGACAATTTACAAAAGGTTTTAGAATGAAATGCAAAAAATCCACTTCCTTATACCCAATGCTGACTCCACAACAAAGATGACACCAAAATGCCTTTTTATTTGATGAAGTCTGATTTGATTTGTTTTTGGTCTAAAATAGCCTGAGAGGATGCCTGGCTCAATTTGGGAATCTAGACGGGGGTGTAGCTTGTTCAGAAAGACAGGGGGAAACCGGAGGGTGTGAGCTTTGGATTTCCCCCATTCACGCTGGCATGTCATGTTAATCATGATATGAGCAGCAGCACACGAGGGGGGCTTAAGCGCCCGAGGAAAGGGAAAGGAGCGAGGATTGTGGGGCTACTTAAAACACAGTGTTTTGTGAAATAACCATATTTTAAGACCTTCACAACAGAGGCGAGAGAAAGTGTGTGTGTTTTGTCTGAGTATTTAAAAATCCCATGTGAAATTGGACAGACATTTTACCACACTGGCCTGAAAACTCCTGCACCCAACTATTTATTGAATAATACATTTATTAGGGGGGTGTAACACCCCAAATACCACCCCTGAAGCTATGCCTCTAAATCTAGAATGACCCTGGGAGGATGTCTGGGTGGGGTTGGAATATAGAACGGCTTTGTCAAGATGTCCAGCTGTGTTTGGGAATATAAAATGGTCCTGTGAGGGTGACTGGTTGTGTTTGGAATCTAGGACGGCCCTGCCAGGATGTCTACTTGGGTTTGGGTATCTAAACTGGTCCTTTGAAAATTTCCGTTTGTGTTTGGGAATCTTCAATGGGCCTTTGAGAACATCTAGTTCGGAATCTACAATGGCCCTGTGAGGATGTGAGCTCGAAAAGCTCTGCAAGGAAGTCTGGTTGGGGTGTTGATTCCAGGATGCCCATTTAGCTAGTACGGTCTCTATGGATTTCTGAGCCTAGAATGGTTCTTGAGAATATCTAAATGGGCTTGGGCCTCCTGCATAGCCTTTTTGTAAGGAAATGCCACTTTTTGTATGCTCACCCTGAGTTTTCTTGACTGATGCTGTTGGTTTTTCGACTCCGAGAGTGCACTGAGGCCTGCACAACAGACCTCAGTGCCCATGCCCTGACCCTCAAATGTGTATGTGGCACTGGCGTGCACCTTTTTGGACAAACCTAACTTACCTTTTAATACATTTTAATAATTATGCATAGTATATAGCACCCAGGGTGCATAGGGCACTGTAGCTCTGGTTGTGCCACCCTTGAAGTGACACCAGTAAAACATATTCTCCAGTCTGCCATTGCAGACTTGAAGAGCAGTTTTAAAACTGTCAATCTGACTTTGCTATTTAAATCAATGGCATAGCCAAGTCATTCCCTGCACGCTGAGTAAATCACCTCTATGAAACTCTATCAAGCCAAAAAGACAGAGTGAAACAAACTGCTCGGGCAAAACATGTAGTTCATTTTTTTGACAGTAAAAACAGGAAACTGTCAATTTTACTGTGGAAAGTGTTGATTGCCCAAATGGAGAGAACAGAGTTACAAACTGAGCCCTCAGTTGTGCTAATTCTGGAAGAGTGCGACCAAAGTGGATACTTCAAGGTTTCAAACAGCTGGTTACATGAAGCCCAACATGATTCTCCAGTCCAAATTAATGCAGCAGGTTGTGGAGTGCTACTTTTACGAAGTTGCCACGTTATTGCTTTTAATTCTCTGTGCCTTTCCTACTTGAACATGGGGTCCTACCTCAGAAACAGCTTTCTGCTTTCCTGAGGTGACAAGCTAATGACTCCCTGGAAAGGATACAATAGGGGCCTGCACTGGGAGGAGATGTTATTTCCTTCCTGCAGGAAGCCAAGCAGGTATTAGCAAACAAAAAAGACAAGTTTGAAAGGAGAAGCCACCTTTGAAGGGCAGATGTGAAGCACTTGGGAGAGTGGCTACTCTATTGTTTAGGCAGACAGGCTGGCACTGGGGACAGGAGAGAGTACACCAGTTTTCCAGGAAGGTGTAGCACCCTTGGTAACCATACCTCTGGGTTGGGCTATGAAGTTCAGGACCCCGAGGTCTCACCATGTTGTAAGTTGCCACCTCAGTACACCCTGGGATAGCCAGAGGCCACGCTTCGCAAGAAGTGGTCTTCAGGAGGGAGGGAACCAGGTAGTTCATCGGCTACCAGTCGTATCCTACATTGAGGGCATTTTCTGGGCACAAAAGGAAAACCACTGGGACCCTGAACTCAGAGCTCATCAGAACCGGAAGAAGGATTGCAGAAGGACTGACCTGCTGCACTGCGGAACCGGCAAAGAGAGGCTGCACCGGTGTGGGCAACACCTACTGAACCTGCTGGCTAGCAAAGGAAAGGGAGTGCCCAGACAAAGTCAAGAGACACCAAGGGTCCTTTAGCTGACCTCCTGCTCACAGCACAGGGCCACAATTGCTCAGAAGCCTGCTGGGGCAACTTGGTAGCCCAGAATCTTCATTTCATCATCAACTGCCACCATCTAGCAGCAGAGACCAGGACCCAATGCTTCAAAGTTGCACCCAAGTTCACTAAGCCCGAGAGAGATGTCGGAGTACAGCTTGGTCACCCAAGCCAAGTTATCACCCAAGGAAGGATTTACCTGTAACCGCGATACCGGTTGACTGCTAACCCAGAGGTGATTGGACTTCTACCAGTCCTCAGAGGACTTTGTGGGATGTCAACCTTGTGACCAGGACCCTCTCCCCCCTTTGTGGACCGAGGAGTAGCCACAGGAACCCCCTCATCGATCATATCGTATCAACAGCATCCTTGAGCATCCTCAGTGTCCTGCATCCCTTGAATCAGGACCACTTCCATAGGAAACTACTGCAATGGATACAAGTGCCTGGAATTGAATGAGGATTGCTTCTACCCTTGACGTAACTTTTCTGAGGACCTTAATAGTCCCCCTGACTGGCTCGCTACTGGAGTTGGTTGCCTAAAGTGACTCTAAGTGACCGCATTGGAACTAACCAATTCACTAAATTTGCCAATGCTTGTTGGTAGTTGAGTACAATGCTTTGATTTACAATACCTTGTAAAATCTATATCTCCAGAATCCTCCTTTTTCATTGTGGTGTCCAAAAATATATACAAATACTGTCTATTCTTTTTAATTGGTGTTGGATTTCTTTGGTGTCTTGTTGATTTATTCTTCAATTGTTTTGGTGCTGTTTAAATGCTTTACCTGAGGGGGCTCCTCAGCGATGGTGAAGGAGCGTCACCCCACTGGCTGAGCCAGCAGCTGAAAAACAAAACAATATTTTACTATTGTTTTATTTTGCAGCTGCTGGCTCAGCCAGCATGTGCAGGTAGGGACGGGTCTGGGACATGGGAGGGGTAGGAGTGGAGTGAGTGCACCAAGGGTGCACGTCAGTTTGGTCGGCTGTCTTAGGCTGGCGAAACTGACATGTGCACTTGGGTTTTTCGCCAACCCAGCTGTGTTGTACAGTTGGGTTGGAGAAGCTGCACGGACTCCAGTGCACTGTCTGAGCGGCAGACCAAGCCGCTCAGACCAATCCTGACACAGCTCCCAAGCTAGGTATAGCATGAGAGCAGTGCCAGGATTGCATGGGGAGCCTGTGCTGGTGTCTCAGGGACACCAGCACCGTAAGAAGAGCGAGGTGGCGGCAGGAATAGGTACCTTTTTTAAAAGTTAATATTATTTTATTTCCCCCTTATGTAACTCCCACCCCTCCTCTTGAGATTTGTGGCAGATAACACTTAGCCTTGTTCCTTTCTGTAAGCCTTGCTGCTCAGAGCCACAGCTACCCAGGGTTGAGCTGACAGTTTGGCAAACTAAACCCTACTGGTCCTAAAGTGATTGGTGAGTGTATTACACGGTGAGGTCGCCCAACCGCACCATATAATACAACCCATTTCCTCACACATTTGATGTCTGGTAGTGGCAGGTCTTCTGTAGTGTACCTTTATATGACGATATCTGTTAGACTATTTAGATCTACTTTAACAGTATTTTCCTTAAATGTATATAAAATGAGAAATTATGTTGTATCCGTTACAAAAGCCACACACCTTCATATGCCACTCAAGGTTCAGCAGAAATATCATCAGGTAAAGTGAAAAATCTCATTGATGTGAAAATTAAGATAAATTATCTAGAGGACAGCCAGAACAATACTGCAAATGTATACTTCCAGTTTGTAATTTTGAATTGAGGGCTTTACCTCTTGTTGTCCACATTTTACACCCCACAAAAAATGACTCTGTTTAAATACATATGCAAATAGTTGCAAGAGTAAACTTGTTCTGTGATTCTGACCGGTGTTCATTCAGGATCCAACCATGTCATGCACATATAGATAAACTGAAAGATCTGCAGTGTGTGCGTTAGGTGTTTGTATATAATCCATCTTTTTGTTATGCAATGTTTTCTGGTGTTCTTTATTGGCTGCATGTAATTTAGGGCCACCTGCTCAAGGCTCTCCATCCTTGGAACTCTAACCTAGTGTGCCACATTCTGTAGGGATTAACCAATCATACTGCACTATTTCCTAGGGATGTTTGCCCAACATACGATAGCTGTGATGTGCAAGAGGACCTATTTATCAGTGGTGGTTGGTGACATTTGAAATTGGTGGGGCTTAAAAGTCTGGGTATGACTTTTATCTAGCCAGTGAAGCAAGCAAGCTCAATGGACAAATGTGGGGTCCAGGGTGGGTCTTTCTCCCAAGAAAAAAATTAAAATAGATTGACAGATGGTGCATTTGAAAGGAAATACATTTAGTGAGAAGCAAGGTTTATAAAGCAGTGGGAATGTATAGTCTTCAAATATTAAACACATTGAATACTGCCCATATCTTACTGCATTAATATGTTCACCCTTGACTTTAATGTGCAAATTGCACACTGCAAAAACTTCAGGCCCTTTAAAGTGTGTGCCTACCCAGTGTCTTGCACTGCATGCGGCATCAACTTTGAAAGAAAATGCTCTAAGTAGGCATCAGAAAGCAGCAACAGCTGCTGGCTGGAATCAGTCATACAGATGTATGAGCAGACAGATCTTTAAGTGGAATGAAAAAAGTTTTCTAAAAGGGAACATGCAGAATACATTTCTGTGATTCCTATAGTGTGCCACCCGGCCTGCATTTTGGTTTCTCTCTGAGACGTTATTACATCCAGAAATATAACACAACAACTGATATACACTCAGTGCTTAATTTGTGCTTGTTGTTTCCGGTGCTGAGCACCAGCATTTATTTTTGAGGGCCGGGGCTTATTCTTCTGCCTCAAGCATTTGCTGCTAGCAAAAGACACATATGGGAAAGACGGAGGAAGGGAAAAACGAAAAAGCGTCACAAAGGAAGAAAGCAGAAAGTTGCAAGAGTGAGCTGAAGGGGAATGGAGTGGCTTTATATGGATTACAGAGCCCCAAGATGGCTTCAAGATTATGCCACCTCAGTATTCCATATTCACACATTTAATTGCAGCAACCACGTGTTTAAGAGGAGGCCTTAGGGCACTGGCACCTTTTTATTTACAAATTAAGCACTGTATACACCTACAGCCTGTCAGTACTGTTGGCTTTGTCAATGGTTGTTAGCTGTTTTAGATGAATGAGTAACAACGATTAGTTACTAATATTTAACATTGGAAATGTTTCAATTCTGAAATTGTGAGACTGTGAATTAAATATTATTGAGGCATATGGAAGGAGTAGGCCCTTCAGTTATTTGTGCTTTATGTTAAAAAAGTGTGCCCGTTTTCCCTTCACATCTCATCCATCTGCACATTTTCAACCTCCTATCTTTCCTCTTCAGCACCCTTTTTTCACTCTCACCTGAATGCACTTCCTCCCATGTCCCTCATTGTACCATACCAAACATACACTGCACTCATTCACATTTAAGCACTTTATTTCCTTTTGCCCTCTAAATATTTTGACCTCTGTGCCACCCCTTCACACACACGTACACTGAATTTCAATTGTAACTGGAATAAATGACCATTATTGTGTATGCTCTGCAGTGGCACCAACCCACTGAGAGGCACTTTGCTTTACCTTCAGCCTCAGCACTAGTGCTTTCAATCAAAGCCTCTCATACCAAACCGCTGGGACGTTTTCCATTCTGAGAAGAACAGAGCAGTGAACCCTGTTTCTTGCTAGTCTTCTGAACTCAAAGGAGCTGGCAAGCATCTCTAAACAATTTATATGCAATTTGGACTCCTCTTGTGACCATGTCCCTCCAGTCGAGATTAGACCACACTGGGCGCCCCAACCCGAGTGGCTTGCATCTGATTCTAACACAAGATCTGGGGCTGACGCAAAGATGGGCCTGCAGTTCCAGGCATCTAAATGGTCTATCCACCATTGCAACTCTATGTGAGATTCTTGATCTAGGGTTATGTTGTCAGAATAAGCAAGACCCTTCTGTCGATGCTGGATTTTTAATCTTTGAAGAGCCCGATAATGTAGGGGGCCTGGAAATATGCCTTGGATTGAAGAAGAGAGAAGGCCTATAATCCTTGTTAGAGACCTGAGGGAAATAAGAGAATTGCGTACATTTTGAAGAATTTCAGATTTTATGGACTTTACTTTTGCTAAGGGAAGATGTAAAGTACTGAAACAGAGTGTACGAGAAAACCTACAAATTCTATTTGCTGAACCGGAATAAGAAGAGATTTTTCCTGGTTGATTATAAATCCGGGGTCTGACAGAAGAGAACAAGTTAACTGGACTTGGGATTGAAGGGAAGGAAGATTTTGGTTCATAATTAAAATATTGTCTAGATAGATAATCAACCTGACTCCTTGCGCTCTGAGGAAAGCTACTATTGGTTTCATGAGCTTTGTAAAGCTCCATGGGGCTGAGGAGAGACCGAAAGAAAGAGAGGAAAATTGAAATGTCTGGTTTAACCACTGGAATCGCAAATACTTCCTGGAGTTTAGATGCACAGAAACAGTGAAATATGCCTCTTGTAGGTCCAAACGAACCAACCACTCGTTTTGAAGAAGAGAATCCCTGAGGTGTAAGATGGTCTCCATTTTGAAATGCCATAAATGACAAAGTGATTGAAATGTTTTAAATTGATGAATGGACGCATTTTTTTGTTTCTCTTTTGAACAAGAAAACCTAAACTGAGAAAACCTAAACGGTCTAGTTGGCAAGGAACAATTGCTTGTTTTTGAAGAAGTGCTTGAATTTCCAACTAAATTAGGTTTGTCATTTCTGTAGAAGACTGGGGAGGATGAGGAAGAACCAATTGAAAAGGTTCTAAGTAAAGCTTGTTAACATAACCTTGAACAGTGCTTAGTACCCAAGGGTCTGAAGTAACTGAATGCCATTTTTGGGAGAAAGAATAAAAGGCGACCTCCTGCACAAGGAAGCCTAGAAAGGCGACTTACCCAAGAGTGGAACATCTGGAACTTCTGTTTCCCCTGTTTCAGAATTATCTTCCCCTCTGGGGGTAAAACTGTTGTCTGTACTCCTGGTAAGACAAGTTGAATGCACCACGGGAACCTTGGTCGCTGTATTCACGGATCGCAAAGCGGTTCCTGCCTCTGCGGACCCTGGTGAAAACCCGGTTGGAAAACATCTTCTTGAGAGATTGTTGGGCTTTGTCCAGGGATGCAAATGTAGCTACATATTTGCTGAGTTCTTTAATAAAAGTATCCCCAAACAGAAGACCTTCCACTTTGATGCCCGGGTCAGCCACAGCGAGGTTTACGAGCTTAGGGTCCAGTTTAAGAAGTTATTTTCTGCATTCATGGGTAAGCGCAGAGTTGGCATTGCCCAGTAAACAAAAGGCACATTGGACCCACAAAGATAATTTGACCGGGCTAAGGGGAGTGTTGTCCAACCTGGCTGTCTCAGCCAGATCAAAGATGCTAATCAACGGCCCCACAATGTCTAGAAGTTTGTCCTGGCATGTGGGCCATGCCTTGTCGACTCCTTTGTGGAGGTCTTTCCCGAATCCTGAGAAAAAGGTTAGAAGTGAAGGATCAATGGAAGGTGTTACAGTAATTTTTGACTGGAGGGAAGGGCGAGGGCATATGGACTTTAGTTTGGCCCTAGTCTGTTTGTCAAAAGGGGTGCGTAATCTAGAAGAGACATACTCCCCCACGTGGTCTGCAGGAAACCTCTCTGTGGAATGAGGATGGTGAGTATCATTTGCGTCAAATATAGGGACCCCTTCTGAGTCTGTTATTAGAATAGGTTTTGAAACCTCTTGAGCCGAATTCTTTGAATTCTTTGATGGCAGGAGAGTAAGTGGTCCCCAATTCCCATTATCTGACTTCCTGGAATCCAAATCCGCATCCCCAATATCATCATCAGTATCAGGTATATTAGAAATAATTATAGGAGAGGCAGTATGCTTAGATTTTGATTTACATTTAAGAGACAATTAGATTTTTACTATCCCCTCCTGTAAAGGAGGCCTGTGAGGAGCCACGTCCTCAGACTTGTGTGAGGAATCCTCACTAACCAAGAGCGCCACTTTAGGTGATTTTTTTAGGAAAAGAGTGCTTTCTGCTATCGCCCACAGAATGGTTCAAAATCGCCTTAGACACAATGTTAATTACTGCATTTTCTAAATGTTTTTGTCAATTTATCCATAGAGGCAGAAACTGCCTGTTTCACTGACACTTGGATAAAGTCATTCAAATTGTCTTTAACAGACTCCTCATCATCATTAATGGCATGCATTATTGGAGAGCTGTCAATCTCCATGGTAAACTAATGAGAGAACTGCCCTAATTTGGTCAAAAAGGAGTTAAAATCAAATTCAGGAGGAAGAAATGAGCCACAACTCCACCTGTGAGTGGAAATGAGGGAGGCACAAGTGAAGGGGAGGCAGAGACTGAAGAAGGTGGGGACAGAGGGATCGTCTGGACTCGGGAGCAGACAAACGCATCCGGCAGCACCGAGGATAAATAAATGGTGCAGAAATGGGGAAATGCTTTTCAAAAGCGAACAAACCGAACCAGAACACTGCAGAAATTAAACGCTGAACTGGGGAAGAAACCACTGGTCAGGCAAACGATGTCCCTCCCAACCCCCGTCGGAAAATGGCTACCGCGGTCTGAGGAGAGTGTCGTTAGAAGAGACGAGAAGGGCAAATATATATCGTTCACAACAATATAAGCATGAACAAACGTGTAGAGACATATAAAGTATACTTATCTTGACTGCGAGCAGCAAGAAAAGAGGGCTGTTCAAAGTCAAGTTAAGTACTGCAGGGTCAGCTGGTGTATGATTGGTGTATTTCTGTGCACTATGTTTTTCATCCAATTGGCTATTGTCATTTGCCTCTTGGGATTTGTAGTTTTTATTCTGTCTTGACTGCTGCTAATAAATTTTCAGCAGGGAAGGAAAGCATAATAGGAGCCTCTGGTCTTGTCATATAATTGAAACAAGATCCCGGAAAGTTGAAGGACTGGTAATTTGAGCCCAACTGCTCTTTTATTTCACTTTGCAAACCTTTTCCAAAGAAGGGGAAGAGTGTTGAATCAGTCCAATCCGTTTCTCTTGCAAGTGTTATACGCTTGTAATTCCATTGAACCTTGATTAAAATCTAGAAGTCATTATTGTGCTATATTTATCTCTGATCTTGTTTGTCAAACATATCTGTAAAGCCATGCAAGATAGCTGCATAATTGTCAAGTAACAGTGAGGCTTGGCATGCTAATGAAGTAGTAGAAGATAAGGCAGTTACAGTGGTATTGCTGTTTATTAAGATAATCTCAACATAGTCTGAGGCATAGATAGGAACTTTAAAAGCGAAATGGATCAAACATGACCAAACATTCTTTAAACTTTCTTGGCGTACAATTACATTTTTGTGCATCTCCGCTCCAAGCACTAGAATGTTATTTTTGTAAATGAGCCTCTACATGGAGAGAATGTAGCAGGTACAGATGCATGTCTTTCAGAAGAAACAACAGCTCCCAGTTTCACAGGATAGTAGAGAAATATGTAGGTACAATTTGTAGAACAGCTGATATTGTGCAGATAAACCTTCACACTGAGGAAAGCTACTGAATTCTGAAGTAGACTTCCAAAGAAGATAACTCATCAAGAAAACAGGCCAGACAAGTGGCTGTCAGGAGGCTTTGGGCAATAAAGCAGCATCATATTCCAAGGATGGAGTACAGTTGGGATCCAGTTGCTCATGAAGACTTGGCCATGTTTTGTGATATGGCGGAGCGCAGTGGCAATGGATGCTTTCAGTCTCCACAAGCATGTACTTGGATGCTTTGATAGCGATTGAGGCCCAGGAACTGTAGGAGTGACAATCTCTATGTGCATGTAGTAGAACACTTGGGGGAAGATTTACTAAGGTTTTATTTTGGGGTTGTGTCACCTCAGTGGAGCAGCCCCGAAGTAAAATTATTTTCAAGATTTACTAAGCCAACCAAAGCCAATATCCATGGCCTTGCATTACCCGGCCTCAGGTAGGCGTTCCATGCATGAAACACCTTGACAGAAAGAGGAAAATGCTTTAAGAACTGTTTTTGTGCCGGAAGGGATTCCAGTCTACAACACAGCCACCATTTCATCATGGTGCAAGGGTGCCTGTGTTGGTGCTAGGTAGCACACAGAGCATCACCGTATAGGCAAACAGTGCATCGCTAGGAGACAGCAGAAATGCCCCATATCTTATGGAGCATTTCTGTTGTATCCCTTTCAGGCAACGATGCACAACTTTGCTTGCTGCCCTGCGTTGCGTGAAAAATTTGTAAATATCCCTCTTGGTGAGATAACATTGCAACATGGCTACCGGATAAAAGGCACTCACCGCACACATGACATGGCTGACAGGCTGCTCTGGAGAGATATGGCCCTGCACTGATAATGTTGCTCTTTTGCGGATACAGTTATAATGAATGTTTATTAAGATAAAGGCTTTTGATATTTTAATCTTTTTATTAATATATCTACCCTAGGTACAATCTCCAAAACAACGGTAACCCATATTTTCCGGACTTTAAAATGCAACACATGTATCAATAATGATCTACTAAGATTGCAACTAAACTACAGAAGGGACGGGGGAGAGCACATTAACTCATGCTGGGGCATGCTGTGACCGAACCTTAGCAATATCTTACACAGCTCAATGTTGGCCTTCTGCTCCATCCACTTACCATTTCTCTTCTGATTTATCCTTAAAGTAGGGATCCTGAAACCCAGCATGTCCACCTCCACCCAGCACCACTCTGAAACAGTTTGACTCTAAAGGCGTTCCTTTGGTCCTGGTTACTGACACCTCACAGGTTCTCAGCACTCTGGAAAATGCCAAGTCTATAAATGTAAGCTAAACGTTTTAGTTCAGAAGTTATAGGCATGTATGAATAGCTCAGATAGGCATCTCATTTAGCAATGTCTGGAAGAGGGTAAGTTGGGCTTGGCCTCACACTGAAAAAGGTGGAACCTTCATCCCTGGCACAATAGGCCAAGGAACATGTTGGAAATAGAATAACTGCATACTAACGTCAGCAGGGCCCCTCTACTATCTGAGAGGAGTGACATTGCTACTGGATAACCTGAGTCAGAAAACAGCAAACAGTGTGCCCCTCATGTTGGAGACTGTTGCAGCTGTTTAATTCCAAGTTAAGGGAGGAAGCTGAGGTGTCGACTGAGTAGTTGCGTGGGCCCTTTCTGAAAAAGTGAGTTGGTGCAGTGGATAACTCTTTGTTCTACAACCGGAGGCATTCTGTCTGGGATGGGAAGGGGATTGATGAGTGAACACTGGGACTCCAACAGTCAACGGCTGTGAATGAAATATATGTCAGTTGCTGTTATTTTTAGTGTTTCAAAATTTATAAACAGATGGTCGTAGTGTATTCCAGAGGCAAGACACCTTAGCCTCCAAAGCACAAATGGTGATTCATTCTTCTCTGGTTAGATCCACTCTTTGGTTCTCCCCCAAAGCAACTATTATTCTTTCTACCTGTAAAATAACTGAAGCATTCACCTATTTTGGCTTGTGCCACAATCTTAAAGCTTCCGGTCCAACTACTGCTCGTGACTTGGATTTGCCTTTGTGAAACAGTGTACAATATTGAAAGAAGCATCTTCCCAAAGCTACAGCTCACCTCACGCCAACATATGTATTGGTTCTCGCAAGTTTCAATACTCACCTTGTCGTTACCCAGGGCCACTGTGTTGGTGGCTTCAGGAGATCTCATTCAATCTGGGATTCCAAAACTCCAGGTGACCGCGGGAAAGGATCATTCATTTTCTACACTTTGCATAAGTTCTCAGAAGAGTTTGTATCTTAAAATAAGACAAAGTAAAACTGATCGCATGCTTAAAACCCTCAACAAACTTTGCACTGAAGTTTGTATTAGTTTTCAAACATTTCAGGATCTCTGCCCTCATAGACCTCAGAATATGTGGGCTGGTGCCGGGTGCACGTTTAACACTTGCTCCCTGGAGTAACTCTCTAACCGCAGTGTTTTGATTAGCTAACGCAACAATGGACAAGAACTGCTAGACAATTGAATTGCAAACGAAGATTGTCTTTCCACTGCCTCAGCCTTTTTCTGCCACACCATGCGGCATATTTAAGAGCCCCTAGCACCACCGGTGCGTCACTTTTCGTAACACTCCGGTGGCGCTATGCCCCGCGACATATTTACAAGGTGGCGTTAAGCCACTTTTTGTGGCTTAACGCCACCTTGTAAATACAGCCCCTTCACACGCAGCACATTGCTTGCAAGGGGCGTGCAAATAGGTGTTGCTATGGGCGTGCCACAGCAACACCCATTGCATTTTGACGCTGCCCCAAATTTATAAGTTTTTGTAAACCTGAGGCAGTGCCAAAATCTAACGCTACCCATGGGGTGTGGCGCAACAAGGAGAAATGCTTTTATTTCTCCTCGTTTTCTGCTCCTCATTTTTTGCTCATTCTGCAGTACACATAGAAAGAGCAAATTGACATTTAAGATTAATTTTGTGCAGGAAGGTGCTCCTTCCTGCACAAAAAGAATCTCCGCTTCAATGCAGCCATCCTTGCACAATGGTGCAAGGGTTGCTGTGTTGGTGCAGGGCAGCAAATTCAGCTCCGGCGCAGGGAGAAACACACGGGTGCGCCGTATTCTACTAATTACGCGCATCCCTGCATTGTAATTTTCCCTTAAATCTGGCCCCATATCTTTTCTAGCGCTGCACCAAACCCATTGCTAATAACTGCATCCATAGACAATTCCAACTCATCACTGGTCTCTTCCCAGCCATAACACCATTTTAAAATTACTTGGGAGCTCATCCCTTACCACGAGATATTGTTTCATACTCTTGGTATCTACTGTACCTAATCCTTTACCAGCCTCGACTGTTTTAATTGTATCCCCAAGAGCAACAGTTACATGATAGACCCTGACACTTTTCATTCACCAGACGGACGCCAAGTACGCGTTGAATACGCTGCATTTGGAAACAAAAAAATGTTTAAAAAATACACTCACCCTTGCAAATCACCTTGCACCACCACTCCAAAATGTTTAATTCTACATGTACCAAAGTGATACACACTTGCTGAAATGCTTGTGGTCCCAATCTTGAGAGTAGATCCCACAAAGAGCCAGCAGTATCCTGAACACCAAATTCTTCCTCAGCTAGCCATTGTCCATCCTCCACCCAACCAGCCTCACTTAGCCATGCTCCGGATGTGACAGGTGATGAATCATACTGTACTCACTAGGCTCTTTCTTTGTCAGGAACATTGACCAGTAGACCTCCCAAGCATCATTTCTTCTCAATGTTATCTAATAATACAGGATGCCCTTGGGCTGGCTTAAGGTGGTTTGCCAAATACAACTCTGTCACACCTTTATACAGGATGATAAACTCTCTTTGGAGCCCAGCAATAAAAAGATTAACCTCCATTTTGTTCTCAATTTTCTTGAGGGCCTTCTGTAGCTCTCCACTGCTAAATGTGCATAAAGTAAATCTTCTTGAGATTAAGTTTCCCCTCATGGTTTCTTAGCCTCGTGGCATGTCCCTCTTCTTTCTGCCTCCCTTCCTTCCATTTCCTCTCTTAGCTTTCCTATCTCTATTATCTTGCCCGGCTTTGGTTGAAAGAGCTGACCCTCCATGTGTTCCCCCAAACAGTTGTACTGGTATCTACAAACCGTTCCAGATTGATAATAGCCATGATTGAATTTCCAGCACAAAACCCTTTTATGGATCCCTTTTTCTTCTCCAATCTTGCCCCTCCTTCTATAGAGTGGCTACACCAAAATAGCAGGCGTGGCCTCTCCTTTGTCTCTATTCACTATTACTGACAGGTTTTACCCCAGTGACTGAAGTCTTCTTTTCTGTGCTGCTCAAATCCAGCACATCATAAATAAATGCTCCTTAGCTAGAATGCATATATTCCTCACCATGCTTTTGCCAGGCTAAATGTGCACTTGCCTTGTATAGAATATGCACCATTTATTGCTTAACTTAAACTTCAGCTCAAGACTGCACTCACCTGAATGGGGTTTGAGGGTTGGAGTACAGAGCTGTTCTCTCTATTCACCAAAGTGTCTCAAAACTGTGGCATGTGTTGCTTTTCACACTCCCTAGCAACAATGCCAACATGTTGAAACATGGCAGAAGGGGCACCTTGTCCCTTAGTTCATGTAACATATTTTCCTGTAAGTCCCCCTAAAAGCAGATCTGCCACTTGTGTGACATGTTTAAGTCCCATGCTGCATCCTTTGCCACACGTTTGGGCTCCAAGATGCCTTCCTCTCTTTAGCCTCAACTGTTTTATTCTTTCCTTTGCAAGTCCTTTCTCCCTGAAGTAATTTTAGCTTGGCCTCTTCCTACCCCTGCGTCTTTACAAACTTTTTTCTACTCCTTGCAGGCAGCCTGAGCAGCCATTACCAGCTCCTGCGCTGTTACTTATTGACTCTATGATAGACCTGCTCTCTTTCAGCCCACAACTAGGGGAGGGGCGTCATTAGATGATCCGAGGGGTCTAGTTGTATTTGGCCTCTTGGAGGGTGGGCACTTATGGTGCAAGGTGAACTGTTTTCCTTAGCCCAGGCCTTTGCCTTATGCGTCTTAGCCAAGACCCTTGCCACAGAATTAACATCATATGTGCTGATCTGCCAGCTCCTCTAGTTCTGTGCCAATTGGTCTTCTCTTCTCTCTCTATTAGCTCATTACACCCTTTCTTCCTTCTACTTTCCCCCCTGTCCTAGTCTGTTTTATGACTCTGGGCCTGATTTAGATCTTGTTGGTACTATTGCTGTCCCGCCGTGGCGGTAGACCCAAGTACTCTGTCAAGTCAACAGATTTCTGACTGCCATATTTAGATGTATTGCAGCTGAGCTGCCAACCACCTCGACGGAGTATATTCTCGGCCCGTCAGGTTCCCGCCGACCATATTTAGATGCTAAAGTTCTACAGGAGTTGTAGTGGCAGCTGATTTCTGACGGAGGGAGCCTGTCGCAAGAGTCAATGTGCATTGCACAATGGCAGTGTATATGGAAAACATGCACATAACACCCCCTGTACTGTAGCCATATGTGTCTATCTGCATATTACACTACACAACACACTACATGCACACTCCACCACAACACAACATGTACATGTAGAAAATACACAATGTCACACATCCCAAACACAACATACTCACTCTATTGATACTACACCCACATACAACAGAACCACAAATACCAACATAATGACACACTCATCTACACAAACACACTCACACAAAAGCACTTCTACACACTCCACAACAACGACCACAACAAAACAACAACACTCACCTGAATGTAGCACACATCAACACAACACACAAACAAACACTATATTTCACTTACAGGTCCCATTTCAAGGTGTACACATGAACAAAGTTTACTATTGTTAGCTACTTTTTTTATTTTGGTATAAGCATTTATTTGGTATTGGATACTTACACAAAAAGAAAAATTGTGTATGTAAGCGATTTAAAAGACAGGTATGTCTACAAGAATGTCTGACACAGATGTTTAACAGACATATGGATGTCACAAGTTGTTTTGAAAAATATCACTGTGACGTACATTTCTGCACTGGTTTTGAGCTAATGTTAAGTGACCAAACAACATTCACCAGTAATCTGTAATTCTTACCTTCGAGTCCGGCGACAACAGGGTCGTATGTCCTTCGTGGTCCAGTGGCAGCAGCAATGGCAGGTCTCGTCCAGTCAGGTCCAGTCAAAAATGGAAGTAGAAATGGGCAGTGTGGAGGTAACATTGCCACAGTTGCCTTGGCGGGAAGGCACATCGTGGTTGTCTTGGAAGGAGAAGGTCCTTGAGTCCTGCCGCCAGCCACTATATCCAATGGCGTCATCGACGCAGGTGGAGATTTTCAGCAGGACTTGGGCAGTCTCTCATCTATAGGATGGCCAACATCTAAATGGAGTGGGTAGACCGCCAAGTAGGGGTAGGCAGCAAACTCTGCTCCGACATTAGAGTTTATGGAGTTTTGCCCACGGTGCCTGGAGCACGGAGTTCGGCAACAACCCTGCCAAGTACCACAGAGCAGAGTTTACTGCCCACCTAAATCAATGATATCTAATCAGACAGCACCTCTGAGGACAAATGAACAGCTGGCTTTGTCAGCCAATGAAGACTAAGGCCCTCATTATGTCCCTGGCGGTCTACTGACTGCCAGGGCCACGGTGGCGGTTTCACCGCCAACAGGCTGGCAGTGAAGACCGCCACATTATGAGAGTGGCGGGTTGGCTTCTGCCAACCCGTCACACCTCCACTCATACCGCCAGGGTGCCCAGACCTGCTGGGCTGGCAATGAACATCTCTGACCCAGCGGTATTATGAGCCGCCTTTCCACCAGGGCTTCCGCTGCGTTAGCACCACCATGAAAACCCTGCAGGAAAGGCTACCGGTGACAGGGAATTTCTTCCCTGTCACTGGCAGACGACTCCCCCAACCCCGCAAGCACAATTCCCCTCAACCACCCTCCACCCACCCCCATTCCCCTCCAGGTAGATCGCCCACCTCCCCCCTCACCCCCATCAGGTAGATCGTGCCTCTCCCCCCCACCAGGTAGATCGCCCCTAACCCCCTCCAGGTAGATCGCCCTTGCCCTACCTCCCCACATACATGCACACACACACACACACACCTCATACACTCATTCTCCAACAATGACATACACGCATTCACTCACATGCATTCATAAACGCATTCACCACAACACTCATAGATGCAACACTCATACTCGCATTCATACATGCATACACACACTCATACACACTTACATTCATACACGTACTCACTTCTACATTCATACACGCATACAACCACGCATGCACACATTCATGCACACACGCATACACACATATATACATAAACGCCCATACACACACGCATACACACATACATGCACACACTCAGACAACACCCCCCACCCTCTGACCGCCCCCCTCCCCTGTCGGACGATTGACTTACCTGGTCCGGGGAGGAGGTCGTCCGGCAGGGAACAGGCGCTTCCACCTCCGGCAGAGCCGTGCCACCAGGACACCATCACGCCTATTATTGCACACAATATGGCGGGCGGAATCCTTCTGGCGGGGAGGGGCCGGTGGTGGAACCGCCCCAGCGCCTCCGCCTGCCAGCACGACTACTGCTGGATTTCCACACAAAATGTGGTGGAAATCCAGCAGTACCCATAATATGGTGGGTCGAAGACCACGAGCACTGGCGGTCTTCTGGTGCCCGTGGTTTTGGCAGTCTTTGAAAAAGGCTGCCAAAGTCATAATGAGGGCTTAAGTTAACTCGTACACATGCATATGCAGCAGTAGCCATGCTCTAGAGCCTGTGCCGCCTGCAGTCTTTTCCCCATGCTAGAGAAAATGCGCGCATCTGACGTGACGGTGAGCTGCTGCGGCAAGACAGACACCTGGCTTAAGGAGCAAAATGAGCAGGGCAACGAGCTGCAGCTCATGGACTGCCAGCTGCAGGAGCTCTATGAGTCCTTGCACACTGGCTCATTGAGGCAACATTCAGCATGGTGCAGCCAGGCCTCATGCTGCAGCGTCTGTGGGGTGAAAAGCTACTCCTGCCGAGGACCGGCACTGCCGCACAGACACCATGGCATTGTGTTGCACCATTGTAGGCAGCGTGCCAGGATTGCTGATGGAGTGGCAGAAGGGCAAGGGCTCCAGGGCCTTTCACATGGAGGGTGACAGTGCACACCACTGGCCAGGGCCTTGAGGGAAATGTGGATTGCTTAGTACCATGGATCAGATTGGAAAACCAAGAAAAAACCATTTGGACTCATGTGCATGACTGCTGTGAGTTGGGGTATATGTCTATTTGGATTTGATGAGCTTGCATTTCTATAACGTTGATGGGGCATGTGCATTAGATTTATGTGTGGTCACAAATGATGGTGCTGACAGTACACTTTCTTGTCCAGAGTATTTAATAACTATTTGGAGATAGCAGAGTTTATGCAAACAACCAGGCGATACACATTTTCATGAGTTCGTTTTTAAGATATGTCAAACAATCTTATGACAGCTGCTTATATCTAGAGCCCTTTCCCATAGTGCAGCCCTCTTATGGAGAACCGAAAGAACCTTGATGTTGCACAAAGGCCAGTCACAATCCTTTTGTTCTCGCTGTCCCTAGGGGCTCAGCTAATGGCCTTGTTTCACATAATGGAAGCGGAAATGAGCATAGCACTACACATCCTTTGGTATGTGCCCAGGCTCTTCAGATAGCAGCACTGGGGAGAGCACAAAGGGGTTATCTCAGGATCTAACTGCTTTAAAAGCTTGCATGGGAGCATTGATATTGGCCTCATCCTTCCTTGACTCCAAGTTCAACCAAACGGAAACAGGTGATCTCCCATGTGTCCTGGTTTCTGAAGACTGTAGTTATGTTATCCCTGGATCTTGTAAGTGGAGCTAAAGAGGGGTCCTTTTAGATAACAATATTACTAGTCACTAGGGCATTGTGAACTGCATATTTCAAATTAGCAGCCAAGTTATCATACTTATTGACAAATTTGCATGTGATGTTCCGATACTCTGCCCGTACACAGAACTCCTTGGACTTGGGCGGAGTGTTTCGGTAAGTCCATGGAGAGCAACTATGCAAGTTCCGCCCAGGCCTACCGCCAAGGCCGCAGAAGAGTTTTTCAACAGAAAACCGACGTCGGGACCATTTGCCACCTGATCCAAATCAGGCCCTTTGCTTCTTATGCTTGCTCCTTAATTCCCCATTACCTCTTCCCGCCCCCCTCTGGCTCCTTCATTAAGATCTCTGATAGTGTCTCAGGAAACACATTTTTGGTTCCTAAGCCCTTTGTCTCCCGAATGCCCGCTTTCTCATTATCCATGTTCCACGTTTCTTATCCATCTGAACCACTCACTCGTATCCTCCATCATTATCAATATCTCAATCAGTTATATGCCCCATCTCCTGTCCACCACCAAGGGCAATCTTGCTACCCTACTGCACGTGCCTAGAAAGCTCCATACCCCTTTTACTGCACCTATCAAAGACTCTAAAGGACTTTCCAATGGTTTATTTCATGGGTGGTCACTGATGAAAACCTTGTGGATGCTGACTTTTCTATACTCCTTTCAATGTGATGTTGGTGATAGCTTTGCAGTAATTAAATTTCTCATGCCAGCCTAAACCTTGATATTCCCTGCAATGGAAGGCTCAGGTTAACTTAGTGGCCTGGAACCCTGTTGTCCCTCTCCCCAGACTGAATATGCCTGGTGGAGGCCACCTCATGACAGGTCATTTGAATTACGATCCTACATCTACTAAATGTTTAGTATGCCTGGTGGTAGCCTGTTAGAAATGGGGTCTCTGGTTTGCCGTCAGTATGCACTCTGTCCAAGCAGGGACCGTCACTCTAGTCAGGGTAAGGGAGATATACACCTGGGGTAAACCCTGCTCACCCCCTTGGTAGCTTGGTACAAGCAGTCAGGCTTATCTCAGTGGCAATGTGTAAAATATTTATACAATCACACATAGTAACACAGTGAAAACACCACAAAAGAACTCAACACCAGGTTAGAAAAATACTTAATATTTATCTGAGTCACCCTAGAGATTACATCATTCTGCATTCATATAGTCAGAGGCCTCCAAACTTATCATTAGTAAGAGCTACTTATGTTGAATGAAAAGCAATCCGAGCTACTAATATTATTAGTGAGCACATCAGACAACATTATATTATTAGAACCTTTTGCAATATTACCAGAAGTGATCACCTCAGTGCACTAGGCGTGGCTGTGGAATGTCTCTACATGGGTAACAGTGGCGGCTCCTCCGCTAGGGCGGAGGAGCGTCACCCCCTCCCCGCCAGCAGCGACAATAAACTATGCTTATTAACCTTTCCTTGTTAAAGGGGGGGGGGGCATGTGGGGTGGCGAGTAGTGAGGGGAGTGCACTCCCCTCACTGCGCATGTATGTTTGGCCGTCTGGAAGATTGGATAGAAATGTTAGAAAATTATATTGTGGCTTTAGATGGACAGAATTTTTCATCTCAAAGAAAAAAAGCTATTTTATTGAGTACATTGGGGTGTGAGGGTCAACGCATTTTTAAATACTTCACCACTGTTCTAGGTCCTAATGGTCAACCAATGGATGATGTATTTAAAGAGGCTATCAAGAGGTTGGAGATTAGGTTTGCTAAAGAGACCTATTTAGCCCTTAGCTAGATATAAGTTCTACACACAGGATCACCATGAAATGATTGACGAATTTGTATCAAGGTTGAGGGAATTATCAATCAAATGTAGGTTTGGGTCTATGACTGAAGAGATGATACGGGATCGACTCATAGTTCAGTGTTGTGATAGGAAAATACAAGAGAGGCTATGGTCTGCTAAGGATCCCACTTTGCAGGAGGCGATTGAGATGGCAAGAGTTGTTGAAGAGTCACAGTGGTGTATGAAAGAGCTAGAAAAGAAAGACAAGTGTGCGAATGTTATGGTTTTGTCTACTGATGGTATGTGTACTCAGCAGAAAGTAGGGGTGCTATAAAAAAAACAGTTTTTCCCAAAGTAAAGGGGAAAGACTGTATTTGGTGCGGTGCTGTATACCATATGGCTTATTCTAAGAAGTGTTTTGCTACCAACAAAGAGTATTGTAGATGTGGTCTCAAAGGGCATTATGCTTGCATGTGTAGGGAAAATGGTAAATCTCCTAAGGATGTCAAATCAGGTATAAATGTGGTGGGAGAATGTTATAATATTCCTAGTGAGGACAGAATTTTAGTTGTGAGTCAGGAAGAAAGTTCAGTGGAGACTAGTAGGGTGCGAAGAATTTCCAGGCCTTCTGCTCTCTTCACAGTAGATGAATTTCAGGTTAGACTTATGATTGACTCTGGATCATTGTATACTATAATTCCTGAAACTCTTTTTAAAGAACATTGGAAAGATGAGGAGTTGTATCCAAAGGATATTTCTCCGGGGGGAAACCAAGATGGGAAAATCCATTTGTTGGGATATATGGTAAAGTGAATACTGTTTGAAGGGAGGAGTGTCATGGGGAAAATGTATGTGGCCCTGGATGGTCCACCTATCTTAGGTTGGATGCATCAATTTGATCTCAATATTGTGATCAATCCAAGAGCACCGGATCAAATTCTTGTAGTTGAGGATGTACAATTGCATGACATTCTAGAGGGGGCCAAGAATGATTTTAAAAAAACTTAGGGATGTTTGAAGAGCTATGTTCACAAGATCATTTTAAAGGATGTCACTTTGTCGAGGCAGCACAAACTACGCAAGATACCCTTTGTAGTGAGGGATGAGGTCAAGAAAGTAATTGATAATATGTTGTCTGAAGGTATTATTGAACCAGTTGAAATGTCTCCATGGATTTCTCCAGTGGTTATCACTCGGAAATCAGATGTCAGGGTGAGGTTATGTGTTGATTTAAGGTCTTTAAATCAGAATATTGTGGTTGACACATATCCTCTCTCTAATATGAATGAATTGTTGACGGATGTAAAAAATGGAAGGTATTTTTCAAAGCTTGCTTTGAAGAATGCCTATCATCAGATTAAACTACATCCTGAATATAAACATTTGACAGCGTATGTGACCCCTGAAGGTACCTTTCAGTTCACTCGCATGCCTTTTGGCCTTGCGTCTGCTGCGAGTTTATTTCAGCGTATGATGACAAATATTTTTGGCAACATTAAGAATGTGTTGTTCTTTCAGGATGACATCTTAATTGTAGGTGAAACTGTTTGTGAACACAATCTCACTTTGAAGAAGGTTCTGAAGGTTATAGGAGAATCTGGTTTGAGTTTAAATCAGGAAAAGTGCACATTTTTGACAGAGGAAATTGATTATTTGGGATATACTATCTCAAAAGGGAATATCACACCTAAGAAGAGCTTGTTGGAAGACATTAGATTGACACCTGCACCCAGTGACAAGGATCAATTGAGATTGTTTCTTGGTTTGATCGAATAATATTCCAAATTTTATTACAAGACCGGAGGCGAGTATTATGCAGTCTTTTCTTGCTTTAATTTTTAATAGCAGCCAAGTAAAAGAACTACAGTACCCAGAAAAACACAAACTACAACGATGACATCATAGCTGAACAGCCAATAGGGTATCATACAGCAATACTAATATCTTAACTGCGAGCAACAAGTCCTCTTTTCTTGCTGCTCACAGTCAAGATAAGTACCTTCATTATTCTCTCCATATTATGTTTATACCAACTGTTTTCACTTATTACTATGTTTCTGTATAAACGCGCGTTTGCTGTTCCTGATTCAACGGGCGTCTTCTTCATTTTCTCTGCAGCGCGTCTTTCAACGGTCGTTTTTCGGGCGTTGTAGACGCGCGCGTGCACGCGCGGGCATTCCTGGCATTCCTCTCATATTCAGCATACCTTCTTGACAGGGCCCGCGCCGCGTCCAGTATTCCGGCATTTCGAGCGTATTTTCGCTCGTTTTTCTCCCAGCTGGTTTCTGCACCTCATTTCAGCTGCTCTCAAGCTTTCGGTCTCGCCCAGGTTCTGCCTTCATTTTGGTAACCGCCCCTATTTCCTGGTTCCTGCCCCTTCAGCCACTCCCTCCCTTTTTCTTCATATTTAACCCCTGCTTCTCCAGTTTCCTATAGATTTCAGGTTTATTATTTGTATATACTTATTTTATATACTTATTTTAGTATATTTTACTGGCTTTGTCATTATGACTGAGGAAGAAGATTCCCAAGTCTTCCAAGAAAATTAAGGACTCTGTACAACAGGCAGTGGCTGTTTCCATGTCAGATATCACAAAAAATTTAGAAGCCTCCTTTTCCAAAATTATGTCTTCTTCCAAGTTGCCTGTTAATAAAGGCAAGAAACGTGCGGCCACCCTCCCGGTGCCGTCCAAAGGCGTTTCTTCTGGTCCTTCCACCCGAGAGGTATCTAAATCGGGTCCCCCTCCTTCTCCAGTGCATGTTACACAATTGAGAGACACTGATGATGATGATTCCAGTCATGATGATGATATCGACGGATCTGCAGATCCATTTTTGTGTGGGCCTCTGGAGAAAAGGCGTAAAATTTCTCTGAGTGGCGGTGGTGACATTCACCCTGTGTCTCATGTTTTGGTTGACCATGCTTGCGAACCCTTATTTGACCCTTCCTTCATGGTTCATCCAAATTCAAAGGAGTGGTATCCATCTGATCATGTAGCTGATTATGTTTCTTTCTTTTTACGCCATCCCCTCGACAAAGCTACTCGCAATAAGCTTAAGTTTGAGTGTCCTCGTCCCTCACTATCAGATAACATTACTTCAACCCCGGTTATTGATCCCAACATGCTGATGTTTTTCACCAAATTTGGCAAAGATCCAAAAAAGGGCGTTGACAGAGCTTGGTCAGGTTGTCAGGACAAGCTCCTGGATTTGGTGGGTCTCTCACCAGAATTTTTGACTTGGCGGAAGAGGCTAAAATGGACAACAGTCCGATAGATCCTGAAGTTCTTTCGAACTGGGCGCAACGCGCCATCTGCATGCTGGGGAATGCCAATACTCAGCTATCTATTGAAAGGAGGAAAAGTCTCCTATTGAAGATTGATCCTAAACTGGCCTCTTTAGCCTCCAAGGATGATGGCCCGTTGGCTAAGGGCCAATTATTCGGGGACTCTTTCATCAAAGATCTGGGGAAATATGAGACATTGTGGGGTAAGACATTCTAGGACCTCTTTGTATCATCCACAGAGCAATGGTATTGTGGAAAAGGCTAATAGGTTGGTCAAGGGTACTATACAGTTAGTTTTAGCTAATCATTGCAGTGTGCAGAAGTTGATCGCTGATATGGTGTGGGCTTATCGGACTACGGTTCACAACGTCTCTAAAAAGTGTCCTTTTCAATTAATGAGGGGGTGTTTAGCGGGTTCGAAGTTGGTTCCCTCTTGGCTTCAAGAGTGGGTTGAATTCGGTGGGGTGAGAAGTGGGAGCACTCCAAGTATGATCAAACTGAATGTGGGAGCCTGGGTCAAGATCAAATCTGGTAGAACCGAGAGTGGTATCTCAAAATTCAAGGGACCTGTTCGGGTTGTGAAGGTTGGCAGGTTTCAGGTTGAAGTGGAAGGATTAGAGAAGTGGAATGTTAGTAATGTTGCTCTGTATCAGAAGGGTGGTGTGTGTGCTAGGAGGTTAAATGAAGGATGCTCATGTGCACGTCTCTTGGGTAATAAGAAAGACAAAGAAGGTGTTATCACAAGTACAGTTGAGAATGCCCAAGATCTACCAAGAGAAGTTGTGACTTCTGGTGCAAGAGATGATTTCCAGGATGCACCAGGAAAAGGAAATGACGCATATGATGTACCTGTACTCAAAAAGGAAATACTAAGACTTTCAGAAGTATGAGAACACATAAGTCTCCAGCTTACTTAGATTACTATGTAGGGATTGATTTTGTTGTTTTTTATATCTCTCAGCTATTGTACATTTCTTGTTCTGCCTCTTTCCTTGCTTAAATTATTTATAAGGTGAAGGAAAGAGGATGTGTTGTGTTTTGTTTATGTATAAGATTCTGTAGAATGTCAGCGTCCTGACATTCCAGAGAAGGCAGTTACTGGCCTCTCTCAGTGATGACTAGACGCTAGGTTGTGTCGCTGGAAATAAACTTATGTTTAGAAATCTTACAGTGGAATCCGTCTTGATTTCTCCACAACAGGCTTACCTTGGGAAGTATTCGATTTGGAATATCGTTGTCTGCGGCCGCAGAAACCCCTGGACCTCTGGAGGTAGAACTGAGGCTTCTAGTCTTGGACATTGTAGGATGTGTTGAAGTAGCCTCTTGAACCTTGATTACAGTAGGTGCGGCCGGTAAAGTGGCTCCTGCCTCTACCGGCCCGTGCGAAAACACATTGGTTGAAGACTTTTTTCAAAGATTGTTTACCCTTATCGATAGAGGAAAAAGTTGTAACATATCGACTAAGACCCTTGATGAAAGAATCACCAAAGAGTTGGCCATCCGTTTGTATGCCAGGATCAAGAGAAGCCAGATTTGCAAGTTTTGGGTCCAGTTTTAAAAGTAAACCTTTTCTTCTTTCGTGGATAATAGCCGAATTGACATTTCCCAAGAGTCAAAAGGCTATTTGGACCCAAAGAGATAGGTCTGTAGGATTGATGGTTGTATTATCCAATCTGGCTGATTCGGCCAGGTAACAAATGTGGGCTAGAGGGCCGACCACATCAAGTAATTTGTCCTGGCAGGTTGTCCAGGCTTTATCAACCCCTTTACGAGGGTCCTTTCCAAATTTAGTAAAAAAGGTTATTAAGGATTGGTCAATAGAGGGAGTGATAGTAATGTTGGACAATAAAGAAGGTCTAGGGCACTCTGATTTTAATTTTGCTCATGTTTGTTTGTCTAGGGGAAGGTGAAGGCAAGAAGAAATATAGGCCCTCATTCTAACCGCGGCGGGCGGCGGTAGACGATGCGGTAACCGCCATATGGCCGCTCCGCGGTCAAAAGACCGCTGGGGCCATTTCAACTTTCCCGCTGGGCCGGCGGGCGCTAGCCAAGTTAGCGCCCGCCGGTCCAGCGGGAAAGGGGCCTGCAACCCTGAAGCCGGCTCCGAATGGAGCCGGCGGTGTTGCAGGTGTGTGACGGGTGCAGTAGCACCCGTCGCGCTTTTCACTGTGGGGCCCTGTTAGGGGGCCCCTGCACTGCCCATGCCATTGGCATGGGCAGTGCAGGGGCCCCCAGGGGCCCCAGGACACCCGTTCCCGCCATCCTGTTCCTGGCGGTAAAAACCGCCAGAAACAGGGTGGCGGGAAGGGGGTCGGAATCCCCATGGCGGCGCTGCTTGCAGCAGCCATGGCGGATTTGGGCAACCGGGGGAAATCCGGCGGGAAACCGCCGGACCTGGTTTTCTGACCGCGGCGGTAAGAATGGCCCAGGAAGCACCGCCAGCCTGTTGGCGGTGCTTCCGTCACCCGCGGCCCTGGCGGTCTATGATCGCCATGGTCGGAATGGGGGCCATAGTCTCCAACATGGGGAGAAGGTAAACATTCAGTGGAATTGGGATGATGGATAAGGGTAGGGTCGAACATAGGGACTCCTTCAGTATCCACAATGGAGTAGGACGATCAGAAATGGATACTCTGCTTTTCTTAGCAGGAGGAGGGGAAGAGGTGGAAAAATTGTCACTAGCCATATCGGATTGATTTAAATCATCCATATCATCATCATCAGTGTGCAATATCTTTGAAATGATAATCTTTTTTGGCACTTCATCAATATGTTTTGATTTCGATTTGTATTTAGAATGCAAGATAGAGGAGTTGTTAGCATTCTTAGAGGTATTCCTCTCCTTACACTGAGGCCTGGGAGGAACTAAATCCTCAGTCTGGTGTGAGGAAAACTCATTTGTCAACTGTGCGCCATTAGAAGACATTTTCTTTTATATTAGAGGCGTTTTTTGCATTTTCTGCTTTCCCCCGCAGAATGGGACAGTAATGTATTGGACATCATGCTCCTGACAGAGTTTTCAATATTTTTTTACATTTTGTCCATGGGAGCCTGAAGGGCTTGTTCAACAGTAGATTGAATAAAAACATTTAGGGCCATATGTATCAACGCATTTTCCCATAGACACAGAATGGATAAAACCCTTTGATACATCTGGCCCTTAGTTCTTGCTTAAAAGATTCCCCGTCATCATTCATATCAGGCATCAAAGGGGAACTGTCTGACTCCATATTAATAAAAGGCCGTGTGAAGAAAACAGCAGTTAAATGGCTAAAACATTAAAATGAGAAAGTTGGGAAAAAACTGTAGGAGACACTCCCCTGAGGCCTGAATCAGCCGTGAAAAGTGTCCAACCGAAGTGGAGGACACAGACTGAGGCCACCCCCCTGAAGAGAGAAGGGCAAAGCGAAAACGAAAGTCTGTGAGAAGCCTCTGGAGGTGCTGGGACTGATGCGGAAAGGGAAACGAAGGAAGTAATTATGCCGCGACCCCAAGGGACAAGCGCCGAATGGCAGAATTGTTGGCGGTGACAGAGGCACTGCGGTGAGGCTTGTGCAATGGTTAAAACCGTTATAGAATGTGCGAGCCTCAGTGAAAGCGGCTGCAGGAAGAAGGCGGGGGGTCAGAAACTGGATAAAATAAGCCGTGCAGCGCGACCTGAAAGGACGGAAAGAAAACTTTCCAAAACCAATAGCCAATTACAAGAAAATACCATATACAAACAGTATAATAGTTAAAAGTTGAAGAGACAATATAATTAGAGTATTTATCTTGACTGCGAGCAGCAAGAAAAGTGGACTGCTTGCAGTCAAGTGTGTACTCCATGGTTCTAGGTGTTACCCCATTGCTACTCGCTATTCTTATGTTTTTTGTTCCCATTGGCTAGCCTGTTGCTAAGCCTCTTAGGATGTGTAGTTCTTCACTGCTGCTATTTTATGAAAGCAAGATTAGAATGCATAACAGGAGCCTCCGGTCTTGACATAAAATGACCTGTTGACCCCTTCTCGAACAACTAATGTGCATTTTTAAAGCACCTAAATGAGATGAACAAAGATAGCAGCAAAAAAAGTAAACGTGTCACCTTTTAGGTTCAGCTGCCCTAACGCTGTCTGACCTAATTCAAGGCCTGGGCAAAATGTTAATTAAGCCTGCGTAATTGGCTTTATTTTGGTAATTTCGCTAAATAAAATTTAAGCTGAATTACTGAGATCATGCATTAGGTACAATTGTACTTAATATGGGGGTGAAATTGTAACACAAGATGGAGGGTTCCGTAAATTTTACAGTAGTTGAATTTGGTCATTTTGAGCATGAAACTACAAATTGGAAGACAAGCAGTATTGTTTTGAACATAAGCAACAGGAAATCAAATCAAATTTACATTTTCAAATTGAGGTTTTACCCAAACTGATCGTTCAGGTAATTTTTAGAGTGCCAGATTCATTTGTGCAATTACACATAATTTTGCGTAATTATGCTAGAACAAACTGCAGGCGTTTCGCACACCCATACTAGTCAGTGGGTTGAGTGCACCCATCTTCCCTTCGTGCAATCTCTCCCTAACCTTGGTGCATGGGGGGGTGGAGCTTGCCTGGCCTGAAGATGGCCACCATCTTGGTGAGCTCCTTCAGCCACTGAACAATCCACAACAATCCTGTGCTACATTATTACCATTTTGCTGCGCAGTTCACGTCCTTGCCACCGACAAAAGCTGTGAGCTCACAGACCTTTCCACCTACCGTTCTAGCCCAGTTTCATTATTATAGGGTGTGCCACGTGATGCGAGAAGTACTAGGAGAGACCATGACAGGACCAGTGGATCTGCCCACGTTGACGTACTTGTTGCAAGAGCTGACTCCACAATGGATGATAGCTAAGTTTTATGCATGCTCACAGGAGGCATGTTGCCCAGGTGTTTGCAGGACCCGCCTGGACTGGCATGAGGATTTAGACTTGGTGATTAACTATAAACAATGGACTTATTGCTGCTCTGTTATCCGTACTATCTCTCTAAACAGCCGTCATCAGCTGATTCACTTCAAGTACTGTAATCAAATGTACTGCACCCTGGCTGGACTGTATCGGTATGGCCTGCGTGACAGCTCCTGCTGCCCCCGCTGTGGTGCAGAGGATGCAGGTTTTTTGCATTTGGCATGGTTTTGCCCCGTGTGCAACACCTCTGGACCAAGGTTTTCGGGACACTATGAGAGATCACGGTAGTGACCTTTGCATCACCCCTTTGTTGGCCCTGCTGGGTGATGATAGAGAAGTCCCTGAGACCTATAGATGCCCTCATGCCTTGGCTTTACTAGCGACGCGCAGGTTTACGGTGCGCTGGGCGAAGGGTCTGCTTCCAGCACTGCAGGAGTGACATTCGGATATGGAATACTGTAACACTCAATCTGACTTGTACCGTGATCTCATGCCGATACGTAGCAACCTGAAGGACATCTGGGGACTGTACCAGACGTTCCTTGCCAGGCTGCGTGATGATGTAACAGCAGCTGCGGGAGAGGGCGGAACCGGGACACGTGCTTAGCGCCAACTTACTCTAGACCATGGGTACTCACAAACATTTTCCCAGGGGCCAAAAAGTTTGATCTGTGATGTGCCCGAGGGCCGCATCAATGCCAGCGGAATGGTGGTTGGGCAAGAGGGTTGGGAGGACTGGCGGTTAAGTATTGGTAGGTGAAGCAAATAATATACATCTAGTGGCTGAATTGAGCAATATAAAACTAGAAAATCTGGGATTAATCTTGGCTTCCGCACTTTTGCAAATTGTGTGATCCTAGGCAATTGCTTAATATTAGGTTCAGGGTCGGCACTGTACAAATATGCTCCTGTGTTTGACTTAATAAACTATAATGCTGTTCATCTACTGTATAATAGTAACCCAGATCACTCAAAAAGTGCACATAACATCTGACTCGCTTGTTTAATTCAATATTGGCGAATTTGTCAGGGTAGAGTGAACATTTATGTTTCTAAATTCTTGTTTGAAAACTATCACATTAAATGAATACTTCTCGTTGTACTGATACAATAAATTATACTTAGGTGAAATGGACTGCATGTTAAGTCAGTACACTTTTTGAATTTTGAAGTGACTGTTATATTTTGACACTTTTGCTGCAAGATGTCTTTAAAAATGAACTTGCTTCTAAGGTGAAGCTCAGGACGCCCAGGTTACTTCCTTTCCTTAACACCAGTTAACCTTGAAATAAACAATTGTCTGTACGATCGCGTGACCAGCAACCCTGTACTCCTGTAGTCCAGGGGGCCGCATGTAAAGGTCAAGGGGGACGCATGCGGCCCCGGCCGTTCTTTGAGTATCCATGCTCTACACTAAAAGATTAAATGGACGTTGTTTAGTGCGTGGCCGCCCTGAATGCTTTTGTGGTTGCTTATATGTGCTGGCATGTTGGCATGTGTTGCGACGGTCATGCCATGAAGGTTACAGTTTGCCAATACGTGTACAGTTATGCTCGATTGCATTGCACCCCAACCACTGTCACGCTAACAGAACACCTGTGTAGTAATCACTTGTTTACAACGTGTCTTGCCAATGATTACCAAATCATGATGTGCTGCAGGGCTGTTGAAAAATTAGATTTTTTTAAAAACTTTGGCACCTGGGGTTGTTGTGTGGAGTCCAGTCTGGCCCCCTTCCCACCTCAAGTCAAGAGTAGGAACTTCCTGGCCCAAGGCACCATAGTCTGTGAAATAAAATCGATCTCCGAGCCTACTTGAAGTCCAAAACATGTCTAGTTAGCAAAGTAAGACCCAGAGAGACTATGCTTTGCCTCCCGAAGATGTTGAGCCTAAAATACTAAGCCCTCCCAATATGAACTCACTTTTATACATTTTCAAATCATAAGCTGCAATTAAAAGGATACATGTGACAGAAACTGAGCCTTTACGCAGTGGGAGTCAGCAGGTGCTGGGGTGTTTAATATGAGAAAGACGAAAAGAACCTTTAAAAGATACAGATAATATACACTCCTAGATATTGAGTTAGTCATTTGGCAAACTCTCGCTTGGAGGTGCCAGAATGAAAAGGATGCTCAACGCGCAAGAAGCGGGAAGGCTCAACAGGCCTAAACACAATACACATGGATACAAACAAGGCTGTGGGTTAAGCAACATCCCGCTCTAATATATGCAATAAAAAGCAGTTCCTATCATCATAAAGCAGGACAAGTTTAGACTCTGAGAGGCTGTTCCAAGCCTCCCACCCAACTGAAATCGACATACAAGCCATTTTTCTTTGCTTGACTCCTCAGCCTCAATAACCCCGGAGAGGCCAGTGTCCAGAGGGAGTGGTCATAAAGTTGGCATATATTGGTATCTCAGGCACCAGTGGTAAGCAATGGTATCTGCCACAGACATATTCTAGTAATGGCTGGCTGCCACAGGACCCAGACAAGTAATGTATCAATCGATGACTGTCTAATTTGTAGAAAACTCTTTCGGTGATTTCCATCAAAATAAAACAGCCCGGACCTGGGATTCAATTGCAGTTTTTTTAATTAAAATAAAACCTCGAAAAGTTCTTCCAATTCCAATTCAAAGACCTTTATTTCGACTCATTGGCCATAAAGAGTACATAAAGGCAATTAATTAAAAATAAAACACACTGAATAAATACATTAAAAAAATGAGCTGTAAACATATGGATTAAAACAGCCTTTGGACACTAGTCTATAACACAGCAAAGGCTACTTGGATAAAATTGCAAAAGAAATAGGTAACGAAGGCTAATCAAACTCTAAATCGGCTAAACATGAATTATGTAAAAATATATACAAAAATAACTCATTATATCTCACATGGCAGGACAGCAGCATTGACTTGATTCTCATGGGAGGCACATATCTTAGCCCTCGCTCTCCAAATAGCCATCAAAAATCGAGTAAGCGCATAAATCAATGGCTTACTCAAATCTGTTTTCAGCATCCTAAATGCAACTTTATACTCTCAAATACCCCAGTTCCGACAAGGCGAGAGTATCCAACAACACCTACTGACCTTGTAGGCAGGACAAAAAAGCAATACGTGCTGAGTGGTTTCTTCAGAAACACCACAGGCCGGGCACTTACAATCAACCCCTGTCTGGTTTTGGCCGATTTTGCAGTAAACAAATGAAGGGGTAGAGTCCTGTAGCGGAATAGCAGAAATAAACGCCTGGCTGGGGGGGCTCTAGCTCATCCAAGAAATCTTCTCTGAAGTAGAAATCCTTAGCTGTGAGAAAAGCATCAATCAATGGACCTTGGCTTGCCCGACAATATATTAGGGAGTCTCTGTACTGCCAGTGGGCTATTTTTATATTGGCCTTGGGTATCGACTTTGCCTTTCTCAGAGTACTCCACATAGTCATCAACCCAATCTCCTCCAGCATGGCTTTCACATGCTTGATCTAGGGTATGTTTTGAGAGCCTGCAAGGCTAAAAAATCTTGAAGGCCTTCACAATATAGATGGAGTTCTGGGGTAGCCCAAATCCTTCTCCAATAAAGGATTGGAAGTAGCCCTGTTTTGTCCGATAGGGCTCTCACCCCAAAATCTAGTCTCAGGGGCGGTAAGGGGGTACTAATAGGTATATTAGCCAATAAGCACATGAATCGGTTCTCCACTAAATCTAGGGTAGACGCTTCTAGATAACGCCACAGCTCTGCTCCACAGGTAGCCGTCCCCAGGGCTTGATGATGGTATACCTGCAGGGGTGGGTGTACAGGCTGACATGGGGAGTTAATTGTCATCTTGATCATGCCTCCCAACGCTTGCTCGAGTTTTAACCTACGTTGAATAATGTGGGTCTGCTATCCTAAATGTTCAGTTAGCGTAATACCCAGACAAGTGAAGGTATGCACTCTCTCAAGGGGAATCCTTGTTAGTTTCCGGTTAGCCCTAGACAAGTGACCTGGGTTCAGTATCATATACTTGGTCTTCCCGGCATTAATTTCTAGGCCCGCTCTATCCAGAATTTCTTGAAGCAATTTAGGAGCTTTTGGAGGCCCATAGGAGACTTAGGGTCAGATGTATCATCACGGCCCTTTGCGATTCGGAAATAGCGATTTTTAAGAAATCGCTATTTTCGACTCGCAAAGTGCCATGTATCACATTTGCGATTCGGTAATAGCGATTTCTTAAAAAATTGAATAATGTGGGTCTGCTATCCTAAATGTTCAGTTAGCGTAATACCCAGACAAGTGAAGGTATGCACTCTCTCAAGGGGAATCCTTGCTAGTGTCCGGTTAGCCCTAGACAAGTGACCTGGGTTCAGTATCATATACTTGGTCTTCCCGGCATTAATTTCTAGGCCCGCTCTATCCAGAATTTCTTGAAGCAATTCAGGAGCTTTTGGAGGCCCATAGGAGACTTAGGGTCAGATGTATCATCACGGCCCTTTGCGATTCGGAAATAGCGATTTTTAAGAAATCGCTATTTTCGACTCGCAAAGTGCCATGTATCACATTTGGGATTCGGTAATAGCGATTTCTTAAAAATCGCAAATGCTATTACCGAATCTCAAATTGCGATACCGGCCCTATTCGCAGCTATGGGCCTGTTGGCCCATAGCTGTGAATTTTTTGCATTTCTGAACTAGAAATCGCAATTTTGGAAATGCAAAAGCCCAGGGTCCTGGGGGCCTAAGGCCCCCTCTGCTGCACCCCAAAAATATTTTGGGGGACATGTAAGGTGCACACATGCCAAAAGGGCATGTGTGCTTTACATGTTCAATTTAAAAATGCATTTTAAATGCATTTTAAAATTTTGCACCGGGTTACCACCTGGTTTAGTTTAATGGTATTTTGCATGTGCAAAATGCCATTCTGTGAAAAATCGCAATTTGCGATTTTTTGCAGCATCGCCTTGCGATGTGGATTTTGTGAATCGCAAATTGCGACTCGCAAAACCAGGTCGCAACGCAAGAAATCGCAATTTTAGCGATTTCTTATTTGTGGTCTGCGAATGCCTTTCATGCATCGCAGACCACTTTTTTGCACTAGCAAACGGCAGAATTTTCCGATTTGCACCGTTTGCGAGTGCAAATGTTTTTCATACATCTGGCCCTTAGAGAGGAGAAAGGTGTTGTTGGAAAACATGAGGGCCGGAATCCTCAGGTTTGCCAGCTTTGGAGAGTCATTATAGCTCTGTTCTAATAAGTTAACAAGACCATTGATAAAAAGTGAAAATAATGTGGGAGAAAGTACCCACCCCTGTCTGATCCCTCTACTTATAGGAAACGGGTCTGTTAGCTCACCGGCTGTCCACACCTGACCTGCGCAAAGTTGTTTTTATGCAGCCTCACAATAGTATCTTGTAGACAACTTGGTACCCCCATTTCTCGCAGAACCCGCCAAAGGGTCGAGTGGGTACTAAATCAAAAGCGGAACAGAGGTCCACAAACATGACATACAGGTGCCCACTCCCCCCATGGTGACCACTTTCCAGTATAACATCTGGAGCCTGAATACCTGATCAATCGTGCCTGTGGCCTCTCGAAAGCTTGCCTGCAATAGGGACAAAATATCCTTTTCGGCCAGACTTTTCTGCAGTCTACCAAGTACAACTCTGCAAAAGAGCTTTTGTGAGCTATCGAGAAGACTAATAGGTCTGTAATTGGCTGGCTTTTCACTGGGACCCTTTTTATATACAGGGATAATTTCTGCCCCAGCCCACGTCGGGGGCAATGGTGCCCCTTTCAGTAGGGTGGAAAACAGGGTTGAAAAATAAGAACTCCATATATCAATCTCATTTAATAGGTCCCCAAGGATTTTATCTGATCCCAGCGCTTTATTAGATACAATGCCCTTAATGGCTAGAGATATTTCCTGAGCTGAAATTTCGTAACCAATAAAGTCAGGCCCAGGAACAGAGATGCCAATCTGGATGTCCTCTATGCATGCTTCTGCCTCTCTTGTACTCAGTAATGGTTTTCCCTCAGCTCCTTGTCTTGCTGTGTCACTAGTAGCAACTGTCAGTACTTCCGGGTGCAAATATAGGCTTGAAAAATGTGCTAGCCAGTCACTGACTGAAATATTAGTTTTGATGGATCAAGGCCCTTCCCTGCCTCCAAAGGATACCAAATTCCAAAAGGCATGATGGTTGTTCTTCTTGGCCGCTACTAACAGGCTCTCCCACCTTTCCCACTGCCAGTCCTTTTTAGCTATATAAAGAGCCTTTTTATGGGCACTCCTTACAACTTGTATTAGTGCTCTATCTTTATTTTTTTTAGCTGCAACCAAGTTGGACTTGGCTTCTCTACAAAATACTTTATACTAGGTCGCTGGATAATTCCTTTTAACCTTTCGACCGGCCTCAACGTAGAAAACGTTTCTCATTTTTTCAAACATCCCATTATGGATCTCTGTAATCTGTCCTTGGAGATGCCCTGCCACGGATGAAGACACCATCCTCTCCATGCTATCAGCCACCAAGCCATAGATCTAGCTAATAGTCTCCAGTGAGTTCTCCGTACTGCTCCATTTAATTCTGCATCCATTGCTGATCACTCTTAATCTACTATTTAGCAGCTCTCCTGTGTATCAAAATGGCCTTTAACATTTGAGTTAAGCTTGAGTGCCAGGGCATTGTATTCTCTATCCTGTTGTTGTATGACTATCATATCCTCTAGGTGCAGCCATAACTTAATGTCCAGCAAAATATAATCAATGAGGCCAGTGGCATTAATGCAGTTAAAAGTATGCGAGCCCACCTTATCAGAACTGGTTCTGCCATTACAAACACAAAGCCCTTGGCTTAAGCTAAGTGCATTAATTTTAAATGCAGTAGGTGTCCATTTCTTTATGGTGGAATTACCAGGGCTGGTATTAGCCATGGGATGTCCTCATCTGTCGTTAAAAACTGAAACACTACGCTCAACGGTTCAAATTGGCAGTTAAAATCTCCCTCCACAATTTTCCTAGCTTTAGTAGGCAGTAAGGCTAAATGTACATTTAGATGTTCAAGGACTGATGGCTCCTCATTGCACTCAGCAGACCTGCAGTAAACATTGTAAAAATGATAAATTTTGCCTTGGTGGACTGTTAAACAAACACACGGTATATCTGGAGAATCCACCTGAATCTCGCTCAGCCCACCTAACAACGCTGTTCTTATCCAGGAAGTAAGGCCACCGAGGGCCTTCCCTTCCCTTCTGTTATGGCTTTCCTTGAGAAATTACCATAGCCTACAGGATGGAAGGGTTGTAGGGACCATGTCTCTTGAAATAAACAAAAGTCGAACTGGTCAATGAACTTGCACCACTCTGGACAGATTTGTTTGGAAACCAGGCCTGCAACTTTCCATGATATAAGCTTAGTCCGGCATTCCAAAACTGTACCACTTTCCCTCCCCTCTCTGCGCTTATCCTTTAATTGTGCATGGGCATGCATGAGATCCCCTCAGTGCCTATATTTTAAGTTGTGGTGTCAATAACATTAAAGCCCCCTTGATTGTTGGTCTATCTTGATTTACGTCATAACCTGCACTGAATATAGTGTGGTTCACATTTATATCAGGTTGCTGCTCCACCCCGTTGGAATCTGTTGTGAGGCATTCATTTCCTCTGCTGGGACACTGTCCTACATTTGTGGGCTTACCCATAGCCATGGGGGTCCCCCTCTCATCCTTACATTGCTGGAACCAATCTCCCTGTTTAATAATATGGTAAGCAGAGGTCCTACTGGCTCCTCTCTCAACATTGGGAAAGGCACGACCTCTCACTTCTATCCCCAGCCTTTACAGCCTAGAAGTTTTATACTGCTCTTCATCTGGCAGTCAATGAACCCCTGCCAGACTGTCAACACAATATGTTAGTATTAAAAAGTGGTCATCATACCTCCTCTGATTGGGGCAGAGCACAGGATGTGTAGGCGCTATGAACTCCCTTTGCATGTGACAATAAACATTTGAATTCTGGTCAGTAAAGGACTGATAAAAGGAGTCTAGAGAATAGGTCTCTATACAGGTCCCTGCTGACAGTTTACGAGCCCCGCCAAATAGGACACGTTGGGCCAGAGATGAGGATCTAAAGTTAATGATGACACAGTCACCATCTAGGTCCACCCTCTCTGGGCCAATCCATGCTACTCTTCTCACATATAGCAAGTTACTGGATTGCACAAGGAGTAACTTCTAAACCACACTAACCACCCCAGAATTTTATTATAAAAGCCATCATATGATTCACTTTCGCCTTCTCTGAGATGTGGTACTCAGGTTAGAACTACTGCATATAGACAAGAAACCGGTGGAAGATTTATAACTGGCAATTTAAGGTTCCCTCTAGGATTAGTGGGATTAGGGGTGAGGATCGTTATCAGCGACATGATCATCCTTGTTGCAACCTTGGCTACCAGAAAGTACTGGAGGACATGACTTGATACATTCTATACCATCCCTCCCCGGTCCTTGAGTAGAGGGCTCAGCGAGTATTCTAATCTTTGGGTGCATTATGTTGTGGGGCATCACCTGCGCACAGGGTATGGGAAGCTCCTCAACCCTAGATCCTAATCCCTAATTACAGTGGGGTTAGTGACAACAGGCAGAACCTGGACCTTCCTACCATCAGCCAGTTCCTTCTCTATAGCTGCTAGATGGATGCAGATTGGAGTTAGGGGCACTTTTAGAAGTCCCTTAACCTTACATAAAAATTAATCCATAAATTGCCTATAGGAATCGGACATCACCCCATCGCTAAGCACTGATTGTGACAAGTCAGGCAGCTGATCCCTTAGGTGTGCCTGGGCTAGAGCCGGTGAAGGAGGCACAACTTTTTTCCTACTGCCTGCAGGTTGCCTGTTTTTCTTAGCACTATTTTTAGGTTGGTCTATATCAGATAGGCGTGGCTCACGTACATGTTCAGGTTCACTAACTTGTGAGGGAGTATGCGGCATAGTTGCAGGATCAAGTGTGGGCGTGAAAAGTTCTTACAATAACTAAAATATTAGAAACTGATAACATAAATAATGTAAATGAAAAAATGAGGACTTAGGCGGTCATTCTGACCGCGGCGGGTGGCGGTCGCCGCCCGCCATGCGGTCACCGCCGAATGACCGCGGCGGCCATTCCAACTTTCCCGCTGGGCCGGCGGGCGACCGCCAAAAGGCCGCCTGCCGGCCCAGCGGGAAAGCCCCTGCAACGAGGAAGGCGGCTCCGAATGCTAAGCAGACAGTGAAAATCTTTGTGGGGCCCTGTTAGGGCCAGTGGCATGGGCAGTGCAGGGGCCCCCAGGGGCCCCACGACACCCGTTCCCGCCAGCCTGGTTCTGGCGGTGAAAACCGCCAGAAACAGGCTGGCGGCAAGCAGGAGGATTCCCTGGGCCAGGGGAAAACCGGCGGGAAACCGCCTGTTCCCCTTTTCTGACCGCAGCTTTACCGCCGCGGTCAGAATGGCCCAGGAAGCACCGCCAGCCTGTTGGCGGTGCTTCCGCTGCCCTCCGCCCTGGCGGTCAGAGACCGCCAGGGTTGGAATGAGGGCCTTAGTCTTATACTAGGACAAATGTCTCTCATACTAGGAAAAATGTCATTGCATTCTGTCTTAGTTGTAGTCTCTGAGAACGGATGCAAAAAAGAGACAAGGCAGCCAGACTGTGTGAGGATGGGGAATGGGTGCAGGGCCTGGCAAAAGGTACATTTTATACCTATATCGATCTAAAAATCTTTAATGGGAAAACGTCACATTTCGATATTTTCTGCAAGATTCATCGCTTGATCCTTGAGTCCCTCTATGTCTAATAAACGGGGAGTACATTATTTTATCAATAAGAAAGAAGAGTTTTACTTGTCTCTGGGGTGATGGTTCACTTCTGTAGCAAGGACTGAGATGAAGAAGAAGATGAATGGAGTAAGTATTGTGGTGAGCACCTATCGCCTGGACTGGGTTCCACTGCAGAACTCTTTATGCAAACAGCAAATTAAAGTAAGGATGGATCCGTGGCAAATATGTTATAATACTTCTAGGACAATTAAGCATTATTATTCGACTCATTTGTAAAAGAATCGAAGTGCAATAAAATGCTGACCCTTCAAAACTGGAGCAGGATAACATATATTTATGATTAGGAGCAACAAACATTATTCATCGTTTTACACATGAAATTTTCTTATTTACTGACTGCAGTGACAGAACATAAGACATGATGTAAAAATGCTGCGAGCCATCCTCCAAGACCCTATTGTATCCCTCTAATAATCAAAGAATGGAAAATCTGTCCTAACGACAACAGATTGCTTCCAAGCAACAGTCTGCTATGCATACCGCAAACTCAGTAAAGTGCACACACTGTTGTGATACCTTAGAGGAAGAAGAACCTAAGGAGAGGAGATGGTAGACAGATCAAACCAGAAAGATGTTTAGGTGTATAAACTGCAGACTGGAAAGCAAGCCTTCCTTTAGCTGGAAGATTATGTTGGAAGAGGCACTGCTTTCGAATCTAGCTCAGCTCTGAAAGAGGTTTTAACTCCAAAATATGAGTGATGTTAATGGGTCGTGTTTATAACTGTGCTCTGTGCCTCAGTCTCAAATTCTAGCTTAAATAATCTTGGCCGAGGCTACTAAACTAGTGTGTGGTATTAGAGCATTGGCAAGAGATATTCCACTTAAATGGCTGTTCCTCAATGCTCATACATGTCTCTGTGCCCTTTACTTTCTATGTACAAACCAGCTACACCCAGTGAGCATCATGCTCCCAATAAGAAGGTAAAGTATTATTCCCAAAGGGAGTGTATGCCTCTGCATTGGAACACCAATAGGCTGTTCGCAAAACTACCTTTAAGCGGGTTAAGGCAAGTCAATTTTACAATCATGTACCCTTGCTCTCTTGTACTTAGCATCAGCTTTGCAACAAATTAATATAGGGCCCAAAGTATCTCCTTAGTGGATAACAATTACCTTTCTACCAACCCTGGCAAAGAAAAGTTGGAAGAGGTACCTGGCTGTGCCACACTGCATATTTCTAGAAAGTTGGACTGGTGACCTGGCTCGCAGTATATTTTTAGTCTTGACATTGGTTCACCTCGCCTCTGTGCTTTTCAGTGGGAGGGGCAGCGACTGCCATTTTTGCTCTGGTGCATGTTGAAGGAGGGTTGGACATCAAGTGTCCCAATAACATCAATTGAAAACTCCAGTCAGTCTAGTAATTGCACTGTCCATTTCCATTGAAACGCAGTATTTTGTGGAGTACAGCTGTCTGATACACAGCGTCACGTAATCAATACCAAATCACTGCAAATGTTGCATTCACCCATCCTTTTGCTTTGTTTCAGAAACTATGAACCTGAATGCATCCTGCCTCTTTGTGGAAACCCAGCAGTCGGTTGCTTTAGCTGCAGTGCTCCTGGCTGAGTTTGGAATCGGCTTACTTGGCAACGGAGTTGCCCTCTGGATCTTCTGCTTCCGCATCACATCATGGAAGCCCAGCACCATTTATCTCTTCAACTTGTCCCTGGCCGACTTCCTCCTCATCTTCTGCCTCCCCTTCCGGGCTCATTACTTCTTGAAAGGCAACAACTGGTACTTTGGTGATATCCCATGCCGGATCATGCTGTTTATGGTCTCCCTCAACCGAGGTGGAAGCATCTTCTTCCTGACAGTAGTAGCAGTCGATCGATACTTTAAAGTGGTGCATCCTTTCCACAAGATCAACAGCACCACAAAGAAGAAAGCCATAGGGTTTGCTGTTGTGATATGGGTTCTGCTCATGGCCATGACAGTCTATATTTTGGCGGAGACCCATTTGATAGATGGAGAAATCGCAAACACCACTCTATGTGAGAGCTTCAACCTCAACAGGAACTTTAGCTCGATCCAAATCTGGCACAACATCTTCTTCATGGCTGAGACCATTGTGCCCCTGGGGATCATACTGTTCTGTACCTGGTCTATTGTGTGTGAGCTAAGAAGTCACAGGGAAGACAGGCAGGGCACTATGCAAAGAGCGGTCAGGTCGGTCACCATCGTGTCTTTTGAGTTCATTGTCTGCTTCCTCCCCAGCGCACTGGCCACTTTTGCAGTCAGTTTATCCAAAGCTTTAAACAAATGTGATGCTTTTCAGACAGCTTGCGTAGTGTTCGTTATCTCACTTTCTTTCACCTACTTAAACAGCGTCATCAATCCATTGGTGTTTTACTTCTCAAGTCCCACATTTCGAAGTACACTGAATAGCAGTTTTATCCCCAACTTTATCAGGAAATGTAGGAACCGATGAGCAAATCAAATACAAGACAATCAAGGTTAAAGATTTTCTTTGATAGAAAAGCATTTGGTCCTAACTCCCCCAAAATCTGCGGTGGCCACCGACCTGTACTTCACAGGTGATCCTCAGAGCTGTTAGCATGAGACTGAGTGATACAGGCCCTGCAAAGAACATAGCCTCGCAAACAGGGCACCCTTATTCTCAATCCCACAAGAAGAAGGTTGAAGGGGGCAATATTATCCCATGGAATCTTTAGGGATCCTGCAACTGTTCATAGTGAGTGTACTGGTGGACTTGGACCACATTGTACTCCCCTCCTCTGCCGATACTCTCCTAATTTCCGCGTCCAGAGCAGGGCACAGAAGGAACTGAATAGTATCACTGAGATGGTTAAAGAGGTTCCACGCTTCTGCAGTAACTCTCCCACTCATGTTGGTTGGCTGCAGCAGATATGCCTAAGAACATGGGGGCAACCCCAATGCTCAAAGTCACTGCAGGGGTGACATTTGCATCTTATGAGAGTCCCCCCAGACACGCCAATGCATTATGGGGCGAGTTTTCATGCCACAAATACTATAGTATGTTGATTGCAATGCCCAGAACAGCCCCTGGAGGACACCAAAATAAAAATAGCATTTGGAAGAAACATGGTCATGTAACCATACAGTCAGCCCTTAGAGAGCATAACCACATGAAAAAAGAATGGGGAAAGTAATCCAGTGTAACCATATATGTAGCTCCTAGAGGGCATAGTACATTACACATTTTCAGGGATAACAAGTCTATTACAAATATATTATAAACAAGAAACATAAAACATAACTTCTCCCAGCTATAAAATAAAACTTCCAGTCATGAGAGAGCTTAAAAAGGAAAATGAATGGTGGTAGGGGTTCTTATTTTTGAGTCCCCACTAACATAGCGTGGGGACCCAAAGATGATCTTGACAGAAAGAACATATTGTGGTCAATGTTTGGAAGGTGGTCCCATTGTCCTAGGACCACCGCAGGCTGAGTTATGAGCAAAAACGTTTGTAAAAGTAATGCCCTACAAGCATTATGGGACTGTTGATGAATGTAATGCTTAGAACAGCACCCATAGGACACCACAATACAAATAGCATTTGTAAAAAACTTGGTCATATTACAACATAGTCAGCCCCTAAAGGGCATAACCATGCAAAGAGAAAATGGCAGAAAGTGAAGCATTGTAACCATATATTTAGCCCCTAGAAGGCGTAGTGCATTACACATCTTCAGGGGTAGTAAGCCTATAGCAATGATATTACAAACAAGGCCCTTAAAACACAAGCTATTCCCAGCTATAAAACAAAAGTTCCAGCAATGAGAGCACATAGACAGAAAGAGTGTGTCGTGCTGAACGTTTGTCCCATTGTCCTAGGACCACCACAGGCTGAGTTATGAGCAAATATATTTTATAAAAATAATGTCCTGCAAAGCATTATGGGGCGAGTTTCCTGAGTGCAGTAAATATTGTGGTATCAGTTCTCCCGCTTTGCCGGGACAGACGCTTTAGCTTGTTTCTGTTTTACGTAAAGCATTTACCAGTTTCAAGTTTTTTAAGGGGAGAGCCACAAGAAATTACTCTGATAAGATAGCTGTGAACAATGTGACCAGCTCTCCAATCCCGTCAATTGAGTTCATTCTGTTGTGTCTGTTTTCGCTGTGAGCGACATGCCCGACATGCAGCATGAAGGGGAGAGACAAAAGAAAAAATAGCTTGCCCCTGCTGAAGCATATCGGCAATCGTGCAATAATCCATATAACAGGGGCAGTCTGCAATGCGTGAAAAAAACAGCCTCAAGGTGGGATCAACGTAAAACATTTACCAATGACATCAAGTGATTTTTGAAAAGCAAAGCCTAGGAACGAATGAAAGTGATGGGAGTGAGATGGCCGTGGTTAAAAGGCCACAATACTTACAACAGGTGAACTCGCTTGCGCGCTCGACCTAAAAACAACCCACATACAATAGTGTATTTCTAGCAATGGCACACGTCTGATGGCATTTCCTCCATACTTCGTTCCTGTGGCATGCTTACGTCTCCTTCAGGAAAATCTCCATTTCTAATCATAAGCACTGACTAGTCCCGCCCATGTGTGGGGGCCTTGGAGCACTTCTTCCAAAGTCACATTTTGAGTTGCCCCTATACCTTACTTTGAAAAGGCCGGGAAGTACATGTGACACAGAAACATAATTTACAACCTAAACATCTTTCCATTATTTTACTTTAAAAGATGGAGAAATCACATCAAACCTTAAAAAGGTCACTAGAAGAAAGAACAGTAATTTTTAAAAACATCTTTCAGCCTGTTAGTTTTCTTTTAAAGTTAATGATAGTTAAGGTTGGGGCTATGTAACTGGATAGACTGCAAGAAAGACAATAGAATACGGTGCCTTTAAGGTTCCCCCTGAACACCAGTGCCCCATCAAGGCCTGTAGGTGGCATGTGCCTCAGTTCTGTTTAATGCAATAGGTAACAAGAAGGTATAAACAAAAATATATCTCTTCCACTGGGGAGGGGGAATGGTTGTTTATGATTTCAATGGAGAATTCCCTGAAGGAGAACTAGGATTACAGGTGATAAACCATTCCTTCTCATTTAGGGGGTTTCCATTGATAATCATAGGCACTGAATAGAATGACTAGCTCATCCCCTAAGCCACAAGGGAAGAGACAAAAGGTATCAAATGTAAGCAAAGAGACTTCTCAAAGAAGCATGCCCCTCTTGGACATCTGCTCTATAGCAAGAATCAAGACATAGGCCCTCATTACGAGTCTGGCGGTCTTACTCCGCCCGTCCCGTCGCTTTTTCATGGTCCACAAAGCAGGACGTGAGCACCTCCGGCCCGGCGGATGCCGTAATACTGCTAGTGGTATTACGACACAGAAGACCCCAGCATTTTTCAGTCAGTCGCACTGCCAGAAAAAGCTGGCGGTCTGGTACTCCGGCGACAGGAATCTGCATTCCTGTCATCAGGATACTCCCACACACATGTCCACATACCCACACACATGCACCCACATACTCCCACACCCAAACAAATACACCCCCATTCACCCACGCACTCGCGTCATACACCCCCATTCACACTAACATACCTACACAAACACCACACTTACGCATGTATTTACTCCCCCCACATCACCCTCCAGCGCATACATATATTCACACCCCCTCCCCCTGCACTACATACACACACTCACCCGCTCTCCCCGTCCACACACACACCCGCTCTGCCCGTTTACTCACGCAAACATGCACCCCCATCCACAGACACAAACTCTCACCCCCTCCCCGTCCACTTACATACACATGCATACACACACTCACCCCTTCCATCTGCTCAATCGCACTCACGCACTCAATCGCTCATACCCGCACACACACACTCATGTACTCCCCCATCTACAAACACTCACACACCACACACCCTCAATCCACTTACACACACGCACCTCCTACCCCCAATCCACAAACACTCACACACACCCCACCCCAATCCACTTACACTCATGCACACCAACCCCAATCCATAAACACTCACACACCTCCACCCCAATCCACTTACACACACACACTCCCACCCCAATCCACAAACACTCACACACCTCCTCACCCTGTCCACAATCACTCACACACACACACGGACACGCACCCACAAACACCTCCCCTCCCCTCACATTCACGACATTCATGCACTCACACACTCATACACGCACACCCACACACCCACTCATCTGTCGGACGATCCACTTACCTCATCCGTCGAGGAGGTCGTCCAGGAGGGGACAGGTCCCAGCGCTTCCACTGCCGGCAGCACCCCGCCATCAGGACACTGCCATGCCGTATTACATGTTGTAATAAGGCACGCAACGTCCTTTTGGCGTGGTGGTGCTGGCGGTGGAACTGCCTCTTCACCGCTGACCGCCAGCACGATTGGTGTTGGAATTCTGCCCGATTTTGGTCAGAATTCCGAAATCAGCCATAATAGGGCAGTCTTAAGACTGCCGCGGTCTTTCGGCACCCACGACTTACGGCGGTCTTACGAAAAAACCGCCAAGATCGTAATGAGGGCCATAGTGTCTGGTAAAGGTGTGAACAGATCTCTAGGTTGCTGCCTTGCACATATCAGATACTGGAATATTTCCCCATCATGCAGCAGTAAGTTTTGTTAAATTTCTGGTAGCACAGGAGCATGCAAGCAACTATCTATCTAGATAAAGATTGTTTGGATGTATCAAAACCTGTCTGCAATATACCATAGTTTATAAACAATCTATAAAAAATTGTTTGACCATTCTCAAGTCCTTAATTTTGTCCAGATAAAACTTTAACACCCTTTTCACATTAAGAGTGTGGAAGGACCTTTCTGTTGGAGAGAAGAGATTATAATCATAGTTAGGTAAAGTAATAATTTAATTGACATGAAAGTCTGATACCACTTTAGGGAGGAATTTGGGTATGTTTTCATCACTACCCTATTACTGTGAATAATTGTGAAAGGCTTGTGAGAGGAAAGAGGCTGAATTCCACTAACCCTGCATGCAGAGGCTATAGAGACAAGGAAAAAAACTTTCCATAATAAGGGGGTCATTCTAACCCTGGCGGTCCAAGATCGCCAGGGCTAAAATGACGGGGGCACCGCCAACAGGCTGGCGGTGCCCCGCTGATCATTCTGACCGCGGCGGTTCGGCCGCGGTCAGAAGTGGAAAACCGGCGGTCTCCCTCCGGTTTTCCGCTGCCCAAATGAATCCTCCATGGAGGATTCTGACACCCCATACCGCCATCCTGTTCCTGGCGGTTCTCCCGCCAGGAACAGGATGGCGGTATGGGGTGTCGCAGGGCCCCTGGGGGCCCCTGCAGTGCCCATGCCAATGGCATGGGCACTGCAGGGGCCCCCATAAGAGGGCCCCAAAAAGAATTTCAGTGTCTGCTTTGCAGACACTGAAATTCGCGACGGGTGCAACTGCACCCGTCGCACCTTCCCACTCCGCCGGCTCAATTCTGAGCCGGCGTCCTCGTGGGAAGGGTGTTTTGCACTGGGCTGGCGGGCGGCCTTTTGGCAGTCGCCCGCCAGCCCAGTGCAAAACCCAAAATACCCTCAGCGGTCTTTCGACCGCAGAGCGGTATTTTGGAGGGGGAAGTCTGGCGGGCGGCCTCCGCCGCCTGCCAGACTTAGAATCACCCCCTAAGTGTTGTAGGAACTCTTATGCATAGGCTAAAATGGATGGCCCATGAAATTTGAAAGGATTATATTCAACTTGCATCGAGGTGAAGATATCATCATGGGGGAATAAACTTTCTTTATGCATTCAGGAAAATCCTTAACTACAATAATTTTAAAACGTAAATTTGCAAATTACATTTTCTGTAGACTATGTACTAGAGGACAATTGCAGCTAAGTTTTAGCCAAATGTTTCAAATTGTTTGAACATCTTATAAGGATCTTCTGGAAGGTACTAATGTCATCCAAAGGAGATATTCATGCTGGACGAGAGTCTATAAGAGTAGGTGAATAATGACCTTGACTGGGATATGGATTCCCATCTACATTTTGAACAAGACCATCTGGGAGACCATGCACAGTATCTGTGACCATTATACCTTGACTTTAACCTAGACCTTTGCCGAGCTCTGATATATGAGAAACAAGATATGGAATACCTTGTTAGAGGTGTCTTTGGTGCAGGCGTTTGTGGGGGCTAAGAAGACATGGCTGAAGGAATGTTTGCAGGAATTATCAGTGGAAGCAGAGAAGGAGGTGCCTTTGCAAGTGGCTGGGAAGGTGGCTTTACAGTAGGTGAAGAAGAAGAATCTTGTATGAGGACTTGAGGAGCTAATCTGGAAGGTAAATAAGCCCTGCCCTGGAGTACTTAGAATCTGATTTGGAGGGAAGCCTGCATGCTTTCAGCATAAGAGTGCCATGATGCGAACCATGTCACGAGGTTGATGAATCCATCGACATCAATGACCTCTTTTACCTCAACATCATATGAGTCAACTTCATCCGAGCCCTGCAAGACAATCAAGTAGCTGTTGCACCCCTTTTCATTGTCAATGTCCTCAATGTTAACAAAGACATTGTTTCTCACCTTGCCTTCTCTTTTTTAATCTCTGAACCGCGGTGTCCGTGGGAGGGCAACATAGGGACACTAGTAAAGGAAGAGGCTGCTCTTTGCGCTTTGGGTGTCTATCCATCCGGGGATTCTTGTCTTTTTCACCTTTCTTCTTGACTATACAGGGAAATCCTCTTACGCTGTCTCAGGGTACACATGGAGAGTGATCTATTGTGAAATCTTCTGGGCTTATGAGAATCTGGCAAACAAAGATTATATATACGTGAGGGTCTGTTTTGCCCATTCTCCCGCCACAATCGGGGCAGTTTACAAAAAGAGGTAGTAAGCTGCACAAAAGGAAAACATTTCCAATCAGAAAATTACAGAAACATACTCTCCAGCTTAAAGGACGCTGAGTAAATCACTATTAAAATGGTTCTGAAGTGGTTATAGGAGTTTTAAAGAAACGCTAAGCTCACTGCTCAAACACCTTGTCTGCAGAATCCAGACAAAACAGAACTCTGCCAACTACATGGCAAGATGGTACACTGGAGGTTGGGTGCCTCTACAGGCACAGTGTTCCATTGTCTTTCCTACGTGCTGCAGCCTATACAGATACATTTCCTTACTCTTACCTATTGTTCACTTTAAAAGACGACAAAAAGGCTTTATGAAGGATATTTTTAAAATGTCACTTTTCTTTCTTTTAGTGACCTTTTTATGGCTCTATATAATGTATTACATTGTAGGAAAGTGCCTCATTAGACATGGTCACCTCCCTCACACAGTTTGCCTGGTTTCTGGTGCAATTTCGACTGAAAGTGCACTGGGTCCCTGCTGAACAGGTCCCCAGTGCCATATCTCTTGTCCTAAAACTGCACAGTCGTTTTTCCCAATTGGCAAACCTTTAGTTGCCACTGTAAGTCCCTAGTATATAGTACCACTGGTACCTAGGGCATGGGGTACTAAAGGAAGGCCCCTGAGGGCTTCAGCACAGACTGTGCCACCCTCAGGGACCCTCTCACCTAAGAGCACATAGTGCTCTCTTTGCAGACTGCGTGTCTTGGTGTAGACCCAAAATGAAAACACAACATGGCACACAGCCTATGTGCCCTGTCCCCTTACACTGCATGCGATATATGTAAGTCCCCCATCTGGCAGGTCATCCAGCCCTAAGGGTAGGGTGCATTATATTATATGTGAGGGCATACCTGCATGAGCAAATATGTCCCCGCTATGTGTTTTTTGATTCTCAGACACTGTAAGTGAACAGTGAATCCATTTTAAGTATGTGTGCTGGACACTGGTCACTACGAGTTCCCCAGCTACATAATGGCTTCACTGACCATAGGTTTGTTTGGTATCAAACATCTCATATTATTAAATAATCTTTGAATTCAGTGATGGATTTGTTAATACATGCACTCAGCGGACCCCTTAGAGGTGCCCCCCGAAAACCTACCCACTCCTAGCGTGGGCACTGACTGGTCCAAACCAGTACAGCCACCTTAGGCAAAGTTCTGGCCCCCTTGGGTGACAGGCAATGCTCTTGAGGGCTTAGAGCAAAGGTCTACTCTGGGCAGAGGTGTGACATCCTCTCCCAGGCAGGATGGACATTCCAGGGCGGGGAGCTTCAAAGCCTTTCAGCCTTTGAAATGCCACTCAGGCCTCTCCAAATGGTGGAGGATGTTGACACCCCAGTTCCTGACCCCACTTTTGGCAGCAGGACTGGAGGGGAAAATAATTATATTAGTAGGGGTGCCCACTTCATGCCAGTCCTGCCTCTAGGGTTCATGAGCTGAAGTGGACACTACTTTTTAAATTCGTCCTTCTTGCATGGAAGGAATTAGGCCAATAGGGTTAGGGCTATGCTATTTCCCAAAGGAAGTGGTCATAGAAAGAGTGTAATCACCTTAAAGCTCATAGGCTACCCCCTGGCACTCCGTGTAACGCCCCTAAATTTAGTATTTAGAGGGCATCCCTGAACCCTAGAATCAGTTTCTTGCAACCTCAGTGAAGGCACCAACTGACTTGGCCCCACCCCTACCGGCCTGTCTGCAGCCTTCAAAGAAACCTGTACTCAGAAGAGGACCATCTTGCAGCCCCAAAACCTCCAAAGCTTTGGGAGGGCTGTCTGCCTCAAAAAATACCAAGAACTCCGCTGACCTGTCCAGAAGAAACCATCATCAAAAAGAGAAAGTCTGCCTGAGGAACTGGAAAACCAGACACCAGAAGTGACCATTGCACCCGATGCCCCTAGCCAGAGTCCAAGTGGCCCACCCGTCCAGTGAAGGTTACCCGGTGCTTCTGACCAAGAGCCATCATGGGCTGATCCTTGCCGGACTCCCCAACGACGCCTGCAGCCTAAATCTGAGGGCTTTCCCCGACCGTGACCTGCCTAATAAGCTGATTCCGACGACTAAAGACACCTCTGCACCCGGAGCCCCTGGGCCTTGGGGAGCTGAACCGTCGGTGTCTCTATGACCCCTGACATCTCAGCTTGTCTGGGCAGCTGTGGGTTGACCTCTCCCAGGCTCCTGGCCAGAGCCTGCAGTCCGTTTCTGGAACTCATCTTCTCCATTGAATAACATTGGGTGCCCAACGCTGTATTGGCACTCTGCACCCTGCCGCCCCATACCGTTGAGAGTGTAAGTTTGGTGCTGCTTTGTGGTTCCCCTTGTACTTACCTCAACTCCAGGAGATCGACCCCAGACCCTGCTTTTTCCACCTGTGGGTAGTGCTTCAGCAGATACCCCTCTCTCCATTTGATAGCATTGGACACCTGATGCTGTGTTGGCACTCTGACCCCGGCCACCCCTGTGCTGCTGAGGGTGTGAGTTTGGTGCTTCCTTTTGGCCCCGACAGTGCTCGCCTCAACCCTTGAGAACAACCTCTGCCACCACTGGCATTTACCTGGGAGCAGCACGTTGACTCCCCCCAGTCTCCATTGACTGACGTTGGGCTCTGACTTTGAGCTCTGCACCCAGTCGCCCTGGCGCTGCTGTGGGTGCACCCTTTGTACCAACCTGAACCTTCCCCAGTGCTAGCCTAAAGCCCTGATGACTGGGACTATAAGTCGTGTACTTACCTGCAAAACTTCATCATTGTTTCTCCCCTACAGGGTAACATTGAAGAACTCTGAAAATTGCAAAAGTGTAGAATTTTGAAACAACAAAGTATTTTTAATTTTAAAACTGCTTACCTTATAGCGAAGTTCTTTGTTTCAAAGCATATACAAAAACGACTGTTATTTTTCTAAATTGACCCCAGATTCATTCTTTGAGTGTGTGTCTCATGTATTGCCTCTATGAATACAACAAATGCTTAACACAACTCATTGATAAGCCTAGCTGCTCACACACACTACTACAAATAGAGCTATAGACCTATCTATTTCTGTCTCTGCACATCTTTGGGGATCCACTGGATTCTCTGCACAGTATACTTCATTTTAGTACACTATGTAGAGAGCCAGCTTCCTACTTTGGTGAAACAGCCGTGGGGTCTACAACTTTGCATTTGTTGATACCACTTCGTCAACAGGTGACTACACAAGTAAATCCCCAAAAAATGCCTTTAGTTAATTTGCATTTTTGAACTGAGCTTTTTTCTTAATTTCTAAAAGTGACTGTTGGGGCCCTGGTTAGGTCCCTGTAGCTTAACAGTAAAAACTTAAAAGCTTACTTTAGTCAGGACTGCAAGAAATTGTGTTAGGGTTTTTCTTTAGCTCAAAAAGGACCCCACTATTAGTAAAATAATGAGTACCTCAGAGGACAAGGTTGTGTCTCTCAACATCCCCCTTTACCTTTTCTTTATCCCTCAAAAATCTGAGGGCCCTCTGTAAAGTAATCAAAACGATCAAAACAGGCTCAAACCCTACCAGTGCACAACTCCAGACTTTCTGGCAGAGTATGACCTGGCCCATCATTCTGAGGCCACTGATCTGAAAACTCAAGATGCCCTCTTAGAGAAATTGGTTAAAAGACTGGAACTGGAAGACAGAATCTTAGCCATAGAGAGGGAAAGAAAGGAAATGGGTTCAGCAGCCATGAAAGGTAGAAGCAACTTAATAACTAGAGATAGAGTAGAGCACTTTGACCCTAAAATTCCCAAAGGGATTGTCCTCAAATATGAGGAAGGTGATGCTGTCACCAAATCGTTCACAGCCTATGAGGGGGCCTGTGGTTCCAAAAGAATTAAGAAAGAGTACTGAAGAACTCTCCTTTGGGAGCTGTTCTAAGGAAAGTGTGGGGATAGACTCCTTACACTGAATGAGGCTGATGCAGCCTCATATGATCTCATGAAGGCTACCCTGATTGAGGAATTTGGGTTGACTCCTGAGGAATACAGCATCAAATTCAGGGAGACTCGAAATACCCAGAATCAGTCCTGGGTTGAATTTGTGGACTTTTCAGTGAGAACACTAGGTGGCTGGTTAGAGGGTAACAATGTGCATGATTATAAAGGGCTGTACAATTTAGTAATGAAAGAGCATCTGTTGAGTAATTGTGTTCAGGAAAAGTTTCACCAGTACCTGGTAGACCTAGGTCCACGTTCTCCTCAGGAACTGGGGAAGAAGGCAGACCACTGGGTCAAAATAAGGGTGACGAAAATTTCCACTGGTGGGGGGGGAGAGGTGGGGGGATGTCCACAAGAAAGAGGCCAAAAAGCTTCCACAAGGGAAACAGGGTAAACAAAACAAGGACAAAAAAAAGAAGTTCTCTAAAGGCCCCAAAAAACCTGCACAGAAGGGTGAGCCCCGAGACCCTTCCCCACCCAAGGGTGGGTACAAGGAGAAAAATTGGGATCCCAAGAAGGCTTGGGCCATACCTGTAAAGCTCATGGACACTTGCCTGGAGATCTTAACTGCCCTAACAAAAAGAATGCCTCTAGTGAACCTGCAGTAAAGCAGTGGTAAGTCTCCAGATGGGATTCCAAGTAGGCCCTGACCATGTCTGTGAGCTTACTGAAGCACCTTTAGTCTCAGAGGGTGGCGCAGATGAAGCTGGCCTGGCCTTCTGGCTAAGCAGTCTGGAGAAGTACAGACAACAGCCTCATATAAATGGGATTCAAGTTGAAGCACTAGAGACACTGGTACCAGTGTCATCATGGTGACAGTGGATACTAGGGACAGTTTACCTGTCAAGAACAAAATATATGGACAATCTGACCATGTCAAGAAGAGCATCAAAGCTGAAGTCAGCAAGATGCTGGAATTTGGAGTTATTGAGCACTCAGAGAGCCCCTGGGCCAGTTGTGCTAGTCACCAAACCTCATTCCCAGGGTGGAAAGAAAGAGATGAGGTTCTGTGTGGACAATTTGGGAGACTCAATGCAGTGACCAAAACAGATGCCCACCCAATTCCAAGGGCAGATGAACTCATTGACAGATTAGAAGCAGCCAAATATTTGAGTACTTTTGATCTCACATCAAGGTACTGGCAGACCGGCCTGACTCCAGGAGCAGAAGAAAGATCTGCATTCTCCACTCCTCCTGGGCATCATCAGTTCACTGTTATGCCATTTGGTCTGAAGAATGCATTAGCCACCTTCCAGAGGATGGTGAACAAAGTGTTTTCTGGGTTAGAAGACTTTAGTGCAGCATATCTAGATGATATTGAGGTCTTCAGCTCTACCTGGCAGGATCACCTGATCCACCTCAGAAAGGTCAATGAGGCTTTGAAAACTACAGGCCTCACTATCAAGACAAGCCAGTGCCAGATAGGGAGGGGTCAGATTGTACACTTGGGATACCTTGTTGGTGGAGGCCAAGTTCACCCACTCCAAACCAAGATCCAGACTATTCTGGACTGGGTTGCTCCAACACCCCATGCCCAAGCCAGTGCATTCTTTGGCTTTACTGGGTATTGCAGAAGATTTGTGAAGGTCTATGGCACTATTGTGGCACCCCTCGCAGAACTTACCTCCAAAAAGATGCCAAATAATGTAAACTGGACAGTTAGCTGTCAACAGGCTTTTAACACCCTGAAAGAAGCAATGTGCTCTGCACCTGTTCTAAAGGCCCCAGATTACTCTAAGCAGTTCATTGTGCAGACAGATGCCTCTGAACATGGGATAGGAGCAGTACTGTCCCAAATCAATGACGATGAAATTAACCAACCTGTTGCTTTCATTAGCAGAAGGTTACTCCCCAGAGAACAGTGTTGGAGTGTCATTGAGAGGGAAGCCTTTGCTGTGGTTGGTCCCTGAAGAAGCTGAGACCAAACTTGTTTGGTTCTCACTTCCTAGTTCAAACTGACCACAGGCCTCTTAGATGGCTAATGCAAATGAAAGGTGAAAACCCCAAACTGTTAAAAGGTTCCATCTCCCTACAGGGAATGGACTTTACAGTGGAACACAGACCTGGGACTGACCATGCAAATGCAGGTGGCCTTTCTAGGGTCTTCCACTTAGAAGAAGAAGACTTCCCTGGGAAGGGTTAGCTTCATCCTATTTCATTTGGGAGGGGGTCATGTAGGAAAGTGCCTCTTTAGATATGGTCACCCCCACTCCACACTTTTTGTCTGGCTTCTGGTGCAATTTCGACTGAAAGTGCACTGGGTCCCTGATAAAAAGGCCCCCAGTGCCACATTTCCTTCCCTAAAACTGCACAGTTGTTTTTCCCAATTGCTAAACCCTTAGTTGCCACTGTAAGTCTCTAGTCCAGTGGTTCCCAATCTGTGCGCCGCGGCTCGCTGGTGCGCCATCAAAACTAGCCAGGGGCGCCGCACACAGTTTGGGAACCACTGAGCTATTTATAGCCCTTGGGCCAGTTCGTACAAAATAAAACTACTCAGTTGTAGCAGCTCTTTTTTAATTTTGTCCTTGAGCGCCCTCTGGTGGTTAAACACAACTAAAGGGATTCTACATTTCACAATATTTAAACAGTTATGTTATAACTACATAAAAATGAGACCTGCCCATTTTACTAGGGTTACCGTCAACCAATATTTTCCCCTTACTAAAAAACCCTATGCATGCTGTAATTAAACAACTGTTACATTTTTATTTTTTACAGTTATATATAGAATTACAATACCTTCATTGGCGTCAACCCAATTCTTTTCAGGGAGAAAAATGGATGTACTCCCTAGGCCAGGCTTACATCCCCCACCCGCCAACAAAAAGTAACATAATGGGGAGCCGCAGCCAGTGGCCAATAGATCAAGGGAGCCGTGGGTCGAAAATGTTTGGGAACCACTGCTCTAGTCAATGGTACCCCTGCTACCTAGGGCATGGGGTACTAAAGGAAGGCCCCCAAGGGCTGCAGCACAGATTGTGCCACCCTCAGCGACCCTCTCACCTAAGTGCGCACAGTGCTGCCTGTCTTGATGCAAACCCAAAATGAAAACATGACATGGCACACAGCCTGTGTGGCCTGTCCCTTTACACTGCATGCAATATAGGTAAGTCACCCTGTAGCAGGCCTTCCAGTTCTAAAGGCAGGGTGTATTATATTACATGTGACATAGTAAGTGAACAGTAAAGCCATTTTAAGTACATGTGCTGGCCACTGGTCACTACGATTTCGACAGGTATATGACAGCTTCACTGACCATAGGGATGTTTGGTGTCAAACATCTCATATTAATAAACCCTCACTGAATCCAGTGATGGATCTATTAATGCATGCTCTCAGAAAACACCTTAGAGGTGCCCCCTGCAAAACCTACCTACTCCTGGGCACTGATTGGTCCAAACCAGTGCAGCCACCTTATACAAAGTTCTGGCCCCCTGAGGTGAGAGCCAATGGAGCCAATGCTCTTGAGGGCTCAGAACAAAGGCCTGCTCTCGGCAGAGATGTAACCCAGGCAGGATGGACATTCCTGGGCGGGGAGCTTCAAAGCCCTTGCCACCTTTCAAATGCAACTGAGGCCTCTCTAAATGGTGTAGGAGGTCGAACCCCAGTTCCTGACACCAATTTTTGTGGCAGGACTGGCAAGAAAATTAAGTAAATTAGTAGGAGTGCCCCCTTCATGCCAGTCCCACCCCTACAGTGGACGAGCTGAAGTGGACACTACTTTTAAATTCCTCCATCTTGGATGGAAAGAATTAGGCCAATAGGGTTAGGGGTATGCCACATCCCAAATGAAGTGGTCATAGAAAGGGTGTAGTCACCCTCAAGGTGAGTAGCCCATTGGCTACCACCTGGCACTCCCTGTAACACCCCTAAATTCAGTATTTAGAGGGCACCCCTGAACCCTAGAATCAATTTCTTGCAACCTAAGAAGAGTCAGACTTGTCACCAACAGAGAAGACTGAAGACACCAACTGACTTGGACCCAGCCCTACCGGCCTATCTGCAGCCTTCAAAGAAACCTGCACCCAGAAGACAACCATCCTTCAGCCCAATGATCTCCAAAGCCTTGAGAGACAGCCTGCCATTGAAAAAGACCAAGAGCTCCCATGGACAGCGTACTTGTCCAGAAGAAACCATCTTCAAAGAAGAGGAAGCCTGCCTGAGGAATAGTAAAACCCGACAGCAGAACTGACCACTGCACCTGACGCCCCTGGCCAGAGTGCAAGTGGCCCACCCATCCAGTGAAGGTTCCCCGATGCTTCTGACCAAAAGTTCACTGTCGGCTGACCCCTACCGGACTCCCCAGCAATGCCTGCAGCCTAAATCTGAGGGCTCCCCCCTGACCCCAACCTGCCTGGTAAGCTGATTCTGACCCCTAAAGACACCCCTGCACCCGGAGCCCCTGGGCCTTAGGGAGCGGAACCGTCGGGGTTCCTAAGACCCCTGGCATCTCAGCTTACCTGGACAGCTGTGAGTTGACCTCTCCCGGCGTCCTGGCCAGAGCCTGCAGTCCGTTTCTGAAAGTCATCTCCTCCATTGAATGACAGCGGGTGCCGTGTTGGCACGCCGCTGTGCCGCTGAGCATGTAAGTTTGGTGCTGCCTTGTGACCCCCCTAGTACTTACCTCAGCTCCAGTAGATAGACCCCTTACTCCACTTTACTCACCTGTGAGCAGCTCTGCAACGGATACCCCCTGACCCCACTGAATAGCATTGGATAGCACCCTGCTGCCCCTGTGCTGCTCAGGGTGTGAGTTTGGTGCTGCTTTTTGACCCCACCCCCGGTGCTCACCTCAACCCCCGGAGACCAACCTCTGTCACCGCTGGTACTTACCTGGGAGCAGCGCATCAACTTCCAACCAAAGTCTCCATTGACTAACATTGGGCACCAGCTCTGACTTTGACCTCTACACCCAGTTCCCACCAAGCCACTGTGGGTGCATCCTTGGTACCTACCTGAACCTTGCCCGGTGCTAGCCTAAAGCCCTGAAGACTGGGACCGTAAGTCGTGTACTTACCTGCGAAACTGCATAATTGTTTTCCCCTTATAGGGTAACATTGAACAACTGTGAAAATTGCATGTGTAAATTTTTGAAACAGCAAAGTATTTTTAATTTAAAAACTGCTTACCGTATAACAAAGTTCTTTGGTTCATAGCACATATAAAAGCGACTGTTATTTTTCTAAATTTGTCCTGTATTTATTCTTTGAGTGCGTGTCTCATTTATTGCCTCTGTGAGTACTGCAAATGCTTAACACGACTCCTTGAGCCTCCTTGAGCCTAGCTGCTCACCCACACTACCACAAATAGAGCTCTATACCTATCTATTTCTGCCTCTGCACATCTTTGGGGACCAACTGGACTCTTTGTACAGTGTACTTCATTTTAGTACACTATGTAGAGAGCCAGCTACCTACATCCATCATTTAAAATAAATTAAAGGAATTGGCAATAGAGCCTATTTTAAGCTGCAAAATTAGGCTTTTGTGTCACGTACTTCCTGTGCTTTCTGAAGTAAGGTGAAGATACTACACAAAATGTGACTTTGGCACAAGTGCTTTGGGATCTGGTAGGGATTACTCAGTGCTTATAATTATCAATGGAGATCCCTTGAAGGAGAAGTGGGTGTGCCACAGGAGTGAAGTGAGAAAGGAAATGCCAACAGACGTGCCAGTGCTGGGAGTGCAGTGTTATTCAGTTTGTGGTTTGTTTATTCAGTAGGGAAGGTATGGAGGTGGGGATTTGAAATTGGGAGAATAAAGGAAACAGTTTCATCTAGATGTTCTTAAACAGGGACATAATCCTAAACACATCTGTTCACAGTCCAGACGCTCAATGTTAAAAAGCTTAATGCTGAGGCTAAAAGATGAAGGGTTTGCACATTCCTGAATAAGAAGGGAGTGAAGGTGGTGCCATTGCCAGAAAACCATTGATAGAAGTGGGGACAGTTACTACAAGAATGTATGCTAGCCAGTTGCACTAGAGCACCAGAAAAAAACAAAAGTTCCTTATTAGGTTCAGTTATATGTGCCAGAAACTGTCCTTGACAAGGAGATTAGATAAGTCCTGGTCGTAGGCACATGTGGAATGCTGGTGATGAAGTTTGCAGTACTTTATGACCCCATTCAAGAAAAGCATTTGTTCCTGCTGTGGCAGTTATGTACACTTGCAGGGTTTGCAGAATCTATTTAGTTGTGGCAGGGGATTTCAACCAAGGTTTGCACCCACTCATAGATAGTTGAGGGGGTAGCATGGCTTCAACCAGGGTGAGGAACACTAAATTTAGGGAAGCACTGAGGTGTTACAGAATGATAGACATCTAGAGGAAGGCCCACCTGGTGGAGAAAGATTACACATTTTATTCCTATGTCCACTGATTATGCTCAAGAACTGACCACATTTTTGCATCAAAAAGCACAGTGGGGGAAAAACCCGGAACTTCTGTTGAGCCAATCACAATTTTTGAACAAACATATCTGTTGGTCATCACCTTGACTGGAAGTCTAGAGAAGATCCAATACATCAATGGTGAAGATGACTGTAAGCCATGGAGGTAGATCTGAGATGGAAGTTGGTATTAATGACAGCAAACAGAAAAGAAAAAGAGTTCAACTGTAAGAAAGTATGCAAAAGAAGCTGAAGCAGGCAGCAGCAGCCGTCAAATCTTCTGGGGCTAGGAAAGACCATGGTGAGTTCTGGGAAATGACTGAATGCAATACTGGTCAGTTAGTTTGTAGAAGACACTGCTTTAATTAAGGCAGAGATTTCAAGAAAATGTGGACAAGACACAGCAACTGTTGACGACTAGACCCATGGCAAAGTTTAGTAAGAGTGACAGTCGAGCCACGTATACCCTGGGGGTGTCATATATGACGAACGGCACAAGGCAGCACTCTTTCGGGACATCTTTGCAGTCCATAGGAATTTGGACAGTTGATCAAGCACTTGAAGTCCAACAAAGCACTGTCTGTGGATGGAATCCGAGGTAAATTCTACAGAAAACCTCTGAGGTGCGCACCCCTGTGGGCCTCTGTACGTGTTCCCAGTGGGCAAATGCCTCTGTAGGTACTTGTAAATGAAGATGGTCTAGAAACACAATTTTATTTGGCACGTTTTCATGCTGCCTTCATTTACATGAATGGTTCAAGTGCTTAACAAAAGTGTGGAAACCGTAATCCATATCATGGTGGTGGGGTCAAAGTCTTAACTAAAAAGAACCAAATATTCTGTCTTGCTGTTTTTTTTAACATGCAGATAACTGCATATAAAAATGCACAAACCTTAAAGGCAAAATAAATTCAAGTTAAACTCATCAATGCAAAATGCTAGCTTTTATATTATGAAACAACAGCTAGTTAATGTGATCACTGCAGATGTCTGAATGTGTGAGCAGAGAGACCGGTGCAGTACCACTGAGGCCCAGGGGTGTGAGCTGCCAAATAAACACCAACTCACAACATGGGGGAGCTACTTTTCTGAAAAGAACAGAGTGTTTCAAGATTGGAGTGATGGCTGGTAAGGTGGGGAGGGGTGAAAGAGGCAGAGGACACAGCCTGCTACTCAGGGCTCAGCTATCATTAGTGCAGCAAGTGCAGTAGCATTGGGGCCAAGGAGAGTAGCAGCCTCACAACACCTCAGTTGTGGGCAGCAGTGTCTTATCTTATGCGCTCTGCCCCATGTGCTCAGATCTGCCTCCCCCACTTCTTGCCATAAAAGTTTGGCGGGCGAGCCGAATTCAAAACACTTTACCTAGGAGGAGCTCAGGGCAAAAAAGCTTGAAGTCCTCTGCTCTAAACAAAACGGATTCTGAGGATGAGTCCTTTTGAGAGACAGCTCAATGGAAACTGTCAGTGACAGGGGCAGACGGAGTGGTCATTCACAAGCATCACAAAGACAAAACAATATAGGGGTCATTACAACCTGTTTTGGAGGAAGCACCGCCAACAGGCTGGCGGTGCTTCCATGGTGGATTACGACCGTGGCGGACGCGCCGCGGTCGCACCACCGGGACCGGCGGTTTTCCGCCACTTTTGTCCCGGCGGATTTAATCACCCAGCCCAGGGGATTACGAGTCCCCCTCCCGCCAGCCTTTTCATGGCAGTTTGAACTGTCATGAAAAGGCTGGCGGAAAGGGGAGTCGTGGGGCCCCCTGCCACGGCCCCATGGAGCTTTTCAGACAGTGCAGACAGTGAAAAGTGTGATGGGTGCAACTGCACCCGTTGCACAGCCGCAACACCGCCGGCTCCATTTGGAGCCGGCTCCCGTGTTGCGGCCGAGATCCCCAGGTTTCCGCCCGCCGGCCCAGCGGGGATCTCGTAATAGACCCCGCGGGAGGGCGGCCGCATTGCCGGCCGCCCTGCGGTTCAACCTTGGCAGATTGTAATGAGGGCCTCTGTGCCAAGCCTACCACACTCCTACATTTTGAAAGTAATATCTACATAAAAATGCTTCAAAAGTGCTCACAAAACAGGTGGGCTTTGTCAATGATAGGCAAATACCAGGCAAACCTTGTCCTTAAGGTTATTAAAAGACATAAAACGCAGTAATGATCTCAGAAGGGCAATGTTGAGGTTTGACTTAGACAAGGGAAACATTTCCATAATAATGGTGAGCTACCAGGAACTGGAGGAGAGGATGGTAAATGGGGTCTACTGATGCAGTTTCATTTATTTGGGGGCACAGATCAGGGATGCTGGCTCTCGCTTTTGTTCTTTTTGGCTACGGAATCACTACGATACAAGTGAAAACACTTGATTGTGGTAAGGGGACTTAAATTATGTTTTGAGGAACACAAACACTTGCTACTTGCGGATAACGGGATGTCCTTCCTTTTTAATTCACTCACCGTTGATTGATGGTAATATTAAAACAAAACAGCATCATCACTGGATTGAACTTTAATTTTAAAAATCTAGGCTATTATCCTTTATTATGAATAAGATGGAGGAGGACACTAGATTTCTGGAATGGTCCCAAATGAGGGTTGAGTATGACTTAGTTTGCTGGGATAAATGTGATCCTGGTGCAGAAGGAAAGTGTACAAAGCCAACATCTCAGCATTGTGGAAAGCTATAAGATCTGACCAGCAGAGGTGATGTCGCTTGGTAGGGCCAAGAGGCTGCAATCAAAAAGTCTGTCATACCTTATCTACTCTATGGTTGTAAGCCCTACTCATCGGCAGAGAAAAGAGGGTCTTAGAATGCTCCCAACAGGACATGCTGAATTTGTTTAGGCTAAGTGGCTCTCGAACACTCGCAATTTCTTTCCTGGAAGCCCCTCACCACAAAGTGGCCATAGGATTCCCAGACAGAGAAGGTTATTTTGAATTTAGCAGAGGTGGGACATGTGCAAAAATGAGCAGATGTCCAATCAGCCTCTTTTTATAGTGTATACATGTGTAAGCACTGTAAATGGATTAGACAGGACACTGCCAATTTTTGTGGAAGTCCCAGATCAGCCAAACTCTAACCATGCCCTTGTAGTCTGTCAATATAGAGTGGCACAGTTACGTATTATAGTGGAGAGAATCAAATAAGCCTACTCGACATGTTTTGGCTGTCCAAGAGGAGTGTTGTGTGTGGCAGGGATTCTGTGTAATAATAATGCGTGCTACATGCACGGCAGATCAGACTGCATGAAATCATGACTCCATAAGAGAATATGTGGAATAGGTTTAGGGCTAAAAAAGAGGACCAACCATCTGAATGGTAATGATGGCAGTGTGTTTTGGTCGTCATGTGTTCTGTTCAGAAATCCCATGTTTTGTCATACTATTCAAACTAACAGGACAGCAAAGGGAAACTTTTCACATCTCAGATGTGCTGTTTTAACAATGGCTGCAAGACAAAATGACCCTGTAGGGATCACTCTTGGAAGGGAAAAGAGAAGAAGCATTAGCTTTTGATGATTACGTATTCTTCTGCAAAGGGCAAAAGCTTATACATTTCTCCAGCGAAGCAGAAGCCCAGCACGAGTGACCGCTCCGCGCTTCATTAGACACCATTGGAGATAAAAATATATAAGGTCACCAGTGCATCAGAAGGTGTACGCAGAAGGTCTTGTTGTTCAGGGAAGATGCTGAAGGACTGAATTCTGACCCAATGCCATGAAACTATACATGGCATGCCATGACTATGACTGAGGGCCTGATTTACTCCATCACAAATGTAACGGATATCCCGTCCGCAGAATTACGATCCCGTGTTACGATCCCCATAAGATATAATGGGATCGTAATTCGGCAGATGGGATATCCTTCACCTTTGTGATCCAGTATTCCCCTCCGCCAACATCTAAACCAGGCCCTTAGTAAACTAATAAAACCATGTAAGTGAGGTAGCTGACAATATACAGACAATAGGGGCCGGGAACGTACCAACAGGTTAGGAACGTGTGATGAAATATGATGAAGGCCCGTCTAACATTTGCTGTTATTTGCATAGAATCTCCTGAGTTAACATACCTACGGTCATTTTGATTCATATGATGTTATGAAGATGAAGGGACTAACTTACTGTACTACCAGCAAGGACAGACGTTCCTACACAGCATCCAGACGCCGAACACACAAAGGAAAAACAATATACAGTTAGGGAGGTGGAACTGGGAGGGGACGTGACGACAGGCAAGCAGGAGTAAACAAACAAAGAAAGGACAAACCGGGAGGAGAGGGAATAACATTGAAAGAGAGACAATGTTATTGGGATCACTGGACTCGAGCACGATGTCTCATAGCCGTTGGACCACAACACAAGCAGGAGGATTGAGGACGACTAAGGAAAGTGTACACCGGGTATTTACCCAACAGTTTGATGGAAAGGACATAAGCGAAATATCAGAGAGGCAGAGCTCGAGCGGAAGCATCGCAGAGGCCAGTTGGGAAGAGCAACTCCACGCACGGGAGGAGCGCCCTGGCCAGTGGCGGCCCGTCCTTAAGGACAGAGGGACCACCACCCCCCACCCCATGAAGAGTGTCTGTCAGGTCGAACAAAGGTCAGCCTGACAGACACTCTTCATGTTCAGGTCAGGCAGCCAGGAGCAGACATGCACGATTTGCGCAGACTCCTGGCTGCCTGAGCTGAACTTTGCTGGGCTAAGGAGGTCACAGCTCCTACGGGCGTGACCTCCTCGGCCCAGCAAAGGTGCCTCGAAGCCCTACCCTGGGTGACGAGGAAAGCGTCACCAATTGACACTCTCCCTGGGCGCTTCAGGTTTAAGCCCTGAAGCGCCCAGGGCGAGTGTCAATCAGTGACACTTCCTCACAGAGTGGGGTGGGGTCAGCAGTCTCACTGACCCCATCCCACTCTGTGACGAGGCTGGGACTGCTGCCTTCCCTCATTGGCTGACCTAGGGTCAGCCAGTGAGGGAAGGCAGCAGTCCCAACCCTCCTGGGACCTGGAGGCTAAAGGTAAGTGTGTGTGTATGTATGTGTGTTATGTATGTGTGTTATGTTTTACGTTGAATGTTTGGTGCGCGCGTGCATGTTTGAGTGTTATGAGTGTTGTTAATGGATGTGCGTGCGTGCGTGCGTGTGTGTGTGTGTGAAAGAATGAATGTATGTGATCTTGTAAAATGAATGTTTGGTGCGTGGGTGCATGTTTGAATGGAATGAGTGTTGTTAATGGATGTGCGTGCGTGGGTGTGTGAAAGAATGAATGTGTGTGATCTTGTAAAATGAATGTTTGGTGCGTGCGTGCATGTTTGAATGGAATGAGTGTTGTTAATGGATGAGCTTGCGTGTCTGTGTGTGAAAGAATGAGTCTGTGTGTGTGTGTGTGTTTGTGTGTGTGTGTGTGCCCCGCCCGCCCCCCTCCCAAAGCTGCCGGCCGCCACTGGCCATGGCCCTTCCGGGAAGGGTGGTTGTCTCAGCTGCAAAGCTCCTTCTCTGCCACCAACCAGGAGGTTTGCAGCCCAGTCTGATTCTTGGGCAGGGTCTTCTAAAAAAGACTGGAGGGTTTTTTCCCGCTTACAGAGTGGTGCTTGGAGAAGAGAGGTAAAGATAAACCCATTAGCAAGATGAAGCAGGACATGTCTGAATCAAGCTATTTATATAAATGTGGTACGTGAGATATAGAAGAATATAGAAAAGGGAAGATTTCAGTTGACATTAACAGTAGGAACAAGAGAAAGGTGGACTAAGTCAGAGAGTGCTTAATTTGCCGGGGTACCGGCACTTTTTGTTTAGGGCCGGCACTTATTTTTCTGCCTCAAGTACTTACTGTGGGCAAAAGACACATATGGGAAAGCCGGAGGAAGAGAAAAACGAAAAAGCGTCACACAGGGAGAAAGCAACAATCTGCAAGAGTGAGCTGGAGGGGCAGGGAGTGGCCGTAAATGCATTAAAGAGGTCCGAGATGGTTTCAGGACTATGCTGCCTCAGTATCCAGCACCTTTAATTGCAGCAGCCGCGTGTTTCAGAGAAGAGCCTGGGCACCGGCAAGTTTTTTATTTACAAATTAAGCACTGGACAGAGAGGGAGCCAACCGAAAGAAAAGAAAACAAGGAAAGATAAAAATAGAAAGACAAAGTGGGGAGAATACAAAATAGGGAGAAGAAGAGACAGAGATATAGTAAAGAAGTTGCTTACCTGATTGGTGTAATTTTCCTTTTTTTGAGGGACACCAGTTCCCGGGAGAGGATATCAGGCGCCAGGACCAAGAACATGAATACTACGAAATGAAAGAAAGGAAGGAAACAAGGAAGTATTAAAGACCGACCTATGATTAAAGAAAATATGAACTTACAAACCTACTTGTATATCAAAGACGGTAGAGATAAAGGATATTAGTAGCTATATAAAATGAAAACACCCTAGCATTTTAAAACATATTGTATTTGTCTGACCTTGTAGTGGGCAAAACCCCTTCTGATCTGCAGACTAAGACTATGAAATAAATCAAATTAGAGCGGTGTGGGTGTGAATACTATAGGAAAGTACCCTCTTTCTTGGCATGGTTACCCCCATTTTCTGTCTGATGTCAGTGTGCTTGACTGTGTTCACTGGGGTCTGCTTATCAGGACCCTAGTGATTATGCTCTCTCACCTCTAAATGTGGTTGTTACCTACAATTAACACTGTATTTTACATACAACTGGCATACTGGTGCCCCCTTAGGAGTCCCTAGCATATGGTACCTAGGTAATCAGGGCATTGGGGTTCCAGGGGATCCCTATGGGCTGCAACATATATTTTGCCACTCACAGAGAGCCCATGCCAAGGCTTCTGCAGGGCTGCTATTGCAGCCTGCGTGAAAAGGTGCAAGCACCCTTTCACTGCCATTTACACTGCACCAGGTCACTTATAAGTCACCCCTGTGGCAGGCCCTCCAGCCCTGAGGGCAGGGTGCAAAGTACCTGTGTGTGAGGGCACCCCTGCACTAGCAGAGGTGCCCCCACAAACTCCAGGACCATTTTTCTGGACTTCGTGAGTGCGGAGACGACATTTTACGCATGTACTGGACATAGATCACTATCTATGTCCAGCTACATAATGGTAATTCCGAACATAGGCATGTTTGGTATCAAACATGTTGGAATCATACCCCAAGGCTTTTGCAAGCATTGATTGTATGATTTATTGCCCTCTGTGGCCCTCTAGAGGACTGACAGTATTGCCATTTCAGCCTTCTCAGGGTTTCCAGGCAGCCCAAGCTGCTGCCACCTCCCAGACAGGTTTCTGCGCTCCTCTTGCTTGAGAAGCTCCAGCCCAGGAAGGCAGAACAAACGATTTTCTTTGGGAGAGGGGTGTTACACCCTCTCTTTTTGGAATTAGATGTTACAGGCTTGGGAGGGGTAGCCTCCCCAAGCCACTTGCAATACTTTGAAGGCCATATTAGATGCCTTCCTTGCATAAACTAGTCTACACCGGTTCAGGGTCCCCCAGTCCCTGCTCTGGCACGAAACTGGACAAAGGAAAGGGGAGTGACCCAGGGGTGGTGCACAGAGCTCCTCCAAAGTGGCCCTGGGTTTTGCCATCTTGGATTCCAAGTTGGCAGGGAACTCTGGGAGCACCTGAGTGGCCAATGCCAGCAGGTGACGTCAGAGCCCTCCCCTGATAGGTGCCTACCTGATTAGGTGACCAATCCCCCTTTCAGGCCTATTTAGGGTCTCTCCTTTGGGGGGTTCTTCAGATTCAGATTGCAAGCCTCCAGCAGGAATCTTCTGCACTCTCCACTTCGACTTCTCACTGAAGAAACTGCATTTGGACCCTCCAGGAACTCTACAAGCTGCAACAAAGAAGCAATACGCCATCTGCAGCATTCTATCTTCAGCTCCTGCCAGCAACTGCAATTGTTTCCCAGTTGTGCATCCTCTGAGGACAGCCAACCTTCAGCCTGCACCAGAAGAGCAAAGGAATCTCCCCTGGGGTGAAGGAGTCACTCCCCTGCTTCAGCAGGCACAGACTGCAACTACGACCAGCTGCTTGGATCCCCTCTCCTGAGGAGCTACATGGATCCTGCATCACTTGTCATGGACTGAAGTGGTCCCAACGGTCCTGGCGTCCTACTGTCCAACTTTGGTGGAGGTAAGAGCCTGCCTCCCCACACAAGAGAGTACACCCTTGCACCATGTTTTGCAGCTGCCAAGGCTTGTTGGCTTCCTTCCACAAAGTTCTTTGTGCTTCTTGCAGTTCCGGACCCCAGCACTCTATCTTGTGATGCACAGCTTCCTGAATGGTTCGCCGGCGATGTTGAGCGTTTGTGGTAGTTCTGCGTGGGCCTCTTTTGCATCTTCCTTGTCCCCATGCTGTGGGACTCCTGTGCACGCTGCCTGGCCTTCTGTGGGCTTTCTGAGTTGTAGAGAGTCCCCTGTGACTCACTCTCCTGGGTAGAGTCCACCTGGTCCTTTCTGGTCACGGGCAGCGTCTTTTTCCACTAACCGCAAGCTTCGCATGTGCCAAGACTTGTTGGCAGACTCTAGCAACACAAACCAGACTGCCATCCTCCATCTGGCGTGGGACATAACTTGCACCAACCAGGAACCCAACTCCGTCTTCTTGGGTGTAGTACTGACTGTTCTTCTTCACCGGTGGTTCTTCTTTTGCACCTTCATCCGGGTCAGCAGGGGCTCCTGTTCTCCCTAGACTCTTCTGTGCTTCTTGGATTTGGTCCCCTTCTCCCACAGGTCCTCAGGTCCAAGAATCCACTGTGGTGTCTTGCAGTCTCTTCTGCTTCTTGCAGAATCCTTCTTTTTGTTTCTGTGTGTGTTCTGGGAAAGTTACTGTGATTTACTCCTGCTTTCCTGGGCACTGGGGTGGGTTCTAGTACTTACCTTTGGGGTTTTCTAGTACTCCCAACTCCCCTCTACACACAACACTAGCCTAGGTGGGAAACCGACCTTCGCATTCCACTTTCTTAGTATATGGTTTGTGTTCCCCCTAGGTCCATCTCCAACTATTGTGATTTTCACAAATTGCACTTTTTTCTAATTTTTTTTTGCCTATGTCTGCATACTAGTGTACATAAGTTGTGTATTACTTACCTCCTAAGGGAGTATAGTCTCTATGGTATTTTGGTATTTGTGTCACCAAAATAAAGTACCTTTATTTTTTAACACACTGAGGCCCATATTTATACTTTTTGACACAAACCAGCGCTGGCGCTGGTTTGCGTCAAAAAATTTACAGCCGGCTAATGTCATTCCTACGCACCAGGCGTGCGCCTTATTTAAGGATCAACATTAGCCGGCGTAGGAAAAAATGGGGGTTGTGCGTCAAAAAATGGTGCAAGTCAGGTTTGAGTCAAAAATCATGGCTCAAACCGGACTTGCGCCATTTTTTGACGCACAACCCGCATTGAAATGACTCCTGTCTTAGCAAGGCGTTTTCCCGCATCCAAAAAATTACGTACACAGAGGATTTGTGACATCCGTGGGGTCGGGCGTCATAGTATAAATATAGGGCAAGGTTTGAGCTGAATGTGCGTCAAAATGTTTGATGCACATTCGTCGCAAACAGAGTATAAAGATGCCCCTGAGTGTTTTCTTTCATGTGTGTGAGTACTGTGTGGCTACAGTGATATTGCATGAGCTTTGCATGTCTCCTAGATAAGCCTTAGCTGCTCATCCACAGCTACCTCTAGAGAGCCTGGCTTCTACACACTGCCTATATTTCACTAATAAGGGATAACTGGACCTGGTATAAGGTGTAAGTACCATGGGCACCCACTACAAACCAGGCCAGCCTCCTACATTGCTGATGCAGCGGTGAGATAAGTACTTGCAATTGCCGTATCACTCTGTCACTTGGTGCTTTACACAGGAAAGAACACTCTGTACCTAGAGGTATACATTATACCTAGTACAGGGATCTAGTCTCTCCCTTTCTCTCCAATAGACTAGAGGTTACGTAGGTTAGGGACACCCTACACCAACCTAACACACACACCACTTCTGCAGCTGGACTTAGCTCTACGGTCATGGACTCTCCCTATGAGGGCATGACCTTCAAGGAATTGAAGGGGCTTTGTTCAGAGAGGGAGCTGGACATGGGGAAGAACCATAACAAGAGTTTTCTTCTGAGCCTCCTTCTTCAGGATGGCCAGGAACATGCTGGTAGCCAGGAAGAGAAGCAGCCCCATAGCGTTAGAAGATAATCTCCAAGGCCCAGGGGAGGGTTCTTCAAAAGATCTTGTCCCGAGTAGACAACCTAGTGTAGCTGGTAGTGGGAGGGGAAGTCACTTAGGTAGGGCTTCCTTTACACCCAGAGGACAGGTAACCAGGGTCACAAAGACTAGGGCAAGATCCACTTCTGCCCATTCCCATATCACCTCAGTGTCTGAAGGGTCACATTGCACAACTCCAGGGGAGGACTCTATAGACAAAGAACTCAGGAAGCTGAGACTGGAGGATGCCAGGCTGAGGCTGCAGCAGCAACAGCTAGCCCTAGATAGGGAGGCCTTGGCAATGGAGAGGGAAAGGCAGGGATTGGGGTTAGCACCCCATGTTGGCAGCAGCTCAAGTTTCAGGGATTGTAGAGTCAGGGAGGACTCCATTGATTCCAGGAATCTGCACAAAATGGTTCCCCCATACAAGGTTAGGGAAGACACTTGAAAGTACCTGTAAAGTTCAGAGAGTGCCTCAAAGGCAGTGGGCTCCTGTTCTCTGGTTGTCCTTCTCTGACAAGGGGAGGGTTAGACTTCTCACTGTCAAGGAAGAAGATTCAGACAACTACAGTATTGTTAAGACAGCACTCTTAGATGGTTTTTGGTCTCACCACTGAACAATATAGGATCAAGTTCAGGGAGACCTCATACATATGATTCCATGCATAATATGTTCATAGGTCATTGCAAAGTTTCTATATAAGGTATAAAAGTTGTTTGATTAGATGCTTATGAGACTCTGTTTTGGCCGTAATGTGTTATAAAAGTTGTCATGAGTGCTGTAATCTGTGGTAATTAGCAGTGCATGGCGAGGGTGTGAGTTATAGTTCCTTTAGGCCGTGAGTTATAGTTACTTGAAATAACTCTAACTATAATTGCTGAAGTTCTCTGATTTTGTATGAGTAAATTCAGAATCTAACTATCATGTCCCTGTAACCTTTGGTTTTTAAGTGAATTTCTATGTGTTTATGTTTTTTTTAAAACTCTATGTCCTAACTATAACGTCCCTGTAACCTTTAGTTTTTCAGTGAATTTCTGTTTTTTTTAACATAAAGTAATTTTAATTAACCCCCGCCGCGCATGGGCAAAGGCTGTGTGCAGTGGGGTTGGCCACAAGGCCTGGCTTGTAGCCAGTCCCTGTAGCCAACCCCCTATAACCACCCAACCTCCTGCCGTGCACGGTCTTCGGCCGTGCGTGGCGGGGGTTGACCACAGGGTCTGGCCTGCGAACAATCCTCATAACCACTCACCCCAGCACTGACCACATCCTTTGGCTGTGCGCAGCAGGGGTTGGCTGCAGAGCCTGCCTCTCGTGGTGTGAGAATAGGTGTGAGAGGGTGTCTCTGGGTGTGAGAGTGGTTGTGACAGTGTCTGTCTGGGTGTGAGAGTTGAGGTGAGAGGGTCTATGTGGGTGTGAGAGTGTCTGTCTGAGTTGGGGGTAGGTGTGAGAGGGAGTCTCTGGGTGTGAGAGTGTCTCTGTGGGTGAATATGTGTGTCTTTGTGGGTGTGTGAGAGTCTGAGTGGGTCTGTGAATGGGTGCTTGAAAGTCTGAGTGAGTCTGTGAGTGGGTGCATGAATGTCTAAGTGGGTCTGTGAGTATGTGAGTCTCTGAGTGAGTCTCTGAATGGGTGCATGAGTGGGTTTATGAGAGGGTGCATGAGTCTCTGAGTGAGTCTGTGCATGGGTGCGTGGGTGTCTAAGTGGGTCTGTGAGTGGGTGTATGAGTGTCTAAGTGGGTGTGTGAGTGCATGAGTCTCCGATTGAGTCAGTGAGTGTGTGAGTGCCTGAGTGGGTTTATGAGTGGGTGCATGAGTCTCTGAGTGGGTCTGTGAGTGAGCCCTGAGTCTGTGAGTGGGTCTGTGAGTGGGTCCATGAGTATCTGAGTGAGTCTGTGAGTGGGTGTGTGAGTGTTTAAGTGGGTCTGTGAGTTGGTGGGTCTGTGAGTGTTTGAGTAGGTCTGTGAGTGGATACATAAGTATCTGAGTCCATCTGTGAGTGAGTGTATGAGTTTCTGAGTGGGGCTGTGAGTCAGTGCATGAGTCTTTGAGTGCTGAAGCCGAGTCCCAAGATGACGTGTTAGCAGCCAATCAGATATCAGCACGGGGACAGTTGGATCCACGGAGGTTCCACATCCCTAGATATCTATATTTTTCAAACTCTTATATCTTCAAAACTACCAAACGGATTTACACCAAATCACACAAAACACAATCTGCGGAACATAATCTAGCTTTCTGCCAAATTTGGTGTAATTCCGTTCAGCGGTTTGGGCTGTAGGCATGTCTAAAGACCCTATGGAAAAATGAATGGGGAAAATGAATTTTGGCACCCCCCATTATTCTCGGCCTCCACTTGACGGATCGCCCCGAACCTTTTGAGATAGCAGCTGAACTGACTAAAGTATACGTTTTGAACATTTTGTTAAGATACGTCATGCGTCGCCAAAGTTATTGGCAAAACAAAAAATGTTCTTCCTGTGGGAACTAGGCCCTAACTATAACTACCTACTGGCGACCGTAGGTAATATATACATTTGCAAAGCAGGAATAAAGAGTATGTATACTTTAAAGAACCATAGTTATAAAGAAATATGCATATCTAGATATATACATGGAATCAAATTATAAATGTTTACATACACAGGGATATGCAGTCCATTGTTGTTTGAGTATGGTGGTTATGTAGGAAAGAGCCAACTCTTGAGTAGTCTTCTGAAGATGAGATAGTTATCCGTGGATCTTATATTTGGGGGTATTGAATTCCATAGTTTTGCGGTTTGAACAGAGAAAGATGTACCATTTATTGCCTTTTTCTTGTGTGGTGGAGTATGGTGATGTATTGGGGTGAGGTACCAATCTTGAGTGGAGCATCCTTTGTTGAATGTATTTGATGATTTTATCCCTGATGAAAAGTGGTCCTGTTCCATGTATTGCTTTGTGAGTGATACAAAGCATCATGAAGGTAGATCTTCTGTCAACCAGTAACCAATGTAGGGATCTCAAGGCAGTTGAGTTGTAGACTTTTCATAGTTAATAGAGATGACCTATGGTAGAGGCCATTGGCGTAATCCAGTTTAGACAGTACAAGAGAGACAGTAGCCTGGACCTTGCGTGGAAATCCTAGGTGGGAGAAGATGCATCGCAAAGTTTTCATGGTGTGGAAACTTGATCTTGCTAATTTGTCCCCTTCGGCATTCATTGTTAACTTGGAGTCCATGATAAATCCAAGGTTTCTTACTTCTTTAGATACTTTAGCAGGTGGGCCCAGATCGTCAGGCCAGGCACAGAGTGGGTCATCATTTTTCCATTCGCCACATGTGAGTATTTCCGTTTTGGAAGCATTCAGTTTGAGATGCCTCCATGTCATTCATTGACTAACGGCTCTGAGGCAGCTAAAGATTTGTGAGTTTCCAATGTCTTTGGGGCTTTCCAGTTTAAGGAGTATTTGTGTGCCGGTAATGACTTCATGTAGATGGGGAAAAGCATGGGTGAGATGATTGAGTCTTGAGGGACCGCTGCTTTTGTGAAGTAGTGTTTGGACAAGAAAGGGGGAGCATGGATGACATTTGTTCTGTATTGAAGGTAGGATGTGATCAAGTCAAGAGCTATCCCCTTCTATGCCAGCTTCATAGAGTCTTTGTATTAGAGTGTCATGGTCAACTGTGTCAAAGGCAGCTGAGAGGTGCAAAATAAATAGTACAGCAACTCCATTGCGGTCTACTGTGTTTTTAAGGTCATCCCAGATGGCGATGAGGGCAGATTCTGTGCCTCTTCCTGGGCGGAATCAGGTTTGGTAGTCTGAAAGTATGGAGTTATCGTCAATGAATTGTGACATATGGGCAAATGCTGCTCTTTCTATCAGTTTGTCCAGGAAAGGTCCATTTGTAAGTCGTCTGTAGTTGTTGGGGTCATTTGGCGATGTGACTGGAGTAACCCTTTGTAAGATAATTAGTTCTGGATTTGCAAAAATTGTCACGTGTAGGTACTCCTCAGACTCGGTGTGATGCAAACAAGGTCCACCTCCTGACACCACCAAGTCACTGATAAAAAAAATCACAGTGCATTGGAGTAATCAAGCGAGGGAAGGAAGGGGAAGGATCAGCAGGGACGGGATAACTGTAAAGAAAAATACACAGTGTTAATTATCACAATGTCTGTCTATTCTCATAAGGTCTCACTAAAACCAAAACGACCTGGACTGCCCATAACTCATAAGGGCAGAACTAGTCCAAAGCCTGACTATGTTCCATCAGCATCTCCAATGGATGCCCCAAGCCACCTACGGCCACTAATAATCACCTAAGGGTCTCACTGCCCTTCCTCCTAAACAATACTACAGAACGTATAACGAAACGAACATGAGGAGAAAGAATAAGGTGAAGAAAATCTATTTTGTACTTCTTCGTATGATTCAGTTAACACACTAAGCCTTTCGTTAATGTCACGTATATTTGAAGAAGTACTTCGTTCATATCTCTGTGAATGTTGACAAGAATTATTTGTCCCGGCTGTTTGGAATCCTGCAAACAGTAAATCTCATTCTGAATCGCCGCCAACAAAAAGCCAAAAGATTATGTCTCATAAGATCGCCGTTCCTTTATTATGGTACCTCAAAAGTAAAGTGCTCCAATTTATGACAGTCACCCCCAACCTGGCCGTAAGGAATGCAAAAATAAAGAAAGGCGATAGCCTCCGGTAAGTAGCAAGCTTGCCGCTTACCACCTTCTTAGTACTCGGAATTCGAAAGGAGGAGCAGCTAGGAACTCCTTCTACCGGTAAAAGGTCAGTTTCCAGGAGGGGGCCATGCTGAATCTCATTCCTCTTCACGGACCGCCGATGAATTCCCCCCTGGGGAACGCCGTCCGCTCCTACTTCGTTGAGGCTCCGACCTGCCTCATTAGCACAAATAACGCACACCCTTTCCAGGGTGCGCCGACTTTTACGCGATCTCTGCCGCGCTGGGCTTCATGGGAAGTGTAGTCCTTAATGACTACAATCTCCCGATCGGCCCTGTAGGCGCCGGCTAGCACCTGACAGTACGCCCACCTCCAAAGCGCCTCCTAGGGCCAGGTTTAGTGGGATGACAAGCATGAAACCGTTGCACCGCCCTAGGGGCATGAACATTGCCTTCCGGCTCCCATGAATCCTCCTCGGCCTCATACCCTTTCCACGACACCAAGTACCATAACTTACCCCCCCGTAGTTTGGAATCCAACACTTTGCGCACCTCATACTCCAGCTGTCCGTCTCTAACCACCGGAGGCACCGCCCGCCGGGTCGCGGACAGAGCTGGCTTCAAAAGGCTGCAATGAAACACCGGATGGATTCTTAAGGAAGCAGGTAAGTTGAGACGGTAAGCCACAGGGTTTATTTTGCGTACCACCTCATAAGGACCAATGTAACGAGGATGAAAGATGCTACGCATCTTAAAACGTATATACTTGGTGGAAAGCCACACTCGGTCCCCTGGCTGGTACACCGGCCCCTCACGCCGATGTACATCACCCCATTTCTTATACTGTTCCTTGGCTTTATCCAAATGAAATCGTATTTTCTTTTGCATGGATTGTAGGTTCTTAACCATAGCATGGACAGTAGGTTGATCCGTGACTTCCCGAGGTATGATTATGGGCAACATCTCCGCGTGGAACCCTGTGTTAGCACGAAAAGGAGACTCCCTTATCGAGCTATGCCAAGCATTGTTGTACGATAGTTCGGCCAGCCATAGCAATGACACCCACGATTCCTGCGCGTCTTTTGCATAGCACCTCAGATATTTCTTCAGGGTTTGGTTGAGACGCTCCGTCTGGCCATCGGTTTGTGGGTGAAAACTGGTGGATAGGGCGGATTCAATGCGCAGAACCTTGCACCACATGCGCCAAAACCTAGCAACGAACTGGGGGCCTCTGTCTGAAATAATGGTTCTTGGTAAACCATGTAACCGCACCACTTGAGACAGAATTAGATGGGCGGTCTGACTTGCTGTAGGTAGGTTTCTACAAGGGAGAAAGTGACCCATCTTGGTAAGACTATCAATCACCACCATGATAGCATTGTACCCCTGATCCATTGGCAATCCTACCACAAAATCCACGCTGATGATTTGCCATGGTTTTTCCGGAGTGGGCAAAGGCATCAGCTTGCCCTGGCTCTTCGCGTTTTCTCCCTTGGATCGAGCACATATCTCACACCGAGCTACCCATGTCGCAACGTCCTTAGCCCAACCTTTCCACCTGAAATGTCGTTGCACTATTTGCGCAGTTTTGGTGTACCCCGGATGACCAGCTGTTACCGCATCATGACACCAATTGAAGGCTTGCATTCGAAGTTCAGGTGTTGGTAAATACAAACGATTACCTTGCAACGGTATTCCGTGCTTAAGGGTACGGTCCTGACTTACTTCGGCCCACTCCTTCCACTGAGCAGCAGACTTATGCTTAGAGACCTTTTCTAGGAAGTGAGATATATGAAGGGCACAAAGCACTTTTTCCGGTTGGATGATTGCTTCATCAGGTCTTGAAGTGACGTTCCTCGCGTCCCTTTGTCTAGACAGTGAATCTGCCTTGCGATTGTCGACCCCAGGACGGAAGGTTACTACAAACTCATATTCTGAAAAGAACAGCATCCACCTCATTTGCCGCTGGGTAAGCTGTCTAGCCTCCTTCATATACTGCAGGTTTCGGTGATCAGTATATACCGTGACCGGGTGTTGGGCCCCCCAGAGATGGTGTCTCCATTCCTGAAATGCCTTCTTGATGGCTAGTAGTTCTTTTTCTGCCACCGTATAATTGAGTTCCGCAGCAGATAGCTTCTTAGATAAAAACGCCACCGGATGAAGCTGTCCTGAGGTCTTGTTTCTTTGGGATAACACAGCCCCAATGGCTATATCCGAGGCATCTGCTTCGACTATAAAAGGTACTTCTGGCTGTGGATGCTGGAGTATAGGCGCTGAGCAGAAGGCCTGTTTTAAGAAGCAGAAGGCCTCCTCTGCCTCTTCTGACCAAACAAAAGACACTCCCTTTCTTAGCAACCTTGTTATAGGTGACACAATGTGGGAAAAATGACAGATGAATCTTCTATAGTAATTAGAAAACCCCAGGAAGCATTGCACCTCTCTCACACTAGTGGGCACTGGCCACTCTTGAACCGCCTGTATTTTTCTTGTCGACATGCAGAACCCTTCCGGGCTTAAATCCACCCCCAAGAACTCAACCTTCTGTACATGGAACTCGCATTTGCTCAGTTTGCAATAAAGATGGTGCTGTTGCAATGCTTGGAGTACTAGGGAAACATGTTCCATGTGCCGCTCTAAGGAGGTAGAATACACCAATATGTCATCTATATAGACGATCACAAAGTGGTCTACGTATTCTTTGAGAACATCGTTCAGAAAGTATTGGAAAGCCGCCGGGGCGTTACACAACCCGAACGGCATTACCAAGTATTCAAACAGGCCATAACGAGTCTTAAACGCCGTCTTCCATTCATCCCCTTCACGGATTCTGACCAGATGGTAAGCCCCCTTCAGATCTAACCTTGTATAGATAGTTGCCTCTTTCACCTGTTCCAATAACACAGGAATGAGGGGAAGAGGGTATCTATTCCTTATCGTGTTCTTGTTCAGCATTCTATAATCGATGCAGGTTCTCAACTCTTTATTCGCTTTAGCTATGAAAAAGAGTGGAGAAGCTGCCGGAGAACAAGATGGTCTAATGAACCCGATTTCCAGGAAACGGTCCAGATATCTTCGCAAATGTTTGGTTTCTGGGTCTGATAGAGCATATACCCTACAAGAAGGAAGGAGTGCTCCCGGAATCAAATCTATCTTGCAATCGTATATACGATGGGGTGGCAATGTCTCCGCCTGACCTTCGTCGAACAAATCCTTGAACTTGGCGTAAACAGAGGGCAATATCACTGCTTTCTCCACCACTGTGGCCAACTGTAACCCTTGAGCCAACGCTAACGCGGGGGGGTTATCATATAAGGAACCGACTTTCTCACTCCTCACGGACTGAAAACTAACTGTCTTGGCTTGCCAATCGATAACAGGATTGCTCTTTCTTAGCCAGGGCATTCCCAAAATTATTTCATACTGAGGAGCCTCTATTATATCTAGCCTGATTATTTCTCTGCGTTCCGGAGATACTCCACTGAAAACCAACCCCACATCCTCAGTTTGTTCAGTAAGGGGTCCAGACTTCAGTGGTGTACCGTCAACTGCCAACACAATTTCGGGGTTCTTTCTTGGAGTTCTCAGAAGTCCCAGTCTCTTAACCACCCCTTCATCTATAAAATTTCCCGTGGCTCCTGAGTCTATCATTGCCCATACAGGATGGTTTCGATCTTGGGACACCAGCTCTACGGATAACAACAGGTGTGACGCCTTTTCTTCTGGTGGCAAGAGGGTTAAAGAAGTCAACCGGAACCCTGATAGGGGTTCTATAAAGGGCAAATCCTCTTTCTCTGATATCTTCCCTGACGTCACCGCGGCCTTTTGAGTGGGGGAGTAGGAGAACCTTTTTCTTGGTTTTTGGGGACATTCTCTCACATAATGACCCTTCCTGCCGCAATACATGCACAACCCCTGTACCCTCCTACTCTCTTTTTCGGCCCTTGACAGAGGTGCCCTAACGGCTCCCACTTCCATAGGTTCCCCGCATAAATCAGGGGAATTAGGAACTGGTCGCCCCTCTCTTTCTGGAATGACCGGCCGCCTATCACCCGCTCTACGCTCTCCCCTTCTCTCTGCTAGCCGATGATTCAATCTCAAGGTAAGATTCACAAGTTCAGTACATGTGGAAGGCTGGGGATCTATTTGGGCTAGGATATCCTTCATGTCGTCTCTTAATCCTTGATAATAGAGCGACATTCTCTTCTCCTCTGGCCACTCTGATTCCGCTACCAGTCTATTGAAGGTGGTAAGATAGGTAACCAGGTCAGACCTCCCCTGTCTCAGTTCCAGCAGTTCTCTATCAGCACTAAAGGTGGTTGTTCTGTGATCAAACACCTTCTCAAAGGCCGACCGAAAGGCATTCCAATCCGATAATAATGGGTCATCGTTTCTAACTAACGGCACTGCCCAGTTGGCTGCATCTCCCGAGAGATAAGAAATAGCGAACATTACCCTGGAAAGGTTAGAGGGAAAAGACGCCGGTCTACATGAGAATTGGAGAGACAACTGCGTTAAAAAAGCCTGAACTTTCCTGGGGTCCCCTGAAAACCGTTCCGGACTGGCCAAAGGAATTGGAGGGGAGACGTTCACGGTTATCTGCGGTGTAGATGCTGAGGCATCGAAGGGATTCCTAGTAAGCCTTTCTACCTTGTCCCTTAGTGCCGCTGCCTCCACCCTAGAATCTGCCAACTCTTGCTGCACTAACACTAACGCCTGTAAGACATCATCCATAGATGCCATCTTTGCATTACACCGAGCAGGAGGAGTATTATTCGTGGGTGCGTTATTCTGTCACGTGTAGGTACTCCTCAGACTCGGTGTGATGCAAACAAGGTCCACCTCCTGACACCACCAAGTCACTGATAAAAAAAATCACAGTGCATTGGAGTAATCAAGCGAGGGAAGGAAGGGGAAGGATCAGCAGGGACGGGATAACTGTAAAGAAAAATACACAGTGTTAATTATCACAATGTCTGTCTATTCTCATAAGGTCTCACTAAAACCAAAACGACCTGGACTGCCCATAACTCATAAGGGCAGAACTAGTCCAAAGCCTGACTATGTTCCATCAGCATCTCCAATGGATGCCCCAAGCCACCTACGGCCACTAATAATCACCTAAGGGTCTCACTGCCCTTCCTCCTAAACAATACTACAGAACGTATAACGAAACGAACATGAGGAGAAAGAATAAGGTGAAGAAAATCTATTTTGTACTTCTTCGTATGATTCAGTTAACACACTAAGCCTTTCGTTAATGTCACGTATATTTGAAGAAGTACTTCGTTCATATCTCTGTGAATGTTGACAAGAATTATTTGTCCCGGCTGTTTGGAATCCTGCAAACAGTAAATCTCATTCTGAATCGCCGCCAACAAAAAGCCAAAAGATTATGTCTCATAAGATCGCCGTTCCTTTATTATGGTACCTCAAAAGTAAAGTGCTCCAATTTATGACAGTCACCCCCAACCTGGCCGTAAGGAATGCAAAAATAAAGAAAGGCGATAGCCTCCGGTAAGTAGCAAGCTTGCCGCTTACCACCTTCTTAGTACTCGGAATTCGAAAGGAGGAGCAGCTAGGAACTCCTTCTACCGGTAAAAGGTCAGTTTCCAGGAGGGGGCCATGCTGAATCTCATTCCTCTTCACGGACCGCCGATGAATTCCCCCCTGGGGAACGCCGTCCGCTCCTACTTCGTTGAGGCTCCGACCTGCCTCATTAGCACAAATAACGCACACCCTTTCCAGGGTGCGCCGACTTTTACGCGATCTCTGCCGCGCTGGGCTTCATGGGAAGTGTAGTCCTTAATGACTACAATCTCCCGATCGGCCCTGTAGGCGCCGGCTAGCACCTGACAAAAATGACATCTTGGATGTGTCCAACAATGTGTGTGGGTTTGTGTACGATCTGATGTAGGATCAGTGTGACTAGGCCAGTGATGATAGCTTTTGGATTGGGCATATTAGGTTTGTCACACCAAATGTTTAGGTCCCCAAGAATGCATAGGTTGGAGTTTAGTGTTATAAGGTTTGAAACTGTTTCCAGTAACATGTCTGGGAATGTTGCATTGCTAGGTGGTGGTCTGTAAAGGAGGAGGAAGTTATAGGAGGAAGTTGGTGTAGGCTTGCATCTGATGATGAGGGCCTCACAACCTAGCGTGGAAATGTCGTCAGTTTTGGTGTGATTTCTTTTTTGCTAGATTATAACAGCTAGTCCACCTCCTCTTTTGCCTATATGGTTTCGTATGACAGGTTGATAGATAGCCTGAAGGAACACTTCATGCAACGCTGAAGTCATATCATCTCCCATCCATGGTTCAGTCATGAAGAGTAAGTCAGGTCGTGTGTCAGTGAGTAGGTCATAGATGTGGTGCTTGTTTTTAGAGAGTGATCGGGCATTTATTAGTAGGCATTTTAGAGACTGTGTTTTGGTGGTGGTATGACTTTATTTTCTGGAAGAGTGAGCAGTATATTTTGAACTTGTAGGAGGCTGTCATTAGTGTTGGTATTAACTTCATGAGGGTCGCAACAGTGTTGATTTTCTACATCTTCTTCCTCGTCCAGCAGGCTTAGAAGGCATTTTGTTGGGTCTGCGTGCATCGGTGGTGTATATGGTGCTTGAGAGTGAGATGATGAGTTGTGTTGTTTTTGAATAGCCTAGTTGTGTAATAGACACGGGGATGCAAAGTTGTGAAGAGTGGCATGTTGTTTATTCTTTTGCATCTGTTTACTGTGGAAGGTGTATGGGTTAGGAGTGGCGGTAGAGCATATGTGTCATATTTTAAGGTTCTAAATTGAGCAATGGATGAGAGGTGGGTGAGTGAGAGTTGTTTTGTTGGTGTAGTTGTTGGTGTTGGTGAAGATAGAAGATTTGGGAGTAAAAATGGTTTAGAATGTGTGTTATTTGTGTGGTCATAAGGGTGGGAGTGGGTGTATATTTCCAATTTGTGACGAAAAGTATTAGGAAAGTGTCTGTGTGATTTTGATTTACTGGTGTTTGTCTTATGTTTTGTTTTTGTGGAGCAATGAGAGGAGATATTGATGTAGTGGTTTTCTGAAAAGGATTTATATGTAAAGTACTGCTGGTGAGTAGTATTTGAATTGTACAGGGGGTGGTGATGTGTTATGGAGAAGAGTGTATGTGGTGTGTGAGAGGGGATGGAAAAGAGTTATGAGTGTGTTTGCTTTGATCATTGGAGGAGGTAATATGTGTGGTGGAGTAGAGTGTAAGGATTGTTTGGTTGTGTGCTTTTGGTAAAAGGAGGAGGAGGGTGTTGGTGGTTGATATGATGGAAATCTGAGTGTAGGTTTTGTGGTGATTAAAAGGGGTTTGTTAGCAGTGGCGGCTGTTGGCACTAACACATGGTGGGGTGGTGGGTGGCGCGGGGAGTAGGAATAAATAACAATTTTTTATTTTTTTAAAACCTTACCTGCCGCACACCGTCTCGAAGTTCCTTGCCGCCTCAGAGCTTCGCTGCTTCTTCTCACCCCACCCAATCCAGGCTCTTCTCTCATGCTCTTTCCCAGCTTGAGAGAAGTGTCTGGATTGGTCTGAGCGGCCTGAAATGCCACTCAGCTGGGAACTGGGAGCCTGCACTGGTTCTCCACCCGGGCTGTGCATCACAGCCCGGATGAAGAGTTGTAAGTGCGAATGTCGGTTTGGACAGCCGGCCAAACCGACATGCGCACTTAGAGTGAACACTGCTCCTCTTACTGCCCCAGTGATGAGGATGGCCCAGCCCTACACTTGGCAGACTTGCCGAGGAGGATGTGAAAAATAAAATGATAATACAATAGTTGTATTATCACTTGATTTTTCTGCTGCCTTTCAGCAGTGGGGCGATGCTCATCATTTGTTAGGAGGAAGTAGAGGGAACAGCTGGTACTTCAGCTGGTATTTTGCACGAATAGGGGGGTGTCTGCTGGTTATGTGTGAATTTGTTATTGGTATGGGACAGACTGGTGTTTTGTGTGTCACTGTTTTTCTCTCTTCCGCTTCTTCATTTCTTCCGGTTGTCTTTTAGCTCTCCTGCTCTGGATCAAAAGTTTTGGAGGAAAAGTGCCGGTCTCCAAAAAACATAAGTACTGGTGCTACCCCCAGGCAACCAGCATCTTAAATTGTGCACTGCATCTGCTATATAACCAGGGGCAACAGGGGGGACAATGTATAAATGACTAGAGGGGCTGGTACCGTGCAGCGGTACATCCGATACATGGCATTCCTATATGTACGAAAGCAAAGTCTTTAGAATGAGGTAAGGGACCCTATCACGAACGCGTATGATCACGCGGGGTGCAGTTGAGTCTTTATTGTTTGTGCAACTGCACTGACTGAAGTGCACAGGCTTGTCAGAATTAATGCATAAAGCCGAGAGCACAGCTCAGAAGTTGTAAGCAGAGGGTTTCTCATACTTTCCGAGCTGTGCTGTCCGCACCCTAACTCTAAGAAAAACCGAATTTAAGTGTATTCACTTTAGGAAGTGCCTTCAAATAGATATAGCAACACAAAAGGATGACGGACGGAGTGCTGAACAGTGCAAACACTCACCCCAGTCACAGATCTGGGTTTAATCCATCGTTCTTTTTTTCACTATGCCATCCCAGTTTGGACCCAGCCATATGCAAATCAGTGTTGACCCTGTTCCTCGTGGTAACAGTCCAGCCCGAACTGCCAGGCCAGGTCCTCCCAGGACCGGAAACAAGGATCCTGGGACTGGTCGAGGGTCCCGTGCTTGCTATGCCACCAGATTCAAGCTAGCCTGGCTGATGAAGTGTGATACCCTGAAACCGGTCCCAGGAGGCTTGTTTCTGGTCCAGGGGGGACCTGTCCTTGCAGTTCCGGCTGGACTGTTCCCATGGAGAATAGGGTTGAAAGATTTGCATATGGCTGGGCCCAAACTAGAATGGCATGGCAAACAAAAAAACTGATGGATTAAACCCAGATCTGTGACTGGTGGTTTGATTTGTTCTGCATTCCGTCCATCATCTGTTGTTTTTGCATTCAAATAAATATAGGCACACACTGCTTTCTCTTACTTTCCGAGCTGTGCTGTCTGCACCACTAACTCAAAGAAAATCCGAATTTAAGTGTATGCACTTTAGAAAGTGCCTTCAAATAAATATAGGCAAACAGCTGTGCTCAATGTGAGCACAGGTTCAAGATACGTCCTCTGTCAAGGTCGGACTGGGACAGAAAGGCCCAGGCAGCAAAATAATACTGGCCCCTACAAGTGAATCAGCTAAAAAGTATTCCACATTTTCAAATCGTGGCGGTTTTGAAGTTGCAAAATCAGGCTGAATAGGTGTTTTGTAAGGTATGACATACTGTAGGTGTTTATGCTTGCTGCAGGCAATGTTTGTGGTAATAGCAGAAAAACCAACAGTAAAAAACATCCCACCAGACAATGAAACAAGCCACAAAGAGCCAAAAAATAGACCCACACAGTGACTTGTAACACCAACCCGTCTGGCACTGCCAGGTTTCCCTACAGACAAGTCCCACCCTGGTAGTGGTGCCCATAAACAAAATAAATAAACCATGCACACTCTGTGCAGAAACAACCGTTCACTCAACATTAAAATGCTGTGTGGTTATATTACTCATTGCTAATGCCAAGGGTACACCTAGGCCTTCAATGTATTTGGTTGGCATGCTATGGAAATAGACAACTCCTGGAATAAACCAGCACTGCAGCAAATCAGGCTGCATAACTTGCAAGATAAATCAAGAGCCACACAAGGAATAACTTTTGAAACAGCTATTCCTAATGGTTGATGTGATAGCAATCAGAAGCCTTGTTGTAGACACTGGTAGACGAGGAAATCATCACTCTCTGTGGTAAAGGTGGCAGATATACTGCTATTGCCTAAAGATTACTAAAACATAAAGTAAAATAACAATGTCACACACTCAGGTTCAATGATATCAATATTGATTCATACATAGTACTTAATTGCTGATTTCCAGTGCGGAAATTCAAAAAGCTGGCTGGTAGCCTATTCTATATATGAGCTGCTCAAAATGAGCATGATTCATTTCCTGGAAAAACTAAGGAGATGATGAAATATGTACAAGGTGATATAAGATAGACTAGTTAATGAGAAATGTGTGAACATCACGGATATGTTATTAACTTTGCATCAATATGAATTCAATTTATATTCTGTAAAACTAGGGATGACCAGAAAATGGGACATTGGTTCAGGCAGCTGATATCCAACCATGGGCTGCTGTTTTTTTCTAATATTTGTTTGCAAACCATCATTATCATAATTACATTTCTGCAGTGGTCACGGCATGTGGCATCCAAGCTCTGCAGTACAGAGTCATTTTTTACTCAGCTTAGAAACACCTTTTACAGTCTCACTAGACTTAATAAAAAAGAATTACTAAATAAAAAAACATAAACACACACATCCCCTGCCCCCTACCACCCCCCACCCTCCCCGGTCTGTTTAAATGCCATTCACATTTTGACTTTGCCCTCCACAGCATACATCATGGCCCAGTTTGGCAGCCCACCTCAGCCACTGTCTGTACTGCATTGTGAGTCATGGCATTCGGTTGTGCACAGTTCAGTGCAAGTCAGGAAGTGCGGGGTGTGGGTACAGCAAGAAAAGGAGTCCGTCCAGTCACCATCTCTGTGTTACAACAGCTGCCCAGGCAAACCTCCCTCTGGAGACTCTCCCGATTAATGTTAGTGCAATGTCGGGCCACAAAAACCCCTTTTTACTGCTGCCTCTTTAGTGGATGATTATTTCACTGCTTGCACTTCTGTTGCAAACTTCTGCCACACAGACATTAGACATTAGGGCCCATATTTATACTTTTTTTGCACCGCATTTGTGTCATTTTTTCAATTATATTTTGCAAGTTGGTGCCGCTTTTGCGTCATAAAATGACGCAAATGCGGGGCAAAAAAGTGTAAATATGGGCCTAAAGCCCATATTTATACTTTTTTTGCCCCGCATTTGCGCTGCTTTTTAACGCAAAAGTGGCGCAAACTTACAAAATACGTTTGTATTTTGAAGGTTGGCGCCACTTTTGCGTAAAGAAGCGGCGCAAATGCGGCGCTACAAAAGTATAAATATGGGCTTAGGAGTCCAAGCTTTCCATACACACAGACTATGAAGCAGAAGGTCAAAAATGTTCTTTGCAGAGCACATGCAGCAGTGATTCAAACCTCACTCACACCGAGAACACATACAGGGAGCTTGAAGCAGTGCAAACTTTCCTGACACCCAGAGCAGATAATGTACAAGGTCAACAGTCAAACAAGCTTGCTACACAGACCTGAACAGACAGAGCAATTTGCACAGTACTTGGAGTACACTTGGGTTTCTCTCTTGGCTTGTAGGAATGATTTTTTGAAGGCATTAACATTAAGAGAGATGAGGTTCAAGAAAAGATTTGTCATGTTATGTGTATTTGTAAAAGTGATCTATACCGTAAAGGTATGCTGGTGCTGAGAAGTGTGTGTGCTTAGCCCTTCCTATTATAAGTTGGCTAATTGTTAAGCCAGGTCATCAGGTTCTTTCAGAATTTAAGAAGAGAGGAGAAAGCTCTGATGTGCAGAGGGAGGTCGTTCCTTGCTTCAGGAGCGATGTAAGAGAACGCTCATCCTCTTGATCTCGTTTTGTGCATGTGTGGGATGCTGGTGGGTAGAAGTACTGCAGAGCGGAGGTGTCTGGATGGTTGATGCTGTAACTTCAAATCCTGGCACTGCTAATAGTGTTTAGGCTTCTCTTCAAACGAGTAATTCCTCCCTGACCTGTATAAAAATATGGATATTGTCAATTTTTGACTGTTCGTGTTCGTGTTTGTAACTGTTCAGGAAGGTGGGGCCTGAGGTATAGAGTGCCTTGAGTGTGTGTGTGTATGTATATATGTGAGGAGTTTGAATTGAGCACGTTTGTGTACTGGAAGCAAGTGTAGTTCCCTAGGATGTGGTGTAATGTGAGTTCTATGTGGGAGGTTGAGTCTGGCTGCTGAGTTTTGAATGGTCTGTAGTTTTCCAGTGAGTTGCTTCATGATCCTGGCGTAGAAGGTGTTCCCACTTGCTGGTGACTAGGGCATGCCTGACAGTTTTCTTGGGTTGCTTGGGAGCCATTTGAAGATCTTCTTCAGCATCTTCAGGGTGTGGAAGCAAGATGCAGTGACGCGTTGACTTGTGCATTCATATCTAGTTTTCTGTTGATGATTATTCCAAGGTTCTGGATGTGGGAGTAGGAGGCTGGTCGTCTATGCAGTGTGCAAAACCAGGCACAGAGGTCAAAACTAGACCACCTAATGCTCTAAGTTTTATGGTAGCTTGGTCGAGCAGTTAGGCCAATCTTGGAGAAGTGCAAAGCATTTGTTGTACTTACAGTATCAATAAAGCAAGACACACACTCAAATGAATAACTCAAGACCAACTCTCAAAAATACTTCAGATTTTAATAACATTTTTAAGACCAAGATTATCAAAATCGGGCAAGTACTTTTTAAGATATGAGTTTTTTAAGTTTAGAAAATGTCTTATTTCTATGTATAATTACCCACCATAGGAATCAACATGTAAATACTTTAAAATTGCAATAAAAATCAGGCAACGCGTTTACTGGGCCCTGTGGACCAGCTGGAGAAGTTCGGTTGGCTCCTGGCTTTAGCAGGAGCAGCTGCAGAATGTCATTGGAGCTGGTGCAAGGCCACTGCGGGGACCACTTGGAAAGGCACTGTACAGGTGGACTTCAAGATGAGTCCGGTGTGTACCCTTGGAGTGTCAAGGTCGCAAGGGGTGGGGACCCTTAGAAAACAGCTGGATTTTTGGTGCAGGGCACAGGGCGGACAGGTGCAGAGCGAATTGGTGAGCCAGGAGCTGTGTCAAAGGTGCCCTTGGAAGCAGGAGCTAGGTCTAGTTGAGGGTCGTTTGCAGGTCAGCAGGGGCACTCGGGTGAGAGGTCCTGGTGTTTTCTGAAGTTCCTTTACCGGGGCTTCCTCCTGGTCCTTTTTCAGTCTGGGATGGACTGTCCTTCATGGTGTCCGACATGGAGAGACCAGTACCTAGGGCTATTACACGGTTTGACCACTGGAGCTTACAGTACCACCACACTTGGCACACTTGCAGGGCTTGTCCTCACGGTCTGTCAGGTGGAGTTTGGTTGGTCTGCGGTGTCCGGTTCCCTGGTCAGCAGCTGGTCAGTAACTTCATTGGTCTTCTGGTCTTTGTTGCAGGAGAGTGATGCCTTCACTCTGGAGGGAGATCTTCAGCAATTTTCAGAAGTGTGGAGGTCCTCTGGGGTTTTGTAGAGTCTGTCCGATGTCCAAGCAACCCCTCAGTGGCGAATGTCGAATCATGGATGCTGCAGGCAGGGTTTGGCGCCTTCTTTGTGCAGCAGGACATCAGTTCTCGAGTCTTGGGCCTTCTTTGTTGCTGGTCTTCTTGTGTCCTTGGAATCTGATACTCTGGTCTAGGGGTGCCCACTAAATACTGTATTTAGTGGACGTTTTGGGGAGTACCTAATAGTGACCAATGGGCCATCTACCTTAGGGTGGCTACACCCACTAAGTGACCACTTCCTCCTGTGGGCAGAGATCACTTCCCTACACCTGATTGGCTGTTTTTTCTTCCATGCAAGATGAAGAAAAATGTAATGGAGGGGTCATCACGCATGCAACACCTTAGGGGTGGTGCAAGCTGGGGCTGACCACTCCTCCTGTCCTGTGTGTTTTCTTGCTGTTGCTCCCGCCAAAAGTCGGGGTTTGCAATGGGGACAGCCATCTGCTGCTAGCAGCAGGCTTGGGGGTTGAGTTTCAAGGGCGGTAAGCCCTTTGAAGCTTGCTAGCAGGGCAGTGCACATTCCAGGAGGGAGGTGATAACACCTCTGCCCAAGAATGGCTTTGGTCTGGGACCCAGAGAGCAGGTTATCTCACCCCAGGGTTCCAGAATCTTCTCTGGTGCTGGCAGCGTGGTTATGACTGGCCAGCAACCATGCTAGGGTGGTTAGCTTTTGCAGGGGGCACTTCTAAGGTGACCCCTGGGTACATTATTGAATAAATCCAATGCTGGTACCAGATTGGTTTTTATCATTATGAGTTGTTTCATACCAAAGAATCCACAATTCAGGGTAGCCATCATGTAGCTGTGAAACTCATACTGACCAGTGTTGAGCACATGTATTAAAATGGCTGTACTGTTCACTTACTATGTCCCAGCTTTGGGAAGGACACAGTAGGGGCATATTGCTCATGCATACATGCCCACACATGCAGTATAGTGCACCCTGTCTTAGGGCTGGAAGGCCTGCAAGAAGGGTGACTTACCTATATTGCATGCAGTGTGTAGTGGACAGGGCACACAGGCTGTGTTTCATGTCGCGTTTGCAGCTTGCAATGGCAGTCCTAGGTGGATCTGGAGGCAAGGCCCTTGAGGGTGGCACAATCTGTGCTGCTGGCCTCAGGGGCCTACCCTTAGTAACCCATGCCCTGGGTACCTAAGTACCATTTACTATGGACTTACAGTGGCTACTAATGTATTGCCAATTGTGCCAATGCATCACAACAGTTTTGGGAAAGAGATCTGGCCCAGGGAACCTGGCTAGCAAGGGCCCTGGACACTAACAACGTTGAGATCACATTAAATTCCAGGCAAAAAGTGGGGGCTAACCATGACAAAAGAGGCCTTTTCTCACAGCGGGTCCATGTTTGGCCGGCCGGCAGTTGGAGTCTCATTGTGGTGTTCTTGTCGAAGATCACCACTCTTGTCTTGTCTGTGCTGAGCTTGAGACAAATTGACTTACATCCAGTTAGCAGCTTCAGTCATGCAGGCAGTGAACTTGTTTCCTGCATTATTGTCTTGTCCAAGAGGGAGAATATGAATTGCTTAGTTGATTTGTGGTCAAGAAACTCTTGCTATGGGAGATATTAAGGGTCTGATTACAAATGTGACGGATATCCTGCCCACCTTATTACGAGTTCCATAGGATATAATGGACTTATAATACGGCGGGTGGTATATCCGTCACATTTGGGACGGATTAACACCCTCCTCCAAAGTTGTAATCAGGCCCTATATGCCATTTTTGCTACATAAATCTGTGCCTTGCACTAGTTCAGATTGTAAATATATCTACATCTGATAATCAGAATAATTGCACCACTAACTAATATTGTACTGTGAGGCATTTTACTTTTCAGTGCTATAGATCTTTCTCAGTAGTGGTGTCATAAATTAGGTGTGCAGCACACTCCCTTTGTTCTAACTGAGATTGCATCTTGTATTATGTTGTCCATTATTGCAGGCATTGCTTGTGCAAAAGCAAACATGCTTGTGAATGTGCCAGTACTGGGTAAAAAACAAACATAAGATGGCCTAACACATGCAAACAATATGTGTGTGCAGAAAAGTGCCCCTTTTGGCATGGTTACCCCCACCCCCCACTATTTTGCCTGATACTGATGCTGACTTGACTGAGAAGTGTGCTGGGACCCTGCTAACCAGGCCCCAGCACCAGTGTTCTTTCCCTAAAAATTTACCATTGCTTCCACAACTGGCACACCCCTGGCACACAGTTAAGTCCCTTGTAAAAGGTATCCATGGTACCAAGGGTCCTGTGGCCAGGGAAGGTCCCCAAGGGCTGCAGCATGTATTATGCCACCCTGGGGGACCCCTCACCAAGCACATGCACACTGCCATTGCAGCTCTTGTATGCTGGTGGGAAGTAAAAGAAAAAGTCGACATGTCATACCTTTCAGGGTGCCATGCCCATAAACCATTGCCTGTGGCATAGGTAAGTCACCCATCTAGCGGGCCTTAAAGCCCTCAGGCAGGGTGCACTATACAACAGGTGGGGGCATAGTTGCATGAGCAATGTGCCCCTACAGTGTCTAAGTCCATTCTTAGACATTGTAAGTGCAGTGTAGCCATGCTGAGTATTTGGGCTGGGAGTTTGTCATTATGAACTCCACAGCTCCATAATGGCTTCACTGAAGTCTGGGAAGTTTGGTATCAAATGTCTGAGCACAATAAACCCACACCAATGCCAGTGTTGGATTTATTGAAAAATGCACCCAGAGGGCATCTTAGAGATGCCCCCTGTATTTTAGCCAAACATCTAGTGCAGGACTGACTGGTCTGTGCCAGTCTCCCACTTCCAGACAAGTTTCTGATCACATGGGGTGAGAGCCTTTGTGCTCTCTGTGACCAGAAACAAATCCTTTCACTGGGTGGAGATGCTTCACACCTCCCCCCTGCATGAACTGTAACACCTGGTGGTGAGCCTCAAAGGCTCTGGCCTCTTGTTACAGTGCTCCAGGGCACTCCAGCTAGTGGAGATGCCTGCCCCCCAGACAAAGCCCCACTTTTGGCAATAAATCCGACGGAAAAGTTAGGAAAAACAAGGAGGGGCGACCACTTCAGCTGGGACAACCCCTAAGGTGTCCAGAGTTGAAGTAAACCCCTCCTTGCAAAATCCTCCATCTTGGTTTGGAGGACAGGGACCAATAGGGTTAGGTCTGTGTCCCCCTCCCCAGTGTGTAGTCACACTCATGGACAGCAGCCATTGGCTACTGCCCTCCGACCCCTGTAAAACCACTAAATCCAGGATTTAAGGGCTTCCTTGAACCTAACTCATCAGATTCCTGGCGACCTCAAGAAGAAGCAATAAGAAAGAAGAAGGACTGCTAAGCTGACCCCCAGCAGAGAAGCCTTAAGATACAAACTGATTTGGCTCCAGCCCTACAGGCCTGTCTCCACCTTCTGAAGCCCTGCAACAAAATAGGAATGCATACTGCAGGACTAGCGACCTCTTAAAAGCTTAAAGAGGACTGCCTGCACCCCAGAGGACCAAGATCTCCCGCGGACAGCAGCTCTGTCCAGAAAGAAACTCCAGCAAAGGACCCCAGAACCTCCCCAGATCCGTGAGTCCTGCCCACTCTGCACCCAATGCCCACGGCGCATGTCCAGGTGGCACAACCGACTAAGCTGGTTCCCAAGTGATTCTAAGCTAGTGTCCACCCTGGGTTGATCCCTCCTGTCCAACATGACAACACCTAAAGCCTAAATCCGGAGGACCACCTTGACCGCAAGATAACAGGACGAAGATTCCTGATGCCAAAAGGTACTCCTTCACCTGCAGCCCCCTGGCCTTGGGGAATCCGACCAGCGGTCCAGCGACGTCCAGTAGGCAGTCCTCCTCCTTGCCCAGCCTGTGGTTTTCCAGAACCAACCCCCTGGACCTAGCCTGCCGCATCTTTGTGACCCCGGGGTACCCCTATTGAAAAACATTGGGATCCCGACGCTGTGTTTGCACCCTGCACTTGGCTGCCCCTGTGCTGCTGAGGGTGTGTGTTTGGTGCTGACCTGTAGCCCCCCAGTGCTCACCTAAACCCCCCCAGGTCTGCCCTCTGAAGATGCAGGTACCTACCTGCAAGCTGGCCTGGTTCCGAGAGCCCCATGTATCCATTGGAGCCCATTTTGAATCTACACCAACTTTGACCTCTGCACCCAGCTGGCCCCATGGTGCTGGTGGTGGATGTTTGGGGCTAACTTGAACCCCAACGTGTGGACATCCTAACCCCCAGAGACTGGAGCTGTAAGTCTTGTACGTACCTCAAAACTGTACTAACTTTTCTTCTCCCTAGAACTGTTCTGAAAATTGCATTTCAACTTTTAAAACTGATATTTGCTACTTTCTTGAAAACCATTTAACTTGGCAAATTGAAATGAAGTGATATTGATACATATGTTGGATACTTACTTGCAAATGTACTTACCTGTAATTTGAATCTTGGTGTTCTAGAAATAAAGTAACAAATTATACTTTTGCTATATAAAAGCAATTGGCCTGGAGTTAGTCTTTGAGTGTGTGTTTCATTTATTGCGTGCATGTGTACAACAAATGCTTTGCACTATCCTCTGATGAGCCTAACTGCTCGACCACACTAGCACAAAAGGGAGCATTAGTATTATCTACTTTAGCCTCTGTTAAGCCTCTGGGGAACCCCTGGACTCTGTGCACACTAATTGTCACTTTGATATAGTATACACAGAGTCAGCTTCCTACAGTGTGCATGCTAGTGTTAACACATTAAATCCAGATATATTGGGTTTGCCAATGCTTTGTTAATTTATGAAACTATCTTTTGTATTTAGCTGTGGCTGATTCCTAAGTTTGGCTGCAAACCTTGACATTCACACTCAGCATATCTATGTAGTTGCAACTGTTATTAGGAGGAGGTATAATACTATGCAGGTGATCACAAACTAGTGTGTATCTGGGAAATGTCAGCGCTGTTCACTTTTTCTTGTACTGTTTACTGTTTACAATTCCAAGGCACTAAGGCTGGCACCTCTAATTCTGCCATGAATGAGGGTTTGGTGATGGAAGGTTCTGTAAAGAGGATGTGCTTCTATTATTCAACTTAACAATGGTTAATTGGAGAAATAAATCATGAGTTGGGCTTACTAGAGTTGTGCAGCTCACACCAGATTTTAACAAGCATTTCGAATGACAAGATGCCTGTCCTTGGCTGCACAGCTCTAGGCTTTGCCATTACCTATTTCTTTTTCACAACTCATAAGAAAACGCATTCTAAGAAGACTGCTCGTGTGTCTGCACTCAGATGGATGGATATATATGCCATCGTGGAATAGACTTTTGAATTTTAGCATTAGTATGCCATTCCAAGATAGTTCACTTGTGGCTTTCTTGAAATGTTAAACTAAAGATAAACCACAGTAAAGGAAACAAGTATATAGCTCTTTTAAGGTGGACCTACGTTCATGGGTCTGGTATAACCAAATGGCTCATAAAGCCATTCGTGAAGGAAATTCTATAAGAATGGCTTTTTATTTCAAGTGGATGCTGTACTACAATCCTTATTGATTACAGAAGATGTACTCAACTAACTCAGCAGCATGTTTTCAGATGTGGCCATGGAAAAGGTGACTGTTACACATATGCTTTTCTTGTCCAGCTCTGTGCTACATTTGGGTAAAGAATTTTCAGTTTATTAGTGTAGGAAAGTCCCTCTTTCTGGCATGGTTAGCCCCATTGTTTGCCTGTTGTCAGTGTGCTTAGGCTGCTTTCACTGCGATCCTACTAACCAGGACCCCAGTGATTGTGCTCTCTCGTCTAAATTTGGTTGCCTTGGTACTCTTCACACCCCACATCGGCATACTGGTGCACCCCTGTAAGTCCCTAGTATATGGTACATAGGTACCAAAGGCATTGGTACACCAGGGGTCCCCCATGGGCTGCAGCATGTACTATGCCACCCATGGGAGCCCATACAAACTGTATCTGCAGGCCTGCCATTTGCAGCCTGCGTGAAAAGATGCATGAATCCTTTCACTGCCAATGGTAGGCCCTTCCAGCCCTAAGGGCAGGGTGCAGGTCCCTGTGTGTGTGTGTGGGCACCCCTGCAGGAGCAGAGGTAAATCCACAAACTCCAGTTCCAATTCCTTGAACTTCGTAAGTGCAGGGAATCCATTTTAGCTATGTACGGGCCATAGGTCACTCCCTATGGCCAGCTACATAATGGTAACCCCGAACGTAGGCATGTTTGGTGTCAAAGATGTCAGAATCATACCCCAATACTGATGCCAGTATTGATGCCATGATTCCATGTACTCTGGGGGCTCCTTAGAGGACCCCTCAGTATTGCTCCCATCAGTCTTTTAGGGTCTGCGAGCAGCCCATGCTGCTGCAGTCCCTCAGACAGGATTCTGCCCTCCTGCTGCTTGACCAGCTCAAGCAGGGGAAGGTAGAACAAAGGATTTTCTGTGGCTGTGGGAGAGGGGTGCAACCTCCTCTCCTTTAGAAATAGGTGTTACAGGGCTAAGGAGGGGTAGTCTTCCCATGCCACTGGTTTGCTTTGAAGAGCACATTTCGTGCCCTCCTTACATAATCCGGTTTGCACCAGTCCAGGGTCCCCCCGGTCCCTGCTCTGGCTTGAAACTGCACAAAGGAAAGGGGAGTGACCACTCCACTGTCCATGACCACCACAGGGGTGATGCCCAGAGCTCCTCCAGGTGGCCACATGATTCTGCCATCTTGGAAACATGATGTGCAGAGGCCCCTGGAAGCACCTGACTGGTCACGCAAGGTGGCTGCCGTCAGTGACCTACTCTGATAGATGGTCACCTTGCAAAGTGACCAAGCCCCTTTTTGGGCTATTTACGGACTCCCTTGGGGGTGGGTCCCCAGATTCAGCATGCAAGACTCCACCAGGACTGCTCTGCAATGGCCTTTTCTGATCCTGGCCACGGCAACCATTGCTGGGCTTCACAGGATCCGAACAAGACTGCAACACCACAATGACCTCTCCTTGCAACATTGTTTCCGCGGCTCCTGTCAGCAACTTGCAACATTTCCATAGTTGTGCATCCTCTGGGGTCGGCAAGACTTCAGCTGCATCAAAAAAGCAAGAAGGAATCTTCCTTTGAGTGAAGGAGTCACTCCCCTGCACCCGCAGGCACCTCAGACAATGACATCCGGCTGCTGGGATCTGCTGTCCTCCGGACATGCGAAGATTCTCCAACAAAGGTGGTGGTTCTGAAGGGTCCTCTGGGTCCTTTCTGCCTTCTGTCGAACTTGGGAGACAGTGAGTCCTTGCCTCTTCCTCCAAGACAGAACCCCTGTGCACTGCGACTGTTGCAGCAGCCAAGGCTTGTTGACTCCTGCTCAGAGGGATCTTCAGGCTCCAAGTAGCCCCAGCACTCTACCTCTGTAAGAGCATTCTCCTCTCTGCTGCTCCAGCGACGTGGGACTCCTCTTTAGGTGTGCTGCCTGGGCCTCACTGCGACTTATGTGCCTGCTGCTAGTGGGTTGCTCATGGGTGCTCTAACTGCTGACTCTCCTGTCTTCTGATGGTCAGTCTGGACTCCCCTCCAAGGCTCAAGTCCTCAGGACCTTGCTGGTCCTCTTCATCTCTGCAAATCTTCAACAGCTCCAGTTGCATTTGCTTCTGCTTGTTGGTGGTCCTCCTGGCCATTGACCATCTGCAATCCGGCAACCAACGGGGGACAGCTCTTAGGTGGTTTCAGGAACACCTCTGCAGCTCCTGGACTCCGCAGCTGGACTTCCTCCAACACCGTCGCCCCGGATCTTCACCCACAGAAGGGTGGGCATTGACTCCTGCCCCACCTGGGCACTCCTGCGTGGACTGGTGTAAGAAAGTACCCTCTTGCATGGGCATGGTTACCCCCTTTTTCTGCCTGATGTCAGTGTGTTTGACTGTGTTCACTGGGATCTTGCTAACCAGGACCCTAGTGATTATGCTCTCTCTCCCAAAACTCTGTATTTCATCCCACAATTGGCATGCTGGTGCCCCCATGTAAGCCCTTAGTATATGGTACCCAGGTACCCAGGGCATTGGGTTTCCAGGGGATCCCTATGGGCTGCAGCAGTTATTCTGTCACCCATTGGGAGCCCATGCCAAGGGGTATGCAGGCCTGCCATTGCAGTCTACTTGAACCGGGTGCATGCACCCGTTTTCACTACAGGTCACTACACCAGGTCACTATAAGTCTACCTGATGGTAGGCCCTCTAAACCCAGAGGGCAGGGTGCATGTACCTGTGTGTGAGGGTACCCCTGCACTAGCAGAGGTACCCCCACAAACTCCAGACCAATTTTCCTGGACTTTGTGAGTGCAGGGATGCCATTTTACGCCTATACTGGACATAGGTCACTACCAATGTCCAGCTACATAAATGTAACTCCAAACCTAGACATGTTTGGTATCAAACACGTCAGAATCATACCCCAATACTTTTGCAAGTATTGGTTGTATGATTCCATGCACTCTGGGGGCTCCTTTTGAGGACCCCCACCATTGCTTCCTCAGCCTTCTGAGGTTTTCCCAGCAGCCCCAGCTGCTGCCACCTCACAGACAGGTTTCTGCCCTCCTGTTGCTCAAGCCCAGAAAGGCAGAACAAAGGATTTCCTTTGGGAGAGGGATGTTACATCCTCTCCGTTTGGAAATAGGTGTTACATGGCTTTGGAGAGGTAGCCTCCCCAAGCCACTGGTATGCTTTGAAGAGCGGATTTGGTGCCCTCTGTGCATAAACCAGTCTACACCGGTTCAGGGACCTCCAGTCCCTGCTCTGGCACGAAACTGGACAATGGAAAGGGGAGTGACCACTCCCCTGTCCATCACCACCCCAGGGGTGGTACCCAGGGCTCCTCCAGAGGGTCCCTGGGTTTTGCCATCTTGAATCCAAGGTTGGCAGGGAACTCTGGGAGCATCTGTGTGGCCAGGCCAGGCAGGTGACGTCAGAGCCCCCTCCTCATAGGTAGTCACCCAGCTAAGTGACCAATCCCCCTTTCAGGGCTATTTAGGGCCTCTCTTTTTGGGTGTTTCCTCATGTTTGGCTTGCAACATTCCAGCAGGATTCCTCTGCATCCCTTACTTCGAGTTCTGGCCAAAGAAACTGCATCTGGACTCTCCAGGACCCAACAATCTGCAAAAAAGATGAAAACTTCACCTGCAACATGGTTTTCATGGCTCCTTCCAGCTTCTGCAACATTTCCCGGGTCGTTCATCGTCTGAGGACAGCCCGTCTTCAGTCTGCACATGAAAGAAGAAGGAATCTCCCTTGGAGTGAAGGAGTCACTCCCCTGCATCTGCAGGCACCGACAGCAATGCAGACTGGCTGCGTGGATCCCCTCTCCAGCTGAGTTGCGTGGATGATGTATCACAGGGGGTGGTTGGAAGTGGTCCAGATGGTCTGCTTTACCAGCTGTCCAAATTGGGTGGAGGTAAGCCCTTGCCTTCCCTCGGAGGACAGTACCCCCACGCACTGCATCTTTTGCAGCTGCCAAGGCTTGTTGGCACTTCTTCCAAGGGGTCTTCAGTACTCGTGTAGCTCTAGCCCCCAGCAATCCTTCCTGTCATGCACAGCTCCCTGAGCGACTCTCCTGCGGCGTGGGACTTCTTTCGTAGTGCTGCGTGGGCTCCACTTGCACCTTCTGTGTCCTCGTCCTGTGGGACTCCTGCGTGTGCTGCCTGTGCTTCTGTGGGCTCTCTGCAACGCTGAGGGCCCCCACTGGCTCCCCCTCCTGGGCCTTGCTGGTCCTGGTGTCCGGCAGCACCACTTTCGGCCAACCGTGAGTTTTGCCTGTGCCAAGGCTTGTTGGTGGAATCCGGACACGCAAACCCGACTGCAATCTTCCTTCCGGCGTGGGACATCACCTGCATCCTCCAGGAACCCGACTCTGACTCCCGGGCTGCAGTGCTGACTTTCTTTCCTCACTGTCGACCAACTCCTGCTATCTTCAGCTTGGTGGGTAGGGGCTCCTGCCCCCCCTGTACTCTGCTTTGTCTTCTGGACTTGGTACCCTCTTTCCACAGGTCTTCCTCTTCAGGAATCCACCGTTGGTTTCTTGCAGTAATCTCTGGGTTTTTGCAATTCTCTTCTTTTCTTCTAAGTGAGTGTTCTAAGGAAATTCTAGTAATTTACTCCTGCTTTCCGTGTTGCTGGGGGTGTTGTAGTACTTACCTTTGTGCTTTCCTGGTACCACCAGCAACCCTATATACACTCCACTTACCTGGGTGGGGGTGACACTCTTGCATTCCATTTTTTTAGTATAAGGTTTGTGCTCCCCCTAGGTCCACTATTTACTACTGTGTTTTACACTATTGCACTGTTTTCTAACTATTCTGCCTATTTCTGACAACTATTGTATATAATGTGTGTATTACGTACCTCCTAAGGGAGTATTGCCTCTATAGTAATTTTGGTGTTGTGTTACCATAATAACGTACCTTTATGTTTGTAACACTGAGTGTATTCTTTCATGTGAGTAAGTGCTGTATGACTACAGTGGATTTGCATGACCTTTACATGTCTTCTAGATAAGCCTTGGCTGCTCATCCACCGTTACCTCTAGAGAGCCTGGCTTCTAGACACTGCCTGCACTTCACTAATAGGGGATACTTGGACCTGATATAAGGTGTAAGTACCTTAGGTACCCACCACACACCAGGCCAGCTTCCTACAACTGGACTCTGTCCCCTTCTTTTGCAGTCCTCTTCATCCAGAATCCACCATTGGGTTCCACCACCCTGGTCCTGTTCTTGCAATATTTGAATTACGAGTCTCCATGTTAGCCTATGGGACAACCAGGTAACTTACATCTCCTCTCCTGGTCGCCAGGAGTCTTCTAGATACTTACCTCTTGTGGGTTCCACTCCCTCCCAGCCCTTGCCTAACTACTCCATATCCTCTGGTGGGGGACCTGTCCTCGCATTCCACTTTTTTAGTATATGGTTTGGCCCCCCCCTAGGCCCGTGCTATTTTATGCTATTTCCCAATACTTACCTGTGCATGTTTTGTGTGTACTTACGTCCAGAAGGGGGTTTGCCTATAGTAATCTAGTTTGGTGTTCCTATAATAAAGTACCTTTATTTTTGCAATGTTGTGTGGTACCTTTCATGTGTGATAAGTTACTGTGTGACTAATGCAGTACTGCAAGTGCTTCACACTCCTCGTAGATAAGTCTTGGCTGCTAACCACAGGTACCACTAAAGAGCCCTGGCTATTTAGACATTGTAACAGTATCTAGTAATGGTTGCCGGAGCCCAGTATAAGGTGTAACACCGTAGGTGTCCACCACACACTGGGCCAGCCTCCTACAATTAGCACTAAGTTGCAGGTCCACGTAAGCCGAACCCCTTTTGGACCCTGTTTGGTATCTGGGTTCCACATAGACAAATTCCTCTTCAACAGCAGCAATTCTTTTTATCGCTACACTGGTTGCTAAATATTTGATTCTGAAAAATTGGGGATCCACTGTGATTCCCACTTTCAATCAATGGCTATCCAAAATTAAGAGGGTCAAACAGTTTGAAGAGTTCTATGCAAAAAGTATTAGCGCTTGCAAAACGTTCATGGAAATTTAGTATGCCATGTCAGATCGAGCAGTAATGCAAAACATTCAATCTCCCCCTTAGCAACTTTCAGACTCTTGTGTATTTTGTATTTTCAGCTGGGGAGGTATGCATTTGTTCTTTCAGCTGTGTGGGTATGTAGTACTTCTTGAAAATTATACCCACCTATGAAAATGTAATTTTTTTATTTTTTGTGCGCTTATGTTGCAGATATGGAAAATGTCTTGTATATATGAGTATTCAAATATTTATGCAATTATGATGCATATTTGTAATGAACTTTTTCTACCTGATCAAGAAATAATAAATAAAACGAAAAAAGTATACAGCTCTTTGGCCAAGGCCAACTTGTTGGCTTTGCCAATGCTTGTTTAACTTTCTCATTAAGTGCTATTTTCATCTTGATTTCCTGAGAAAGATCCCAAAACTAAATGTTTTAAAATAATGTCTTCAGGAAATACAGTAGATAATTAACATACCCATTTGTTTCCTCACTGAAAGAACGGAATTTATTTAAATCAGCCAAGATGAAAATACTTCTGGAAGGTGCCAACATCTATAAATATCAGTACAATGAATAAATTAAGCAGCCTTTTGGAGCACAGCTGTTGTCCCAAAGGGGGTCCTGACACAGGTGAACATGCTGAGAGGTTGTTTATTCTACCTTGAAGAGACAGGCTGTGAGATTCTCACGAACCTTTTACACTATTTACGAAATGATAAGTGATTCCAAATGGCAGAATGAAGGAAGAGAGTTCCAACACTGAACCTCCAGAAGTGAGAAGAAGCGGCCTCCAGGATGGGCCAGTTTGAAACGGGAACAGTAAGCAAATTGGCAAAGAAGGAGCAGAGTGAGCTACCGGGATAATAATGCAAGGATCTCTTCTTAACATGTAGAGGGCCCAAGTTGTAAATTGACTAAAGGGTGATGCAAAGTGATTTGAAAATTCAACCTTTGGCGATTGGGAGCCAGTGCAGATTTCGGTGATGATGGATGACAGGAGTCAAGGGGTAGATAATCCAAGAATAAAATGAGAAGTGTAGCTCGGAACAATCTGCAGGCACTGGGAAAGACTGCTGTGGATACCCATAAAAACAGCATTGAGTCAAGATAGTAAAATAGCTCGAACAATTGATTTCCTGCAGTCGAGGGGAAGAAGCAGGATGGATTCTCTAAGCATCTGGAGGTACTAAAAGCAAGATTATGTAAATCTATTGATTTTACTGCAAAAAATAAGAGATGAGTCAGATAAGACCTGGCAGTAGTTACAGAGATGCGAGAGGCACACTGTTGGGGGAGGGGGGGGGGCAATAAAGAAATAAACAAACAGATGTGTTTGTGGCCGTGATCAAAATCATTGTCTTACCACTATTACATTTTAGATAGTTTCTGGTCATCCCGTTAGAAGCTGCTAGCATACACGATCGGAAATGCTCCTGGAGAGGAGAAGGAATTACAAATAATGGAAAAAATAATTTGAGTATCATCTGCACAGGACAACATTCTGAAGACAAAGGAGCAGGTGAGAGATGTGAGAATATTTGATAGTGGACCTTTTCCGGTGGTTAGCTCTCCTCGAGCGCAGCGACCAAGTATAGACAACATGCGAGGCTCGCTGTTTTCTGTTGGATCGTGGACTACTTTTTTCTCTATTTTCCTGGCGCGATTTCGCTTGGCAGAAGTCAAGCGCTTTACACATTTAATTTCACTTTTTCGGGTTACGTACATAAAAGCACTTTTGACGATAGATGAAAAGTCGGGTTAGGAGTTTACAATGCGATCAACTCTAACATGAGTAAACGCGAGACCCGTTGCATTGCAAATGCTTGTTAATGTTTGTTGGGTCAACGAGGCCAGCCTTAATGGGAGGATTTTCGTATGTCTATGGCTCCTACTCAAGTAGTATTTCATATTAATTCAAATCGACTCTGTTAAGTGACATCTGCTAGATTAATTTGGTGTATTTCACTATCACCTTGAAAATGTAGGTGCTATACAGCTTCTTAAACAAATCCCCTCACACTTCCTCCATATGTGCATATATGTATATTTAATTTGTCTGTTTTACTATGTGTGCACCTCCAAGTACAACTACACCAGGACTCAAGTTGATCAGGAGGCAGGGAAAGCAGAGAATAAAAAAATAATAATAAAAAATAAATAAATACAAAATAAAGATATATATATATGTATATATACATATATATATATATATATATATATATATATATATATATATATCTCATATGTGTGTGTATACGCACACAGAGATATATATATATATATATATATATATATATATATATATATATATATAAAACCTAGTGGCAGTCACCACTAGGTAGTTATAGTTAGGACCTCATTTCTATAGAAAAATTGTCTTTAGACTTGTCTATATCTTTGGCACTGCTTGAGGAATCTTAACAAAATTTTCAAAATAAATTTAACAGTCACGTCAGCTGCTGTCTGGAAAGTTTCAGGGTGATCCGTCAAACGGGGGCCGAGTAAAAGGAGGGGCCTCAAAACGCTTTTTTCCCATGCATTTTTCTACTGGATGGAATTACACCAAATTTGGCAGAAAGGTAGTTCTTGGTCCACAAAGTGACCTCTTTTGTTATTTGCTGTAAATTTGTTCAGTAGATTTTGAGAAATTAAAGAAAATCCAAATTTGTATATATATATATATATATATATATATATATGTGTATATATATATATAGGGACGCAGAGGCTCTGTGAAAATCTCCGGATCTCGTGCTGAGATCTGATTGACTGCCAACACTTCAACAGGGATGTATTGGTAGACATGTTGAGACTTGGCTTCAGCTGAGTCCCAGGAAAAAGGATGAAAAAAGAAAAGGGGCCAGGGTAGGTACACCCCGACCCCTTAGCTCTGGTGCCGGAGACCCCTCCCCCACCCTAATCAAAAAAGCATTATTTTGAAACGTTTTCAGCGAGAATGGCAGCGGTTCCACTGAAAATGAAATAAAAAACAAGCACAGGCTCCCATGCTTGTTTCACTAAAGCCCCATGGGTGGGCAGGTCCTGGGGGCATTTAAAATTTGAATGGAGGGCCATCAGGCCCCCCGCTGCCCCAAGGTCCGCCACCTTCCAAGAGACTTTAGAAAACATGGATGCGGGGAAGCCAAGCAGCCCCAGAGACCGCCACTGCCCCAGGGCACAAGTTTAAATCAAACGCAGGGGGGTACACCCAACACCCCACATCCCCAGGGACTGCCACCACCCCACGACAAAAGTTTAAATCTAATGCAGGGGTGCCACCCGGCTCCCCTCTCGCAGCCCCAGGGAATACCACCTCCCTGGGGCACAAGTTTAAATCCAATGTGGGGGGGCATCCCACAGGCCCAGGGACTGCCACCTCCCCAGGGCACAAGTTTAAATCTAATGTGGGGGCCTGCCCCCCGCCAATCCCGGGGACCACCACCTCCCCGGGTCTTTGTACATATGGAAGGTGGGGGGATGCCTGGCCCCCCACAGCCCCAGGGACCACTACCTCCCCAGGTTGAAAATGTACATGTGTGCTGGGGGCTGCGTACCCCCTGGCAGCCCCAATGACCACTACCTTCCCGGGGCAAATATTTAGTTCTGTTCGGGGCTGGGCAGCCCCTCACAGCCCCGGGGACCACCACCTCCCAGGGGCTAAAATACAATAATGAGCGGGCCCATTTCAGACCCCCGGGGACTACCACCTATCCGGGGCAATAGTCATTGGAGAGGGGGCTGCCCGGCCCCGCTCAAGAAGCCAATGATGGCACTGGATGGAGCTGACAGCTCCCACCAAGCAAAAACAAACAAAGTCTGCTTTCTGCCAGGAGGAGCTGTCAAACAGCTCACACTGGAAGAAAGCGGAGTTTTAGTCGGTTTCCCTCTGCTTGGTGGAGCAATATGGCTCCCACAGGATGTGGGGGAGCTGGCTAGGACTGTGGGGCCCTTCAGGCTCCCCCACGGTCCTGTCACTCTCTCTTCCATCCCATAATGGGATGGAAGAAAGAGACAGAGAGAGAGAGAGAGATTGTCATTGCAATCACAATCACATGCGTGGGTTGACTGTCATAGATATGTCTGGAACCATCACAGTAAGGAGTCACCGATGGCCTAAAGGTTAAGGTCACAAACCCTCTCACTAAAAGTTGGGGGATCTACTCCAGGTGTGTCCATGGTCATTTTGCTTCTTTAATTTCGTTTAAACTTCAAAAGTTTAAGGTTCGTATTGGAAGGTGATCTCCCTTTATTTACTTTACAAGTACATTTTTCTTTCCAAATTGTTCAAAAATATCTCATTCTAAGTGTATCATTCATCAACGTCTAAAAACTCTCTATCTCTCTCCCTCTAACTCTCTTTCACACGCTCTCTCTCAATTTCTGTTTTTCAATCTCTTTCTCCCACTCACACATCCACTCAGACCCTTACGCACCCACTCAGAAACTCACACACCCACTCACAGATCCACTCAGACTCTTGTGCAACCACACACTGCCCCACCCACTCAGACCCTCACTCACCCATTCATAGATCCACTCAGACACTCACAGACTCATTCAGACTCTCACACACCCACTCACAGACCCACTGAAACCCTCTCGCACCCGCTCACAAACTACACAGACTCTGATGCGCCCACATAGTTTAGAAATTCACTTAAAAAACGAAAGGTTACAGGGACATTATAGTTGGGCACACATTTTAAACATACCAAACCATAGAAATTCACCTGTTAGAGTTATCTCAAGTAACTATAACTCGTGCCCTAAGGTAACCATAACCTGTGCCCTCGCCATGCAATAATAATTACCCCATAAATTACGGCACTCATTGCATTTTTGATAACATCATTGTTAATATCATTGTAATATGTGCAGTAAAATATTTGATGAGAAAACTGTGCATGGCGGGGCGGAAGTCATAGTTACCGTAGGGCACGAGTTATAGCTGTTTGAGACAATGCTATCACAGGTGAATTTCTATACCTATAAAATGTGAGCCTAACTAATAACATCCCTGTAACCTTTGGTTGTTTAAGGGAATATATATATATATATACATACATATATATGTATATATATATATATGTATAGAGAGAGAGAGAGAGATATTTATATATATATATATATATATATATATATAGAGAGAGAGAGATAGAGAGAGAGAGAGAGAGAGAGAGAGAGAGAGAGAGAGAGAGAGAGAGAGAGAGAGAGAGAGAGAGAAGTTTCTTGGCTTTTTTCCGCCTCAAGAGCTTGAGTCCTTGTGCAGTTGTACTTGGATGTGCACATTGTAAACCATGACAACTAGACGAATTGGTTTACCAGATTGCAGTTTCTGACTCAAAGACGTTACTATCACACAGCAAACTCCTTCCATTTGAAAGGAAAACATTGTGCACACCAGTAACCTGGGTGAACTGTGTACACATAAACAATGTTTGCTTACGGATTATTCTGGCCAGTGCCTATTAGTACAATCCCATATACTCCAACTAGTGCCTCACTAAACCACTAGCAACACTGCTGAGAGGAGCTAGATAAGTGTGAGATAAATGTGTGGCACCCTTCAATTAAGTAACACACTGCTCCATAAGACCAGCAGTGAGGTTAGGAGGTGTTGGTGCTGACCGACCAAAGGTGCAGGAGCGATGCTGAGAAATGATGGCTCCGTCCCATTTAAAAGTACTAGAGCCCTGCTGAGTAGAGTCCCGAAAATTCATAATGCTAAATGCTTAAAACTTAATTCTGGATTCAGCTGGCACCCAGTATACACCTTATACATACAGACACACCCAGCTATGAACATATTCCGGGTATAATATACTTTTATCGAGAGAGGAGTGTACAGCTCGCTGTTATCGACTGAACCATCTCACGCTGACAGCGTGTCTAACAACCATGGCCAACATGTCATAAAACTATGTGGCCGCCTAGCGTGAAAGAAATAACGATGATCCTTAAGCACACTTTGCTAATCACTCTTATCGTGAATATTTCCTGGTGCCAGATGGGGATATCTGCAGAAGATTTGACCGCGGGAGCTCTAGGTGACACAAGTGATGCCCAAGAAGCATCCAGTCACGTGATTGGTACCATATGTGACGCCGTTACGCACGATAAGTATTCAGAAATTGAAGTGCAACACGAAAAGTCGGCAGGAGTGAGCAGAAAAATTGATCGGTCAGCACTCCTTTTCAGGTTTTCTCTTTGCTCGATACAGATTACATAGAGTTTAGATCAGGCTTCTCCTACCAGTAGGTCGTGAGCTAATGGTAGCTCTCCAGCTGCCTGTGAGTAGCTCTCCTGTGTGCAACCCAGCATACTAAATTAGACGTTTTTGTTTGGTTGAATTAATTTGCGTGTATACCAGTTTGGTTGAATTAATTTGCGTGTATACCACAACAGAAAACTGCGTTTTCGAGATGAAAATGTGTGTATTTTAGGATCTCATGATTTCCAAAATATATTTAAATCTAATATTTGACTAATGAATATACAACATTGGAGACTAATTAATAATATTACCCTGGTGTCACTGGCATTGCAGCTATCGCTGTTATGCATTACCCATGTAGAGGCACCCCAAATTTACAAAGCCTTGTTTGCATCACTGCTAGCAATCCTGCACCGAGGTGGTCACTGCTGCAAACTTGCATATGATGAAAGAGAGATTTTTTTTATTGTTTAGTTACTTAAAACCATAACACAAAAAATAAAAAAATAGATGAGCACTATATAAAAGGTCAAAAAGAAAATCATTGTTCAGTCATTTCAGATAGGAGCTCGCTTTAAATGATGGTTAAGTGTTGCTATCTAAAAGATTTTGCATTGCTCCACTGTGAGTAGAGCAGCGCTTAATGCCATTGTAGTCCATTGTCAGGCATTAAGCCTGTCAGCCTCCTTTAGATCGACTGGGGGGCATTGCTGCTCATTTAACTCCTGCTTTTGTGACACCTGTAGAAACTTTACCAAGGCACAATTCAACTGTAGGTCACCAGGTGCAAAGCACGCCATTACTGCTTGTCTCCGTGTCCGTATTCCTTTTTTATTAAATTTGCTCTTCAGCAGGGCTCTTCATTCTAGTGCAAGATGATTGCATGAACAACGGACGTAGAGGAGATCTTCAGTGTCCTCACCGCACAGGCGGCAGATAGAGTTGGTTACGTCCCTCAACCAGGGGGTCGCATATAAGGCAAGTGGTAGGAGACCAAGTCGATACTTTAAGAAGTCGCCCTTTGTTCGTTTTGAGAAGCCGTGGCCTAGGTATGGCTGTGGTGTCAAAGACTTGTAGGTGTGCAGGGTCATCCAGGCGTGAGACCTCCATGAGAAGGCTGCTTTGTCCTCCAGTAGTGACTGGAGCCTAAGTGATTTCCTAGCTGCTTTCCTAAAGGCATTGTGTGGAATGGAGGTCCTCCACAAGTGCCTTAGTCCGGTCTTCTTGAGAGAGTCATCTAAGTGAATTCTGCTAAACTTGCATATGATGGCCACTACTTTATTCTTGGCTGATGTAGTCAACACTAATAATATTAGTAGCTCGGGCTGATTTCCATTAAAAAGAGGTAGCTCTTGTTATTTAAATGGCTGGGGCCCCCTGGTTTAGATGCCCCTGAGCTGTGCAGAAAACAATTATCTTCACAGACAAACCTAGGATTTTATATAGGTCTCTCATATCAAAGTACTTTTGTGAGACCTCTTACCTCTTCCTTTTCAAACATTTGATGGTAAGAAAACAAAGGTCTCGCACCGCAGAACCACTCAACACATTACACAGATTATTGGGCTCTCAATTCTAGCATTAGAGCTCCATCCCCTCTGCCCACGCACCAGAAGAAACTGAAGTTGGCTGGTCAAGCCCCTCCGCAGGTGACACAGCTCCTACCAACTCTCCATCAAGTTACACAGACCTTACATGCAATAACTTTTAGACACCAGAGCTATAGCCTGGATTCCTAAAACCTTACATGCGCAGGCCTCACAGAGGAGACCTCCTGTGCCACTCATCTGACACAGAATGAAACGGCCTGGTTTTAGACTGCAGAGCAATCTCAAGGGTTACACAGGTGTTGCAGGAGTTTGTTTTAGACAGCCAACCTACCCCTCAAGTGACAGTGAATTTACTTACTTTAGCAGCAGCCAATTGAGGTTCTTGCTTCGGATATCACATCTATAACTCAGGTGACAAGTGAAGTTAAAAGTTGAGGTCTCAAATAGAAGAGCTATATGTGAAGCTTACTCAAAATTGCTATTCCTTTGGCCACTGTTTCTGTTGCATAAATGTTTAGATATTCCATAAATATACAAAGTAAGTTGCTCAGGATCACAGTTAGTTAGCAAAAAGCTGAGACTCATTCTTTACATGAAGCACAGAACCTCAGTGGCCTGTCACCTCTCCACCACACCCTTCTCATTCTCTATTGGATTCTGAATTATTTGTAAGTCTTAAGAATTCATATTAGTAATGTTCTCATTGCTCTCCTCCCTAGTCCCCTTTTTTCTTTCTTTCTCTGTCACTTATCTTTCATTGCCTATTTCTCCAACTCTCATCAATTGCCTCAATCCCCAACCTATGGCTATAAAGAGTTTGCCTTTGTAATTGCACCCTTCTCCCCCACAAACTCTAGAACTTAATTTACTTTGCTATGGTTATTTGAACTTGTTTTATGTGCATAACTGATTTATGAAACATGGTAATAAAACAGACTGACAAATGTACCAGAACTGTGAACATTTATAAAAGATGGAGGAACTATTTAACAGTAAAAATCAGTTCCACTATGTTTCATAGGAGCTGCTCCTGCTCCCCTAAAATTATGTCCCTCCTGGCTATTTTGAAGTTGGCATAAGCGCCGCGTTTACACCGACAAAGATAGAGCTGGCTTTGCCAGTATAAAACTGTGCACTTGCAGCTGCCCACCAACCTATCTCTAATTCTGGTGAGTTTGCAGATTTCTAAAATCTTCAATAAATCCTGAAAATGTCTTCTGTAAATATGAATGATAGGACATCAAGTTGCAATTCTACGAATGAAAAGAGTTAGCATCACAAACAGCCCAAAGTTGGCTTCCATTGGTAACTGGGCAATACTTCTTCATAAAATATGCAGCGACTGCCATGTTGCCACCAAAGCGATCATCCGAAGTTAATCCCATCTCAGAAGACTTCTTCAAACTTGGCTTACTTTAATGTAGAAAGAGTAGTACCAATTTTCCTACTCTAATGGCAAACATCTCCAGTGATGTGTACAGGTGATTTACAAAGAAGAACAAGATATGTACCACAGTACTGCTCTTTCTGGGGACACTCTAACAGAATCCTCACCTTGTGAATATTCTCAGGGCCCAGCCTGGATCCGGAGACTCTTCTCAATTCCCTCATATGCCGGTAGATCACATTGTGGGGCGCTGTGTTGGCTCTGTCCTGCCCCAAAAGGACGCTGGAGCAGCATATAGCCACCGCTATTGTGCGCTGAAGTCAGTTTTTTTCTCAACACTGTCCGCGCCGTTGGATGAACCAATACTTATAAGCATTAAAAGTATGTTGCTCTCTAATTTGGAAGCTTTTTTGGTGGTACGAAGAATCCATTCCACCATCCCCCTCACCCTAAACATTAAGAACATTTCATAAACTCACATTAGAAGCAACATCTTTTACTGGTCCTCACCACCATGTTATAACTAAGCTACCACTTATCAGTACAATGGAACTGGACAAATGACGTTATCACATTCCTCCTTAAGATTACACCCACCCATCCATCATAGTCAAACAAATCCATTCTTTCAAACCAACAACAACTCTACCTGCACCTAATAACACACTTCGCATCTCAACAAAACCTACCCTAAAAGTCAACATGAATAAACATAACTCAGTGAAACGGAGGCCCTCCCTGTTGTCACACACGCAAAGACATCATGTGATCGACAGTAGAGCATGAAGGAAAATGGTGCAAAACTAACTTACTAAATAACATAACATAAAGGTAGACTTTCACTTTAGGGACAATAACCTTATCATCATAACCGAAGGAGCTAAAGATGTACACCGATTCCAAGATTGTCTCACCTTCACCCACTCTTGGTCACAGTAGGTGAATCCCAACAAAACAAAATGTATTCTCATTGCCAATAGTACTAAACCAGCTACAATCCAGAAATGACTCCATAGCATGGACCAGAATTAATTCAAGCAGAAATTTCCCAACAAGCCAAAACATACAGATTCACAATCTGCAGACAAATCTGCTTCAAACATCGATGATAAAATAGCTCAAACAAACAAATTACTTACCTTCAATAACGCTCTTTCTGGTGGATGCTCGATTTAACCGCACATTTTACGATGACACTCCATTACACTGGTAGGTGGTGCTGTGTGGCTTTGCCCTGGGTCTCTACCACACTCGAAGTGAAGGAGTGGAGCCACATAAAAACACCAACCCTGCACACTGGCATAAGTTTTTTATTTTCTCTCTCTGCTCCTTCAGACAGGGAGCATGAATAATTGTTGGTGCCAGTGTCCAAATTCCTCACATGGAACCTTATCAAGTATTAAAATGAGGCCACACCACCCTACAAGGAGGTGGGACAGGCAGTGAGGAATCTGTGGTTTGATAGAGAATTCACTAGAAAGATTGTTACTAAAGGGAAGTAACGTGTTCTTCTGATGGATACTTCTAACTGCACATTTCTCACATTGGAATAGATACAAACCTACTCAAACTGAAGGGTCTGTGGAGTGGGCTCAAACAAAAAAGTCTTGCCAGTCTTGCAAGATCGAACAAGTGAAATGAGTCAGAGCAGGAAGGGGTACAGGAGTCCAGGGTTCCATTGCAGCCAGAATGCATCTTCTAGAGAACGCTCTCACATAAACTACAATGCACAAAGCCTTTGAAACTGAGTGTTCTTGACAGTGGAGAAAAGATCTAGCCAGTGTTCTCCCTACTGTTGGAAGATGCCCTGCGTCACATGGGGAAGCAGACGCCATTTGTGATCTGTCAGACACTGCCTGCTTAGCTCGTCCGCTCTGGCATTCATGGATATCACCAGGTGGTTTGCGACCAGGGAAATGCCTGGACGCTTCAAACAACTCCAGAGGCCCAGAGCCTCCATGCTCAGGACGCCACTCCACCTTGCTTGTTCCAGTATTACATGGTGCTAGTGTTGTCCGTGAGTACCTTAACCACTCTCTTCTTGGTGGACAGCAGGAAAGCCTTCAGCACCAGAAGAATAACCTGCAGCTCCAACTGATTGATATGGAGCTGGGCTCCTGTCGCAAACCAGAGTCCGTTGATCTCAACCTCCCCCAAATGACCTCCCCAAACCAGTAGTGATAAGTCCATCACCACCATTAGCTCTTGTGGGAAAGGAAGTGGGGCTTGTTCCTAGACCAAATGCTTTCAAACAGCCACACCTGCAAATCCTATGACATCTTTTCTGCAATCTGAATGGCATCTGATCAATTTTATTGGTGCTGGGCCAACTGAAACTCAAGATTCCAATGCAGAGCTGGCATGCGCTACTTGGCGTAGTTGAACGGAAAGATGCTAGGAGACTAAGAAGCCTCAGAACTGATCTCACCAAGATCTAAGACTGAGTCTGGAACATCAGGATTATAGCCCAAATATCCTGGTCTCGTTGAGGTGGAGGGAAGACCTTGAATTGCACTGTATACATGATAGCTCCAGTGCAAAGGAATCAGGTGCAAATTTGGCTTGTTGATCATGAACCCCACCAATGTGAAGAAGATCGATGTTATCTGAGGGTGGTGTAAAATGGCCTGTGGAGAGCCCACAATGGACTGTGCAGAGCACACCTTCAATAAACAGTCGTCGAGGTAGAGGTGTTTTGGGGGGTCAAAGATCTAATATAGAATAAAGGCCCCTGTGCTTCTTCAATACAAGGATATAAAGAGAGTAACAACCCTCTTATCTTTCTTAGACAAGAACCTTCTCAGTACCACCTTTGGAGCTCAACACTCACACCTCCTGTAAAAGAATGAAGAGGTGCTTCTCTGAAAGTTGGTTTATTGTGGAGGAAAATGTGTCAGAGCAACAAGAAAGGACTACAAGAAAGGGTAGGGCATAGCCATGCTGAATGATTTATATGACCCATCTGTCAAATGTGATTGATCACCACCCCGGGAAGAAGCACTGAATACTGCCCCCACAGGATGGGTGTGCACCACTAAGAACAAACTAAAGAGGCTTTGTGGCTGAGGAACTGACAGGCCTAGAAACTCTGCTGGCCTGTGTATTGCTTGCCAGATTCACATCCTAGCCTCAAAAGGACTTAGGTGACTTCTGAAGCCGTTAGGGAGATTGTTGCTATTTGTGTGCCCCCACCCCGATGTAACCTCTGAATTTTCAGAACTGATGTGGGAACTGCTTGGTAGTGGTGAAGAGACCTGGGGATTGTGCCAATGCCTGTCCTGTCCTTAAAAGGCTCCAGACAAAATCAGCTTTTTCACCAAAAAGACAAGAGCCATCAAAGGGCATATCTATGAGAGAGGCATATACATCATCAGAAAATCCTTTGGAACCCATCCATGCATGGCAGGGGGGTACAGCACTGGTGCCCACTGTCTTCTGAGGCAATTAGAAGTAACGAGGGCAGGACAAATCAAGTACTTGCCTGCATCCTGACCATCATGAAGTGTTTGTGTTAGAGAAGCCTTATGGGCTTCTGGGACCACCTGCAAGATCTCACTGGCCATGTACCATTAGGCATGCATGTAGCGACCCAACAAACAAACCGCATTGACCAATCTCAATGCCAGAGTAAATGAGAACATTAATTTTGTAAACGCCTCAATCTTCTTGGACTCCCTATCCAGGGGAGTGGTGGGAAATGAATTGGGGTTCACCTTGCTGGTTGAAGCCTGGACAAATAGACTTCCTGGGAAAGAGTGTTGAGTAAGAAAATCAGGATCGCCCAGTGCCTGTTTGTGGTGTTTTTCTACCTGACTCTGCACTGGTGGGCAAGAACAGGGGTTGGATCAACTGCTGTTTCCGTAAGGATGTTAGTCTTGGTCTCATCTGAAAGCAGCTGCAATTCCAAGGCTTGAGCTGCCTGTCAGGCTACTACTGCACATGACGCACTTTCTTCCGTTAGTGTTCCAAGTGGCGAGTCCAACCTTATATCAGGGAAAGTATTAAGCCACTGGCCTCTTGTAAGTCCATGTAAAAATTATCCATGTCATAAAGAGGAGTGAGATCACAATCCCCCCCATCCTCACCATGATCACCTCCTTCTGGTGGTGTACCTTGTTCAGAGTCAGAGCTAAAAAAATAATGGAGCCTTTACTGGTTTGTCAGGCTGTATGACCAACGGTTGTACTTTAGTCATTCCATAGTGCAACATGAGTGGCGATTAGGCTGGTCAGTTTGGGGTCATACAGTGGAATCAGCAACAGATCCTCTTCCTGCACTGGTGGCGATGCTACAGCATCAACAAGGAAATGCCCAGTGCAGATCCTGCAGCCAGAGTAGATTTTTGTATCAGAGTTGGTACAGGACCCGGAACAGGTCCTAAGCAGTTAGAAGGCCCACCGGTAACAACCCAACTGGAGGCTGCTGTGGTTCCTTGGGGCCTGAAGGTAAGACCGAGGGTGCCAGAAGTGTGTTGAAAATGTGCATAATAGTCTCTTTGAAGGCGTTGATCTGCTGCTGCATCGCTGATGGCCCAGGAAACTCAGGGCACACCAGGTTCAGCTGGGAAATTGCCTCTGCAACCGGTGACCTTGAGGGAGACCAGCTGGCATTGTGACACCTTAGCACCTTCTCCTTGGATATGGGGAGGTTGTTACGCCGCATCCGTAATCCGCCTGCGGTGCTCCATTCTCGTCCCACAGGGAGGCCCGAGGTCTGATTTTCGGCGCGTCAGGCCTGCTGCGGGCCGCTTGTCTGCCCATAGCGTCCTTCGCTTGTGCGACGGCAAGGTCAGGCGGACCAGGATCGGGCGCAGATCTCACCGTGGTCACTGCATGCTCTGTTCTTGCATTGCGGGTGGCCCCCGCGACGCATGTGTAATACTTACCTGTTTTCTTTGGTTCTGAGCTGTTCTTTCTTTAGTCTTGGGGACCATACTTTCTTTGTCCCAGAATGCTTGTCTTTCCCAGGATGCACTGTTCTTTCCTTTTATTAGTCCCTTTCCAAGATGGCGTTCTGCTTAGTTTGTCCTATGACCCTTTCCCAACTTAATATGGTGTTTTTCCTTTTTCCTGTTTGTTAACCTCCTGTTTCCTGGTATAAAAGGAGCTTGAGTTACTTTCTTCTTTGCATTGCAACATTCCTGGTTGGTGGTGGTCCTCGCTCCTGTTTGTTCTCCTGTGGTTTGGTCCTGCCTTATTTTTCCTGCAGCTTCCTGTTGTTCCACTTCTTGGAATCCTGAGTTCTGCTATACCTTTCCTGAATTTCTGGAGCTCCTTCCCTGGTGGTTTTTCCTCTGGAGCTCCTTCTGGAGGGCACGGACTGCCTTGGCTTCTATCTGGCCAGTAGCACTATGGCTACCGAAAGGGGTCGCCCCTACCTTGACCAGACCAGGATGTGCAAGATCCAAGGCCGTACTCCACTTACATCTGACAGAGGCGGTAAGAGAAGGGTGAATCGTGACAGAGGTGGAATGGTGTCAAGTTCCACTCTGCTTTTTTGTGTTTGTACTTGGACTTCGATATGGACTTACTGAGGGATTTTGACCGCAAAGTAATGTTAATGTTAAAAGATTTACAAAGCGCATGTCTACCCTTAGGTGTCTTGGCACTGAAAGAACTATGCCTGAGACAGGAATGGATAAGCCCACTAATTATTTGAAAAAAACAGGTTTTGAGCTCCTTCCTTCCTGAAGGGGATCAGCAAAGGCAAGGCTCTAAAATAAGGGGGAAGGCTACCCCAGATCCTGGCGGTCCCTGTGATGAAACATCTGCCTCCCTAACTTGTCTTTCTAAATCTTTGGATCGTCAATTTCTTGGCTCCAGAGGAACGAAGCTTTATACCACTCAAAACTATGCCTATGGAAATCAGGTCCAGTATTGGACAGCGCTTTAGGGTAATTCACAGAGCTTTGAACTTAATGAGACTTCTTACTGGAAGCGAATGTAACTTGTGGACTGCTTGTGAGATTGGATGAAATTTAGGAATTCAAAGAAGTCTAGCGGCTGCAAGTTTAACCATTTGTAGCTTATTTAGGTGTTGTTACTGCAAGCCCATGTAAAGTCCATTACAGTAATCTAATTTTGATAAGACTAAAGCAGTAAAGACGTTTTGTTTTTGGCGGAAATCGGACAATAGCGGAGAATTTTCTTAAGCATCTTAAGAGTAAAGAAAGAAGAGGAGTCAGCAGAATTTACCTGACTTCCTAAATTCAGTTTGTTGTCAATTTGTACTCCTAAATTCCTAGCCTTGGTTACAGGAGTGGGGAGAGAGCCTAGTTCCTTGGGGTCACCATGAAGGTCCCCAAGCTGGCAAAAGATTTCCAAACAGCAGTACCTCGGTTTTGTCTGAGTTGTGCTTCAGACAGTGTTTGCTCATCCAAGAGATGACGGCGTACATACAGTCATGGAACTGAGCAGAGACTTCCGGATCGTTATTAAAAGCTGACATGACAAACTGGGTGTCGCAGCATAGGAGGTTAAAGTGAAGTCAAATGATTTAATCAGAAAGGCCAGCTCATTGACGCATACATTGAAAACTGTAGGGTAAGCGAGGACCCCTGAGGGACCCCGCAGGGAAGGGTAAAAGGGGGTGAGTCTTAATGGCCTAGATCAACAGTGTTCTCTCTGCGCAGTAGAAATGAGGTCAGTAAGGCCAAAGCCTTATCCTTGATGCCTAATAACCTTAGGCGATTGACCAACAGCTTATGGTCAACCGTATCAAAGGCTGCCGATAGGTGGAGGAGGATGAGAGCTGTGGCACTGCCTCTATCTTGGGTTGCCCTAATTTCCTGTGTAGCTTTGATGAGGGCGGTTTATGTGATGTGCCCTGGTCTGAAACCAAACTGTGATGGATCCAGCAGGAGATTAATATGAATGAACTGAGAAAGCTGAGTGCTCATTTCCTTCTCAACAATCTTAGCCGGAAGAGGAAGGCGGGAGATAGGGCGGTAGTTGTTTGGGTCAGATGGTTTCAGGCCAGGTATCTTTAAAAGAGGGAGGATAGAGGCTCTTGGCCAATGTGAGAGAAAGATGCCAGAGATAAACATGGAATTAAAAATGGCAGAGAGATTGGAACCTATTTCATCTGGTGCCAGTTTAAGCATAGAGGGAGGGCAGGGGTCAAGGGGAGAACCAGACTTAGCAGAAATGATCCTTTTAGCTACCAGGTCTGGAGAGACTGGATGAAATTCTATGAAGGATACCTGTCCAGCGTTTGCTTGAATGGGTTGGTAACTGGTCCCTGGAGTGTTGGAAATCTCAAATTTAGAGTAGATTTGGTTGATGATTTCTCTAAAACCGTGGGCCAGTTTGTCACAGAAAAGTTGGCTATGAGTAGTGATTTTACTGCCTGGCAGGGTAGTCAGTTCTGTCACCAACTGAAAAAGCTCTTTGGTGGTGTCTTTGGCAAATTCAATTTGATGAGTAAAATACCTACTTTTTTCTTTAAATAGTAGAGATTTATAATTGGCCATTGTGAGTTTGTAAGAGGTTTTCTCATAATCATCATAGTGTGAGCGCCAACGTCTTTCCAGTCTTCTACAATTTTGTTTTCCTAATCTGAGTGCCTCCGTGAACCATGGGCCAGAGGGTTTGTTTCCTTAACTAGAAAAGTTTTTAGTCAGGACTAATTTATTAAAAACAGAGTTAAGCCAGTCAGTGTATTTCGATGAGGCTAACTCAGTATCATGCAGGAAATTGGGTTGCGACTGAGCCAGCTGTTGATTGAGTTGTTCAGGATAAATTGTGTTTCAAATTCGAAAGCGGGAGGAACATTTAGCTTGTGGAATAATTCGGGAAGTTTGAACCTTGATTATGCTAAAAATGATTTCATGATGGTCTGACCAAACTGGGGACAGCTCCTCCTCGATAATAATAGAGGAATCGTTGTGAAAAAGCCATCTGGATTGTGACCCGCTGAATGTGTGGGGTTATTAACTAGTTGTGTCAGAACTAGTTTGTTCACTGTCTCAAGGAGTGCTTCCATACCCCTATCCGATGAGGCCTCAAGGTGAACATGAAGTAGACCTCTTGCAGGAACGGCCCCAGGAGCAGGACTGAGTCTGCTATCTCGAGCAGGACTTACATGATGGTTGCCATTTTGTTTCTAAATTCAAGTTCACCTTTGGATCCATGATAGGCCTGGGTGAAATCTCAATTACACCAGAATAATTTGAGTCATTTTGGTAATTCTGCATTACTCTTTGCTGCGTAATTACAGGCAATAATGTGATTACGTCTGCTCGCATAATTAAGAGTAATCTGGGGGAAAAAAATCCTACTGCAAGAACACATCCAGTGCAAGCGGCTGCTCATGCTGCTATTACTTTTTGTTGCATTTAGCAATTTTTCTTAGCGCAAAATGCATCCACGCATCCATTTTGAATGCAGGGGTGCATTTTGTACTAAGAAACTAGCACTAAATTCAGAGAGTAAGTTGGGGGAAAATCCTACCCCCAACTGCACATTTAGCGAGCGACTGCTCATGCGGCTATTCATGTTCTGCTGCATCTAGCACATTTCTTAGCGCAAAATACATGCTCACATCATATTGGATGCAAGGTTTTTTTTTGCACTAAGAAAATAGCTCTAAATGCAATTTGTTTTGTAATTTTGCATAATTACGCTGCATGGAGTTACACAAGTAACGCCCAACTCTAGTGCATGAGGACACACTTATTGCACAACTTCGAGTTGTGTTCCAACCGCAAAAAACAATAGAGAAAAACCTTGTGCACGTCTATGATCGACATTCGTTTTCAACAGTCATGATTTGATACCTTTAGTTTTAGGCAGGGACTTAGGGCCAGATGTAGGAAGCCTTTTGCGCCTTGCAAACTGCTAAAAACGCAGTTTGCGAGGCGCAAAAGGCTGAACGCGACCGCATCACGATGTAGAGTTGCTTTGTGACCGTGAAAGCGGTCGCAAACCAACTCGCAGTTACCATCCACTTGAAGTGGATGGTAACTCATTCGCAAAAGGGAAGGGGTCCCCATGGGACCCCTTCCCCTTTGTGAATGCTCACAAAAATATTTTTTCAGAGCAGGCAGTGGTCCTATGGACCACTGCCTACTCTGAAAAAACCAAAACAAAAAGGTTTCGATATTTTTTCTTTTTGCAGCTCGTTTTCCTTTAAGGAAAAAGGGCTGCAAAGAGAAAAAAAAAACTGCTTTATTCAAAAGCAGTCACGGACATGGTGGTCTGCTGTCTCCAGGCCACCATCGCGGGGGTGCCTACACTCGCTATGGCGTCGCAAACTGCGACCCACCTCATAAATATTCATGAGGTGGGTCTTTGCGACCCCATAGCGAGTCGAAGAAGGTGTCTGAGACACCTTTCTGCATACCAGTTTGCGAGTTGCAATTTGCGAGTCGGAAGGACTCGCAATTTGCAAGTCGCAAATTGTTTTGTACCTACATGTGGCCCATAATTCCCTAGCACACAGTAGGCAACTAATTAGGGAGCGTTCTATGTCTGAATGTGAGGAAAGAATGGAACTGACATCAGCACATAGAGGTGGTGCTTAAACGAAGCTCCACTCCGGCACAGCACAGCATGGAGCCACACTGCACCACCTTGTGGCTAGTAGGAGCACTGCAAATCCAGTCTGGAACTTGGGGACTATTCTAAAGTGAGGAATCTGCAGTCAGAAGTATCCAACAGAAAGAATGGTATCAACTCTCACATCCATGTGAAATATGATCTTAACTCCCAAATAAGACTTTAAACCTCAAGTATCTTCTCACCTGAATGGTGGCAACATCCTGTTCACTGACATTACTGATTTCACACAAGGTATTTGACACACCACCATTCAACCCATCAAGGACTGAAGAAATATAATCACTCACAGTTTGATGGACCTGCAATGGCTCCCCCAAAAAGCCTGCTTTATTTTCTACAATAGTGGTTCCCAACATTTTGACTTCTGTGCATCCCTAGTTTATCATTACTGGGACCACCAATGAATTACTATTGGAATCCGGCCCCCCCCACCATGAGTCATTACTGGAAGCCCGGCATAAACATTGTTGATGATTTGAAATGCAAACCATTACACAAACTTTACAGAAACAAGCATTCATCAAACTCATACAGAAATGATAACACATTTTATTTAATTTGCTAACAAATATAAATAAAAATATATTAAAAACAATTTTAATAGGAAGATAGGAGCTTTTCTAAATTCACTTGAAGCCACACATCGTCCATACTATATTCTATTTGATGCACCTGCATTGGTCCTACGAATCAATCTGAGGATACTAATTCAATTTTTAGCCTCTTTGACATTTACAGTACATTTAAAAAATGTCAGTTGTACACTTAGCCACTTTAATTATATACACTTTATTAATCTGTTAATGTTATTTAATTTTCTAACAGTTGTGGACCCCCTAAACAGACTTCACGGACACCTCGGGGGGGTCCCTGGACCATAGGTTGGGAACCACTGTTCCCAGGGGTGTAAAACCGGTGCATCAATATTAGGCCAAATACTCCAACCACCTCGGTCGCCCAGCACAAACAGTCAAGTTGAGGTCATTGTCTGACTTGAAATAAAAGAAATATAAGAAAGAAAAAAATAACACAAGACAAGATATCACACGTTATATAAGGGGCAGCTGGAAAAAATCTAGCTGCATAACAATTCACATAACTATCTATTTGTAAGAATGAACTTCAGAATGCCTATATTTAAAATTACTTGGCCCACATTCTGCAGGCAATTCACTCCAAGATAGACATTTCATTTTAAAACAATATAGGATTTAGTATTACCCCATGGACAACCATAATGCAACCCGTTCTGTAGAATTATGTGACCTACTCATTTTTAATTCTATTATTCCGAAGTAGATTTCACTAGGAATATGACTACTAAAAACACTATCAACCTTTCTAGATTTTCAGACCAACATTCTTCCTTAAGACACTTTGCCTTTATCATTACTAACTAAAACTTTGCCCCCTGCCCAAAATTATTGCTCAGTATAAGTGACTAACTATGTAAGGCTAGTAATAGCTAACCCGTTATGCAAAAATCTTTAACTATTTATCCAAGGACTGTTCTCTCTGAACTTAAACATTTTGTAGTACTTCCTGTCATCAATAAAACTGGTTTAAATCTGATAATCCCACCTCATTACTACCACTAAGCCCCCCAAATTGTCTTGTTACAAATAGCAAACAACCCAGTTCCTATGGAGAAGCAAACCTCTCATTATTTGGATAAGGCCCAGGCAGACTTCCTCCACTACCTTAGCCCTGATTTTGGATTTCCCACCATCTAAGAATCCCTTTCCATGGCAATAAATGGTAACAGTGTCAATACCCTGATCTTCTTAGCCCTAACTGCAGCATCTGACAAGTCCAAACATAAGATGCTCTGCGATAGATTGATAAATGAAACTGGCAGCACAGCTTTCATCTGGCATTGCTTGCCAAAGTAAGAGCTCAAGCAATGCTTATCAGTGCCATCTTTCACTTGGTGAAACAACATCTGAGAGGGCGCGGCTCGGACTCCACCTAGGATGGCCGCCTGAACCGGGAGCGCTGCCACATGTCAGAATCTTTGTCACATTTTTGCAACTCTCAGCATGTCGTGAAGCGGGAAACTGGATTCCCCTTACTTTGGATTACCATGAGGATGTAATTTCCTCTTCAGAAGGCCAGGTGAAGCCCTTTATGCCAGTGGTTTCCAACCTTTTGACTTCTGTGGACCCCCACTTTATCATTAGTGGAATCCGAGGACCCACAATGAATTGTTATTGGAATCTGGGGACCCCCCACCAAGTCATTACTGGAAGCCTAAACACTGTAGATGATTAGAAATGCAAAACAATTCACACAAAAAAAGAAACAAGCATCATCAAACACATCTACAACTTATAACACCTTTTATTTAATGTGCAAACAAATATGTATAAAAAAATAAAACATTTAATTTCAATAGGAAGGTTGGAGTTTTTCTAAATTCAATTGCAGCCACACATCGTCCATAATAAATTCTGTTTGATACACCTGCACTGCTCCGACTAATCAATGTGAGGATACTAATTTATTTTTTGGCCTCCAATTTCAGCTTGTGAATGATACCTTATCCAAGGATCACCAGGTATTTTTAATACTCTTTAAAACGTGGCGCTCCCTACATAAGCGTAATGTTGATGGCGCTACTTTCAAGTTATGCATAACTATTTTGGCACTCTCTATAATAAAATTGTAAATTATATATTGCTAATGTGCAACAATAACTAAATATTCTCTATGCAGGTGTTATTTGGGTAGACTAAATAAACCAATCTTTAACATCAGGTTCAATGCTCAGTCTACTCCCAAAACACTTGCACAATCCCCTTCTAGGGGCTCCTTCATGGATAATCTAGTTTCTTCCATCAAAATGGTGCATTCAGTTACTCCTCGCTCTGCAGCTGCATCTGTCTCTTCACCGAAGGCTAAGTCACCCTCTTCCACAAATAAGAGAGTTAAACATGACTCCCCTTCACCAGAAAAGTCACCATCTTCTATATCAATAGAGATTTTACTGGAAGAAATTCAAGCCCTTCCTCTTTTTGTTGAAGAGACCAACAAATGCATCCAGCATCTTGATGATAAATGGTCCCTAATGGAGATATGAATGTCTTTGGTGGAGCAACAGGTTAGTGACTTACATGATGAAACCAATAAAATTGCAATTTTGGAGAAACACTCCGAAGATTTGGAGAACAGAGACAGGCATAATAATCTCTGTGTTTATGGTGTTCCTGAAAGTATGGAGGGGGATGATCCTGTCTTCTTTTTTGTATCCTTTCTTCCACAATTATTGGATTTGCCTCCTACCACCAATCTCAATATACAACAAGCATGCAGACTGGGTCCTCGTCTCTCTTCTTCAGCACCATCTACTAAACCGAGAGGAATTATTCTCTTCTTTTTTGGATTTCACTGACCTTTTGAAAGTTCTTAATGCTGCCAAATGAAAAAAAACAAATCACATGGTCGCACAAAAAGATTTTAATTTCACAGGATGCCTCCAATGCCACGGCCAATGGAAGGAAAGACTTTCTCAGTCTCTGGCCTGCATTACACAGTCTGGGTGCTCAGTATGGCCTCTTTCACCCATGACTCTTTAAGGTCGCTTACCAAAATAAAATTACCTCATATGAAGAACTGGCTGAACTCAGAAAATGTATAAACTCTCATGTGGTGGATACTATGGATACAGCTGGTCCCTCTATGTGCTAATATCTTCTAAAAGGCTTTGACGCTGCTTCATCTAGTGCTTTTAGATATAAGGTTTATCCCGGTGATGGTATATCTGTATTAATATTTTCTCTCCTTTTTCCTTACAGATTCACAGTATTTGTTTGCCTTCTTCATCCCCGCCTACTTATATACCGTTCCGCTCTGGTGTGTGGCCCCCTTGTCAGATGATCCATTGTCATCGGTGTTGTCACCACCTCTTTTTCCATCTTGTCAAATATTCTGGTATGTTTTCAATCATCAGTTCTTGACATGTGGTGTCTCTTTTTGCTATCTTTTCTTCTATTTCTTTTCCTTCCCCACACCTTTTCCCCTTATCCTTTCTGCATTATTATATACCCTTTTTCATATTTTTCTTTTCTTATATATTGTGTTCTTTCCTCATTGCAAAACTGTCAGATATGGGATAGTCCTGATGGGTTATTTAATTTGTTTTTGTTGTACAATTCAGAGTAATCACATGGAATATAAAAAGATTTATTAATCAGGTCAAATGACAGAGTGTTATTCCACTTGGCCAAGTCTGTTCAGATTGAGGGCCTGAGTTGGATATTGGCAGATGGATTACTCCATCACAACAGTTATGGATATCTGGTCTGCCAAAATCTAAATCCCATGGACAATAGGCTGGTATTTAGATTTCCGTGGGTGGATATCCATCACCGTTGTGACGGAGTAACCCGTCCGCCAATATCTAAATCAGGCCCTTTGCCTTGCTTCAAGAAACTCACATTATCACATCTGAAGCCTTAAAACTCAAATGTGGTTGGGTTTGAACTATGTTTGTGTCTCCCGCCTCCAATAAAAAATAATGCTGTTATTGTTCTATGTAGGAAACCTTTAAATCTTGAGGTACTCTCACAAGAAAAATACGTAGATTAATTATTGATACATTTTAAACAACAAAATACAGTTAACTGTTTTACATATTTATGCCCCATCACAACTTGATTACGCTTTTGTCCCACAGTAACACAAAAATGCATGCAATAAAATGGCACATACTTTATTCTAGGATACGAATGTAACCAAGTTATGTATCAGTTTTTAGATAGAAAAACCCTGGTCCAATTTTTCCCCCATAAAATGCACAAGCAGTTTATTCCACTGTTTCCCATGGGCCTTTGGTTGATTCTTGGAGACTCTCTAATCCCACTTATTGAGTCTACACTTTTTATTCTGTTACACACAGTACCCTTACAAGATTAGACCACATCTTTGTTTCTTTATTTCTAAGCATATAGTACAATCCTTCATTAGACCTATAGTACTCTCAGATCACGCCATGGTTACTACAGATTTGGACTTGGTTTGCCCCAACCTGATTCTCATAGATAGAGATTTAACAATTCATTGTTAAAATATATGAAGTTTTCTGCCTCCTTTACCTCATTCACTTCAGAATTTTTCTTGATTAATTATTCTCTCACCAACACCTCCCCTCCCCTCCTTTACTAAAATATAGAATACACATTGTTACTATTATCCATCAAGACATTAGAACAGACGTATTTCCCTTCTAAATTGAACACTGCTCTTCAATAATTTCTAAAAGCTACATTTCACTTTAATACTCTATCCACTAATGATGCCTCCTCCATTTTGTTAAGAAGTAATGATCATTATTATGGTGGAATAAATAGAGCTGGTAAATACTAGCTAATTATCTCAAAGTGAAGAAACAGCGACTTAAGATAGATTCATTGCTCAGCTCACAGGGAGTTTCACTGACTAAACACAAAGGTATCCTAAATGACTTTGTTCATTTCTGTAAAACTTTCTATACTCCCAAAACTCCAGTACAACACTCTCCCATTGAAAACTATTTACAACAAACACTTAGCTCTATCCCTTCCCATTTAAATTTTGCTCCTTTGAGACAAACCTTACCCTCAATGTGGTTTACTGAGCATTAAACTCACTAAAAAAGGAGAAAACTCCAGGATTGGATGGCTTTACTGTTGATTTTATTTCAACATTTATCAAATATTTCTCAAATACTATCCTTCCTCACCTGTCACAATTGTTCAATCACTTCAATGATTCTGGTTCCACTTCCAGTACTTTTCAAGAAACCACATTGGCCCACATTACAACCCTGGTGGTCGGTGATAAAGTGGCAGTAATACCAACAGGCCAGCGGTAACTACTGCCAAATTATGACCATGGAGGAAAGAGCTCAGATAGACAGGCACTTTACCACATCGACCGCTAGGGCAGAAACAACAAGCACCACGGAGGTAGCCGCTTACTGCCAAGTGGAAGTCAATGTTCCGCCCACTGTATTAAGACCCTGTAATCTGCCACATTTTTTTGGGCGGTACCAACAACATCAAAAGCCGGGCGGAAACAGACCTCAGAATGGAAACGACTCATCTTTGGAGACACAGGGAAGAACCATGCCGCCGTGGAGCCCGAGTTGCAGATCTTCCCAATGATCTTCTACGTCCTGCTCCACCATGAACACCAACAACGACGGCGAAGATGACTACAGTGAGTACAGCTGCCTAGCACACAGGGGGAGGAAAAAGAGAGTGACACACCAATGCACAACACATACACGCCCACCCCCAACATCATACACACAATCAGATGAAGTAATAAAACATAATTACCCCGTACCCCTCAGGAATAATGCAAGGACAACACAAATAGATGAAAGTGAGTGCAATAATATAAATACATCACAAATACATACGTCAAATCTAAAAGCATATACATATGTACAAATTAAGGAACACAGCCCAGTCCTCAATGTGCGTGGCCACAGGGCCACATCACAAAGTCCAAGGCCCCACTTGTCTCCTGCAACAACACTGAGAGAACACTGCAAGGGCATCAGTTCGAAAATAGGCAGGCATCTCAGGGGGACAGGGAGTGGGGGGCACCTCAGCCGGCAGATGGAACAACACCACTGGTCCTGGAGGGGGCAACATGTACATTGCTCTTTGTCCTGGGGAGGGCAAGGCCACAGTCTCTCAAGTGGGTGACTTGCCCACATTCTCTGGAGGGGGCAGCATGCCCTGTGCGTGGTCCTGGGGAGTTCAAGGCCACAGTCTCTCAAGTGGGTGACTTGCCCACTGGTTCTGGAGGGGGCATTGTTCCCTGTGATCTTCATCCTGGGGAGGATGGGGTGGGTGGGTGCCATAACCACTGGTTGTGGAGGGGACATCGTGCCCTGCGCTTCTGATCCTGGAGAGTGCAAGGTCACAGTCTCTCAGTTGGGTGTCATACCCACAGGATTTGCAGGGGGTAGGCCACACAACAGCCCATGGATGCAGGTCTAATGAATGGCTGCGGGCGGTGACGGCTGCTCAGTGGTGGTAGTGGTATGCTGCTGCTGGTGGTGGGGGGAAGCTCCAGCCCAACCCCTGCAGCCACAGATGGCTGCCCACTGCTGGTGGCAATGCTGCTGCTGCTGCTGGTGGCGGTTGTGGGGGGAAGCTCCAGCCCATCCGCTGCAGCCTTGGACGGCTGCCCACTGCTGGTAGCGGTGCTGCTGCTGCTGCTGGTTGTGGGGGAAAGCTCCAGCCCATCCCCTGCAGCCTTGGATGGCTGCACAACCATGGTTGGTGGTGGGGGCTCCGACTGAACCCCTGCACCAGGCCCCTTCTCCTTCCTGCCTGCTGGTGCAGGCCCCTTGCCCTTCCCGGCATCAGATGGGGATTTGTCCTTGCCCTTCCTGGCAGCAGCTGGAGATGGCTCCTTACTCTTCAGGACAGCAGCTGTGCAGGCCCCTTGCCCTTCCTGGCAGCAGCTGGGGATAGCTCCTTGCCCTTCCTGGCAGCAGCTGGGGATGGCTCCTTGATCTTCCTGGCAGCACTTGGGGCAGGCACCCTTTCCGCGAGGCTGGCTGGTGGCCTGGAGCCTTTACCACCACAAGTTGCTGTGGACACTATTGGGCCCGTGGACTGGGTGGCTGAGGTGCTTACCTGGGTTTTAGCCACCCTGACCAGACATTAAGGACAGGGGGAGGGGTAGGGAAGAGGTCAATGGTGGAGAGGAAAAACTTCTTGGGGACATTTGGGTGGGAAGAGGGAGAAGGTTTGGGAGTGGAGGAAGAGGGAGTGGTTGCAGGAGGTGCATGTCTGCTGTGTTTGGGATCAGGTGCATGGGCTGGATGCTGTTGTGAGGTGGATGGCTGTTGGGTGTCCGAGTGCCTTGGGAGGGGGGGGCACAGACACAGTGGGAGAGGACACAGGGGACGTGTGCATGGCTGTTGGGGTTGTGTCTGCCAGTGAGGTGTGTGTTATGCTAGGTGTGGTGGTGATGCTGGTAGTGGATGATGGTGTAGTGCATGCAGGTGTGAGTGGAGACGCAACTGGGAGGGAAGTGGAGGAGGAGGGGGACACAGTGGAGGCAGTGGATGTTGGTATGTCTGCATCTGGATGGTGTTTATGAGTGCCTGTGGGATTAAGTGTGGTGCTTGTGTTTGCCTGAACCACTCTTGTGTGTTGTCTTGTGTGCATGCTGCTCTGCCTGTGTGCTTGGGATAGGTTGGGGTTGAGGGGAATGGGATTGGGTAGAGGAAGTTGGAGGGGGGGGAGAGGAAACAGGGACTGACATCAGAGAGGAGGCCAGAGCCTGGATTGATCTCTGTTGGGACGCCAAGCCAGTGTGAATACCCTCCAGAAATGCATTGGTTTGTTGCATTTGGGCTGCCAGCCCCTGGATGGATGGCATTCACAATGGTTGACTGCCCAACAGAGATGAATCGCAGGAGGTCAATAGCCTCCTCACTCAAGGCAGCAGGGCTCACTGGGGCAGGGCCTGAGGTGCCTGGGGCGAGCGGGCACGGGCAACTCGCTGAGGGGCTGCTGGGAGGGCGGTGCTGGTATGGGGGTGGCGGCTGTACTGTAGCTGGGGTGGGCACAGAGGAGTCCACCACCACCAGGGAGCTTCCATCGGAGGAGGTATCTGTGTCCAAACTGTCCCCTCCAGTCTCCGCTGTGGTGCTCTCCTTGCCCTCCGTCCCACTGGTGCCCTCACCGTCGGTGGACTCTGCCTCCTGGGTCCTGTGGGATGCAGCTCCCTCCGTCACCGGTGCCTCTGCTCCTCCACCAGATGATGCTAATGCATATAAGGACAGGATGACAAAACAAAAAGTGGGGGAGGAAGAGACAAAGGAAACACTTGGTCAATGGCTGCCCCAACACCACTGTTGGCATACACAGCAACCTCACACACACTGAATAGCCCTACGCACTATGCAGTGCACTACCAGTAACAATGCTAGTCACCAGGGCATGGGGAGGGACACATACCGCCAACTGCAGCATACCAGGGACCCACACAGCCCTGCCCAGTAGTGGATGCCTACTAGCTAGGTAGGAGGAATATCACATCTGAACCCTGCCCAACATGGGACCTACTCTGCGATGTCAGGCCTGGCCTAGGGTCACCCACAAACACACATCCCACACCCGGATAACACCCTACCATGCGTAAGTTGTAATGATGGCCACTGTATTCACCCCCTTGTGGCTGCTGTAATGCCCTCAAGCGCCCATCCAGCTCTGGATAGGCCACCTCCAGTATGTGGGCCATCAGGGGGGGGGCAGGGTTCGACAGGCACCCCTTCCTTGTTGGGAGGCCATCCTCAGCCTGGCCTCCGCCGTCTTCCGTGACGAGCATCTCAGGGCCTCCCACCGTTTCCAACAGTGGGTGCTCCACCTGCCATAGACCCCCCAGGGTCCGCATGTCCTTGGCAATGGAACGCCATATACCCTTCTTTTGATGGGCGCTGACCTGCAGAGAAAATACACACAGGGAAAGGTATTAGTCAGACCTTCCTGCCTGTTACACTCATGGCCCACCACACCCCTTCCCAACCCTATTTGCACAGACATGGCCTAGCACACAAGCTGCACCAGGGCACATCCACCAACCCCCCTACATGAGGCCTTCACATAGACCACTCCATGCATTCATGCCCCATGCATCGTGCTCACAGTGTACTCAACTGTTGGTCTGGAGACCCATACAGCAGTCGGTACTGGGCTAGGACCCCATCCACCAGTCGCTCCAACTCCCCCGAGGTGAAGGCAGGGTCCCTTTCCCCAGTCACACGAGCCATGGTAGGTTCCAGACACAGGTCACAGCAGCACATGCAGTGTAGGTCCTCTCCTTTTGAGTGTCAGGTAGCAAGTGAGTGAACAGATACAAAATGGCGGTGACGTCCGCGACGATGCATACCGTCACCACGGCGTACATCACCATGGGCCACTGTACCCCATAGTGGCCAATATTATCCAATTAGGCACTGCACGGTGGTTCACGACCGCCTCCCGCAACGGCGCTCAACGTCAGAGTAATTACCTCAGTTCCACCTGTCCATCCACACAGAACAGGCGGATGCCATTTCAGGAGGGGCAGGCCCTGGATTACAACTGCATCCCAGTTCACAGCTGTACAATCTGGACAAATGCCACAAATACATTTAAAAATAACATCATGCATTGTACTGTTGTGGCTACAATATACAGTGAGGAATCCCAGGACAAGGGCAGAGGAACATTACAATGAGGCACATGGGCGGTAACATTGGCTGGGATACCTGTGGGGATGTAAATGCAGTGTTATTGTTTCTGTGTGTGACATTGTGTGCATGGGTGGGTTGCCCTCTTAGGTTATATTTGCCCTGGCCGCTTTAACTTGTGTGAGTTGGTATATGGCGGGTTAGATGATTCTCTCCAGTGTGCATGCTTTGGTGATCGGTGTCCATGCAGGTCTGTGAGTGGTGTCCATGCATCGGTAGTGCATGCAGGGCTTGGCATTGGGATGGGTAAGATGTGATGGTGGGGTGTGTGGGTAGTGGTGGAGTGATGGGAGTGAGGGTGGGGGTATGTAATGGCATGCAAGTAGGGGGGGTGATAGTAATAGAGATTTGACTTACCGGAGTCCAGTCCTCCTGCTACTCCTGCCAGGCCCTCAGGATGCATGATTGCCAAGACGTGACCCTCCCATGTTGTTAGTTGTGGGGGAGGAGGTGGGGTCCACTGCCAGTCCTCTGTACATCTAGTTGGTGTCTTGCTGCTATGGAACGCACCTTCCCCCGTAGGTCGTTCCACCTCTTCCTGATGTTGTCCCTTGTTCTGGGGTGCTGTCCCATGGCGTTGACCCTGTCCACGATCCTCCACCATAGCTCCAGCTTCCTTGCAATGGATATTTGCTGCATCTGTGCTCCAAATAGCTGGGGCTCTACCCAGATGATTTCCTCCACCATGACCCTTAGCTCCTCCTCTGAGAATCTGGGGTGTCGTTGTGGTGCCATGGGTGTTGTGTGAGTAGTGAGGGTGTGTAGGGTGATGTGTTGGGGTGTGTGTTGTGAGGTGCGTGGGTGGTGAGTAGATGATGGTGGTATGTGGCTTTGGTTGTGTGAGTGGTCTTGCTTTCTCTCGCTGGTGGCAATTATTTGTAGTTGTAAAGGGTTGTGGATAGTGTGGGTGTGTGCTTTATAGTGGTGTGGGTGTGTGGGTGTGGTGTGTGTATGGGTGTCAGGTGTATGTTGTTTGAATTGTTTTGTGTGTGTGTATTTTGAGCGCAGCGTTATGTACCGCCAATGGTTTACCGCCTTTTAATGTCCGCAGTGGTGATTCGTGGGTCATAATGTGATGGGTGTAGTTCCGTTGGCGTAACGGTGTGGGTTTTGATACCGCCAGTTTATCACTGACCTTTGGTGTGGCGGACTTGTGTCTGTGGCTGAATAGTGACGGATTGGTGTGTGTGTATCATAATATGGAGAAAGGATATCCGCAGCGGCGGCAGTCAGCATGGCGGTAAGTAGGATTTACCACCAATGTCATAATGAGGGCCAATATGTCTTATACATAAAGATAACAAAGGTCACACTATATGTAAAAATTATAGGCCTATTTCATTAGTAAATGCAGATTACAAGATTTTTGCAAAAAGTACTTAGTAAATCTCCTCTCCTCAAAACTCCACTTGTAGCAATAACAATAGTTCCAGAAAAAGCTTTTGATTGGATCAATTGAAATTTTATGTAAAACTTTTTAGCTTGGCATGGCTTTGGTCCTAAAACCATTGGTCTACGTTCCCTTATATATCTATCCTCATTGTAAACATGTAGTTTTTCCATATTTTGCTCTCCAACGTGGTGTTTGATGGGGTTGTCCTCTTTCCCTATTATTATTTGTCCTTGCACCTATCCTTTCCCGTATACAACTTAATTCACCCATATCTGGTTTTCAATATGGAAATCATCATCTAAAGCTGGTAGCTTATGCAGATGATGTTCTCCTCTTGCTTTCATCCCCAGAAAAGCCCTTGCCGGCTTTACCTAAAGAAATAACCCTCTTCTCTGATGTCTCAGGTTATAAAGGCAACAAAGATAAAACTGAAATTCTTTCCCTAATTAAATAAACCGTCAAACATTCCTTTATAGAGTCTCCAGGTGATGGTTGGAGCCCAGGGAACACATTCGCCACTGCAGGTCGTTCCACCTCTTCCTAAATTCCTCCTGTGTGCACAGATTGTTAGCTATGGCATTCACTCTGTCCACTATTCTGGCCCACATTTGCCTTTTCTGAGATATGGTTGTATTTTGTACTTGTGCTCCCAACAATTGTGGCTCTACTCTACTAATTTTGTCCACCATGACTGACATAAGTAGCATTGATACACAATTTACTTTGCAGTGTTCATATGATGACCAATGCCATCAATTCTAATAAGTTGCACAATAGTCTGTTTTTGAGGCTGCGAGGCCTTGGATTGGTTAAGCTTTCAAATATCCTTTCTACTGTGTTGGAATGCTTGTCTGATACATGTAATGTACACTTTCAAATTAACATTTTACATTTCAGGACTTCTCTTCATCATTGTTACTGACGTTTGCATCTGTGTAAATTAACCTGCATGTGTAAATTAATAAAACACACACAAAGGCCTAATCATTCCATTAATCATAATTTTCTCTTTTAGGTTGCTTCATTTATAGCTGAAGACATTTTAGAGGTACATTTCAGATATTTAAATTCATTTTGTGCATTGATTCATATTAGGTCCAACACCCAGGGCCAGTAGACCACTATCTGCAACTGAAGACACCTCCACTCCAGGATCAAGCCTTCAATGAGGACAGCACTCCTGCAAGTCCGGAGGATGTGGATCTGCCTGGCCCATCTGGTCTACCTGGGCAGACAGCTTGAGTGAGTCTCACTTGGCCCACACCTACACCTCCCACCCCAGCTGCAACAACACTTCAGTCATTGGATATCTCCACTTCTGGTTTTCAGAGGAATACTACAACCTTCCTGTGCCCCCCAGCCCTGGCCGCTGTTGAGCAACCACCACCTCCAGTTCTGACAAGAGCCAGCAGGATGGAGCACACTGCCTCAAGGGCACAGGGTAGTGGGGGTAGGGGCCGTGGGAGGGAATCTGTGGGACAGCAAAGTGAGACCACTGGGTACACTGTCACCCAGACTAGCATTGATCGAGTCTCAAGACTTGATGGGTCAGGGAGATCACACAGGTGCAAGGCCAGCACAATGTAGAGATGCAGAATCTCAACTCGTATGTGTGCTCCCTGACTGGGGAGATGTTTGACATTCATCATCACATGTGCAGGCCTTTTGCTGTACCATCTACCCCTGTCTGTGGTCATTTAACATCATGACAAACTACTCTTGCCTCAGTCACAGACAGGGAGGCCCTGTACCAATACCTGCTACTGTGGATCCCCCCCCGCCTCCCCAAGAGGGGACGTTTACTCAGACCAACAGGAGAGAATTGCAAGACCTCTACCACCACCTCCAAGAGACGCCAAACCTAATTTCCTCCAGTCACTCTGCAGACTATTTCATCGACACATTTATCTTTTTTGAGGACAGTTGTATTTTGTACATTGGACTCCAAACAATTTTAGCTCACCAAAAATAGTTTCATCCACCATGACGAGCTTTATTTATTTTTTCTTGTTCCTTTGTTATTATGTTTCAAACATTTTTACGTTATTTTGTGTTATCAAAATAAATTCACATAACACAAAGTCAAAGGCTGGTGCTGTTTTTATTCTGGTCTTTCTTTTTGTATGACTTCCTTACTCCATCATTTGTAAACCTATCAATCAATAAGATTCAAATAAAAATAAGAGATAACAATCTGGTTATGTGTTTCCCACTTAAAAAAGGTAAAAAATAAAACCCAGAAATCTCAACGTTTTGGTGTCATACATTTGTAGGTAACAATTCTTTGATAAAATCTTATATAATTTTCACCACCCATGCATAACCCAAATAGTCTGAGACATTTAAAATGTAATGGTCCAAGACCTTGACACCATGAAAGAAAGAGAAAATATTGAAGTACCATATTGGATAGGCAAAATATTATTGATTCATGTCATAAGCTACAGCCAGACATCCTACCTCACAATAGGAATCCTACATCAATAATACCAATAGTCAAATTCTTGGTAGTACTACAGTTTGTGGCCACATGATCATATCAATGCACTGTGGCAGTTGCTCTGGTGTTCTACAAAAAGATATTGCAACTATTATGAAACACATCAACAGCTTCATACACTTAACACAAAATGATGATTTAGCCAATGTGAAGGGAGATGAGTATGTTATGGCTTGACATATACATGTGGTTTGAGCAAGTTAAGCAGCACATATTGCCTTTGTGGCAACATTCAACAGAAAACAGGTCTAATACAATCTCAAAAACTTCCATTCAATCACTGTGCAAGTTGTCTCTGTACAAGATCTGTACATCCAAAGTGTGTGTCTGTCCCAGGAACAATCCATGTTCCCTTTGTACTTTCCAACTGCAAATGTCACAACTTTGAAATGTCCAAATGAAGATGACAAGGTGAAGGATCCTAAAACAGACAAACAAGTGAAAATTAATGATTTCGAATAACATAATTGGCTCAAATGATAAGTTAGGAAGTCACAAACACTTAGCACAAGCAAAAATAATCTATGTCAATAAACATAGTAGTCAATCTATGGAAACTTGGATCAACAAACATCTTTGGCCTGGACTTTCCTGAACTAACCATTACTACTAAATTACCATAATAGATTGAGATGTCAACTATGTTCCAAGTTGTTCTGACATTTGATGTTACAATATGTAAATGTAAATGTACACTCAGGTAAAGAAGTTGTCAATAACATCTTGACTTATGACAATTCCTTCCTCTTCACCACTGTCATATTCACTGCTATTTCAAGATCTTCACCTGGTGGCTCTTCATGGTCTCTATCCTCTGATTGGGATATTCCATTGCAGGGCTGTTTTGTGCAACATGCAGCAGGCAACCATGATTTGGCACACCTTATCGGGTGAGTAAAGCAAGGTTCCACTAGTCTTGTACAGACATCTAAATCTGGCCTTCAGTAGCTCAAAACACCGCTCCACTGGCCCACCTCTTCTTTCATGGGCCTCAATGAAGTGGACTTCCCCTGGCATTGTTGGATTTCTCAGTGGTGCTAACAACCATGGTCAGTTAGGATACGATGAGTCTCCTATATGAAAGTAAAAAATATATTGAGCAAAAATATCTCATCCCATTGTACATTCCTAAACTATGAATAATGCAATGATCTTCATGTTACATTATACATAGCAACAAGCCAGGCCCTCTCATGTCAAAGTTGTGACATTTGTAGGGGTATGGTGCTGTTCCCTAGTACAAAGGAACCATGTGTTGACCCTGGGAAATGGGCACACACACACTTGAGATGCACAAATCAGGTAAGCAGACAACTTGCATGTTGATTGAATTGAAGTTCATCTGATTGCAGTAAACCTGTTCCCTCGAGTGTGGAGACACCAAGGCAACATGTGTGCCATCATTTGCTCCAATTGCATGTGGTAGGCCACCCAAAACGTAAAAATCTCCCTCCACATTGGCAAAATCCTCATGTCGTGGAAACTGGATGAAGCTGTTGATGTGTCTCATCATTGAAGAAAGGACTTCTTGTAGCACACCACTGAAAGTTGATTGTGACATGCCTCCAGATACTGCCATACTGTACAGTAAAAATCCTGTGGCCACAAAATGAAGTACCACTGTGAGTTTCACCATTGGTGTTATTGCTGTTGTATTCCTATTGTGAGCAGAAGATCAGACTTCAGCTGATTACAAAACTCCAGAATATCTTGCCTATTCAATCTTATTATTTTCATGATGTCCCGCTCCTCCATGGTGGCAAGGTCTGGAAAAGGTCTGAACAGTTGAGGCTGTCGTCTTCTACCTCTCCCTGGGTTCATATGTCTGCATTTAAGAAAAACTTGAAATGGTCCTACAATAATTAGATAATCAACTCACATCTCATGTCTTTGTAAAAATAAATATCTTTTTGTGACACATATGTGCACATCATGTTTGTGTGATGTTGCAACTTAGAATAACAATTAATATAAATATCTGATATTGTTTTTAAATTAGGTGTAAATAATAGATTTTATTTTCTTTATTTTTATTTTTTTATTTGTCAATGGATGTATAAAATATACTGCGTCACTATAGATGTTAAGCACAGTAACGGTTTACATTTTAAAATGTCAAGATTTGAAAAAAATGTGTAATACGTATCTCACATTGATAAACATACTAGCCATAATTCTAAGTGCTGGTGATGCCCATCAAATCAAAAATACATTGCTTCACCTCCTAAAATGGTGAGCGCCTGACCTTGCCATCAGGACTTTGGCTATCAGGCAACTGTCGGCGGAAGTTGACCATGTAGTAGGTGTGACACTCCACGACAGACACAGCCATAGGCTAACGTGTGTGATGGCTTTGCACAAAAGCTGATGGCTGTGTTCATCTCCATCGTGAATCATGTACACAGTGTACTTGTATGCGGCGTCTCAAAAAAAGCTCACTTTCCTCCTAAAACTGTAGCCAACAACACCTACACCACTTTTGTTGCTGTTCCTGATCTGTGAGAGCCAGGATGCCAGGCAAAGCAGGTGATAGGGCCCCTAACCTCTCCCCTGAGAAGTTGGAATTCCTCACCATGCAAGTCTTGTCCCTTTTCAGCCAGCTGTATGGAAACCCAGAGGAACAGGTACACGTTTGAATGGGAAATGTTTTCCTAAGTAACTTGTTTCTTCTTCATACACAGGCTCATTTGTCCCTTTTTGTTCATGAGCGAAGTGTTGTGATTGTAGTGTAGTGAACTGAATAACTGAGAAGGGGACAGAATAATGTTTGACAATGTATGAAATGCCTATAAATTGAAACAAAACGTCATCTGTATGAATAAGCTGTCTTTCAGTTCATTTTAGTCACAAATCCAGATTTCATTTGACAAACTACATGCCCCGTCCTACTTGTGGCCAGTAGACACTGTACCGGTAGTATGAGTGAAAAACACAGCCAAATGTCGAAATGGGAGAAATGTAAAGTGCAATAAGAAACTTTCAAGTTATGGAGTTGTCTGTTTTTTTTTCCATTTAAACTACATCCCATTTTGAAATGGTAATGTTGTCACATGTGGGGAAAGGTATAGCCTGTGCTGCATGTATGAATGACACAAGCACCCATACAAATATGTCCCATTACTACACACACTTGTTCATTCATCACCCCTGACCAGAACAAATCATTGTGACCTACCAAAGGCTAACAACTTGTACAATATTATACAAAACCCCATGCACAGCTACATTGGCTTAAAGCAATTTTGTTTCGAGGCAGACACTGTGGTTTGAAACACATACAATCACTAAGGGCAGTATGGAAGGGCTACCATCTGTGTCAGTGAGAGCATGGTTTTAGGTGATGGTTTCTGAAAATGTTCCCTACAAGCAGGAGATAAGGATAAAAAGTTTGAGAGCCTTGAAACAGGTGAAATATTAAAACTAGGAAAATGTATTTTGATCAGCCTTCATGATCAGTTCTATTTACACAGACACATTAAAACTGTTGTATCTGTCATTTCAGCATCATCTGGAGCAGGCGTAGGAGACATTGGCCACGGAGTCAGGAAAGCAACTGGCCACTGTGGTTTGGGTGTCGAGACCACCGACACTGAGGGACCCAGTAGCACAGAGGGTGAGGGAATGGCATGGAGGTCACGAGCTCCACTTCATCATCTTTGGAGGCCTTCACAGAAGAGCAGTCCCTAATTGTAGAGGACCCTACTGCAACTTTACCACCTACAGCCTTGTCCGCCACCCAGTGAACCAACTTCTCCCTCCCTCTTGCTTCCCCCGTTGGCCAAACCTGTCCCCATTTTGCTGCAGACACCTCCCCCACCCCTGTCTCCCCAGCTGGGCAGAGTGAGGAGACTATTGACCTCCTAGAGAACACCTCTGTAGGCCAGACTGCACTCCTGAATGCCATCTAGGGGCTTTGTTCCCAGATGCAACAAATGGTAGCTTACCGGGAAGGCATTCACAGTGCTATGTCTGGCCTCCAGAGGTCATTTAAAGGTCTAGCCTCCTCACTGACCACAGCCTCCCAACCATCCCAACCTCATGTCCCAAGTCCAGCCCCTTCTCCATCCCAATTCCCTATTTCCAACTCAGTCCAAAGCATACTCTCTTCTTTGCATGCACCTGCTCAAACACACACAAGCAGCGCAACCACATCCACATGCACTACCACCACCAGCACACCAGCAGACACCACACCCACCACTACACCCACATCTGCAAGCACCACAACCACACCCAGCACCTCAACAGCACACACATACATTAGACACAACACCCACTGAACAAAAACGCCCACACTCACCCGAACAACATGCCCCCAGGCAAAAACACACACCCAAGCATACACCACATACACCAGACCCACAGGCAACTGCAACCTCAGCAGACACACGCACATCACCCACTGTCATTCCCTCTACCTCCCACACCCAACTCCCTGCCAACCATCCTAACTGTTTTCCCAAAGAAGATCTTTTATTTGCCACGGCCTTGACCCCATTCCACATCCTAAACCACCCCACCCAAATGTAAACCCACCCTTTCCAAACCCCAAGCCACCCCTCCCAAACTCACCTCTCTTAAAACCAAGCCCACCCCTCCCAAACACAACCCCCCTCCCAAGAAAGATCTTTGAGGTGCCTGCTCTGTGCCCAATAGATGGCCCTTCCTGAGGAGGTGAAACTTGTCAGTGCACTTAGGAGGCAAGTTACAGGCCTGAAACCCAATGCTCCCATGCTGGACTAATCATGTTATGTTGATGTATCTTAATTTCTGGTGATATGTGAAAGACTTCTCTCATTGGCATATTAAAATGTAATTTATTTTCAATGCCTTTGTCCTGGCATTAATTTTAGATTATTCTGAATTGATTGCTGATAATATTATTTATGCAAATATTTGTGACATACACTTATTCTAATTTCTGACAGTGACAAGCACAGGTTTTCATTCTGACATATTTAATGTGGTCCATACATTAGTGCTGAACATTTGTGATGGACATCTTAATTTTAGTGCAAGCATTCATCATGATACTGGACACTTACACCAAAATTTAACAACTTTGTTGTTAAAATATTTATATTTTTGGGACTTGAGAATGCAGGCGTGTTTATTTTAACATGATATGTGTCAATAATATACACATGTGCATTACACTGGGAAAATGACACTTTAGAGTTAAATGACACCTAATGTTTTACAGTAATTGCACAAGATAAGGGGAATTCTCTGACATATTTGAAGTTTAGAGGTAACATTGGTTGTACATTCTGTGTAAACCCTCTTGTTGCATTGTGTAGTTCAATTACTACATTATATTGGATTTATGTAGTTACAATGATGAGTACTGTTTATGTATCTGATATGGTAGTTTAAGGAAAATGATTACACACACCAGTAAGGACACATTTTGATTTAGGGATTGATGTGACTTTTTGTGTAGGTGTCCATTGGCATTAAGTGAGTTAGTACCAGATTGGTGAGTGTTAATGCTATTTCGAGTTGTGTTTCTTTAAGTTGTTCTAACTACCATATTACACACATATGTATTGCACATCATTGTACTATTGCTTGCAAGTTTTTTTTTTAAACATTCTCGATTCCAAAGCTAATGTACACAGACAAATCTGAGGATCACAGTAACATAGTCACTTACCTTCAGTTCTGGTGACGTTGGGATTGATTCTCAATCTTGGTCTAGTTGCAGCAGCGAAAGCAGGACTTGTGCAATCAGGTTCATGATGACAGGAAATGAGAAAACTCGAAAAGGTTACGTTTTGTACTTCTATACCTCCCAATCCACCAACTCAGGTGTGAAGGTTCAGCCGCCACAGTTATGTCGGCAAGAAGGCACATTGTGATTGAGCCGGTGGTAAAACTGGCTGGAGTCCCGCCACCAGCCGCTTTTGCCTATGGCGCCGTCGACGCAGGTGTACAGTCCTGGCGGTGACAGCGGTTTGTCAATGGACTTTCGTCTAGGGAACTGCATACATCTCAATAGAGCGGGCAGACCACCAAAGCGGATGGGAAATCTGATGGAAAATCAACAGTGAGACCGATTCCACCAAGATCTAAATCAGGCCCAAAGTCTTTTAAACTCGAAACAACAGCTCAGCCGAGGAGTGCTCCAAGGATAATCTCTTATTTTTACTTTTTTAACATCTATGGTATGTTAAGCCTCTGGCTGAACTCATCCACTCCGGGTGCCACCAATCCTACAAGTATTCTGAAGAAAAACACCTTGTCCTCAAATTAAGAGAGTGGGACATCGGCTAAATCGTTTCAACAATGCATGATGGAGATCAGTAAGTGGATGAACAATGGTCAGTCTTTTGGTGATTGAGAGCCTGAAGGGACTTAACAATCCTGATGTTAAATTGGACACGGAACTGAGGTTGATCTCCCAAGGGGGTCAGCTGTAGATTCCTCGTGCTTCTACTATCACAAAGGATTAAGGGTTTTTTCGATAACTAATGGCCCAGCACTACTACATTTATAAATTATATACAAAAGGAGAGGGAAAACAATCATATGTTTTGCAAACTAAGTGCTTTTCCTTACACACCAGAATAAAATTGGATTTTGTTGCCATCTGTGGCTTTAGATCTAAGTATTCGGTGCCATCAACACCGACCACCAACCAGGAAATGGCGAGAGATGTAATCTCATTATTTTTAGGTACAAAAAACAATTCAAGAATAGTGTGGATCCTTAAACCTTTCAGTTTTAGCAGAACTGTGTGCATCTCCTTGTGAGCATTCTCTCCTTTCCCCTTGTTTACTATTCCTGCCACAAATGCATCGACATCTTTTTTATCAACTACTAATGTTTTACTTCTCCATTTCTAGAATATTCTATGCTTTATTATGGGCTTACATATTAATGTTACCTGAAAATAAAATGGATGGTTTATTCACCCCCCAGTAAAGCAAAACTGTTTATGCCTGCTTCTGAGTATCCTCATATCTATTCTTATCGAGCTTACATTTACGTTCCTTTGATATTGGAATTATTACTTGTACTCCCAATTTCTCCTCTTATACCTTAGACATTTGGGATGATCCATCATGAGCTCTCGGAATTGCTTTTCCGTTAATCACGAGTGATTACCTTAAGTTTCACTGACATAACATTTTATTCCTGAGCTGAACACCTTTATGATAACCGTATATTCATTTTTGTTTACTCCCTGTTCAAACAATCCATAGATACAAATTCATATTAGTTAATATGGCGACGGCGCCATAATATCTCTCTCTCCAATACCTTTTTCTACCTCCTGATGAAATGAGCAGACAATTTCCCTTGCACCCCGACTACCTAAACTTAAAATTGCAACTCACCTTCACATAGCCCTAATTTCTACCAATGTATTCATAGATCGAATTTAATTTTGGTGTTCTAAAAAATGAAATGGGTCATTTGAGGTGTTTTACTCAACAGTTGTTATTCCTGGATATTTTGGATGTGAAGATATTCTTTTGTTAAGCTCACAAAATATTTTAAATATTTTCTATCTCTAAAAATATAGAGTATATCTGCAATTAATTACCTAATAGCTCTCTTGAATTCCAATGTGTCACAGCTAAATGTTATACTAATCCTTTTGGTAACCAAGCATGACATTACCAGCCTTTTTACTGATATGGTATGCCTACACAAATCCTATGTTTTCTGTATTTTCACAACCAATACTTCTTCCTTGTAGTTCTGTGCCAGGATGGTGCTTACTGTTTTAAAATTAATGGCTAGCCATGATACAATATGTCAGCTGTTGACTACTCAATTGTATTCAGGGAACACATACTTTCTGCCTCATCCTTTTAAAATGTCTATGTTCAGTTGTTTTCACCTATCCGTTAATAAATGTAATACGTTTTAACTATGTTAATAATAATGTAATGTAAATTATTTTGTTTTATTTTACGGCCTTGATAAAGTGGAGTGTTTAGCAAAGCACACTGTGGCTGTCAACAAAAGTTTTGAAATTTTGCAGATTGAAGAAAAAATAATAACAGAATGCATCACATTTAAACATACCCAAAATGAACTCTTGCCTCTTCTGAATTTATTTGCATAATGACATGAATATACTTTGAAAATATACGGCCCGATTTAGAGTTTGGCGGAGAGGATACCCCGTCACAATAGTGACGGATAGGATATCCTGTCCGCCTAATTATAAATCCCAATTTTATACTATAGTATTTATATTTTGGCAGACAAGATATCTGTCACCATTGTGATGGCGTAACTCCTCCAACAAACTCTAAATGAGGCTCAATGACTTTGTGAAGATTAAGTTATGTACACACAAATTGCTCCCTACTGCTTCTTAATTCTCTTTCAAAATCATTTGGCAGGAGGGTACATGATATTTTGTGGATGGTTGCAGTGCAGGCCCACAAATAACCAAAAACAAAAACAATCCTTTATTGAACCTGAAGGAAGTTGCACCTTACTCAGGAGGATAACCCCCTCCACCCTTACAGTCATTGCCACAATCAACTAGAAACTCTATTATGACAATGCACTGTATTTTGCAACACACATAGGTTAAAGGTTCCTTAACCAGCTTACAAGTAACCCAGAATGTGGCAGCCACAATAATCACTGATGCTTCATGTTTAAGCAAAACTAAACCCCTAATAAAAAGGAACACACTGGAGTCCTATTTAGGTAAGTATCTCATTTAAAGTTCTCTGCCTAGTATACCGGTTTCAATGGTCAAAGCTCCCCAGTTGCTAAACCAGCATCTAAAATGGAATCTCCCTACTTTCAAAATGGAATCTCCCTACTTTCCTCCAGCCAGTACCTTGTAGTCATACTGCTTTTTAAGAAATAAAGAATTGACTGCAGGGGGATTTCTGTGTTAGCCAACACCCTGGAATTCTCTGCTGGCTCGTTTGCAATACACTTGTGAGCTGACTATCATCAGGAAACGCTTTGGGACATGCCTATTTACCACTTTGCCCTGGTGCTTCTTTGGTTCTCCTCCTCAGTGCTGTGAAACTTTTTGGGCTGTATGAGCCCTCTACAAGCCATTTAAGAAAACATCATTATAGCCCCATTACTCTTGCCATTCAAAAACAATATGAAGATGCACTTCTTCAAGGTGCACCTAACCAGACATTGATAGATTTTATGTCAAGACAGGAGGCTAGCATTATGCATAAATCGTTTATTCACTCCTTCTGAGCAGCCCCTTTAAAGCTTCTCAAACATAACCTTGAAATGATTTAGAACTCTCAGTCCCACAACAGCAGCATGTGGTTGCTCTGGGAACGTTGCTTGGCAACACGTGCTGCACATGGTTTTCATGAGGAAATTGGGCTGACTTTGAGTGGCAGCTTTGTTTCTTTAGGAGATTGCACTTTGTGTGACATTTCCTAGCAACAGTAGCGCGATCGAGCAATCTCCTCAGAAACACATCAGACAAGTTGTGTGCGGAGCATTTTGGGTATTGTTAATACTGTGTAGAAATATTTCCCAATATTTATACAATATATCTACAAATATATATACAAAATTGTACTTTGTGGTCTAGATCAGTGGTTCCCAACCTTTTGATTTCTGTGGACCCCCACTTTAATATTAATGGAACCCAGGGACCCCCACTGAATCATCATGGGAATCCGGGGACCCGCGCCTGAGTCATTACTGGAAGCTGGGGACCTAATTTGTCAATATTTGTTAATATTTTTTAATTTTCTAGGCTCTCACGGACCCCCTGAGAAGGCTTCGCGGACCCACAGGGGTCCCCGGACCACAGGTTGGGAACCACTGGTCTAGATTGTTTACATTGTCAAAGGGAAATGGAAGAACATCATCTTCAAGCCATAAGAAGAATCTCTTCCTTTACCTAACACACCTTATATGAGCAAATGTTTTCTGTTTTCCGCTCTTTGCCTAGATTCTCTCTCCTCACTTATGGCTGTCTACCATAATTTGTTGTTCTGTTTATATGTGAAAATACTTATAACAGAAAAAGGGTTGCTTAAAGATTTGATTCTTTGACTTGTTGAATTTCATGTTTGATGTGGGATTTTATGCACCGAGAGGTGCAGCAATATTAATTTTATTCTTCTGATAGGGTGGTTAACCGTAATGCACATCTTTGATGACCAGGAAGTGACCTTTTAAACACCACCAAAAAGAGAAGTAGGAAGTTTATATAGTGTAAATTTAATTATTTTGTTCAATGACAAGTCAATCATTGCCAACTTCAGGCTCTGGCATCAGAGGCAGATTGCAATAGATGAAATAGAATTGACTAACATGAGTAGGAAAAACTGTCTTGTTTGAGTTAACTGTAAAGAAGAAAGAAGTCATGCATTCTTCATGATTGCCTTACTATTGAGAACTATTTTAAGGAACAACCATTTCTGATCTCTGCAACTATGTGAAAACTATATATGTGATCATATATATGTTCAATATGATCTTTTGCAAAAGAATTTGGAACCTCTTCATGAAGGAGGCCAAAAGAAGCATAATACCCTTACCAGTTACCATTTCACAGTGGATATAAAGGTATCTTAACACATCCTGCACTTAAGGGGCACTACAATACTCCCAGAGATGATCAGTATGTTTGAATCTGTATGATAAGGCAGTTGATTTTTCTATAAAATTCTGAGCCACAGAAATTGCCTGCAGACACTGCAGCCATAATGTTCTGCTTGATAAAGGAATTATAAACCAATTACTGGCCCAGTGGACACTTCATCAGTTGCTGGTTAACTGTACGGTATGTCCCCAGACATCTGCCAAATCTGGCACCTAGCTACAACCCGACAAATAACTTTAAAAAGAAAATTAAGATATGTTCAACACAGTGGTAAATCCATTTGTGTAGCAGGTTGCCAAATCTGGAATGCTTTTCCTCTTCCTGATAAACAAACAATGACTAGGCTCCACATCTCTATAAAGCTTAGGCAAAGAACCTAGTGTCCTAGTCAAAGAACCTGAGTACAGTTCACTAACAGCCCAGGCAGGGGGACGATGGAAGTAATAGGGAGCCATATGCTTTTTCCTCTCTACTTCTGACTTTTCATTACTCTTCTCAGGTCCACTTTCTGAATCATGTCCATGGTTAAACCAAGCTCTCCTCCTGATCCATGTCCTCCTTCTATTTCGCTCGCTGCCAAAGAGTCAAGTTGCTTCACCTTGTGGATCTTTGTAATTCCTCCAGCCACATGGAAATTTGCAGACCCATCTACCATCTGTAACTACAGTTACATTTCTCTGTTGCCATATCCATTAAAACTCTTTGAGAAACACATACATTTGCAACGTTCTTATTTTTATTTCATGACCATTTTCAATCCAATTTTCACCATTGCCACAGCACAGAATCTGTTCTCAAAAGTGGTAATTACTCAAAAGTGTATAGCCCCCAGGCCCTTCAATTTGGTGGAGACATATATGTTACATGCATGGAGTAACTTTATACTCAGGGTTTGTGAATAGCCAACAAGTTGTAAACTTACTCAAAGTTGTAGGTTACTAAAACAATCAAAGTTATCATTGTGAATCTGGCACTATGTAATTAAAAGTCTTGGAAGGGAGAGAGCTCCACTAAATGAAGGGCATTCCCATATTTTCTATATGCAACATTTCATGTATATATCATAACATGCTTCTCTTAAAGCCAAATTAGTCTTTGTCTGAATCAATAATGAATGTATAGTTTCAGCCATCTTACTTAAAGCCTTCATCAGGGCAATTGACTTTTTTTGGTTATATATAATCTTAGTCATTAAACAGGTTGTACCTATAAGACACAAAAATATTTACTTAAGTATCTTTTATTGGAGTTGTGATCACTTTATTATAATTTTACATGCTTTTCATAAACATTCTTCATATTAATATACTGGATTTTAAAGCCACATTTTCCTTATATTCCAAATCTTCAAAGTATTCAAAGCATATTGAAAACATTCAAAACCTGTAAGTATTCATTTTGTATCAGGCGCACATACTGAATGTGCGTATAGGATGCCCATACTCTATTTGTTGTTATATATATTCTATCCCCATTACATTAAACAAATCTATTGTAACACCCATACTTTTTCTTTTTCTATCAGACTCCTACATTTATTTATCCACTTACTGAATATCTCGGATGCGTAGTACTCACTTAATTCATTTGGGGCTGCTTTAGCAAACAATCTCATATATCTCACCATTACACATAAAAAATCAATTACAGCTCCTAAAATTGACTGCCACTCCTAATTATTCAAGTCAAACTTTCCTTATAGTCCGTTGTATCTCTTGTTCAGAGTTATTTTGCTCTGTTGGGATTGAAAGGTCCTCTTCATGGGGAGAGTATGTGGTATAATGGCTAGAGCTGCCGACTTTGGAGGCGGGGAACCAGGCTCCAGTCTTTGCGTCAGCTGAACATCCTGTGATTCTGGGCAAATCACTTAATCTTCCTGTGCCTACCAAAAATAAATGTGTCCTTGTGTAATGTAACTGGTGCTCATGTAAAGCGCTCCAACACCTCTGGATCGCGATTGCGCTATATAAAACTGCAAAAAAATAAAGAGACGCATATCCCTAGCCTCAGTGCCCAACTGTACGGCTGCATTTAGGAGCCACGGATATGGGCATATATTACGTTATTGCACAGGTACAGTTCGCACACCACTGGCTCTTTCCCACACAGTTTCTGTCCCACACAGTGCCGGAGAATGATTGCAACTGGCCGTGCCCTCAGCAGATGGCATTGTACCTCACTACCTGACAACAAAGCATGCAGGTGGATAAGGCCGCTTGCACAGTGTGGGCCTGGAGCGATCTCTGGCACTGCACACTATTAGACTCTCTATTTGTGCCCTCAGTGCGAATTATAGGTCACCCCTCTCTTCCAATAACTCTTGAACCCGTGTCAGGCTGCGATCCCTACTGCTGACATCCATGGGTGCCATCTATCCAGACAACACCTTCATCACTGTCAACAGACCCTACAGCGCCCTGATGTGTCACTTTTAGGTAAATTCACCTATTATCTGTTGCATGCAGCTATCCGTGCACTCAGTGCCACTTTTACAGCAGCTCCCCCCATATTTCAGGTGTCTAAGTAGTTTTGCACGTCATCCTTCCCACACAGGCTGATAACTAAAGTGTATGCGGGAATGCAGGGATCTACTCCGGTGCAGGGACCTGGCCACGATTCACATGGGAAGTGGATCTTTGTGTCTCTCTAACTGAAGAACAGTGGAACTACTGCTGTGCTCAATCCAGGGCCCATTCACCTAACTACTGACTAAGCCTAGTACACTTCAAATTCTTGCACAGCCTGTACCATCCCCCGGAGTGGCTGTTTCTGATGGGATTGATTGATGATGTGCACTGTTTACGCTGTGCACTGTCCAGCGATTGGTTTCTCCACCTCAGCGTGGGACTGCCAAGGACCCAGAGCTTTTGGCTTGAGGTGTTTGATGTCATATAGAGTGTGACTATTAATGTGATTGAGCAATCGCCGAGGGTTGTGCTAATGGGGTACGCAAATGATGTCCCCTCAGCTGTGCGCATACTGACAGCCATGCTTTTGCTGCTAGCCAAACGCTGGGTCGCAATGCAGTGGGGTAGGTGCACAGTGCCATGCAGAACTGGGTGGCTCTGTGATGTGGCCTATTGCAGGACCAGCTGACAGCTTACTGGGAGATAATGTCGATAAGATCTCGCCCCCAGGATATTTAGTGTCAGTTGGTGCATTACCTGCGCGCATGTGAGGCTGAGGAAGAAACTGATGAAGTCCCCATTCGTGTGGACGCTGCTAGCTCACTCGCCCTCCCTTGACCGGGTGCTCTTGGGATTTAGTGCAACTAATCAGATAGTGCCTGCTCCCACGCTGTCAGGCGTGAATGGCGGAGGCGCCTGCACGACTTAATACACAGACCCCCTCCTCCCTGAGTGGCCTCCCTCTTTCCCTCCCCACTCCCCCTGCTTGTTGGGACACTAGTGCTAATTCTGCTGTTTATACTGAGTTGATGATCTATGTAACACATCCAACACTTGTATATGATGCACTGGCTCTACTCACTATTGCATGTTCATAAACTTCAATAAAACAATTAAAAAAAACTGTACTGCTGTCTGGATACCTGATGCAGATGCAGATGGTTTTTAGCATAGACAAACAAAACATGAGTGTGTGCTGTGACATAGTCCTATCTGCAGTCTTGTTGAACCGGGAGAGGCCCCAAAACACTAACCTCATTGTAGTGGAAGGCTACTGCCTTCATCAAGAGTTAAGCAGCACAAATGTAGTGGTGCAGCATATTATGTAGTGATCAGTGGTAGTGAACTGGACCTTTTTATCCTATGGCAGTGGAGTGAGGCATGCAGGCTCACTCATTTTTTAAACATTCTGCTGCTGTGTGCTTAACTCATCCTTAGTCTGCATCAGTTAGAAATTGCGTACTGCTCAGTGCTAGGAGTAGTGACTCTGTGTTAATTCTATGTGTGCTTGGGAAGGGTGCTGTACAAGGATGGAGTAGTGCTATGCAGTACGTGTCGTTAGTACATGTACTGGGTGTATGTATGCCTGAGAGGAATACATTACATGAGAGATGTAGTACGATACAGTGCATGTGTTGGTAAAACATATGCTGGGTGTATGTGTGCTTGCGTGAAGTACAATACATGGAGGGTGAAGAGTTGTGCAACATGCACATTGTGTGGTGCTCGCGCTCTAGTAGGAGGGGTAGGTGTCGCCCGACTGGAGGATCATTGTGCAAATTTTTAATTTGCTGGATCACGCATGCCAGTCGCTATCCCTTTGGGGCCCACCTTGAATCTGAGGAGGGTTCCTCCTACGCTCAACTAGTTTAGCTTATTATAACAGTGAGGATTAGTGTTAGACTTGGCATCCTTGGCGTGGTCTCCCCTAACTTTTTGCCTTTGTTTCCCAGGTTGTTGATGTGTGCTGGACTCTGTTTTTGCTGTTTTTGTTGCTCTGGGCACTTTACCACTGCAATCCAGTGCTAAAGTGCAAGTGCTCCTATATAAAATGTGTGTGTAATTGATTCTCTATGATTAGCATATTGATTTACTGGTAAATCCCTAGTTCAGTGCACTAGAGGTGCCCAGGGCCTGTAAATCAAATGCTACTAGTGGGCCTGCAGCACTGGTTGTGCCACCCACATGAGTAGCCATGTAATCATGTCTCAGACCTGCCACTGCAGTGTCTGTGTGTGCAGTTTTAAACTGTAAATTCGCCTTGGCAAGCGTACCCACTTGCCAGGCTTAAACCTTCCCTTTTCTTACATATAAACCACCCCTAAGGTAGGCCCCAGGCAGCCCCATGGGCAGGGTGCCCTGTATGGTTAAGGTTGGACATATGCTAATGTGTTTTATATGTCCTAACAGTGAAATACTGCTAAATTCGATTTTCACTGTTGCAAGGCCTATCCATCTCATAGGTTAACATGGGGGCTGCCTTTAATTATGATTAAAGTGTAGATTCCTTTTGGGAGCAGATGTACATGTGGAGTTTGGGGTCTCTGAGCTCACAATTTAAAAATACATCTTTTAGTAAAGGTGATTTTAAGATTGTGTGTTTGAAAGTGCCACTTTTAGAAAGTGAGCATTGTCTTGCTTAGACCATTTCGGTGACTCTGCCTGTTTGTGGATTCCCTGTCTGGGTCAGTTTGACAGTTGGGCTGGTTGCGCCTTTCACTAGACAGTGACACAAAGTGAGCTGGGGTGTAGTCTGCATTTCCTGATGAGCCATCTGTGCTAGAAGGGAGGGGAAGAGTGGTCACTCACACCTGAAAGGGCTTTACCTGCCCTCACACAATGCAGTCTCCAACCCCCTGGTGTGTGTCTGGGGCCTGGCCTGGGCAAGGCAGGATTTCACAATCAAGAGAGACTTTGCTTTAAAGTAGGCCTACTTCAAAGGGCAAAATGGGTATAAGAAGGGCACCCAAAACCAAAGACTTCAGATAACTTCTGGAAATCAAGAGGAACCTCTGCCTGGAGAAGAGCTGAGGAGCTGAGGAAGAAGAGCTGCCCTGCCTGTGACTGCTTTGTGGAGCTATCCTGCAGTTGCTGCTTCTGCCAGTGTAAGAGGACAAAGACTGCACTTTGTGTACCTTCCATCTTGTGAAGAACTCTCTAAGGGCTTGATTTAGAGCTTGCCTCCTGTCATTTGAAGTCTCAGAGACAGCAAAGACTTCTCTCTGCCAGCATCTGGAGCCTCTGCGGAGACTCCTACTCTGCCAAGTGGCGCTCATCCAGTTCCTGGGACCCTGAAAGGAGAAGCTGGCAGGACAAGAGTGAGAAATCCATGCACAGACCGCCGTGCGGGGAAAAGATCGACACAACTCCGATCCGCGACTGAAAAATCGCCACTGGCTTATCGGCTGAAAATAGACGCTCACCTGCAGCGTAACTGGAAGATCGCCGCACGCGGCTGGAGAAACGAGGCGCAGCATCGCTGACGGAGGCTGGTGAGATCGCAACCCACGCTGCGTGGTTTTCGAATATCGTGAGGCTGGATTTCCAAAGCAAACACCGCTGGGCGTGTTAAAATGACGCAAGGCCTGCCCGGACCCGAGAGTGCTGTCCAGATCGACGTATCACTCTCCTGCGGATAGAAGAAACGATGCGCGCTGACCCGACTGGAGGAGAAACAACGCAAGGTCTCTCTCGTGAGTGATATTGGTGCAGTGCAAGCCCTTTTTGATGCACACTCGCCCGTGCGGGGTTACTTTTGGCACGTCCAGGTACATTTCCACGCTAACAGCGTTAGCGTTGTGTTTAAAATTACATGAAGATTCTTTTCGCATTTTTACTGATAACTTGACTTGTGTATTGGGGATTTTTATCGTTTTGGTCTTGTTTTGTTTAGATAAATATTTTCTATTTTCTAAACCTGTGTTGTGCCATTTTGTAGTGTTTTCACTGAGTTACTGTGTGTGTTGGTACAAATACTTTACACCTAGCACTCTGAAGTTAAGCCTGCCTGCTCGTGCCAAGCTACCAAGGGGGTGAGCGGGGGTTAGCTGAGGGTGATGGTGATTCTCTTTTACCCTGACTAGAGTGAGGGTACTTGCTTGGACAGGGGGTAACCTGACTGCCAATCAAAGACCCCATTTCTAACAATTAGGTATGTACTTTTTGGGTCCTGATGAATTGCGTATAGATCTTTGTAAACTAACTTACCGAGAAACATGTTGACCTTTCTATGTTAGGCAGTGTAGGAAATACCAACCCTGCCCTACACATACTACATGCCTGAATGATAGAGGTTTTCTACACAAGACATTACATATAATTAGGGAAATACAGACATTAATCTTACTTTTCCTTTGCTTTCTTTGTTTTTAATCTTGACAGAGGCCCATATAATATTCCATTATATGGTCCTTCTAACCAATTTTAACAGTTTATCTCACCAATCCCACATTACTGCATTCACCACCAGCAAGAAACATTAAAAGATCTCTGGTAAAGAGCCCCCTTGAGGGGCCTGTCAGGCATTGCAGTGCCGGCCTGACAAGGAGCAAAGCCCGATGATGAAGCATGTTACCGAATGGTGAGTGAGGGCTCTTGTTCCTGAGTTCCTATACTACCAGAGACCGGTTAATTTCCCCTAAACTGGTTGAAATCAATCACCTTCTTTGTGGAACTGTGTATCCTTTCTTTTGTGATTTATATGGGAGTAATATGCACAGGACCCATTATTAAAACTCCCACTACACAAGCCCTCCTTTTTTTGTCTTGTACTCATAGTCAGGTCATAGACTTTTCTTAGGCAATTGCCTTCACTAAGTGTATCCTTTCTTTTCTGACTATGAGTACCCCTGCAACCCTGTATGCAAGGAGGGGTTGGCGGTACCACTTAAGCCTAGAGTTCGGCCCACCACTCCACAGAGAAGGAGAACTGTTGTGATGACTGGGTCGAGCTTGCAGGCCATGACCTGCCCCTGAAGAAGTCCTCAAGGTTTACTGAGATGCCACCGAGGACGCTGAACCTTCATTGGAGTTCCAGTCAGGAGCCAGAGGTTCACATTAGTACCCTTGCTGGGAAGAAGAGCAACTTAACTTTTGAATCCGCTAAGAGGCAGCAGCTCTGATCACTGGAAACCAACCGCTGGTGCTGCTTGATGGGAAGAGTCTGATCTGCCAGGTGTGGGGTATCCATCACAAGTGGCCCAACTTTGCCGTACAGGATCCAGACCTGGCCTGAGGAGAGAGCACACACTGCACCACTGAATACTGCCATACTACTGGAGCAGGTAAGACTGAAATCAGGCCTCTGTGGCCCAGAGGGACTTGCTGCTAATGGTGCTGCAGCACCATGGACACTTTTGAGTAAGGTCCTTATTTACATCTTGGCAGTAATGGTCCCACAGTTGGTTTTGCATCAGAAAACATGTCCACTGGCTTGGTGGTCCACCCGCCCGATTAAAATGTTGGCGGTCCCATAGGCGATAGACTGCCCAAGTCCTGCCGACTCTGCCAGGAATCCCCACCCACTTTAACAGCGCCATTGGAAATAGTGGCTGGTGGCGGGACTCTAGCCACTGCACATGAGCTCAGGATCACTGCCATCATGTACACGTCACAATACTTTTTTTTCAATTACTGTGACATGCATATGTCAGTAAAATAATTGTGTCAAACATGGATGGGGACACACTGGTACAAGATACATATGACACACATACACAAATGTCATTTTGGTTTCAGTATTCATTGCCAAATTAATGCTGGCACCACAATAATGTTACAATTATACTTGTCAACTATGTCCATGTGTGCACATTGCAAGGTGACCTGTATCTGTCATGTTGTGCTGCCAGTTGTGTATGTGAGTCAGTACCTGAATGTGAGTGTCAGATTGGATTGGCCGGTTGAGGTGGAGGGAGATGGAGTGTGTGATGTGGTTGTGTCAGTATGTGTGCCACTTGCACATGGGCCTGATATTTGTTGTGTATGTTTGGTTGTGTGTTGTGTTGCTGTGTGCAACATTCAGGTGAGTGTTGTTGCGTGGTGGTCGTTGTTGTGATGTATGTAGTTGTGCTTTGTGTGAATGTGTATAGATGAGTGAATAGTTGTGTTAGTTGTTGTGGTTGTGTTGTGTGTGGGTGCAGTGTCAATAATGTGTGTATGTTGTGTCATGGATGTATGGCGATGTATGTTTTCAGCATATACGTGTTGTCTTGTGGTGTGATGGAATAGCAATGGATAATAGTGTGTATGTAGTGTGCCGTGCAGATGGACACATAGGGCCAAGCTACAGCATATGTGTGTGTGTGTGTGTGTGTGTGTGTGTGTGTGTGTGTGTGTGAGAGACTTACCTCTACTCCATAGCCACTGCCATTCTAATATGTCCATTGGGTCCCACAACGGCCTCCCTCTGTCAGCAATCGGCTGCCAGTATACTGCCTGTAGGACTGTAGCATCTAAATATGGTTGGCAGGAACCCGCTAGCCTGACGACTACGAAGAACACTCCATCGTGGCAGTTGGAAGCTCAGCCACAATACAACTAAATATGGTAGTCAGGCCTGCCACGGCGGTGGATCAGAGGTAATGCCGTCAAGATCTAAATCAGACCCTATGTTTTTAAAAGATCAGAAGGGAGAAATCTTGGGTATGGCCTAATAATCTGCATTCACTGATGTGCCACCAGTGAATGGGGAATAACCTGGGGCACTTTACACGAAGGAGGGTGGGACAGGAATTTGCCTGACAACTACTAGAGCCCTGACCTCAAAGAAGATTATATTGTTGCTTCTGAATGTTGCATTCCATTGCATGTGTAGGATTGGAAATAAAAGACTACTTTTCTATAAAAGCAAACATTTGTCTGGACATTGATTTATTGTTCGTGCTGTTAGCATTTTGAGTTATGAGTCCTGTTCACTGATCTGTATCTACATTCCTCCTGAGGGACCCTTGACTGCTCAACCACAGCTACCACAGAGAGTTCACGGTTGGGCCCAGTTGCCCAAAAGGAGTTCTGACACTCATACTCAGCACCAAGCTAAATATCTTTTCTTATACTTCTTGTTAGTATGTTCAGCTCACCTGGTTTAATATTAGTTCACCCATTACCATCCTTTTCCTAGCTATTACACTTTTACTGTCCTTTTACAGTTTCCAGAATCACTTTTCCTCTAATATTGTCACTTATTGGGTTATTTTTACAAAGTTGTGTAATAGAACAAAAGTCATTAATATTGTTCTGCTCCTCTAAAACAACAGAATCCTTGAGTATCCTATCTACAATTTCGCTCAACTTTGAAATTGTTTTTTCTCATATCTCCGTATATTTAGAAAACCCCAAATGGCGGTGATAGTGTGTACAAATTCTTATCTTGACCACCTTAATTAGGTTCTATAGTGGAATGGAAACATATGGCAATACAAATATATATTTATATCGCCCATCACTTTCATTGATTCCTTGACTTGCCTTTCAAAATTCCTTTGGTTTGTTAGGTAAATGCTTTTTAAATGCATTTGCCCCGCCAGGAGGCTGTTTTGTTATCACCTTGGAGACTGACCCTATTACATGGATTATTGCACGATCGGCCATATACCTTAGTGTTGGCGCACTACTTTTTTCTTTTGCCTCTCCACTTCACGCTCATGGCGGTATGTTGTTTCTTCTTCTGGCATCTCGCTGTTTCTTTGTGGTGTCTGCGCCCACAAAGGCTGCAAGCCAGAGGGGGATTTTTTATTATTTATTTATATAGAACAAACTCGACCGAACAATTGAAGCGATTTACATGCGTTATAGTTAAATTTGCAGCCCTATTCCTAAATTCTTCCCAAGTTTAGCAGGTGAAAAATATACAATCTGGGCCTTTTAAGTAGAAAAAACACACGGGAAACCATCAGTGGAGCTCTCTATGGCACAGCGGGTGCCGATTCACTGCACTCGGGAAACTCACCCCATAATGCTTTGTGGGGCATTCCTTTCACAACTCATCCTGTGGTGGTCCTAGGACAATGGGACCACTACCAAGAGGTTTAGCAAAATGTGCTCTTTCTGTCCAGTTCATCTTCCAAGTCCCCACACTAGGCTAGGGGGACCCTAAAATCATAATCTCTCTCACTATTCAATCTCTTTTTAAACTCTCTCATGGCTGGAGCTTTTTCTTTACAGCTAGGAGTAGTTTGTGGCTTACGAGTCGTGTTTGTAATAATATTCAAGTAGGCCTGGAAATGTGTAATGCACTATTCCCTCTAGGGGCTGAATATATGGTTATATTGAATGCTCTCTGCACTTCTCTTTTCCACCCTCTAGGCGCTGACTATATGGTTAAGTGACCATGTTTCTTCCAAATGCTATTCTTTTTGTGGTGCCCTGTACTGGATTGGCTGGCCTTCACAGTCTAATGCCAAGTATATAAAGGAATGCACAAACACAGTTTATTTCTGATAAAGGCTTAATGTGCTGCATGGTTAAATGCTTAAAAGGTCCCAAAGGTGAGACCATTCGGGTATGCCAATGCTCGTCTATAAATAAGAGCTGCACCCATACCACAATTCATTATATTGACAATATTCCTGAGGTGCGGGGGATCACTGGCCGTAACTAGAAGATTTTGAGTGTTTCCCTGTTTACGACCATGTGCTGCCCTGACACCAAAACTAGTAAAACTGTTTCATGTTACTTTGCCCCTTGACATCAAAACTAGTAAGACTGTTTGATGCTACATTGCCCTGAAGTGAGGGGAATCCAGTTTGTGCAATAGACGGAGAGATTTTACTGATTATGTAGAAATTTGAAGAACTGACCGCAGCCTAGCAACACAATTTGGCCCAAGATTCTTGTCGATAACATATGTTGTGACACTGCAAATACAAAGGTAGAGGGATATAAGTTACTTGACTTTTCCAAGAAAACACTTCAGCTGTATGATCCTTGGAGATTTGTGACAATTCTAACTCAAAGGCAGAGATAATTACTAATGAAAAAGGTATTAGTGTAGTATGAACTCAACAAATCAGGAAAGAACAAAAAGGAACAAGTGGGAACAACCTGAGATTCAAGATATGGCTGGCATCTTAAAGTTTTGTTTATGGACCTCCAGAGATGCAACACCTTCTGGCACTGGACCCCACTCTGCCCTGCTGGTGGTGGTACCACATGGCGGTAGTGTTGTCAATGAGAACCTGCATCAGCCTCCTCTTGATTGACAGCAGCAAGGCCTGCTGTGCCAGGCGAATGGCCTGCATCTCCAGTAGAGTGATGTGGGGCCAACTTTCTACAGAAGACCAGATTCCTCTGATTTCCACATCCCCCAGGTGACTCGCCCAGTCCCAGCAGTCAGACGACCATCACCACTGTTAGTTTTGGCTGCGGGAAGAGAGAGTGATCTGCCGCAGAACAAACTGCGATCAGTTATCCACCAGAACAGATCTTGAGCTGTCCCAGAGATCTGGATGGGGTCAGAAAAGAGGCCTTGATGCTGGGCCCAAGAGGACTTAAGGTTCCACTGCAGGACTTGTATATACCACCTGCGGCAGATGACAAGGAGGATGCACAAGGCCAAGAAGACACCACTATCTGTATCAGGGATTGAGCCTGAAATATTGAGCTCGTAGCACAAATGTCCTGGATTCGTTGGTGTGGAAGAAAAGCCCTGAACTCCACTATGCACAAGATAGCCCCAATAAAAGGAAGCCTCTAAGAGGGAATCAGGTGGAACTTGAGCTGGTTTATAGTGAAACCCAACTATGTCAAACATTCTGCCATTGTTTGGAGGGGGTTCATGACTGACTGTGGCACACTCTCCTTCAGCAGCCAGTTGTCGAGGTACGGGTACACCTGACCTTCGAAGATGGGCAGCAACCACTGCTATCACTTAGATGAACACCTGAGGGGCACTCGGGAGGCTGAAGGGGAGCATAGCAAACTGAAAATGCTACTGGACCACCTTGAAGAGCAGGTTGCTTCAGTAGGAATGCAGGACAGGTAAATGGGAATATGCGACATACAAGTTGAAGGATTTGATCCAGTCTCCAGAGCAGATAGGATCTGGGTTAATTTTGAATATGTCCTTCAGGGGTTGGAGGAACCCTATCTTTTTTGTGACAAGGAAGTAGCAGAAACAACATGCCCTGTCTTTCTCCAAGTTCTCTCTCTATGGCACCCTTAGAGAGCAACAGGTGTACCCCTTCTAACAGGATGGACAATTGGTCTGCTAGAATCCATTCTCGTGTGAGCGGAATATTGGGTGGGAAGGAGAGAAAGGCTAGAGCATAGCCTTTTTGAATAATTTTCAAGGCCCATCTGTTGAACATAATGGACTGTCAACCCAGGAGGTAGTGCCACTAGATGAGCATGTGCGACTAAGGGCAAACTAAAGTATTTTGTTGGCTGTTATAGCAAGGGAAGAGGAATTAGAGGGCTGATGTTCCTGCTGCCCTCTACACTGTGTGTTGGTTCCACACCCATGAAAGTACTAGGTTGTCTTTTGCATCAATAGCTTTGAAGACAGACTCTGCCTATATGCTAGCCTTCTGAAATAGCCCCTAAACTTCTTTAATTGATGCAGAATTTATTTGGCAGGGGTCAAGAGCCCCCCAAGGAACGAGCTATAGCTTTGCTGGTGTTGAAAAATTCCAAAGCGGAGTCTGAATTTTCCTAAAGAGTTAAAACCCGCCAAAGGACATGCCCATTAGCAAAGCCGGTACATCGCCAGAGTCGCCAGTGGACCTCATTCAGGCATGTCTACAGAGGTCAACCCTGGGACTGACTGCCCTGCCGATGCAGTCCGTCTACACGGATAACATACTTGGCTGCGTCCTGCCTGCCATGTATTGTCAGAACCAAAGAAGGCTATTGTTCCTCTCGGACTGCTAGCAAGTACTCGCGGGACATCCCTTAAAGGGTGAGCACGCAGCGGTTCATCAGAAAGACTGAATTTACAGACCACAGTGCTAAGCTAGAAGAGAAAAGCATACTTTTACCAAAGGCCCCAATTGTTTTGGATTCTTTATGTGGAGAATTAGTGAGAAATGAGTTAAGGTTCACCTTACTGGTTGAGGTCTGTACAATAAGGCTCTCTTTAATAGAGTGCTTGGTGAGAAAATTTGCATCACCACGTACCAGTCTATAATTCCTGGATACCTGCCAGCTAAGAAGTGAACAAGAACATAGCTTTGACCAAATAACCTTCAAAGTATCTGTAAGGGCATCATTAAACGGAAGTAAGGGCTGAGATGTTGCTAGCCCTGGCTCTTAAATTTCCGACAAGGGCAGCTGTAATTCTACTACTTTGCTGCCCTCCGAACTGCCATTGCAAGTAATACTGTCTTCTACTGGTGCTCATGTGGTGAGGCAAGTTCTGTCTCAGGGGAGGTATTAAACCCACTAGTGTTTTTATAAATCAAGGGATTAACCATCATTAGTGCAATGAGTAGAGCAAGCCATCCTCCTCACCATCATCATCATCATCAATATCCTGGGGTGCACTCTGCTCTGGCAGAGAATCAGAATCAGAGCCAAAAAGACAATGGAGCCTCTATTGATGGCTTTAGTTTTGTAAAGCCACTGGATTAGAGGGACCATGACAATGGTTTGCACCCTTGTAAATTCACAGTTTGAGTGAATGTTGGCTCTGGATCCAATATGGTCATCGAAACTGGATCATTCTCGTGTGTCAGTGTCAGCGTGGCTGGAACGTTAGTAAAAGTCTGTACTGAGTCAGTTATGCCCCAATAATGGGTATCAAGGTGACAGATGAAGCAATGGAGGGATCTGCATGCTTTAACCTGAAAGGAGGCCCCTTTGGTTCAGTGGGGCCAAAAAGGATGCCAGAGGGAGCACAAAGCACAATGAAAATTTGCAGCATGGCTTTGATCTGCAGCAGGGGTCAACAATGGCCAGGGAAACTCAATGTGTGTCAGGACCAACTGAGGAATCAGTTTACCGGCCAGTGACTTTGATGGAATGCTACTTACATCTTGACATCCTTGCACCTTCTCTTTGGAGTTAAAGTGGCAGGTTGAGGTTGGATCTAGATTCGCTTTTTTTCGTTTGCACTTGGACTTCAAGTGGGAATGAAGGGTTACAGGAGCAGCCCCAGGGCCAAGACTGGGCCTGCAACTTGGAGTGAGAGTGAGATCTGCACAAAGGCTGGGAATTCCTCTTGTGTTCAGTGACATACTACTTCACCTCCCAGTCTCCAACACCTTTCAGGTGCATTAGAGAGCATTTGTCACCTGACTTCATGTGGTGTTTGGAGCCCAGGGACCAAAGGCACACCTCTGTGACTGAACTCTCTTTTCTGCAGTTATGACACTAGTTGGGTCCAGTCATTATTGGTGTCACTTAACCTCCTGTGGAATTTTTTTTTTGAATAGTTGACAAGCTGCAATGGTTGGGAGCTCTATGGATATGAGTCAGAAGGTGTGAAAAGAAATTAAATGATGTCATCAGCATGCAGATGTGGAGGTTATAGGAAGCTCCAGTCTGTCACTTCCAGGGCAGTATGGAGCCAATGGGGAGCTGCACAGCACTACTGAGTGGCGCAGGAGAGCATTACTGCAAAATTCTCTGCTTATGTCTGACATCTGTGCAATATTCTAAAGTGAGGAATCTGTGGCTAGAAATAGCCATCAGAAAGGGGGCACTAGACAGCCCGGCTGCAAGATGGTCGCCACATAGCAAGGCTCTGCCAACCGACTCCATAATCCAGCAAAAATCTGCAGTTCCAGGGGGCCAGACACTGTTTAATGCACTTGCTGCCATGCCACAACTGAAGGCACAACGGAGGATATAACTATTTTGGTGGTAGCGGTTGCGGGTGTGTAGAAACACAAAGGAGTCAGCCACGGCATACCCTGCAGCCTAGCAACATGCTTTGGCCCCTCCCCCCACAACAGAGAACACTATGGTGGTAGCGGGCCCCTTGCTCCTAGTGCCTCTTGCTGCTATAACAGAGTGGCCGCAACAGATCAGCTTAGGTCCTCACCCCCAAAGGGGGTGTCCAGACGGGGGCTTTTGCACTGGGACAGCGGATAATCATCAAGACAGTGGGATTGCAACTGTATGTCCTAGTGCCTGGGGCCTGCTGTGGCCTGGAAGGAGAGGTGCGGTTCTGTGGTGCAGCCTTCCTAGGCGGAACTTTATCTTGTGGTGCAGCAGCCCTTACCTCCCTAATGACTAGCCCAAAGGTCAAGGTAAGCCCTGTTCTGCAGGGGCCGCCATGGCAGCTTGCAGTGCACCCGCCATATCATTGTCTTCGTGGAGCACCTAAGGTGATTCGGAACCTCCCCAGGGACAAAGGACCAGGACTTGACGGTCTCCCCACATCCTTCTACATGGAGTATGCTGAGATCTTAGCCCCTCGCCTCCTCACTGTGTTTGAGGACTCCCTGACCGTAGTGTGGTCCCGCAGTCTCTTCGGGAAGCGGTCATTGTAACAATACTAAAACCTGATACACTGTGACTCCTACTGCCCGTTATCAATAATAAACATTGATAACAAAATATTTGCTAAACTCCTAGCCTACCGGCTACTTCCCCTACTGCAGTATATTGTCCACCCGGACCAGCTGGAAGTCGTCCCGGGCCGCTCCACAGCTCATAACCTTGCTTGATCTTCACTGTCATGCATGTCACAGACCCTCAGTTGGCAGCAGTAGCTGCCCTTGCTCGATGCCACTAAGGCATTCAGCTCCCTAGAATGGCCATACTTATTCCAACTCCTGCCACGACTTCGGCATAGCATATGTTTCTTGCACCAGATCTGCCTTTTATATACTTCCACAACTGCGCTCTTCTGTCTTAATGGCACGGCCTCTACCCCATTTTCAGTTAATCGCTGGAGTAGGCATGGATGCCCCCTGTCTCTTACCCTATTTGCTATAGCAATGGAGCCACTGGCTGCCAGGCTGCTGCAACACCACACTCACAGGGTGCTCAACTTTACTACCAAGTGGATCTTAGTGTCAGTGGCAGAAGAGATTATGTTACATGTAAGGGAACCCCAAACAAATCTGTCTCCCATAATATGCGAAGTGGTAAGGTTTGGCTGATACTCTGGCATTAATATAAACTGGGTTAAATCCACCTTATTCCCCCTCACGCCTGGCATGCAAACATTCAAATCTGACCATCCCCTGCATTGGGCTGATGGACCTGTTAGCTATCTGGGCATTTGGCTCAGCTGAGACATGGACGAACTCTGGTGAGCAAACTATGGAAGGGGTATGGCCTGGCTTGAGGAGAAGGTCCCAGCCTGGTCCAGACTGCCCGCTCCATGGCGTGGAGGATAGCCATTGCTAAAATGAATGTCCTGCCCAAAGTCCTATATCTTTTCCTCAATTTCCCACTTCCATTCATGTCACAATTTATGATTCAACTGCACTCTAATTTAATCTCCCTGGACTGGGCGGCAAGCAGCTGCTGACTGCACAGGAGACGCTTACTCTTCCCTTCAGGCAAGGCGGCCTGAATCCACCTGACATATGCCTATACACGTATTGTGCACAAGTCCAATACGTACATTTCTGGCTCTACCCCACTCACTTCCAGCCTCATACAGCTGTGGAGGCGGACCAGGTAGCTCCCTTTCCTTTAACCACTGTGCTGTATCACCCTTATAAACCTCTGCATGCCGAGATCGACAAGGTGGCTTGCGACCAGCTTTCCTGTATATTTGCCCCCTCTATGCCAATTGCACAAAATCCCATGATCCCACTGTTACAGGAGGAGGGTGCTAGACTGTGAGCTCATCAGTGTGGCCTCTTTAGTTTTGGCAGCCTCAACCCAGACAATCACTACCTGCCCCCCTTTGAGGCTAATCATGGCCCCAATTCCTCTACGCTGGATGTCCTTCTCTACCCCTAGCATCACACTACATGCTGCGCACTACACAATACATTCCCTACGCTACTCCCACACTGCATGCCCTAGAACACCTGTTAATACCCATCCCCCCATAATCTGGTCACCTGATTTTACACTACAATGCAGGACAAGGCCTCCGCGGTTCGCTTGGCTTGGGAGCAAGATCTCAATCACCCCATCTCAGAAGTACAGTGGCTGTATTGCTGCAGCGAGACTGTGGCTTTGTTACCAAACTCCAGACTCCAACTGATTCACTTCAATTTTCTTAATAGATTATACCTGCACTTTGCTTAGAACTGCCCATATGTAGCCAGCTAGTGGACTCATGTTTACGGCTCTCTTACCCAGATCACTGGTCCCTCGCTATCTCGGACCAAGTGCAAGACATCAAAAAAGAAGCACCTTCCCACATGACTGTCGCCGAAGTCCAGAGTTTTCTAGGGATGGTGAACTACTGTGGACGTTTTATTTAGGGTCTCTCGACGTTGACCAAACCCCTGAGGGATCTAACAAAGGCCTCAGAACCTTGGTCTTCGGGGCCTACCCACCAAGCAGCCTTTGAAGCCACCAAGGACGCTGTCTCAACCAATGCCATCCTCCAATATTTTGACCCCCAGAGAGAAACAACCATTGCCGTCAACACAGGTTCCAAATGAATTGGGGGCGGTGCTACTCCATAGACAAGACAAATACGAGTGGTCGCTGATAGCATTTGCAAGCAGGTCCCTGACTGATACAGAACAAAGGTACTCGCAAATCGAGAAAGAGGCCATTGCGGTACAGTGGAGCTGCAGGCACTTCCATCTTTACGTATATGGACACCCTTTTACAGTAGCAACTGACCACAAACCCCTCATCCTGCTGTTCAACAGGATGGCTTTAAACGTGCCCCTCCTCCCACCCACCCACCCCCGGATAAAAAAGTGGCTGCTCCAGTTACAAGAGTACAAGTGTCGCAAAGAGTACTGACCGGGATCTACCAATCCAGCTGACTACTTGTCTCACCACCCTCGCACAGCCACCGTAGAGGAGGTGGACGAAGCACACAAAGTAGAGGAGTATGTGAGGTATGTGTCCGACAGATCCAGGCCACTACTTCTCTCAATGGAAGCCATAGTTCGTGCAACTGGACCTGATGATTGTATCTAAAAGGCCTTACAAGTCACCCAGTCAAACCAGTGGCCTGCTGTGAAGAAGCAACTGTCAATGCTTACTCATGAATCCAAGCGGATAATGGAGAGCCTGTATCATGTCAGACATGAGCTATCGGTTGACCCGCACGGGTGTTTGCTGAGAGGTCGTCGGCTGGTCATTCCCTCATTCCTCACGGACTGTGTAGTCCAGTTGGCCCACAATGGACATCGTGGAATGGTGAAGACAAAAAATAGGCCATGGACAAAAGTGTGACTCCCTTTAATGGACGAGATAGTTGATGAGCTAGTGCGCTCTTGCGAGTGGTGCCAGGCCTCAGGAGAGGTCCACTCGCACGAAGTATGTATTGCGCGGTAACCCAGCTCCTTCTAAGAAGCTACGGGATGATCTCATGTGAGACAATGTATCTGTATCCACTATTTCTCTATTATCTCTAGTTCAGCTCGGAGTGAGCGACACGGGTGTGCACCCGCCGGCTGGCCCAGCATGAGAACAAACTCAAGGTGTCCAAGTGGTTACTTATACTTACGCGACTTGTGCAATATCGAATAAGGCACAACACAACAAGCATTTGACTTGGACAATCCTTCTGATAAGATTTTGTCTCGCCTTTCTACGGATTGTGAGATGGTACAAATGGATGTATACTGTAATATGCTGCTTTCCCCTTCCCCTCTCCCTACTCTCTTTTTGTGGATGATTACCCTGTTGATGTGTATTCCCTTAAATGCCAATAAATACATTAAAAAAAAAAAACGAAATACCCATCAGAACAGTGGAACCTCATTTCTCTTGCACAACAACAATTCCTGACGTTTCACAAAGCTCTGAAAACACGTATTCTCTCACTAGTTCCTCCATGTCAATGCCCAGCACTAGGACATCGCTGCACTAGGGTATTTACGCGTACTACAAAACTAGTTTCATCAACATCATCCCCCCACTATCAACTGAATGAACATCTGTCCCTCAAAGAGCCACTGGCAGGTAGTATTTGCGAACCACAACGTCTGCTAATGCTGTTTGGCACAAGGTAACACCCTGCAAGTGAGATCCCAGATAGTCTGCTGCCAGAATGGGAGCAGGTATGCATTACGAACATGGTCGGCAGGGGAAGAAAAATAGCATTCACCCTCAATTGTGCTTTACAATTTGCTCTGCCATAAAACCCCATTATTCGCTGCTTGCCTAATGTATGGTTGGAAGGTATTTAAACATCTAGTCTACCACCAGACACCTCCACATTATTTAATATGGAAAGGGCCCAGAGGCATGATGATTTCATTCCATCTGCCCCCCTTCTCAAAAGTAACTTTATCACTCTGGTTTGAATATATGCTTTAGATTATAAACAAAAGAAATAAGTGGGCTGCTCATGCATTTGGTTTGCACAAGGAGTCCTGTATACTGTTTGTGTTTTCCCATGAACAATGTAAAAAACTCCACTGGGGCTGGGTTTGGGGGTTCTAAACCTTCACAGAGGAAAGTAAATGGTTTGAATGCTCACCTGAGGCTTGCACTTGGTGTCATGGGTCTGTAGATGTCTCACCTGCCATTTGAGTAGGAAACAATGCAGCACCAAATCTTTTTAAAATGTTCAGAATACTTAGCATGATAAAGCAGAAAAGGCAGAGTGCAGACCTTTCTTCACTGACATAAGGAACATATTTGGATAGGAAACCAAATAGGCAAATTGGTCATCGTGCATGAGAGAATTATGCTGCATATTATTTTCTAGTATACAAATTGCTTGTTGAAAACGAATCCGGTGTTTGTTTCCTTTTTGTCAACCTGATTTTAATGTACTCAAATTTACCTCCTGTTTTTACTTCAAGAATACCACTAGCAAATAGTCTTCCTCTGGGTTATTCAACCCCTGCGGAATATGGAGTTAGAAAGCAAGGCTTAAACTTTACTTACCAGTAGGTTCATTGAAGAGGAACAGAGATCACAAAATGACCCCCCCCCTGAGAGGCGGCTCCTCCGCAGTGGCACAGGGGCGTCGCCCCTAAGGCTGAGCCAGGAGATGAAAAATGAAACGATAGCTTGCTAGGGGGAGGGTAGAGGAGGGGAGAGTGCACTAAGGCCCATATTTATACTTTTTTAGCGCCGCATGTGTGTCTTTTTTTACGCAAAAGTGGCGCAAACTTACAAAATACAATTGTATTTTGTAAGTTTGTGCCGCTTTGCATCAAAAAGCGGCGCAAATGCGGCGCTAAAAAAGTATAAATATGTGCCTAAGTGCGCATGTGTGTTTGGCAGGCCAAACACACATGCGCACTTAGGTTTCTCCAATCCAGCTGTATACACAGCCAGGTTTTAGAAACACACAGACCCCAGGCTTTGTCTGAGCAGCAACAACTGCCACTCAGACCAATCCTGACGCTGCTTACATGCTACGTTTACCATGTAGGCAGCACCAGGATTGCTACAAGAGCAGTGAGGCATCAGAAGACGGCAGCGGGAGACAGGCAGCTGAGGTAAGTGTTATCTTCTTTTTGAAAAATGTTTCGCCGTTCCCCCGCCTTGACATATGCGGTGGCCGCCGCAGCCTCCTACTACCTCCTTCATGACTTCGAACTCTCTAAAGAGGTGGGTCTGCCCCTCTTACAAAGCCATATTGCTCACACCACAAAATGGCAAAATATTTTATCAATGTTTCCCTAACACTATTTAAAAACTGCAAACCATAAACCCCACTTATTTTTGGTCCTCCCAGATAGTCCGATGCCAACTGACAACTTAAAGGGGAAAATATGTAATTTTTTCAAACTTATTTCCATTTCCCCTCTTTTACAATTACAGCTATAGAACTAGAGGAATCCAAGTCTGCTTCTATGCGAGCTCACCATGGATGGATCCTGCCAGAAGAGGGTTTATTAAACGGGGCTGAGTGCTACTGCCTTTTCATGCTTTTGGTGAATCTTGGAGCAAGGGTGGAGCCTGGAATGGAGTGCTAATGCCATTAATGATTTGGTCAGGGTCAGACTTGCATGTAACATTTTCCTCTGATGGATACGTTTGCAGATTCCTCACCTTCAGAACAGATCCTATAACAGTTCCAATGAAAAGTGGAGGGTTAGCGGAGTGGACTCAGATTAGCAGTCTTGCAAGATGGAACGTACAAAAATGCTCACTTGTCTGACCTAACAATCAAGGCATTATTGGTTCATAAACTTGAGCATTAATGCCCATGTCTTAACTTGGCAGATGTCCAGAAATGCCATCTCCTTTGACAGTGCTGTTGTAGTGGCCTTGGACTGTGTGTAGTAAGCTGAAGACCTCTAGGGGGTTGTTTCTTGGCCACTGCATAGCAGAGTTTGATGCAGATGAGCATCCATCTTGGCAGGGTTCTTTTCTGTGCCACCTTCACTTTCTTGGCTCTAAAGAGTAACACACAGAGCTGGTAATCCATGTGACGGTCTTTTGTGTGGTCTATATAGAAACTGAAAACCTATTTAGGGTTTGCTATTGTAGCTTTTGTTCCTCTTTTGAAGGGTGTGGTGGGGCAAAAAATATTGGCAGAGAGACTGACTGACTAACTTGAAAAAGTGCCATAACTTTGGGTAAGAAGGCTGCCTGGGTCCTCAACACTAATTTGGGTACAAAGTGATGCAGGGCGGCTGCACCAAGGGCACCTGTATTTCACTCACACAGTGAGCAGAGGTGATGGCAATCAGAGAAACTATTTTGGGCATCAGTAGTTGCAGGGAGGAGTTGTGGATCGGTTGAAAAGGCATGCAAAAAGAAATATCACATTATGTTCAAGCCCAATGGTGGCAAGACGAATGGCTTCTGAGAAACATGTAAGTCAGACTTCTGATAATGCGCATGACAACAGATGATTTAAATAAAGAGGGTTGATCAGGTAAACACAAAAAGGAACAGGGCCGATTGATAACCCTAAGCTGTGCCCACTACAATGCCTTACTAGGCCAACAACAGACCAAAAAATGATACTTACAAACCTTTGGCCTGCTAAGGGTGGTCTAGTATACAAAAAAGTGAAGGATGGAATGCTTGATTTTTTGGTTTTAGTTTCGGCTATATGTGAAATTGGGTTGTTTTAAAGATTTTGTTCAGATTTGGCTCGTTTGTATGTGTTTTTGTGCTGAAATGACTTGATTTCGGAGTCGGGATGACTTTGGATGTGTGGCTCGTGTGGCCCTCGTGTGGCTCCAGGAGGGAAGTTGTATTGGTTTGAATGGGTGGAAATGGAGTGAAGTTAGGGGTTGTGGAATTTTGTGCCACTGATAATTACTCGGGCAGCATTCCAGGCCATTTGTAGTTTGCACACTGAGCCACTTCAGTTTTGACCCAGCAATGTGAAACTCAGTCTTGACCATGCTCCATAGGAACAGACCAGGGCTTTTGCATACTTATGAAAAACCCTAAGTGGGATGGGTATGCCCAGATATGGGTCCTGTGCACACCATGCCACTGGAACCAAGTTATAGTCTCCTGAAAAGACACAATAAGGGCAAAAACAATATTATGTTGCTTGTGTTCAGGAAGGACCTGGCTTGGCAATTCAGGCTGCACTGTTTGCAGTGGAGCAGGGTCAAGATTGATTTGCATATGGCTGGGTCCAAACTAAGGTGGCATGGCATGCAAAAAAACAATAGACTGCAATGCAGCCCTGAATTATTACAGTGACTAGGATTAATTAAAGCACTGTATTCATAATTTGTTTGTATGTATCAGTGTGACACTCTAAGTGCGATGGGTATTCCCAGAAGTGGTTCCCGTGTACACTGTACCAATAGAACTAACATGCACCTGACTGATGAGCCCTAATAAGGGTAAAGCCGGCCTTGGGTTATCTGTGTTCCGGTTCAGGGAGGGACCAGTCTGGCATATAGGGCTGGCTGTTCCTGTTGGAGCAGGGTCAAGTCTGGTTTGTATATGATTGGATACAAAACTGAAGTGGCATGGTGTGCAAAATAATGATGGACTGGGATGTGGCCAGAGTAATTACTAGTGGCGGAGGATAATTCAGACATTCCATCTATCACTTATTTGTATGCTTCAGCGGGTCAGTATAGGAGAGACACACCTGGCAAAACATTTCTCCCAGCACCCAGCATAAATTAATTATTTAGCAGGGCTTCGGCTGAAATGGTTGACAATGACTATTACAACTGGCAAATTAAGTGCATAGAACTCTGCTCCATCTTCATGCATGAAGGTGTCAGCAGTAGAGTTTCTGGGGAGGAACAGGAGGTCCTCCCACAGTGGAAGTAGGATCAGAGAGCAAATGCGTGTGCTTCGGTATTCTAGGTACCACAACCTGACGGCCCAGTCTGAGTCAATTAACCTGACTTAGGCCCGGTCCATTCTGATTTTCCTCAGAACTCAAAGCAGGAGAGGTAGTGGTAGAAACACATACATGAGACCCATGTCCCACTGCAGTCTGAATGATGTCCCAGGGGCATTTCAGGAGGAAAGTCCAGTGCCAAGTATTTGGGACATTGCACATTCTCTACGGTGGCAAACAGATCTATCCAGGACATTCCCCATTGAGTGAAGTTGTCCCTTGCCACCTCGAGATGGATATGCCACTCTAGGTCCACCATTCAACATCTGCTCAGCTCATCTGCTCTAGCATTCAGAGGCCCTGCAAGATGGCTGGCTATTCAGAAAGATTTTTTGCTCAAGAGACATAGGGCCTCCTGGTTCAGGATCTAGGAACCCCACTCTGCCCTGCTTGCTGCAGTACCACATGGCAGTCATGTTGTTCATGGGGACCTGCACCAGCCTCCTCCTGATAAGTGACACAGAAGCTTTCAGGGCCAGATGGGTCACCCCAAACTCTAGAGATCAATATGGAACCAGCCGTACACCAGAGGCCATAGGCCTGATCACCTTCCCTTGGTGACCCAACCCAGCGAGCAATGATGCATCTGTCACAACCATAAAATGTGGGTGGGGCAGGATGGCATTTGATTGCCACTACAAAAGATCCTGAACTGACTCTCACAAGATCTGGATGGAGTCAGAGAGGCAGCCCCAATGTTGGGCCTTTGAGATATGAGGCTCCACGGCAGTGACCGTTTATGCAATCTGGTGTTCAAGACAAGGGGGATGCGCAAGGCTAGGAATCCAACAAGGCTCAGAGCCATCCTCACCAAGACCCAGGACTGTGTCTGAAACATTCAAATCATATCCTGAATGTACTGGACGTGCTGCAGTAGTGAAAAGGCCTTGAGAATCACCATGTCGAGGTTAGCCCTAACAAAGGAAATCCTCTGCATGGAGATCAGGTGCGACTGCAGAGGTTGCTGATGGAAAATCCAAAGATGCGGTGGACTGAAAGTACACCAAAGAAACAAAGCTTCTTACATGTAGGTTCCTACTGGCTATGACCTGCTGCAGCTCCAGTCCATTGCTCGGGGAGCTGCAGTGCTCTCCTACCAGGCATTGATGCTGAGGAGGGGAGGCCTATGGCACGGCAGCCCCTAAGATACAAACATTAATCCTGAAGATAACCTTACTCACCAGAGTGGCGTACGGCCAAGTTGCCAACTGGACTGTCCCCTCCACTATGACTAGCAGCTGGGAGGCAGCCCTATAAATACTGCCACCCGTGTCCAGCACCTTCAGCCCTGACCGCGAGGCCAAACCACCTGTGAGACCTGGAAAGAGCAGCCTGATTGGGTGAGTGAGGAGTCCTCGCAACTCCATGCCAAGACCCAAGACCTAACAACGAACGGTTCATGGGGATACGAGAGAATGCAGAGGGACCGGATGTGGGCAAAGTTATTGAATATTTTATGTCCACCAGAGTGAACACCAGTAAATTTTCCTTGCAGTTCACGATAGAGCACACCCACAAAGTGACTGGAACACCTTCTATGCCAAGGGTATGTCCCGGACTGATAATTGCTCGCTTTCTAAATTTCAATGAATGAGATGCTGAGGCCCAACAACAGGGCACACTCCTCTTCGAAAACCACGCAATCATGGTGTTGCTAGTCTTCACTCAGGAGGTACAAGCCAAAGAGGCACTCGTTCAACAAGGTCAAACAGGAAAATGCAATCTGCAGTACTCGATGCAATTCTTGGCAAAAGTAGGCATGCTTGATGGTGGGAAATCCTATCTTTGTTCCTCCAGTAAGGAGGCATGGGATTGGCTGGAGGGATGACAGCTGGCAAGGAGGGGAAACCTGCAGACCCCTCTGTTCCTGACAGAATGAACAGTGACACCCTAAGTGGAAACTGGAGGCCCCAGAGATAGTATAGGCAGCGATTGAAACGGGTGCCAACGCTGCCAACGCTAGCAACGAGCTATGTGTTGGGACTGGCACTGACAGCTGGGGCTAAAAGTTGTCCTCTGTGAAGGGGACTAAGATTGGTGGACACTAAGAGTTCAGAGGTTTGATGTTGGATAAGGGGGTGACATATGCCACAGGTTTTGGGGGGTTAGTTCTACACTCGCAGCCTGGGTTCGTTTTGGGGGGGGGAGTTATCAGGGGGCAGGTCTGACCCTACAAATGAGGCGCACATGGAGGATCTTGCACCGACACTCTGGAGACCATTTCCAGATCTTTGGGTACACAAGGGATAGTGACAACTAACCACAGGTGATGGATCTCATACTACTGTCATGGAATGTGAATGGCTTGGGAAATAGGCTGAATAGAGGTATGGTGTCCCGGTTTCTCTTTTGCCACAACCCAGACTTGGTCTTGCTCCAGGAGATGCACCAGGGGGATAATAACTTTGTGTTCCTGGGGAGGGGACAGCACACAGTCCTGGGACACTCTGGGTTTTCCTCAGGTTCACGAGGGCTGGGGGTACTGGTTCAGAACGCCCAGCAACTAGTGGTTGATCCTGGGCAATTGCTTCCTAGTACTTCCCACCAATCCTCCAGCAGACCATGCTCGAGAAACTGGTGGACTGGCTTCTACAGACGCCTGCAGGCAACCATGGTCATAGTGGGAACCTCAATTTCACCCAGCATGGGAAATGGGGAGGCATACACTGGGGCAGTCAATCCCTGTGAGAGACTCATGCCAGAATACATTCACTGAGGCTATAGGGTGTATGGACATATAAGCGAGGTGCACATCCCACAGAATGGTTGTACTCCTACACAGTGGGGGCAGATAGCTCCATGTCCAGACCGGACTATCTGCAGGTCTCCTGCTGACTGGTCATGTCCTTTGCAATAGTCCCCAGACAGCTGTCTCTACTTAGGGGTCCACGTTACCTGGATCCCGGGGACTACCTGAGAAAAAAATCTGGGACAAGTCCTAGATGAATAGAAGAGAGACATGGGGTACTGGCGGATGCTCCCAATATTGTTTATGAGAAGGGGCATTCTGTGCAAAATGATAGTACACCCAAAGTTCCTTTACCTACTCCAAAACACACTTTTTGAGGTCCCTGATGACTTTTTTCAGTGCTGTGGACATGGTGACCAGATCCTTGCTGTTGGACAGAGGAATATCGCACATTGCCTTGCAGACACTAACCAGAGACCAATACAGGGGAGGGATCGGCCTCCTCGACCTTCAACTATATTACTGGGTAGTGCTGCTGCTAGTCATCAATGACTGGGCATTCGCCCCTCCGCAGGAACCATCTTTGTGAGAGAGTTGATGCGCCCCCATTGATATCCAAGGTTGCTCTATGACAATCGCCGACTGAACTAGTGATACAAATCCGGAAAAAGGCTACCGACAAAATGGGTTGGAGGGATCGACAGACACTGGAGACCCGTTGTAGGACTGTGCTGCCTTGAGGGAGCTCCGGGAGCTGAAGTACAGGACACAATGAGACAGGGTTGAGATATCAAAACTGGGGGGATAATCTGTGGCCCACGGGGCCTCCTCCCCTTCTGGGAACTACAACACCAGCATAAACTGGTGTTTTGCAACAAATCCGCTACACACAGATCTGCCATGCACTTCAGGGATGCCGGGGACAGCTGTGTGAGGTAGCAGATGAAGCACCATTGGAGTTCTGGCTCCTCTCAGTTCCCCGCAAAAACATGCTAAATCTCTGACATACCGCACATCAGTGACAAATAGTTAGCCCACCCTCTACGCACTACAAAGCTGGTGGAAGCAGGATTTGGGTGTCCTGATGGACAAGGACTGGAGGGAGTCATGGGGGGAGGCATGTCCATGGGAGGTCATTATCAAAGCAAACTTCTGCCTGGTGCAACTGAAAATCCGACACCAAACCTACAACACCAGAACAAGGCTGGTCCTCTTGGGCAGGGCAGATGATGACAAATGTCTATGAGGGTGCAGCTATACCGAGACGCTGATGCACATCTTTTGGTACTGTCCAGTAATACAGATGTGCTGGTCAAAGCTAGGAAGATGCGTTTAGTTATAGAGGAACCAGTAGATTTAACCTACAAGCTGGGTACCCTGAGGATATGGGGGGCACCCGACTCTACCTACATATGGCCTACTTTTCTGCAATATAGCCCTTATTGTGGCCAGAAGAGAAAAAGCTCGAAAATGGGGGAGCGCAGAGGTGCCCACAGTCTCCCAATGGCAAAATGGGACAGATTGGTGCATGTATGCTGAGCGTACACTATATAAGAGCAGGGGATGCCCACGAAAATTTGACAAGATCGGAGACCAATGGAGGGAATACAGCGACTTTTATTAACTCTACACATTTTCAGCTGTCAGCTAATTTTACGTATGTACAGTTCTCTGATGTACTAGTAATATGTGTGTGTGTGGGTGTCATACCAGTGTCGGAAAGCTCTGTTGTATGTACTTACTTTATGATACAAAGCATAATAAAAATATTTTAAAAAAGAAAGAAAATCCAAAGATCCCATTAGCTTGGCCATCGTCCAGAGGTAGCCCATGCCAGCCTGTGGTGAACAGCCTGTTGCTGAGGCATCAGAACATATGTAATCCTGACCTTCATAGATGGGCAGGAACTACCACCATCACTTTTGTGAATGCCAGAGGGAATCTAAGATAAGGCTGGAGCATGGCAAATTAGAAGTGGTTCAACCCCACCATGAACCACAGGTAATACCTTTGAGACTCTAGGATGAGTATATGAAAATATGCATCCTCCTAGTCTAGGATAGCAATCAGTCTTCTGGGTCCAGGGCAGAAAGCTCTAAGACAGGGTGAGCTTTTTGAGTTTGCCTTTACCCAAAAAGGTGTTTAGTGGGTGTAGGTATAGTATATAGGCCTTTGGCCTCTCTCCTTCTGCAAATCCAGCACCTGCTTGATGGCACCCTTGACCAGCCGAAGAATGACTTCTGGTAGCAAGTTTGACAAATGATCTGCTAAGAGTCAATCTTGTGTAGGAGAAAGACGGCAGAGAGGAAATAAAAGGCAGGCCAACTGATTGGAGGCCCCAAGCACGACTCAAATGAGCTGGCCATGAGTGTCTGTGAGAGCCTTGTTGAATCACAGTACTGGTTCAGAAAAGAAAGGACCTGGTTGAAGAATCTCAACTAATAGATTTCCATTCTGTCTTTTAACAGAAGGCAACTGTATATCTGTCACTTCTACTGCCCTTTTAAAAAACTACTAAGAAGGAGGCACTTTGATAGTGACCCAGGTGGTGAGTCCAGCTCATCCTTGTAAAGTATCCAGCCTACTGGCATTCTGTAAATCCAGGTATAGCCCATCGTCTGAATAGTGAGGCGGAGCAGGGTGTCTGCCTCTTCCTGCTTGTAGGTGTGGTGAGGAACATTTAGCATACCATAAACTGCATCAGAGTAGGACCCAAATGTGGACGTTAGTCTCTGACAGTACATGAGGCAGAGGCTGAGGATTAAAGTGTGTAAACAAAGCGACTGGTTGCACTTTTGTAATATCATAGTACGACATAAGCCTAGAACAGTGTTTTATTTACAAAAACAAAAGTTAATATTTTATGGTAATTGTTGCTTAACATACAGTATGTGGAGACATGTTCACTCTATTGCATTGTATAAAGTTATGTCATCATAACAGCAGATTACAGAGTGCCATGTCAATTAATCAATTTCTCTCAGCGGGTGTGCCATTGTCAATTATGTCTTTTAAAAATGCAAATATGAAATTCAGTATTGAGCACTGGCCAACAATATATTTTTATTTTTTTTAATTTTTTTTAACAATAATGAACCACTAAAATGATGGAGCTAGGAGATCTCAGTGACCAACATTGATAAATGTCCAGGGACATCTAGTTTAGAATGATTAAAACATGTTTGTACTCATAATGATCTCCAAGTGTCGTTGCGTGGGGTTACTTAACATAGGATACCTAGGTGCAACTGGCGTCAATCATCTTCTGTCGGCAAAACACAGCGATTACCCGTCCTACCTGCAGCAGGCCACGCTGACCGTTTCCCCCGCTTGGAGAAAGCTGGATTGGCGTGTTCCCTTTACCACTTCCAGTCTTAGCACATCACCTTTGCACTCCACCCAAATGTCTAGCCCCTAAGGGTTTTTCCAGCCAATGAATATCTGCCTTTTAGCTAGGAACAAAACCAGGCCCATAAAACTCGTTGTCACCTTCACAGCCTTGGACCACTGGCACAACCCCAAAAAGAATGCTGCCAGGTATCAAGGACTTCCTTCTCTGTAGCCAAGTGAAGAAACTCTCCTGTTTTCTCCCAGTAGTAATGGAGCCGGGCACAATCTCAGGTCATATGGAAGAAACCTGCCCCCTCTTCTCCATATGAGGTACATCCAGTCCGTGCCACAGGGAAGATAAGATTAATTGTCTTGGGGGTTAAGTAAATCCTATGCAAATAGTAGTGTTGTATTTATCGAGTTCTAGAGGTCTGGGAGGCCTTAGGAATGCATCTCAGCACCATATCCAACTTGACTTCACTCAGATTCATGTCCAGATCGTCAAACTATTTGTCTCGCAGCTCCACCGGATCTTCCATCAAGACTTTTAGTATTGAGCGAAATAAAAGGGTCACAGCCCTTGTCCCACCATCTAGAGAGTACAAGTCTGTCAACCCACTGTGAATGGGGGTTCCTATGTACCCTGTAGTCACCACTTTGGCATGCTACTAATGATTCACCATGCAGCAGAACGTTGTTACCTGGGATATCACAGTTGCCCTGGAGTCCACTGAACTCCACACTGCTTTCATTCCATTGTAACGAGCCCATAAGCCTCAAAGGCTCCCAGTTGACCCCAGTTTCCAGTGTGTGGTAGCACTGACGGACCTTATAGGGATTTCTTGAGCGTACAAAAGCCATGTGAGCCTCCTCTGAAGCGACCTAGTCCAGGCATATCGGAGGGTTCCATATGTCCTCAAATTGCTCCTTCCTATGAGGGTCAAGGAACAACTGAGTGTGTATGAGCTGAGATGAGGTATCTGCCTCTCTATTGGTCTCACCGCCCCAACACGCAGCTCATCACCTATCCTCCCACTGCAGTTGGGTAGCCAGATAGAGGGCCTGATTTAGATTTTGGCGGCTGGGATACCCCGTCCACCAAAATCTACATCCCATTATATCCTATGGGATTTATATTTCAGCAGGCGGGATATGTGTCACCATTGGAACGGAGTAACCCGTCTGCCGAAATGTAAATCAGACCCAGAATTTGAAATCCAGGGCTGTATACCACCTTTGTCCACTGAAAATTGCAGTTTGGACAGCGCCAGCCTGTGTCTATTACTGTGCTAGATCAGGTCTGCTAGCATCGGAACCACTTCACAAACTGATCTCCTGGGTATCTTAAGAGGCAGAGATGGAAAAATATACATAACAGCCTAGAGAAGAGGACGATTTTAGCTAGAGCTATCTTCCTCATCACTGAAATGTGCAGCGTGTGCCAGAACTTGACAACATGCAGTAGCAATGATAACACCGCCACAATGTTCCACTCCAGAAGCCTAGTTCCCATCCAATGCTACTTTATGGTGGAGGGTTCCCTTTATATTATGTGCTTTAGTTCCAGTGGGCACTCGTCCTCATGTGTCTTCTCTATTAAATAACCAGATGACATAACCTAGTTCAGTCAGTTAATGTAAAAAAGTTTATTGTATTAATCACATGGATTACAATAAAAAAACATTTTTTTTCATCATTAAAAAGAGAAAACAGTGTTGTTAGCCCCTTCGGTGCTCAGGAAGGAACGGTTTCATCCCGGGCACCAGTGGGCATGTGCTGAGGATGGAACCGTTCTGTCCACGCACCCGCCGAGGGAAGCGCTGGCGCCAACCCCGTGGCCCGCCTATTTCACCCCCACACAAAGATGGCAGGGGAAGTGCTTTTGCTGCCACCCCGGCCTCCTCGTCATTTGATTAAGCACGCAATTTCAAGAAGCTCCGTTGGGGGCATTAGTTCTGCTGTGTTCTTTTAGGCCCACCTGCCAGAAAACCACTAGACACCAGGGAAAGTTTCTGTGTGTTTTAAAATGTTACATGGTTTGTTTCTTGTCATCATTTGCATTTGTAATGTTTTATTTCTCCTTTTTATTCTAGTGCAAAGGTTTTCAATTTACGTCCCCTTTAGAGTAGCTACATCCAGCGTCCGACAGTTCCTTGCACACTCATTTTGTTGAGTATTTCTGAGACTGAAGCACATACCTACAGCATTGCACACCACACAGTTTACATCCATATAAGTGCCCCTATTGCGGTGCTGAAACATTGATGTGATAAACCTCCGAAAACCTCAGGTTAAACTAATGATCTGAAAATGAAGAAAAGTAGCTCCGAGTACCAGGTCTCCTAAAAAATGCATACAGTCTGAAAAATTGCTGTTTTTTTTTTTGCATAGTCAATCTAATCTATCTCGATCACAGACATTCACTTTGGATTTTGCCTGCGAAGAGCCTCGCAAATAGCTCAAGAGATAGCTCAACACTATTTGCATCTAATGGCCTATATTCGGCATGCAAATGTTTTTAACATATAATACCTAGAAACAAAAGCCACAGAGACTAAAACAGCAGGGGAATCAATCCCAATGCACTTGTAGATCCGATGGCCAAGCACTCATTTGCTTGCAAGGCAATAAAAATACAAATATCTATGTCCAACAGGATCCAGGTGGCACCTCATTAGAGGAAAGATAAATATTCTGAAAGATGCAAAGCAGGCAGCCAGAGGGCTTAATAATGCCAGCATTATTGGCACTTGGACGGAGAAGGCAGATGCCTGGGTAGAGCTATGAACAGCACCTGTTGCCTTTTCATTGAGCCAGTTCTGCACCAGGTCCTACCCCCTGTCCTCATCGTGGAGTTTGCTTTGGGCATGGCCGGTAATGGGGTGGGGCTGTGGATGTCCTTTCGCCTGAAAGCCTGGAAGCCCAACTCTGTGTATCTGCTGAACCTATCCCTTGCTGACTTCCTGGTTCTCTTCTGCCTTTTGTTCCGGACGGACTACTATATCCGGAGGAAAAACTGGGTCTACGGTGACGTCCCGTGCAGGATGCTCCTGTTCATGCTGGCGGCGAACAGAGCGGCGGGGATCATCTTCCTCACTGCTGTGGCAGTGGACCGCTACCTGAGGATAGTCCACCCCTTCCACAGGCTGAACCGCGTTTCTGCGAGAGGTGCCGTTCTAGTGTCCAGCATCCTGTGGGTTATTGTCGTCGCCATGACAGTGTACCTTCTGGCCGAACCTCACTTGTTCCAATTTCAAAACTCAACACAGTGCGAGAGCTTCAATATCTGCCCAGATTCGTTCTCCACCGCCATCTGGCACGATGCTTACTATATCTGGCAGTTCCTGGTGCCACTGGGCATCATCAGCTACTGCACGGTTTGCATCACGTTGCAACTTAGGGGCAGCACGATTGACAGAGATGGGAGGATACTCAAGGCGGTGCGCTGTGTCCTCGCCATCACCATCGTATTCACAATCTGCTACTTCCCCAGCAACATCACAAGAATCTCCATCCTGGTCCGCAAGTTTCAAAGGACAGAGAGGTGCGAAGACTTCAGAAACTTCAGCCTGGCCTTCTACTGCTCCGTCTGCTTCACCTATTTTTACAGCATGCTTAACCCGGTGGTGTATTACTTTTCTAATCCCAACTTTAAAGGCTTGTTCAAAGGGTTCTGGCAGAAGTTGTCACACGCTGAAGCAGAGGAGTCACCATCGTTCCAAATTATGGCCGATAATTGAAAAGAAATCCCTTAGTAGATAAATGAGCTGATGATATGTTTGTTAATTATTTGTACCTGGAAGCTTGTGAAAGAGCGACGTTTACGGTATGTGACATTCTTTAGCTGGAAAATTGCATGACTGGATAAACTAGACAGGAAAATAAATACTTGCATTGTAAATCTATCTTCAAAGTTGCTGTTCTAGTGACAATGCATAAGAGCCCCCCTCCAACCACCAAATTTGCTTTGGTGGTGGGAAGCACATAGAGTACATTTAACAGTGATACTGATTTCAGAGCGGTCGATGCTAAGTTGTGCGTTGGGAGAAGCCACAAGGTCCACTGTTTCATGGACTAGTTTTCATAGGCATCTAAGATTGTGCTGCAAAAGATCAGAAAAGGCTTGTGACCATAGAGTGAGTCGCATATTGGACTGCATGTTCACTAGTGATATGCACATGCTCCCAAACAGAGGGTTCAGGTAGATGCTTTTAACAAGAGGATATCCGAAGCACCACAATCTTAGCACCCAAAAGACACATGCATTTGAAGTGGGAGTGAATGGATGGTACGCCAATGATGGATGAGCTATTGCTCTCTCTCTAAATATATATATTGCATAAAGGTTCTTGCCACATCAGAGGGACAGGTGTGTAATATAGTAGTTAAAAAACATTTTAATGTGTTCATAAGAAAATCCAGTGGAACTCTGGCACAGAATAAATCAAATATGAATTTAGGATAGCCAGCCACCCAAGGAAGAGATGAAGTGACTCTTGCAAATATAAGAAGTAATTAAACTTTGGGTAGGTTTTTATGTACAGTGGTGGTAGATGTTTTGCATCAAGATGCCATTCTCATTCCTTTGGACAGATAAACCATACTGTCAGGGGACATCAAAGAGGGGCATTAGTGCTTTTTAGCGGCACACAACATCAAGAACATTACAGACAATGGGGTGGCGAACGATAGTTGGACTGCAATGGTACAAAAAAGTTAAACAGTGGGACAAAATATTATAAAGAAAACTGTTCCTCTCATGCATTCAGACTTCAGAAATATCGGACAGGAACTGTGAAAAGAGGACAGGAGTGATTGGTCTGTAGGCGGAAGCATTCCCTCTCCTGGTTTTGCACTTGAGCAACTTTCAGAGCCTTCTGCATGGGCCCCGCTGGCGGAGGAGACTAACCTCCATTGGAAGATGGAAGGGCGGAAGACCATGTACCCTTGATGAGAGGTCAGCCATTTTTGAATGAGAGATCCTTGCTCTAGAAGTGGGAGAATGAATGGAGCAATCATAATGCAGACACTCCATGCTTAAAGAGTTGATCATGTGCCATGACTCCCTCTGTACAAATCTGTAGCCCCGTCTGTCTGATTAGGAGTACTGACGAAAGATGTATGTACTTAAGTAAACTATTTCTTGAGACGATTAGAGTGAAATGGTGGATTAGTAGTTAAGTTGACAGGATGTGCAGGGTCTTGTCTACTTAGGTTAATGATTCTTATGAAGTCAGTGCATAGCAAGTGGGCCACTTCGCTCTGAAGCAGTGGACGTTCACATCACGATTTATAATCTAGCAAGGACCATCTCGCTATTGGCTAAACAGATACTTCATAGCACCTTTCAGAACGCCATTACGTGGTGTGTTTGTGATAAGAGTGAGGTGTGTAGCATGTCTGGGAGGTGCGTATTCTGACACGACTGAAGACCACACATGGGCAGTACAAACTGATAGTCACAAACTCTTGCAAATGTTTTGGTAAACTACCCATAAATTATTGCAGAAAACAAACGTTTTCCCACGAGTGATTGTTACAGCAGTGGTTCTTAACCTTTGACTTCTGTGGACCCCCCCAGTGAATCATTTCTGGAATCCAGGGTCCCAAACTGAATCGTCATTTGTAGCCAGAGACCCCCCCCCCCTTGCATAAGCAATTTCTATAATTTGAAATTCAACACAATACACAAAAACAAGTATGCACCAAACAAATGCTCAAATATGGACAATTATAAAACGTGCAATCAAATATAGGTTTTAAAATTGTCAATGTTACTTCTTTAATTGTATAGCCTTTACTATTATTCAAGTATTAATTATAATAGTCTTCTTAATTTTGTAAAACAGTCACCCTCACCCCCCACACTAAGCCCACCCCAAGGAGGCCTCATAGTCCCTCAGGGGGCCTCTGACCACAGGTTCAGAACCACTGTTTTAGAGCACTCCAACATTCTGTAGAACTCTCGGTCTCTGGGGCAGAGTTAAACTTTTGTGTTCAAGCAATGCTGGTAAGAAAAAGGACTCTCTTCTAAGAACTGGGCAGCCTTCAGCCAGACAAGTGTGCCCGAGAAAGTTGCTCTCACTGGTGTCACATTACTAGCCATTAGCTTCTGTCGTTCTAAGCCTTACAGAAACCGCCCGTCACAGTGGTGCTAGAAGGAACACTTTTCCGTGTGGGGGTGCTGTTTTTGGAAACACGACACAAGTATCATAGGAATAAGCAAAACTAGAATCGCTAAGTGAGCACAGGAAATTACCAGAGCCTTTCCAGGGGGCATAGCTGCGAAGGTTTCAGATTACGGTGTGACAGTTTCATGATTTCAGTGTAATTATGAGTGACATTTCAACGACTATGACTGACACTTTCTTGCAAGCAAAATCAAGCGATGACGACAAGGGAACCATGTAAATATTGTAATATAGCATGATCCTATACCTTTCATCGTACACCAGCGTCACCTTATGGCCTTTGATAAACGCTACTCGGAGCTTACCTAGCAAGGGAGAAACTGGAACAAGAAGGATTGCTGTAATGTAGAAAAATGACTGGAATTGCAAGATGCGTGACACTAGGCAGGGCTACAGGGGGGTGGGTCTAAATGGCTTGTCAGGATCTGAAAAGTGATGATAAACTGCATCTGTACACGTTCATTTGACACATTGAAATTCTCTATAACTTTCAACGCAAGCCTCACTGCACCCTGTGTATTTTTCACCCAGTCTCATCACTGCTCAAAAAAGTGGAAAGCAAACAGTTACTGGGAGGCCGGGAGAGGGTAGGACTGGGGAAGCTAGTCCAGCTAGATCAGTGATGGAAGGTTAGGAGGCCACCTGGCTAGGATTTTTGACATGATGGCTAGATTTGTCCGTTAAGCCAGTTAAAGAAAAATAGGAATAATAAGAAAAAGGTGGTATTTTATGTCAACTTAAAATATGAGCTAAAATGGAAAGTATTTAAAAGACGTTTACGGTAATCCTAAATGAGTACTAGAGCAAAAAGAAGCAGAACTGACAGCTAAGAATGAGTACAGAAGATTTTTACATAAAAGCATATCATAAGTGTTCTAGCTTCTGGCAGCTCAGGATGTCAAACATATAGATTTTTCTCAGAAGAGGATGGCAACCCTAGTCCTGATGCACAGGACATGTGTGCCAGCCCTTTTAATTTCACACGATCATCAGCCAAATAAGAGAACAAGGAAGTCTGAGTTTTGGAGTACTGTATTCAATCTATACATTTCAATGACATATGTCAGCAGTTTAAAGGAGCGGGGACAAACACATTAAAACAAAGAACAAAAATAAATGTGATAATAAAATTGCCATTTGTATAGGTGCCCTGCCCTTTTTTTGTTTAATTAAACAGCTAAAAAGCTGACCATAAATAAGTGTTCTGCTCTTGCGCTGATCAGATAGATTTAATTGGGTCCTTTTCTAAAAGATAATATTAATAATTAACTTTATTTTTATTTTTTTAGAACATATATAGCAGAACCCCGGGGTGCTGCAGCACCTGCCGCACCCCTATTGCAGCACCACTGCCGGACAGTATAATTCCTGAAAATGCCTTTGTTAAGAGATATGGTTTTTGGGTTCAACAATAAAGGAGTCTCGTACGAGGACTTGTAACTAATATGCCTTCCAAGCGGCATTTTGCCTCATTTTCGATCTTCGCAGTAGCGAATTAAGCCACACTTTTGTAATCCTTAGCTCGCGCACTGAGGCCCAAGGCAGTAACTTTTCCTGGATATGGGGAAGTGTGCGCGTGGATGAATGGATGGATGGATGGATGGATGAATGGAGGTGATTCTACTTTAATACCCGAACAGGCAACGCGCACCAGCAGCGATGGGGAAGGGGACTACCAAACTCCTCACTCGCCCACCCGAGGTCAGGATCGAACCTGTGGGTACAGGTGAAAGAACTCTCAGCCCCGTTTCACGTTTAGCCCCGCGGCTTACCAGCTAGCCGGCGGTCGTAAAAGCACAATATACACGAAATCTATACATAACGCTGAAACACTGGAATACATTTGTAGGAGCAAACAACATCACAGATCTTTATGTAATAAAGACATCACGTGGGTGGGTGTTTCAGTGTGTGCACCCATGGGCGCGAGTGCGTTTGCCTAAGACATTACCATCACAAAGACTTTGTTCATTGCAATGCCTTCTTTTATCCACTGCAATGCCTTCTTTTAAGAGGATCAACTAACAATAAAGTGAGGGTCAAAGAAACTTGTTAAAATGAATTTTATTGAAAAGGTAAATGTTTCAGGCTGTTTACGGCGTTACAGTTTAGAAGGTCATCAATAAAGTGCAAAATGAATGCGAGTTCAACCAGTTCCCACGTGGTGCTGTGCAAGGGAACGATGCAGCCAACGTGGGAATAAGTTCGCATTAATGTGGTTCAGTGCCACAGTTGCCACCTTCGCACAGGCCGCAGCCACTCGCCTCCCTCCTCTCCCCTCGGCAGCAGTGGTCGCGGGGCTGAGGGCTGTTACCCGGCAGCAGGCTCTCTGGACAATAAGTGCTCTCTGGTGGAAGCGAGAATGTTTTTTTTTAACCAGAGCTGGACTACTGTCTTTCCATAGGAAGACAGGCAAGTCGCTGGGGGTTTACTGGAGCCATTTCTACAGACTTCTTGCTCAGACCGAGCAGCCTCTCTACTTCTGCTGGTTCAGGAAGGCCTGAAAGAAAAACAAACACCTCCTTTAATAATAGTGCAGTATACAGACGTGGAACACTGAGCACTAAGGGCCTATACACAAACATGTTTCAAATAATGTTATACTACTGTATAAATAACTATTTGTAAAACTGATTTTTTTAAATTCCAGTTGCCAAATTATATGGTTTATACTGATGTCTCAATAAATGTACTACTGTATAAAGAACTTTATTTGTAGGACTGCATTTGTTAAATTTCAGTTGCCAAATTATATGTTTTTCTGAGCAGTTGATAAATATCAAATGGAACTTTAGATCATGTTCTCATACCCCTTAACCCATTCAGTTAATGTGTGTGTGGGCATGTATCATGTATGCAGATGTGCAGCGTGTAATATGCTATTAATTACAATTATGGAGCGTGCGGAGGGGCCACAACTCACAAGACGCAAAAACAAGTGTCATAACAAAACCTCCTAAAAGTTAATTGTTGTTCAGAGAACACAACACTTAACAAGCATTGGCGAAGCCAAAAGGTCTCACCTATGTGTTTTAGCTATGTTGTACACCCCTATAGCTGCTGTTCAGCATGGCTAACAGTTAGTGGTGTGGAGTGGGGTAGATTAGAATGGGGTAGATTGGGCATAGAATGGAGTGGGGTAGAGTGGGGTAACATGGAGTAGGGTGGATTGGGCTAAACTGGAGCGCGGGAGTTGGGTAGATTAGCATGGTACATTGAATTGTGGTAGATTAGGGTGGAGTGGGGTAGAGTGGAATGGAGTAAATTAGACTGGGATGTATTGGGGTAGATAGTAGTGGAGTGAGGTCGGGTAGATTGGGGAAGAGTGGAGCATTGTGGATTTAGGCAGATTATAATAGGGTAGATTGTAGTGTGGTAGATCAGAGTGGAGAGGGGTAGATTAGAGTGGAATAGGGCAGATTAGAGTGTGGTAGATTGGCGTGGAATGAGGTAGAATGGAGGAGTTGGATAGATTAGATTGGAGTCAACATTGGAGTGGAGTGGTCTGGGGAAGAGTGTAGTGGGGTAGATCGGGTGGATTAGAGTAGATTAGAATGGAGTGGGGTAGATTGAAGAGGGATGACTGGAGTGGCGTAGTTCGAAGCAGAGTAGTTTGGAGTAGGTAGATTGGAGTGGGGTGGGGTAAAGTAGATCGGAATGAAGAAGACTGGAGTGGGGTAGACTGAGGGGTGGGATAGGGTGTAGTGTGTTTGGAGTGTGGTAGTTTGGAGTGGGGTAGGGTGGAGTGTGATAGATTTGGGTAGAGTGGAGTGTGGTAGAGTGGAGTAGGATAGTCTAGGGTAGTGGGTTGATTGGAGGGTCTGGGGTAGAGTGGGGTGGGGTTGAGTGGAGTAGTTTAGGGTGGGAAGTGGCTTGAATTGAATTGGGTTGGAGCAGATTGGGGTGGACTGGGTAGTTTGGTAGATCTGAGTGGGGTAAATAGGAATAGAGTGGAGTGAGATATTGGGAGAAGAGTGGAGTGCAGTGGATTGGGGTAGGTTGGAGTGGAGACGGGTAGACTGGAGTGGGGTATGGTGGTGTGGAGAGGAGTAGACTGGAGTGCGGTAGAATGGAGTGGGATTGATTGGGTGGATTAGGGTGGGATAGACTGCAATGAAGTGGGATAGACTGCAATGAAGTGGGTTAGACTGGGGTGAGATAGAAGTGGAATAGTTTGGAGTGGGATAAGATTGGAATGGAGTGGGGTAGACCGGAGTGGGGTAGATTGGAGTGGGACGGATTGGATGGGATAGATTGGAGTTGGGTAGTTTGGGATGAAGTGGGGTGGAGTAGATTGGAGCGGGACAGACTGGGGTGGAATGGGCTAGGTTAGACTGGAGTGGGGTAGATTGGGTAGAGTAGAATGGAGTATGGTAGATTGGGGTAGAGTGGAGTGGGGAAGATTCGGTGGATGGCAGTAGGGAGACTAGAGTGGGGTACATGAACCAGTTACTTACCTTTGGTAACACGTTATCTGGTAGAGACTATATCTGGCTGCAGATTCCTTACCTTAGAATTATCCCAGGCATCAGTCTGGTTCAGGAAGATTTTTCATGAGTAGTACCCCTGCCTGCCGGTAGGTAGTGTTGTTCGGCTCCTCGTGAATTGGCATTGTCAGCACCGGATACGGCATCCGTGGCATTTATATAGGCACCACTCAGGAGCGCTAACCTCTGTTTCTTTTTAGGACTTTCCATGCCAGAAGTGTGGAGCCATGAAGAACACGACTTCTGGTGTGGCTAACTAGGGCCCTGGAAGGGTAACATCCATGTCCCTAGAAATCCATTCATTGAGTGGGGAGGAGAGGTGTGTCGGTAAGGAATCTAGAGCTAGTTATAGTCTACCAGATAAGGCATTACCAAAGTTAAGTAACTTGTCATCTGACAGAGACTTCTAGCTGCAGATTCCTTACCATAGAATAGATACCAGCAATACAATCCTCGGAGGAGGGTCTGTGGACCAATTTCAGATGAGAAAGCTGTGCAGGACTGAACGGGCAAAATGCCCCTCACAACGGACCTGACTGACCAGGCAGTAATCTTTAGTAAACTTTCAGGGAGGCCCACGTTGCTTCCTGGCAGATATCCAAGACTGTAACCTTGCATGCTAATGCAGTGGCTGCAGCTTTGGCTCTGGTGGAATGACAACACCAGCCTTCAGGGGGTTCCTTCTTGGCCAATGTGTAGCAGATTTAATGCAGAGCATGACCCATTGTAGAGATGGTCAGTTTCTGCACAGCATGACCCGTTTTGGCTCTGACATACCCCATGATGAGTTGATCATCAACCAGGAACTCTCATGTGCGGTCAAGTTAGAACGACAATGCTTGTTTGGGGTCTAGACAATGGAGATACTCCTCATCCTTGGAGAGGTGAGGGGGAGCATAGAAAGTAGGTAAAGTGATGGAATGAGCTACATGAAACGGCGTGACCACCTTTGGAAGAAAGGAGGCCCACATGTGAAGCACCACTTTGTCAGGAAGTATGGATAAGTAGGGTGGCTTAGATGACAAGGCCTGCAGCTCGCTAACTCAGCGGGCAGATATTACGGCCATGAGAAAAGCCGTTTTGATGGTGAGTAACCTCAGGGGATGATTGTGAAGTGGCTCACAAAGAGCACACATTAAGAATGTGAGAACCAGATTTAAGTCCCACTCAGGCATGATAAAAGGAGAAGGTCGGAATAGATGAACCAAACCTTTTAAAGAATCTATGTATAAAAGGAGATTTGAAAAGAGAGGGTTGATCAGGCAATCTGACGAATGCAGAAATAGCAGAAAGATAGCCCTTGAGAGTGCCCAGAGCAGAGCCCTGCTGAGCAAGACAGAATAACAACGAGAACCTGAGAAAGAGGGACAGAAAGGGGGTCAACATTTTTGTCAGGACACCAACCCCCAAATTTCTTCCACCGGCAGGCGTATAATGGTCTTAGGGGAGACACACCTGGCTGCCAAAATAACATCACAGACTTCAGGAGGAAGGTCAAAGGCTGTCAACTGCTGTAAGTCAATTTCCACGCAAGAAGGTGGAGACTGGACAGGCTTGGGTGAAGAACCCTCCTGTGCTGCGACAGAAGTTTCTCCTGAAGGGGAAGCCTGATCGGAGAATCAATTGCCGTGCTCAGCAGTTTGGGATACTAAACTCTCTCTGCCTAGTCCCAAGTCACCAGAATAACTTGGGCCCGGTCGTTCTTGATCTTCTTGTGAACTCTGGGAAGAAGTGGTAAAGGTGGAAAGGCGTACAGGAGGCCTGAGCTCCACTTAAGACAAAAAGCGTAGCCGAGCGATAGGCACCTTGGAAACTCCAGCGTGCAAAACTGCTGACATTGCACTTTTGTGGCAGTGGCAAACATATCTAATCAAGGCTCTCCCCATTGCTGAAAGACATTGCACCAAGAGTTGAACCACCAGGGATATGCCCTGATGTTCCAACCAAGTACAGAGACGGAGGAGACTTTTGGCAAAGGGTCCATGACCCCACCCTGTTCTGTTTGTTGCAGTACCACATGGCAGTGGTGTTGTCCAGGAACACCTGAACAAGCCTTCCCTTGATGGAAGGTGGAAGGGCTTTCAATGTCAGTTGGACCGCTCAGAGCTCCAGAAAGTTGATCTGGAGTCCGGATTCCACTGGAGACCAGAGTCCTCAGGTCTTCACCTCTCCCAGATGGCTGCCCCATCCCAGGAGTGATGCATCTGTCACTAATGTGAGATTCAGTTGTGGAAGAGAGAGGGACCTGCCTCTGACCCAATCACGGTTCGTTTGCCACCAATGCAGATCATTCGCAGTTCCCTCCCAGATTTGGACCATGCCAGAGAGATTCCTGATACTATGCTTATTAAAACTTCAAGTCCCACTGTAGAGCCTGCATATGCCAATGTGTATTTATCACCAGCAGGATACAGAAGCCCACGAGTCCCATCAGTCTCAGAGTCTGTCTCACCGAAACCCAGGACAGAGGCTGAAACATCGGTATCATGGCCTGAACATCCTGGGCTCGCCACCCAGGAGGATAAGCCCGAAACTGGACTGTGTCCTGAACAGCTCCGATGAAAGGGAGCCTTTGAAATGGCGGCAGGTGTGACTGCAGCATGTTTATAGTGATCCCCAGAGACTACAGGAGGTTTGCTATAGTCTGGAGTTGGTAGACAATAGCCTGGGGTGATCCTGCCTTCAACAGCCAGTCGTCAAGACAGGAGATGAGTGGTACCCCTGATCTCTGAAGATGAGCTGCAACCACCGTCATCACCTTGGTGAACACCCAAGGGGCGCTGGTCAGGCCAAAAGGGGGCACGGCAAACTGGAAATGCGTATAGCTGACGGAATTGCAGGTAAAGCCTGTGAGCAGGCAGAATGGGGATATGAAACTATGCATCCTGGAAGTCCAGCGCTACCATTTAGTCTCCTTGGTCTGGGGCAGACAAAACCTGAGCCAAGATGAACATCCCGAGTTTCTCCTTCTTGAGGACATAGTTGAGGGGCCACAGGTCTATAGTAGGACAAATGCCTCTGTCCTTCTTCAGCACCAGAAAGTAGCAGGAATAGCAACCACAAACTACTTCTGGCATCGAGATACCCTCTATGGCTCCCTTGGCCAAGAAAAGCCAGAACTTTCTTGCGCAGAAGAGAAAAATGATCCTCTGTCAGCCTGTCTTGAGATGGTGGCATTGGGGAGGAGGAGTCAGGAACAGGAGGGAGTAGCTCTTTCAGACTATCTGCAAAACCCACCTGTCTGATGTTATGGACTGCCAGTGGGGCATGTGAGAACATGTCCTGCCTGATGGCAGGCTGCCCGTAACGGTTTAAGGGGAGATCAGGAGGGTTTGGAGGCTGTGGTGGGTGTGGGGTGGGGGAAGGGGGGTCGAGGAGGAGGGGAAGTGGGGTATGTGGACTGACTCGACCTCTGGTTGCCTGATCCACGAGGCTTGTGGAAACCACACCCTTAGCTGTGCAGGGGCTGAGAAGCATGCATGGCACTGTGGCTGGAGGTGGTGGAGGGGCGGAGGACTTTGTGCAGTTGGTAGCCCCTTTCGTAGCCACAAAAAGGGGTGAAAAGCAGACTGGGGATGGACAAGGGGAAGAAGGTAAGCGCAAGGACCGGACTGTAGCACGACTGTCCTCAAATCTCTTGAGCTCCAAGTCCACTTTCTCTCTGAAGAGACGGGAGCCATCAAAGGGCATGTCCATCAAAGAAGACGTGACATCCCCCCAAAAGCCAGTAGTACCAAGCCAGGTGTGGTGCCTAAGGACCACCTTCGGGTCAAGTCAAGGTCACAGTAAATGGTGAACTTTGCTGCATCTCTCTCGCCTGCTACAGCTTGAGAGAGCATAACCTAGTCCTCCTTCAGGACTGTAGACAGTAGTGTCCCAAAAGGCATGCAATGCCAGGCTGGCGGAAGAAAACATTTTCTTTCCAAGTGTCTCCAGCCTCTTGCATGTCCTACATGGCAGAGCAGTAGGGAATGCACCAGGGTTGACATGGGAGGTGGAAGTCTGGACCACCAATCTCTCAGGGATGGGGTGTTGCGTGAGAAAACTTGGGTCCCCTGGGGTTGGGGCGGTGGCGATGGGCGATTCTTGTTGACAGGAGTCTCTGTGTTGGGTTTGGACCAAATACTTAAAAGTATATCTGTGAGGGCCTCATTAAATTTGAGGAGTGGTACAGATAGGGGAGACTCCCGGCTGAAGCACCTCTGTCTAGACATTAGTCTTGACTGCCACCAAGGGTACCTGAAGGTCAAAGACCTCCGCAGCCCTCCACACCATCATTGCAAAAGATGCTCTCTTCATCGCAACACTACGGGAAAAAAGCATGCCAGCGTCTGGGGAAGTATCCAGGCCAGTAACTTCACCCAGTTCCTCACAATAGTCCATCTCTTGCTCATAAGGCTCGACTTCTTCAGGGTTCAGTGACCCCTCTGATTCCTCCCAGAGTCCAAGCCAAAGGAATAGGGCTCAGGATCCGATCTGGGAGGCAAGGCTCCTGATGGCACCGGATACGGCGTTGAACAATGTCCCTCCAGCTCTGTATCGGAGTTGGGGATCAAAATGGGGATGGTGGCATCGGAACCCGCACCAGAGAAGGTCGAGGTGGCATGACCAGTGTCGGTCTGAACCCATAAGTGGATCCCTCGGGCCCCAGTGGTGCCGGGGGCTGGAGCCACTGGTGTGGAACCAGCAAGGGCCCCTGCCGACCCCGAGGGCCTGAAGGCGCGCTAGAGAGGTCGGCTCACCCAAATAAGGCACACATGACATCACAGAATTCCTTTAGTAGGGGGGTGTCGCTCCAGCTCCCAGAAATTAATGGAATTGGCCGAAGCGCAGGCTGAACCGCAAGGCCTAGAATGCAGATGCCTCCGTGTCTCGTTGGCTGACGGACGCAGAGAAGTCGAATCATGCTTCGTCTCATTTTTGTTTTTCTTGTGCTTGGACTTACCCAATTGTCCCAAAGATTTTGGATGAGATGACTACCTTGGACTACACAACTCATCCAGGTACCTTCCTCTCGACGGGCACGGAGTCGCATGATGGGCTGCCATCAGCTTGAGTGACCGCTCCCTCAAAGGCTTCTGGTTCATCGTGCGGCACTTAAAGCACAACTTCGGGTCGTGCTCTAGACACCACAGGCAAACAAGGTGCAGGTCTGTCACCGACATCGGGCTGTGCAGGCGCTGCAGGGTTTGAAGACAACCTTCCTAGATGACATCCTGCCACGCCAGGAGGTAAACCTCAAAAAAGCTTTGACGAAAGTTGAAAGAAGCTCAGTCAGAAAGTGACTGAAGGGGGTAGCTCTTCCCCCTGCTGGCTGGCACGGAAAGAAAAGAACTGACGTCAGCGTGCTGCCTATATAGGTGCCGTGGACGTCACTTCTGGCGTGGACGACACATGCAGAGCTGAACGACGACACCGGCGAACCGGAGTACTGCTCAACAAAAAATCTTCTGGGATAATTCTAAGGTACAGAATCTGCAGCTAGAAATCTCTATCAGATTAGTTTAATCAACCAGATTTTCTTCCACGTATCACAAAGCTATAGATCAAGAAATCTTTTCCTCTGTAACCATCATTTTAGAATTGTTTGTGCTTTTACAGAATCCACACCATATCCTATTTGCATTTAAAATTTGTATTAGCCATTGCTTTATCATTTAATGTAAAATTTAGCAAAATGACAAGTAATGAGTCTTGTTCTTACTGACTAAAGTTCCAGGGTATATCTGCCTGTGCCCCTGGCCCCACATTTGTAGAATTCACTTAGACGCAATATTACACCATCATGGGTTACTATTGCAAATCAGTAAATCTATTTACGAATGTAAGTTCCCTTATGTGAATTCTTTGCACTCGTAAATCAAGCCACTTACGCTCAAATGCTGAACTAGCGCTGTATCTAAGGAGCAAGGAACTGCTACTTCGCGGATTCAAATTATGGGAAGGCACCTGATCCATACATACGTTTTTTATGAATATATATATATATATATATATATTTTTTTTAACAATTCTGATTCAGAGAAAAATTGGTTTAATGCTTTTCGGCTTTAACATGATGTATATGTCACAGTGAATACTCCAAATGTTATACAGCTTTTCATATACTTTTCATAGGATAATGAATAAGAAAGGTAACTATTGCCGAAATAAGTTCCAAACTATACTAAAAGCTTGGAGGTGTAAATTTCGAACTGCAATAATGAAGTATTAAGCTAAACAATAAAAAACACATCAAAGGGAAGATGATCAAAGGGGCAGCTCCTTACCTTTAGAATGTCTACCGAAGATGCATCACGTGGAACAGCCTTCCCGCGCTGCTTCTGGTAATCTGTAATAAGTGCCACTGCATCGTTCAAACTGTCAATAGAAATAGAGTATGTTCTAACCCTAGAATATGGTTTGTCCCTCTCTTTTGGGTCGGCCACAGTCTCTCTGGTCTTTTAACTTTGTCAAAGGCATTGATCATGAATTGAGATTCGAGAATCAACATAAAAACAAACATTTTCAAGCAAGTAAAACATTGATGTGAGGAAATGGGGTGTATTATATGGTGTGGTTGTGTGATCTCATTGTGTAACACACTACCATGAAAAGAAACATAAGGGGCCAGGATAGATGTATCCTGACCCCATAGGACTGATAAAGGGGTCTCTTAGGGACCCCTTCATGGGCGAGAAATTGCCCAAAACCTTTTTTGGGGGGGCACACAGGGATCCACAGATCGACTGCAGCTCTCAGTGCAGCCTGCCCAGTGTAAATCATGGAGAAAAAAAAATACACCTGCATCCAAACTCACTTACCAAGCCCCTGCCTCGCACGGCGGCCACGCCCTGCGGCCAATCCCTGGTCGTGCGTGGTGTGGGGTTGGGCGCATGCAGAGGGTTGGCCGCAGGGTAAAAGGATGTGTGCGGCCGTGGTTATATTATCAGATGATAATTAAATATTACTTTACATTTAAAAAAACAGAGAAATTCACTGAAGAAAACAAAGGTTACAGGGATGGTATAGTTAGGAAATAAAATTTTATTTTAAACATAGAAATTCAACAGTTATACTTACCCAAAGAAACTATAACTCGTACCACAGAGTTACTTTAGGTCTCAAGTATCCCTGCGCCGGAACCAGACGCCAAGACACCATTGCACCCGAGCCCCACAGCTCGAGGAGAAAAGGGCCAATCGTGTCCCTACGTGCCTGAGGATCTCAGCGGTTCAGCCAACCTGTGGTTCCCTGGGCTGGCCCCCCAGTCCTTGCTTGCAGCCACTTTCTAACCAGACTGATCTCCATTGAAGTGAATGGGACACCCAAGGTCGTAACACACCTCTACATCCAGATGCCCCAGAGCCCCGAGGTGATCTGTTGGGTGTGGTCTTGGACCTTAACCCATACTCATCTCAAGTGCAGAAGAACAGCCCTGTAAGTCGTTGCCTAGTGCCCGTATGCAGTGTCTGTTTCTTTCCCATAGGATCACATTAGGGCACCAGAGGCTGAAAAGCACCTCTTCACCTGGATGCCTCAGTGCCTCCCGAAGTGACCTGTTGGTGTTGCTTTGGACCTTGCCCCATACTTACCTTAACTCTAGAAGAACAGTCCTGTAAGTCGTTGTTACGCGCCAGAATGCAGTATGTCTTTTCCCCGTATGATAACATTACAGCTCCAGAAATTGCACTGTCAACTTTTGAAATGTATAAAAATTAATATCTAGAAAAGTACTTACCTGATTCTGATGATCTTGGTATCTAACTTCATATAAAAATAAGTGTTATTTTTATAGCTGGTGTCAGATTTCTTTATTGAGTGTGTGTCTAGTTTACTGGCTCTTTGCATGCAACAAATGCTTGGCACTGTCCTCTAATAAGCCTAACTGCTCGCCTGCACTACCAAAAAAGAGCTTTTAGGGTTATTAATTTAACCCCTGTAGCCATTAAGTCTCGCCCAGGACTATCCGCATAGTACACTACATAGATAACCAGCTTCCCATACTTCCCCAACCACCAGGCTAGCTCCTCTGATGGTTCATGGGAGATCACAATGTTGCATGTCCAATATCCCCAATGTTGGAACTACTGCCTGCAGAGACACTGCTGTGAGAGGAAAAAAAATATATAAATATATATATTCATACGTATGTAATAAATAACAGCCAGTTCCTCTGCAGCGCTCTCTGAGTGGCATCCCCCTCCTTCACTAATCTATTCTAGCTCTGAACATAGGCTCACACACTGCCTTCTCTGACACCTCCAACCTAACTTAGGCTCACACACTGATCTCTCCGACACCTCCAACAGCTACACACACAAACCACTCCAAGACCCCGGGCCTTCCTGTCTCTACCGGACAATCCACAAGCAAGCTCATAGCTTGCTTTAGCTGGGTACACTGTACACCGGTTTCTTATGTTTTGCTTGTACAACATTTCTATATGTTATATTTGGACTGTGCCTTGTGCTCATTTTTGCTTCACCTACAAATTCTATGTTTGCCCATGTTTGACACTGAGCCTCTTTTGCTTTCTGATGATTCTGCTTTTTGTACAAGAATAAAAAGGCTGCACTCTGGCAGCTTGGGGAGAAGGAGTCTGAGAGCATCGTTGTGCCCACTGCCTTCTCTCTTGCTGGGCAGCAAGCCTTGATACCTGCAAATACATTTTGTCTGTTCCTGCGCAGCTGCTGTGTCTAGTGTTTTCTTCCATCTCTCCGGGGAGGGTTGTAAATAGTTTTCCCCAACTGGCAACACTGGAGAGCCCTAATGGGCCAGCATGAATCTGTGACCAGGAAGATGCAGGAAGCAAACACACCTGCCAGGCGCAATACCTTTAGGACTGGAACCAAAGTCCCTTCACATAACATCAGAATCATAAGCCGAATGTTTTGGATCCTCTGAGGAGGGTGAAAGACAGAGTGAGGTTGTGTTCAGTACTGCCCCTATTAATGGGAGGCAATGTGAGGGCTCTGGATGACACTTGCACTTATTGATTGAATAACCCAGCTGGTAAAGAAAAGACACTGATTCCTGCAAGTGGCAAGACACCATCAGTGAAGACGTGGCTTTGAGCAGTCAGCCACCCAGGTATGGGAATACAGTGATCAGTGATGTGTCACAACCACCACTGTCACCATTGTGAAGCCTTTAGGTACAGATGTGGAATGGAAGAATCACAACTAGATGGACCCCACCAAAAAAAGCAGACATGTCCTGTATGTCTGTAGCATCGTTATGAAGAAATACGTGTTCTGCAGTTCAAGGAACAACAGTATTCCATTTCCAGTAGAAACAAAGCCTGGCCCAGGACACCATCTTGAATTTGTGCTTGCAAAGGAACAAATTCCAGGATTGTAGGAAGCTGGCTCTCTATATGGTGCACTAAAAAGACGTACACCATGTACAGTCCAGTGGATCCCCAATTGGTTTGCAGAGGCAAAAGTAGATACTACTAATGCTCTATTTTGTGGTAGTGTGGGCGAGCAGATAAGCTTATCAGAGGGTAGTACCAAGCATTTTTTACACTCACAGAGGCAATAAATGAGATACACATTCAAAGAATAAATCGGAGACCAAAATTTAGAAAAATAACACTTCTTTTTATGTATACTTTGAAACCAAGAACTTTGTTACAAGGTAAGCACATTTTCAAACATAAGTACTTTTCACTTGCAAAAATGGACACCGCACTTTTTGAGTTCTTCAATGTTAACCTATGGGAGGAAAACAAAGTCAGCAAACAGGTACTTTACAACGGCTTACAAGAACAATCTCGGAGACATAAGGTAAGTACTGGACAAGGGTCAGAACCACGTCAACAGGTCATTCTGGGCAGCACCTGGGTGGCTGAGTGCAGAGGTGTAGTACAGCACCGGGTGCCCAATGTATTTCAATGTGAATTGGTCCCCTTGGGAAAAAAAGCTGCAGGCTCAATTGAGGAAAACCAACAGATAGGTAACAAATGTGGTGTGCTTGGGGAGGTAGGTGTACCTTTGGTCCTCCTCTCCAAAGCCCGGGGCTCCAGATGCAGAAGTGTACTCTGGCGCAAGGTTTCGGAATCTGGGAGCAGTCGCGGTTGAGGGATCCTGTGGTCTGAGGCTGCAGGGGTTTTCAGGGAGTCCAGGAGGGGTGAAACCACTATGGACTCGAGTTCAGGAGAGCTGGGGGAGGTTGTTGACACCAGGGACCCACTTCAGATCGGGCAGTAGGGGACAGGTAGCAGTAGTTCTTTAGGTGTCAGATTTCTCTCACCACAGAGGCTGCGGGAGAGGGGCCCTGCATGCAGAGGCTGCAGGAGACTTCGGGGAGGCCAGGACGGGTGAAACCACAATGGACTCGGACTCTGGGGATCCCGGTCTGCCCTGGAGCTCCACTCCCACTCAGGTCGGTGATGGCGGGTGCAGTGGTGACTTCAGGTGTCGGATCTTTGCGGTTACAAAGGCTGTAGAGTCCTTTCTTTAGAGTTGGTTGGGGAGCAGATCCGTTGCTCACAAGAGTATTGAGTCATTGTCGAAGGCAGGGAGTCCTCCTAGGTTTCTGGAGGCTCAGCTGCAGGATGAGCCATCTTTTGGTGCAGAGTCCGTCGAGGGTTGCAGACAGGCCGGTGGGGTTGGTACCAGGTCAGTTGCTTCTGTTTTCCTCTTCTTCAGCTGCGACTCTTCTTTGCCCTTCAGCTTTTTAGGTCATCAGGATCTATGTTCTTGGGTTCAGGGCTGCAAACTAAACACTTAATTTAGAGGTGCTACAGAGAGTGCCAGGTGGCAGACCAAGGATTGCCCAACTTGAGGGTGACTACACCCTCTCTATGACTTCTTCTGTTGGGAAGGGGGCATAACCCTGACCCTAGAGGTCTAACTCCACCCAAAAAGAGATGGAGGAATTTAAAAAGTGGTGTCCACTGCAGCTCATCCACCTTAGGGGTGAGACTGGCAGGATGGTGGCACACCTCCTAATCTAACTACTTTTCCTGCCTGTCCTGCCGCCAAAAAGTGAGGTCAAGACAGGGGGGTTGGTCATCTCCGCCATATGGAGTGACTTGGGCTGGATTACAAAGGCAGCTAGGGCTTCTGAAGCATCCGCCCTGTAATGTCCATCCTGCCAGGAGGAGGCGTCAACACCCCTGGCCAGTGCAGGCTTGTTTCTCTGGCCTACGAGAGCACTGGCTCTCACCTTAGGGGGCCAGAAACTTGGCTGAGGTGGCTGAACCGGTCAGGACCAGTTAGTCAACATACTACTAGCTGGGAGATTTTCAGGGGGCACCTCTAAGATGCACTCTGGGTGCATGTATTGGTAAATACAACACTGGCAACAGTGTGGGTTCACCAATATGAGATGTTTGATACCAAACATCCCTATCTTCAGTGAATCCATCATGGTGCTGGAGAACTCGTAGTGACGAGTGTCCAGCACATGTATTTAAAATGGCTTCCCTGGTCATTTACTATGTCTGAGAATTGACCTGGTCTGTCAGTTCGGGCTGGACTGTTCCCATGGGGAACAGGGTCAAGACTGATTTGCATATGGCTGGGTCCAAACTTGGTTGCCTGGGCGAGGAAAATAAGGATGGATTAAACCCAGATCTGTGACTGGGGTGAGTGTTTGAAACGTTTCAACACTCCTTCCATCATTTTAGTTTGTTTTGTGATGTTGCCTTGTGCGCCCTAAGTGAATAGGTTATGCCCAGACGTGGGTCCCTTGCTTGCTGCACCCCTGGATTCAAACTAGCCTGGCTGATGAAGGGTGATACCCTAAAACCGGTCCCAGGATGCTTGTTTCCTGTCCAGGGAGGACCTGGCCTGGCAGTTCGGGCTGGAATGTTCCCATAGAGAGCAGGGTCAAGACTGATTCACATATGGCTGGGTCCAAACTAGGGTGACAGGCGAGCAAAATAACAATGGTTTAAACCCAGATCTGTGACTGAGGGTAAGTGTTTGAAAAGTTTCAACACTCCATCCATCATTTTAGTTCGTTCTGTGATGTTGCCTTGAGAATTGACAAAGACATAGCAGCGGCATATCTGCTTGTGCAGAAATGCTCTCACATGTAATATAATGCACCCTGCCTTAGGGCCGCAAGGCCTGCTAGAGTGGTGACTTACATAAATAGCATGCAGTGTTAGGGAGTATGGCACATAGGCTGTGTGCCATGTCCTGTTTCACTCTGGTCTGCAACAAGACACACAGCCTGTCATGTGCTTGGTGAAGAGTGCCTTAAGGGGGCACAATTTGTGCTGCAGCCCTTAGGGTCCCTCTTTAGTACCTCAAGTCCTAGGCCCTAGGGGTACCATTTTGTAGGGACTTACAGAAGGTGCTAAAGATTTTGCCAATTGGGGAAACAAATATGCAGATTTGGGGAAAGAGATCTGGCACTGGGGACCAAATTAGCAGGAACACAGTGCACATTCAGTCGAAATTACATCAGATATCAGGCAAAAAGTCGGGGGTGCCTTTCTATAAGGATCGCCAGCCAGCGTCCTTCCTGGGCACCAGGAAATGCCAAGAATAGAACCCCAGCCCACTTTCCTGCTCTGGCACCAATTGCAGAGATCCTTTCTTTAGCAAGGCTACCACGTCCTAATGCACAATATTCAGATATTTCTGTAATGGGAAGGCCTGTCTTTGGGGCAACATGGAGAAATGTGGGAGGGGTTCCCTTGGATGTGTAAGTACCCCATTTCAGCCACTTGAAAGACCCATTGGCCTGATGTTATGCCCTTCTAAGCTGGTTTCAAGAGGGAAATCCGGCCTCCCACAAGGCAGGGATGCTCCTTTAGGGACAAGCTAAGTGGGCTCCCCAGGGGGTGCCTGGAAAGCTGAAGAACGCCTTATCTGGTATAGACAGAGACTAGCCACAGATTCCTTAAGTTATCTTAGAATGCTCCCCCAAGCGTCAGACTGGATCCGGAAACTTTTCTTCAGCCAGTAGGCATAAACACTGTTCTAAGTACGAAAAACACAGTAAAACTGGTGGACAAAAATGGCCAGAGGAACTGCTTCTCCGGATCCGTGTTGCTGCGTGGAAAAGAACTAATGTTAGCACGTCGGGGGAGGGAATATATGGACTCCATTGATGTCATATCCGGGGACGACATCGCCACGGAGTCGCACAATGCCCTCTACCGACAAGCAAAAGTGCTGCTGAAGAAAAAGTTTCCAGATCCAGTCTGACACCTGGGGGAGAATACTAAGATAAGATAAGGGATCTGCTGCTAGTTGTCTCTATCAGATGATGATGTTGAGGAAAATTCTGTTGACTGGTGTTATCCTCATCATTTCCCTCTGTAGTGGCGAACCACAGGGTTGTACTGTAGTTGCTGCAGAACTTGCGCTGTCTGACGATGCCTGAACTGGAAGCCTTTGGAGAATATATGGCATTTCCAAAGGAGCAAAATTCTTTCTGGAGAGTTTGAAGTCCTATGTATCTGAATTACCACATCTTGAATCGCTTCAAAGCTGTATATGCTTTTCCCCTAAACAGATGCAGGGTGGCCTGCGTGTCCCTTGGATCTAATGTAACAGCGGAGAGAATGTACAGACAGGGGTGGTTTGTGAACGTATGGAGAGATGATCACGTAGCCACCTGACAAATGTCTAGGACAGGAACTCTGCAAGCCAACGCAGCGGTAGCAGCCTTGGCACTAGTAGAATGAGCCCTTAACCCTTTGGGAACTGCTTCTTGGCCAATGTGTAACAGATCTTGATGCAGAGCATGATGCTCTCTCACAAACCCCACAAATAGTTGATTGTCTACTTCGTGTTCTCTGGTACTATCAATGTAAAAGCTCAGAGCTTTTTTGGAGTCTAGGCGATGGATACTCATCTCCTAGCACAGAAAGACTGCATTTATTAAGACTTCAAAAATCCATATCTTCAAACGTACTTAACCAATTTTGATGATCTTGGTCTTAAAATCTATATAAAAATCTGAGTATTTTTATAAATTGGTCTTGAGTTATTCCTTTGAGTGTGTGTGTCGCATGATTGATACTGTGAGTACAACAAATGGTTTGCAAAGGGGAAGGCTATCTGCTTCTTGCAGCAGGCTTGGGGGTCAAGTTTCAAGGGCGGTAAGCCTTTTGGAGCTCACCGGCACTGCACATTCCTGGGGGAGGGGGTGTTAGCTCCTTCACCCACGAAGGGCATTGTTTTGAAAACCAGAGCGAAAGGCTCTCCCCCAGGGTTTGTATATTGGCTGTCTGGAGGTGGCAGGCTGGATAGAACCAGTCAGCAACCATGCAAGGGTAGTTGTTTTTTGCTGGGGCACCTCTGATACCAAACAACCCAGGGTTCAGAGTGGCCATCATGTAGCTGGGAAACTCGTGTTGACCAGTGTCCAGCACATGTATTGGCTTCTCTGTTCACTCACTATGTCCCAGGTTTAGCAAGGACACAGTGGGGGCATACTGCTCATGCAGTTATGCCCTCACATATAATATGGTCCACCCTGCCTTAGTGATGTAAGGCCTGCCAGAGGGGTGTCTTACACATAGTACATGCAGTGTATGATGACAGGGCACACAGGCAGTGTGTCATGTCAAGTTTGTGTTTTAAGGTTGCACCAGGTCACTCAGCCTGCAATGGCAGTGCTGGGTGTATCTGGATGCATGGCCCTAGAGGATGGCACAATCAGTGCTGCTGCCCTCAGGGCTCTACCCCTAGTTTACCCCATGCCCTGGGTACCTAAGTACCTTTTACTAGAAACTTATAGTGGTAGCTAAAAGTGTATCCAATTTTGTTTACAATATTTTAGGGAAAGAACACTGGCACTGGGAACCAGGTAGCAGGATCCCAGTGCACTCCAGTCTAAGTTGCATCCAGAAGCCAGGCAAAAAGTGCGTGTGTGGGTGGGGGGTGGTGGTACAACAACAAGGTGCCAGTTTCCCACAGCTTAAACCATCCATTGCCCCTGCCAGCACTGTCAATTACAGTACCAACACAACATTTAACCATCACTCTCCTACAAGTATGAAAATTCATACTATTCAAGGCCCTCAAACTATAAGAATGGCTTGGGTGGCACATGTTAGTGATTGCTAATGTATATCAGATTGATAAACATCAGCTGGTGTGCTCATACCCAAATCTGGCAGATAGTGCCACCATGTAGCACACTGTCACAAGTGTCGGTGTTAAGAATTAAGTGATGGTGCTGAACGGCAGAAGCCACTGACTCAAATTAAGCACTGCACTGCGGATTAATAAAGGAAGAAGGAGAAAACAAATGTTGGAATCCTCCTCAAATATGAATCGGAACAGGTAAGTTAAATACTGAGGGCTGGACAGCCAACTGTAAGAAGGCAGAGAGATAGCCTTTAACTGTGCCCAAAGCAAAGCCTTGCTGGGTGAGGGACAGGACGCACAACAAAGCATCAGAAAACCTGACTTGGAAAAGGTCCAGGCCAGGTACTGTACCATGTTGCAAATTTACACCAACAACAGGCTATACAGTTTTTGTTGAGGGACCCCAGGCAGCCCAGATGAGAACAACTACCTCTAGAGGAAGGATAAAAATGTCCAGCCGCCTCTGCTCAGTCTCCAGTCTCCAACCATGAAGGTAGAGATTGCAGAGGCCCAGGTGCAGGACCCTGCCCCATTGCTATGACAATAGTTACTCCCAGAGGGTTAGCACAATCAGAGGGCAGATAGCCCATGACCTGAAGAGCTATGGGTACTTTACTCTCCGTGCCCAGTCAGTCCTGATCTTCTTAAGAACTCGGAGCAGCAGAGCTATCCTCAAGAAAGCATACAGGAGCTCAGAGTCCTACTGTAGATGGAATGCTAGAGAGAGGTGCCTTGGAAACTCCAACATGCACAACTGTTGACATTGCAAATTCACTGTGGTACTGAACAGATTGAGCCAAGGTTCTCCCCATGCTTGGAAGGGACCTTGGGCCACCTCAGGGTGCAACTGCAACTCGTGATCCACTAGGCATTGACAGCTTAGTTTGTCTGCCCGGTCATTTATAGATCCCACCAAGTGGTTCAAAATCAGGAAGATTTATTGATGGTCCAGCCACTTCCAGTGGTGCAGCGCCCCCAGGCACAGGATCAACAACCCTATCCAGCCCTGTTTCTTGAGATACCACATAGCAGTGCTGTTGTCTGTGAGCATCTGCACCAGCTTTGCCTTCATGGAGGGCAGGAAGGCTTTTAAGCGCCAAGCTGAAGGCTCCCAGCTCTAGAAGACTGATTTTGAGCCAGGCCTCTGTCAGAGTCCACAGGCCCCTGATCTCCACTTCTCTCAGGTGGCTGCCCTAACTCAAAAGCAATGCATCACTCACTACTACCAAACAGAGGTCAAGCTACCACCACTGCAGGTCTTTAGAAGTCTCCTTAGAGAACTGGACATGGTCAAAAGAGTTTCCCTTGATTCTGGGTGACTGAGACTTCAGATCTCTCTGCGTGCAATCATAAATGCCACATGCGTGCTTGATGCAGGAGGCCATCAGTTCCAGCAGCCTCTGAGTCAACCTCGCTGAAATCCAGGACAGAGGCCGAAATATCAGGCTCACAGTCTGAATGTCCTGGATTCTCCTTTCTGGGGAAGGGCACGAGACTGGGCTGTGTCCGGCATATCCAAAGCTACCATCCAGTCACCAGGGTCGAGGGCAGACAATGGATGAGGCCAGAATGAGCATCTTAAATTTGTCTTTCAGAAGGAAGGCATTGAGACGGCACAGGTCCGAAATGAGACAAATTACTCGATCCTTCTTTAGCACTGGGAAGTGGCCGTGGCAACCCACTTCCGGTGCAGGTACCCTCTTCTTAGCCCCTTTAGCCAATAGGGCTTGCACTTGTAGCACAGGCTAGATCGCTGTATTATTTGTTTTGTTTTTTTCCACAGTGAAAATATGGCTCTTCAAGTCACTTTAAGCAAAATGTCAGGTAACAGGTTAAAAGCAACAATGGGATGGAATAAAGGATAGGAATAGTAGAGATGCTGGGCAACATACGAGATGACTGAAATGTTATACGTATTTATTGAGAGCGGGCTTTGATGTGTGTCAAAGGTTCACTTAGAAACTTACCAACTATTGCTTACAAAGAAATCCACCAATTCCTTCACACGGTTGGTTGCAATAACCTGCTGCTTCAGTAAACTTAAGTGCTTGGTCTTCACAAACTTTCCAAATAGCTTCTTGTTTATTATGTGCTCCAGAATCAAATCTTGGATCTGCAATGGATAACGAGCAGAACAACTGTGGTTATGGAAAGACAATGGGATTCAGTTAGATTTTTTTTTATTTTTTTTATAGACAACAGAAACCAAAAGCAGATCAGACTGGTTATTACATTCTGGTGAAGTGAGAATACAACTTTTTAAGAAAAATAATTTGCTGGTCTGATGTGACTGTAAGATACCTCCCCAACTGCTTGCAATACAGTTAATGGCTTAATGTGTGGTGCTTTTGCGTTTGAGCGAGAGACCCGTCAGGGCAAGGATCCTCTTTGCTATTAGCTATGGACCTCTTAGCCAGGCAGGTGCAGGACAAACATATCCAGAGGGGCCTCTCCTTCTGCAGTGGGTGCCTGCTGCTATCCATCTATGCTGACGACATGCTGAGGTCAACTTGATTCCACTGACCGAGAGGTTGTCAGATTCATAGCACGGTCCTGTCACTATGGACTCCCCTACCAGCTGGGTGACTGACTCAGTAAAACATCTGGGCATATTCATCCAGAGTGCCAGAGCAGGTAGTCAGGCTTAATTACAGGTGACAATTTAGCAAACCAGGTGGATCTGTGGCTCTGGCTTCCTGTCTCTCTGGCTGGCAGGGCGGCCCTGATTAAGGTGGTGGTCCTCCCTAAACTACCTTATTGATTTACAAATATCCCTATACCCCTGAATATCAGTTTTCACTACGCTCTGTGCCCTATTGAAACGGCTACCCTGGGCGAACAAAGCTGCACAGATTGCCTGGCATATGTTGGTCCTGCCATTCGATCGTAAACGATTCGAGATCGCTGCCCCCAAAATCTACTATTTACTGGTGCAGTGTCAGTTTGAAAAATGTTGGCACAACCCCGATGCAGGCATTTCATATCTGTTTCCAGAGCGAGCCCAAACTGACGGCTTCCTGTTGACCACAGGGAGATACAGACGGGGCCACTACCTGTTGGGCTTGGAAAATCTTATGTCGCAAGGCTGGTATGGATGACCTTTACTCCCCAGCCATTAAACTACATTTGAATCCCATTCGACCACTTATGCTCGAGTGCACAGTACAAAATACGTTATCAAAAATGGCTCCGGCAGAAGTGGGCCAACTCTACATAAATGGCAACTTTATATCCTTAAAACAACTCTGCTACCGAAGAAATGTGAACACCCTTGATATATTTATATATGCCCGCTTACGGGACAGTCAAAAAGACATGCCCTGAATTCCCGCAGGGACCCGCTGAATTTCAACTCTAACAGTTTCTCACATTAATGGATACCAATCGCGGGGTCACTAAACTGTATAGTTTGGTATCTTAATTCCGGACAGCCAAGACCGATGTGGTTAGGGAGGGCGGGGAGCGGAACCTGGTATCCCTCTATCCGCCGAGCGGTGGAAGTACTGCTGCCAAAAGACAAGTACTGTGTCTATGAGCCACAGGCATAAGTTGTTACATTATACAGTTCTCCATAGGACCTACATCACCTCCCAAAAAGAACATAGGATCGACCCAACATTCCTGAACAGCTGCCGCCGCTGGAAACAGGACAATGCTGGATTCTTGCATCTTGCCTGGTAATGCCCTACATCCTAAATTACTGGCGTGAGACTATAGGTGTGATATCTAACATAATGCAACATACTTTACGGACAGACCCACTAATAGCCCTGCTGGAATACATCAAGGAGATTGCAGACGGAATTAAGCCCCTCACGGCGATGGCCCTACTGCAAGCCAAATGTAGAGTGGCGATGACTTATGGGCGAACTGGAACATCTACTGTTTCTGAATGGCTGAGGGATATGGAGATTTGCAATGATAGGACTGATACACATACATTAATGCAACAACCCACGTCTCCTCCCCGAGGTATATGGGGACCTTATTGCACTTATCTTCTCAATACCTTGTCCGATACCCAGCCGGTCCAGTCGCAGGAGGACTCAGGCCGGGACACTAAGCCTCATACCATCCACCCTCACCGCAGCAGCGATCTGACTCAGTAGCCTCCTTGGTCTCGGCTGTGCCCTGATGCATATTTGGATTGACACGTTGCTTCTTCATCATCACTGTGGTTGTCTGCCGCGTACATTCCTTTCCATTGTTTCCTATATGTAATCTACTGCACGATACTGGATTGAATACTGTCTGACTCGACTGGGATATATTTTCATATGACCATGTGTTGTTGATGTGTATGTTGGATATGAATAATTGCTAATAAAAACAATAATAAAACAGAAAAGTTATTGGCAAGTAAAACTTATACATGGGATTTGGATTGACCAAATTTGTCTTCTTCACTCGTTTTCCTTCTTCACGCGTACAGCTTTGCTAAGAACGTCATTTTGCAGATATAAAAGTGCATTTTATAGTGCTGATCCTTTTAAACAGGTCACCACCTTCAGACAACCTGTTGTCTCCTGAATAAAACTACTTAAACCATCCAAAACTGCAAAGCAGATGAGCAAAATCAACTACATACATCAAACTGCACGGTTGGGAGGATTAGACCGGTTGTGTTTGATAGTTTCTTCCAGCCGCATCACCCCTATCTCCTGCTTATAAAAAATACCAGGCTGTGGCTGAGATTCCTTATGGAGTTTACAAATCATACATAATAAGGCTGGCGCGAGTGAAGGCTGATTTCTTAGAACGTGTTAAATTTCAAGTTGTGCAAAAAAAAAAAAACATTAGTGAGATTGAGATTGAGTTGAGTGCGGACGTTTTAGCAACAAGCATCTCTCTCATCCCTTGTACCTGGATAAATATAGCGCTCTACATTCGTTTGTGCTGGAGTGGAGCAGGAATGAATTCTATGAAAGAAAATGCACATATATTCTAAACGAAATCGTAGGAAATACACAATCATGCGACAAAATTATGCAATACTTACCAACTGCAGGGACTCAGCATTTAGGGTTGCCAGACTGCTTTATTTCAATAAAACGTCATGTTTTCATTTCTGGGCTTGTATTTGACAAAATAATGCATTGAGGAAGTTCTATTGCTAGTACGCTTGAAATGATGGAAAGACTAGAAAACCTGACGACAGAAATTTGTAAAGAGAAATCCAGGGATGACGATAAAGTGTCTGGATCAACTGTCAGGCAACCATGCCAACAAGGCCTGCTTTTCAACACAAAGGTTATTTAAGTCTACATGCTCTTACCTCAAGTGCTTAATTTAAGCCGGTGGTTTGCGGTGCGGGGCACCGGCATTTATTTTTAGGGGCCGGCACTTATTTTTCTGTCTCAGGCATTTACTGCGAGCAAAACACACAGATGGGAAAGACGGGGTAAGATTAAAACGGACAAGCGTCACAAAGGGAGAAAGCAGAAAGCTGCAAGAGTGAGCTGAAGGGCCAGGGAGTGGTTGTAAATGGATCAAAGAGGCCCGAGATGATTTCAGGATTATGCTGCCTCAGGATTCTGTGCTCGCACGTTAAATTGCAGCTGCCGTGCGTTTCAGAAGGGAACTTTGGGCACCAGCACGTTTTTATTTACAAATTAGGCACTGCTTACCTCAGATGCAAAGCCTGCCACCTCCCCGGTGCTCAGGTGATCGACCACTTGCTGCAGAGCAGTCTCAGCGTTGCAGGAAGACAGGAAGCCCTTGAGGGGATAAAATAATAGGCGTCACCTCTTCCGCGTATGCAATAAGGTGGGATTTTAAAACAGATAAAGTCATTGAAGGTTTCTGACAATGGACATCAGGTGAACCCTGGATTTATAGTAGAGTCATCTATTGCATACAGTGGCTTGAGTGGTGAAAGTTTAACAAGCTGTTGTTTCATACACCATACCGTCAATAACAGTCGTATTCCTGGAGCTTTTCTCATTGACTGGTTCTGGCTCTGAGTTGAACTCATTGATTTCAAAATCACAACAATAAAAAAAAAAAAAATTGAAAACAATCCTTAAAAAACAGTTTCTATAAAAATTGTATTAAGTTATTATCTTTGTAAAGAAAACCACATTACAAACGAAGCATACATGCTAGCAAAAATTCATTTTGTATACATAGAACAATAAGGCAATACATTTTTCATGTTGAGGCATAGGTTTGTCAGAAGAGGTGGAAAGATTCTTGCACTGGGGTAAAAGAAACCAGAAATTGAGACACTTATTCTCTGTAGAGTTTAATAGTACATTTTAAACTTTTCCTTTTTAGTAATTATAATAACGTTTGAGTTTTATTAAGCATTACTTATTTACAAAAAACGGTATTGCTTTCATATGAGATATAATTCTCAAAAATCATTTTAACAAAACAGACTTTCCAAGTGATTTATGCTTTTGCTTTTAGGCGGCTGATCAAATAGGTGAAAACCTATTTACTATTCTCATATAACATATAGGTTTCTTGCCTTTCAATGTGACCCCAGGTGCAGGAAACTTACATTTGAAATGGGGGCTTTGTGGATGAGCTGTTAGCAGTTGTTCAAACTGACTATAAGAGCTTGATGGGCAATAAGGTTCAACTCAGAAAAAAATACAGCATCAATATGCTGAACTCCAGGGACAAGACGAGTATTCTTATTGGCAGACACTGCCCATCTGACCAGCAGGTGGTATCGACGAGACTCTATGTGATGGTTGGCTCATAAGATTTTAGCATCATTTCCCAAGGGAGGCTTCACATGACCAAAAACCAAGTGACCAGGTTGTGCCTGAACCTGCAGCGGCCTGACCTCCTAAAACCAGCTTGAAAGAGCTCGACTTGATACCAATGGATGCAAGAAAAAAGTTTAAAGTATCATATAGAAGGCTGACTAATACTGGGGCACAAGATCAAAATACCAATGGAGACTGCCACCTACAAGTCTAACAGAAACCTGCCGCCAGAAACAGCAGCAAGCCAAACCTACCAACAAGCCCCCAAATGGAACAAGCACAGAAGAACACATTATTTTCCTTCAGTAATGCCTAAAGATTAACTGCAGATTCTTCAACTATTGAATATTCCTCCAGGCATCAGACTGGACCCTGAAAAGTTTCAGCAGTACCTCTGAGTGCCGGTAGGTAGTGTCCACAACAGCATCGATTTGCTCCAGAAGTGACGTGCGGAAAAATCACTAGGTGTCACTCGTGCAAAGTGATGTTAGTTGCTGTCTGGGCTGTGTGCGACTCAGATGCGGAGCCTAATAGGAGATTGGCTTTGGCCAGTGTGCAGACCTCTAAAGAGGGACGTTTTTAGGTTAAAAGAGTGACGGATGGGAGATTCGGTGAGGAATCTGCCGTTAGATAGAGCCTGTATTAGAAATGGAATTACCCAAGGAAAGTAACTTGTTCTTCTGTTACACTTCTAACTGCAAATTCCTCAACTTTTGAATAAATACAAAAGGAGCACCATTCAGGAGGTGGGCCTGGGTACTGGGTCAAACGAAAAAGTCCTGAAGGACAGAGCAGGCAAAATACCCAACTCGATAGACCTGGCTGTCTAGACAATAATGCTTAATAAACGTAAGGAGTGGCACCCATGTAGGCGCCTGACCAATGCCCAGAAGGACACTTCACGCACCAAGGCAGAGGCAGCAGCTCTCATTCTGGTGGAATGAGCACGCAATCCATGCAGAGGTTGATTTTTGGCTAATACCTAGCAGATTTCAATGCAGAGTATAATCCAATGGTAAATGGTCCTCTTCTACACTGCCTTGCTCTTCTTTGCTCGGGCGAATCCAATGAAGAGCTGATCATCCATACAGTGTTCTCTGCTATGATCGATAAAAAAAGGAAGGACTCTTTTGAGATCCAACCAGTGGAGTCTCTCCTTCTCCTTTAGAGGGTTGAGGTGGAACAAAGAATGTCAGAAGGGTGATATTCCACCAGACGTGAAAAGGAGTCACCACTTAAGTAAGAAAGGATGCTGGATTTTCTCAAAACCAGTTTGGGTAAAAAATGGTTTATGGTGGATTTGTAGCTCGCTCACCTGCCGTGCCATTGTCGTGGCGACGAGGGAGGCTGTCTTAAGGTACATAGCCATAGCAGACAGCTGTGCATTAGTTCAATGGGAGGTCACATAAGTAATCTAAGAATTAAGTTTAGGTCCCACTGGGGCATAATGAACAAAGGAGGAAACATATTTTGCAAACTTTTCAAACAACACATCACAACAGGTGATCAAAACAGAGACTGTTGATCCAGCAGACATAAAAAGTCAAAAAAACTAATGGTTACCCTTTAACTGTGCCGAAGGAAGAAGTTACTGATCTTCAGTAATGCTCTTTCTCGCAGAGACTTCGTCTAACCACAGATTCCCTATCTTTTGAGTATTCCCCCAGACTGGATCAGCAAAATCTTCAGCAGTACCTCTGACCAGAGACAGCAGTACCTCTGGCCCCAGCGGCTCCACATCAACGTCATTCTCCACCAGATGTGACATGCGTGGGCCTATTTTGGCCCCTCCCCTGTGTAATGACAGTAGCTACTTTCTGACTTGTCTACGCCTGCTGACACAGAGCCAAAATCAGATCAACTGGGACAAGTGTGCAGATCTCTACGTTAGAATCTTATTGGATTAAAGAGCGCAGTGCACTGAGCAGGGAGGTGGGAGGGTCGGTGAGAAATCTGGGGCTAGATTAAGCCTCTACTAGAAAGATCGATCCAGCACGAGACGGTCCTTTTCTGCACAGCCTTGACTTTCTTTGCTCCAGAGAATCAGATAAAGAGCTGATTATCCTCCCGTTGTTAATCCGTATGATCAATGTAGAACCTGAGAGTCTCTCCTTCTCCTTGTAAGAGTGAGGTGAAGCAAAAACGCAGCAAGACTGATGCTGGAAAAAAATATATGAAATGGAGTCACTATCTTCGGAAGGATGGAGGCTTGAATCTGCAGAGCCAGCTCCTCAGGGTAGAAAGTAGTGTAGAATGGGTTAACAGATGGGGCCTGTAAATTGGTCACACGCTGCACCAATGTTATCGCGACAAGAATACTTTCTTGAGGGTAAGGAGCTGTACAAGGGTAAGGATGTAGGGGGCAATCAGTCCCAGCAGCCTGGAGAGACTCAAAGGACACACACATGAGGAATAAGTATAAATCCCATTGGGGCATAACAAACGGGGGTGGGGAGGAAGGAGACACATATTGTTACATCTTGAGTAAATGCATCACAAATGCTGATTTGAATAGTGAGGGCTGGTCTGGCAACATAAAAGGCCGATCCAGCAAACATGTACCCTTCAATGCTGCCCAAAGCAAGGTCTTGCTGGGCTAGGGGAAACACAAACTTCAGCCACAAACTTAACCCAATGGCAGGCATACACAGGTTTGGTTGAGGGACGTGCGGCTCACAAGATGACAAGAACTTTGGGAGGAAGGTCAAAAGCACTCACCTGTTGCATTCAATCTCCAAGTATGGAGTTGTAGGTTTTGCAGGTTTGGGTACAGAATCCTACTCTGATGCCGTGTCAAAAGATTCTTGTGGTATCTTTATTAACATCTTCCTACTATTAAATCCTTCTAGTTCACATGCAAGATACATAGCTTAACACATTCTAGGAATGCAAGTGCTTTTAGAATGTTCAAGGCTTTGGAATCATTATGTGGAGTCAGTTAGCAGCCTGCCATGCTGATGGATGGAACGTTTCTGTATGCTGAAATGTATAATAAACTTTCTCATCCTAAAACAACGCTTGATGGTGATTCAACCGCTATAGAATACTCCCAAAGAGGCAGCCTAATCGGAAGACAAATGTTCTTGCCCAAGAGTTCAGGATAGTATACTCTCTGTGCCAAATAAGGGGTTAATAGAATGACTTTGGCCCAGTCAGGAGTAGTATCAGCGGGAAGACGTAGCGGAGTCTTGAGTTCCACTCTACACAAAATGCGTCTCAGTGAAATCCAGCTTGAAATTACAATGTGCAAAAATGTTGACATTGCGCGTTCTCAAAGGTGGCACAAAGACTGAGACAGCTCGCCCCACTGTAGAAAAGGCCCTGCAGCAACTCTGTTGGAACCGCCATTCATGATTTGAAAGGCATTGACAGCCTAATTCGTCTGATGTGCCTTTCAGGGAGCCTGCCAGGTGCTACATCACCAGAAGAATTCCTTGGTGGTCTAGCCACATCCAGAGACAAAAAGCCTCCTGGCACAGGATCCATGAGCAGACCCAGTCCTAACTATTGCAGTACCACATGGTGGTGGTGGTGGTGTTGTTCATGAGCACCTGTGTCAGCTTCCCTTTGATGGAAGGCAGGAAAGCTTTCAACACCAAGTGGGTGGCTCTCAGCTCTAGATTGCTGATATGGAGCTGGCCCCTGCTGGAGACCAGATGCCTCGGACCTCCACCTCTCCCAGATGGCCTCCAAACCTCAGAAGTGATGCACCAATCACCACTGTGAGCTCTGGTTTTGGTAAGATGAGGCGTCTGCCACTGACCCAATCCTGGTGCCACAGCCACTACTGCAGATCTTTAGCATTATCTTCCGAAATCTGGACCAGAGCTGAAAGATACAACTGGAGCTGTGCCCACCCGGCCTTCACATCCCATTGCAGAGCCGACATACTTCATTTGGCAGCCTCACAGTCATCCTCACTGAGATTCAGAACAGAGGTTGAAACAGCGGTATCATAGCCAAATGCCATGGACTCTCTGCTCTTGGGGACAGGTGTGATACTGCACTGTGCTCAGAATGGCTCCAATAATTGGGAGCATCTGGGAAGGAGCCAGGTGTGACTTTAGCATGTTCATACTGAACACCAACGATGTTAAGAGACTCACTGTAGACTGAAGGCCTGGGGCAAACCCCCCTTCAACAGCTAGTCATCGACGTAGGGAAACAACTGCCGTCACTTTTGTGAACACCTGAGTAAAGGCCAAAAGGAAGCACAGTGAACTGAAAATGCTTGTGGCCAACAGTTAAATGCAGATAACACCTGTGGGCCTGCAGGACACGGAGATGTAAATAAGTTTTGTGCAGGTACCATCCAGTCTCCAGGATCAATGACAGACAAGACCTGGTCCAAGGTTAACTTTTTCAACTGGTCTTTTTTTCAGAAAGGCAATGAGAGGGCAACGGTCTAATATGGGATGGAGGTTCCTGTCCTTTCTCGGTACCAGGAAATAGAAGTAGTAGTAACCACATCCGACTTCCAGCACTGAATCCTCTCTGCTTCTCCTTGGGCAAGAGAGTCTGCAATTCCTGCTGCAAGAGAGACAGATGTTCCTCTTTCAGCCATTCAGAAGCTGGTGGAAGGTGGCGTTTTAAGGAATGGCAAACCGTAACTCAGTTGTACAATTTGTAGGGCCATGTTATCACATGCCATCCTGACATAAAAGGTTTGTATCCTGCTGATGACACAGTGGCTGTGCCCTGCCAAGGGCACACTAAAGAGGTTTGGGAGGAGTGGCAGCTGGGGCTGTGGAAGATTGGTCAGCCTGCTGTTCTTGCTGCTCTCTTTGACAGGCACGGTTTCCATGGCCACAAAAAATTTGTGGAGATTGATATACCCGTTTGGGTTGCTGGCCCATACCAAAGCCCCAAAAGGTTTGAAACTGCTGCTGTGAGTGGCAAGGAGGGCAGAATGGCCCAAAGAGCTTGCAATCGCCTTGCTAGTACTTTATCATCAATCGAGAGATCCATAAAACTAGCCTCAACGTCTTTTGAAAAGTAGATAGACTGCATACAAGCATGCCTTTGGAGTGCCACACTAGTATCAATAGCCCAACTGAGGGAATCAGTTGTGTCTAGTCTGCAGCAGATGATACACTTGCTGCATTGCGGCCACCCTGCATGACCTGGGACACCTGGGCCACAGAGTCCCATAATTGTTGAGACTAACGCCCAAGAGGCAGCTAAGGTTCACTGATCGAAGGGCCAAACTTGTGAAGTTGCCGAAGGTTTTTATTCTCTTCAATTCTGTCAGCGGAGTAGAGGCAAAAGAATTTGTTTTCACTCAGTTGGCCGAAGCCTGCACCATGCAAAGCTTTCAGAAGTGAAGTGCTGGGTGTGAAAAGGGTGGCATCTAGCAGGGCAATGACGTCTGGTGATCTGGCGATGCACAGGTGGACCTAAACATGACTTAGCCAAGGTGCACAAGAGCGTATCTGTAAGGGCCTCATTAAACAGTAACAGAGGCTCAGAACTCATTTTGCCAGGTTGCAAAACCTGTGGCAGGCGATTAGTTTTGATATACTGAGTGGCAAAGTGGAGATCAAGAATCTTCGTCACCATTCCCATAACTGCAAAGAAGGCATTGTCTTCGGTGCCAAGTCCTGGTGGATTAAAAAAAAAAAAGTGTTTGGGGAGGTACCATCTTTGTATCAGTTACCCTCCAAGCATGGTTGGATGATCTCATTCACAACCAAAGCCCCCGTTGTCTGAATCCATGCCAAAAAGGTAATGAAAGATCTGAGCCCTATTGGAAGGTGGGGGTACTGTGTGTGAACTGGAAAGATGGTAGAGGGGTTGCAGTTCAAAGGAGTGCGCAGCCTCCTCGAGCTGATGCAGTCTTGCCATCATGGCTTAGCCATTGTTGTCCAGAGTCGATGGTGCCAGCATCTGCATCAGTGGAACCTGGTCTGGTGTAGATGTTGGTGGAAGGGAGGCAATCAATACCAAAATCATTCCAGAACCATGAACTGATCCCGAGGGCCTGCAGGTGGGAGCTCAGTTGAGAGGCCGCTTGGCTCCTTGTGGCATGAGGAGAGTGCCCTGGAGGCACAATGATACCCTTACACCTGATCAGGGGACCGAGAGTGGTGGGACAGAGCAGAGTCCTGCTTGGACTTTTTGCACCTTTTTTTTTATTTATTTCCATGCAGACTTGGAGCACAAAGACTGGTTGCGAGAGTGACCTCGACATATCTTTTGACCTCAACTGATCCCAGTGCAGAACTAGGAGTGCTTCGCCACAAAGAGCTTAAATTCTTGATCCCGAATGGCTTTGGTGTGCATCCAGCCACAATCACTGCAGGCCTTGGAGTCATGATCTGACCCCAAGCAAACCATATTGGGGTCAATCACGGACATCTGTTTGTGACATTTACAGCAGGGTTTAAACCCTATAGATTTGGGACGCTACATAATACCAATGCACCCTGAATTTTGAAAATATGAGACAAGAAAAAGCAATGACGAGGGGTAGCTCTGGATTTGCATCTATTGGCACAGAAAGAAAGGAACTGATGTCAGTATGCATGGGTGCATCTACATAGGACAGTGCACGTCACAGCTGGAAGGTATTGACATCAGTGTGGAGCCATCAGCTCCACCAGCTCCACCTAGCAGTAGTGTGCAGAGGTGCTGCTGAAGATTTTCTGAACCTGTCTTATGCCTACAGTAGTATTCAAAAGGTGAGGAATCTGCAGTTAGATGCCTCTATTAGAATTATAATTTGCACCTACCCGTTCTTGCTTCTCATTTTTAGGTCTGGCTTGACAGCACAGCCATCTCCAAGATTTAATATTATCAACTCTTTAAAATGAACCTGAAGTGGGCTATGGTTTCATCCAGAGAAGAATGACTGTCACCGGTTTGTCTATATTGGCTATTTGATGCATCATTTCACCTTCTGTTGGAATTCATGAGATACGTTTTTACAACTGAAAGTATATTCAACACTGTTTGTCACAACCAATTCTTTATTTCTCATGGGTATTCCTTACATAAAGCCATCCCTTTTTTGCTACTTTTCCCCAATACTGGTGAAGCCAAAAGGAGAGGTGTTTAATGTGATGAGCAGCATTTGTGCATGTCTTTGTGTACATATCTTGACAGATTAAAGCCAGACCTATTGACTTTACCAGTGCTTATATGTGTCTAGAGGTTTTTGGATTCCCCTAGCATTTCCTCCAATGTTTACGTTTCCTGATTTGATTTTTCTGTTATCATCAGGTCACTATGCATGTGTCTGCCTCCCTCTCAAGGATCGCTCGCAGTCTGACTGGCTTCTGGTTTCCGCCCATCTTGCTATGGCGGACCATTGTGTCCTTTTCTCACTCATACTGAAGATGCTCAGTTTTTTCCACTAACAAGATATGGTTTAGACAAAGGTTCCGGACTCTTGTAGTGAACAACAAGCGGGTTAACTGGAGCAACGTACTGACAATCAAGAAAGAGCATATCCATTATCTGGATGGTGAACAGGCGAAGGTTCATGTAGCAGCTCAAGTAGCGTGTTGGGCAAGACCGTGCTGATGGAATTGAAGCAAGGTGTGGGATTACTACACTAGTAGAGGCAAGAATAACTACTGTGGAGGGGCACTGGTTATGAAAGGACAGAGGGAAAAATGGTTTTGGAAGACAGCAAGGTGATGCTGATGGGTGCTGAAGAGAACTAATCTGCCCCATTTGAGTAATGGTGGCTAGGGTTGATGAAGGTAGCAAGATGAGTTGTAAGTTAGAATCAAACGCAAGAGGTTTACCAGGCAAAGAGTGTGAGTTGAAATAGAGGTAAGAGGCTGCCTCAAAGTGGGATTGAGAGGGGTTGGCGCCTTGCCATTCTCTGCTTGGTGTCCACTCCAAAAAATGGTACACTGCATGAGGAAGGATGACAAGTCACATGTGGTAGACACGGGGTGGGGGAATCAGCAGTGAAATGGACAGTGAGAATGGGACAAATAAGTTCTATTCATGTCATCATGACAGGGTCTGTTTTTATCAGAGACCTACCAGAGTAACATATCTACTTTAATATTTCAGTATTTAATATGGTTTGTAGCAGGATTTACCCATCATCTGCAAAGAGATTTTGCAGATAGAATTCATTAAGGAAGATTGCAGTCTTTAAACCTGTATTTATCTGTTGTACAAGTTACTTACCTTTGGTAACGAACTATCTGGTAGAGACATTCCAGTTGCAGATTCCTTGCCTTAGAATTTTCCCCTAGGCATCAGACTGGACCTGGAGATTTTTTCTTTGAGCAATAATCTTGCACATTGGTGGGTGGCATCATAGTCGCCGTGATGACGTTGGAAGTAGTACATAGACGCCGCCTCAGCGCAGTGACGTCAGTTTCTTTTAACGACTTTCCACGCCAAAGCGCAGAGCCGCTAAGAACACTGAGATTGGTGCGCCAGAGCTAAGGACTTAAAGGGGGAATACCTCTCCTTAGAAATCAGTTCACAAGCGGGGAGGATGGGTGAGTACGTAAGGAATCTGCAACTAGAATAGGTCTCTACCAGATATTTAATTACCGATGGTAAGTAACTTGTACATCTGATAGAGACTTCTAGATGCAGATTCCTTACCTTAGAATAGAACCCAACCAATGGCATCCTCGGAGGTGGGCTGCAAACCAAGATCATACTAGAAAGTCCTGCAGGACCGAACGACCAAAGTAGCCGTCCGACAGACCTGACTGTCCAGGCAGTAATGTTTAGCAAACGTGTGTAGGAATGCCCGTGTGGCTGCCTGGCAGATATCTAGGACAGGAACTCCGCGTGCTGAGGAAGTGAAAGCAGCAGTTGCTCTGGTGGAATGAGCACGCAAGCCCTCAGGGGGTTGCTTCTTAGCCAAAGCGTAGCACATCTTGATGCAAAGAAGTACCCATCAAGAAATGGTACGTTTTTGAACCACCTTCCCTTTCTTCACACCCACATACCCGACAAAGAGTTGATCCTCTACCCTGAAATCTTTAGTATGATTTAGATAGAACGCCAACACTCTTTTTGGATCCAGGCAGTGGAGTCTCTCCTCCTCACTGCAAGGATGTGGGGGTGTGTAAAAAGTAGGCAAGGTGATGGACTGGCCTACATGAAAAGGCGTAACAACCTTGGGAAGGAAGGAAGCCTTAGTGCGCAACACCACTTTGTCAGAGTGCACAGACAAGATTGGAAGCTTGGAAGAAAGAGCTTGAAGCTCACTCACTCTGCGAGCAGAAGTGATGGCAACAAGAAAGACAGACTTGAAAGTGAGGAGCCGTAAAGGGCAATTGTGAATTGGCTCAAAGGAGTACACATTAAGTATGGACAAGATTGAGGTCCCACTGAGGCATGATAAATGGAGTGGGAGGAAATAAATGGGCCAGACCTTTAAGGAATCTATTCACAATAGGAGATTTAAAGAGTGAGGGCTGATCAGGTAGCTTAAGAAAGGCCAGAAATGGCTGATAAATACCTTTTAAGGGTGCCCAAAGCAGAGGCCTGCTGGGCCGAAGAAAGAATGAACAAAAGAACCTCAGATAGAGGAGCAGAGAGGGGATCAACAGATTTGTTGGTACACCATGCCACAAATATATGCCAACTACAGGCGTATACCGTTTTGGAGGAGGGACGCCTGGCTGTCGAGATAACATCACAGACTTCGGGTGGAAGATCAAAAGTCGTCAACTGCTGCCACTCAATTTTCACGCATGAAGGCGGAGATTGGACAGGTTTGGGTGGAGAACCGTCCCCTGTTGCTGCGACAGAAGATCCGCCCGAAGAGGCAGTCTGAGTGGAGGATCGGTGGCCATGCTCAATAGCTCTGGATATCATACTCTCTGTGCCCAGTCCGGAGCCACCAAGATAACTTGGGCCCAGTCATTCCTGATTTTCTTGAGAGCTCTGGGCAGAAGTGGTATAGGCAGAAAGGCATAAAGGAGGCCAGAGTTCCACTCGAGACGAAAAGAGTCTCCGAGCGGGTGCCACCTTGGAAACTCCAACGCACACAACAGCTGACATTGCGTGTTCTCTGTGGAGGCAAACAGATCTAACCAAGGCTTCCCACCTTGCACACCTCACGATGGAGATGCCATTCGTGTTCGGCTGTGCATCGATGGCTGAGTTTGTCCGCTCTGGCATTGAGAGAACCCGCCAGATGTTAAACCACCAGGGTAATGCCCTGATGATCCAGCCATGTCCAGAGGTGTAGTGCCTCTTTACAAAGGGTCCAGGACCCTATCCCGCCCTGTTTGCTGCAGTACCACATGACAATAGTATTGTCCGTGAACACTTGCACTTCTTTCCTTTTGAGAGAGGTAAGAAATGCTTTCAACGCAAGCCTGATCGCCCGGAGCTCTAGAAGACTGATACGAAGTCCTGACTCTGTCGGAAACCAAAGGCCTCTGATTTCCGCCCCTCTCAAGTGGTCACACCAACCCAGAAGCGATGCATTTGTCTCTATGGATAGATCTGGCTGGGAAAGGGAGAGGGATCTGCCGTGGACCCAATGCAGATTTGAAAGCCACCAATGCAGGTCTTTCGCAGTCCCCTCCAAGATCTGGACCATGTCGGAGAAATTCCCCTGATGCTTCGCCCACTGGAACTTCAAGTCCCACTGCAGAGCCCGCATATGCCATCTGGCATGTATCACTAGCAGGATGCCGGAGTCCATGAGACCCAGCAGCCTCACAGTCAGTCTCACCGAATCCCAAGAGAGAAGCTGAAAGATCGTAATCATAGCCTGAATATCTTGGACTCACTTTTTGGGAGGATAAGCCCGAAACTGCACTGTGTCCAGAACAGCTCCGTTGAACGGGAGCGTCTGAGAGGGAGTTATGTGTGACTTCGGCACATTGGTCGTGAACCCCAGCGTGTGCGGGAGGCTCACCGTAGTCTGAAGGTGGGAGATGACTTTTTGAGGCTAGTCCGACTTCAACAGCCAGTCATCAAGGTAGGGGAAGACTGAGACCCCTAACCTGCACAGATGAGCTGCAACCACTGCCATCACTTTTGTGAACACCCGAGGGGCTCTGGTAAGGCCAAAGGGGAGCACAGCTGTAAACTGATAGTGCTCATGACCTACCACAAAGCGCAGATAACGTCTGTGGGCAGGCAGGATGGGAATGTGGAAATAAGCGTCCTGCAAGTCCAACGCTACCATCCAGTCACCTAGGACTAAGGCAGACAGGACCTGAGCCAGGGTGAGCATTTTGAATTTCTCCTTCTTGGGGAAGAAGTTGAGGTTCTGAAGGTCTAGCATAGGACGTAAGCCTGTGTCTTTTTTTGGCACCAGAAAGTAGCAGGAATAACAACCACAACCTACTTCTGGCACAGGGACCTTCTCTATGGCTCCCTTGGCCAAGAGAGCCACAACTTCCTGGCGGAGAAGTGCCAAATGATCCTCTGTAAGTTGGCTGATTGATGGAGGCATGGCTGGTGGGGCAGATTCGAAGGGGAGGGAATAGCCCTTTCCAACTATCTGCAAAACCCATCTGTTCATACTGATGGATTCCCAGTGGGGCAGGTGATGGTGAATCCTGCCGCTAACTGGATCGGAGTGAGGGGACAGACTAGGAGGGTTTGGAGGCTGCAGCAGGGGCAGGGGTGGACTGGGCAAACCTCTGGTTCCCTGTCCCACGTCCACGTTGGATTGCGCGTACCTGGCCACGCAGCAGCTGAACAGCATGGGTGGCACGCTAGCTGATTTGGGGACATAACAGGGAGCCCCTTCTGTGGCCACGAAAGGGGCGAAAGGCAGACTGTTAGGGGCGAGGGTCAGCAGAAAGGCCAAGGGACTGAGCCATAGCCCAGGAGTCCTTGAATCTCTCCAAGGTCGAGTCCGTCTGGTCTCCAAAGAGACAGAAGCCATCAAAGGGCATGTCCATAAGAGACTGTTGGACATCCCCCGAAAAACCAGAAGAAAACCAATAGTACGGGCCTCCTCCGGTATCTGCGGCAGAACTTGTCTGGCCAAATCCCACAGAGTGTGTATTGTGACCCAAAAGGCATGCGGTGTTCACGGACCGCAGCGCGAGACTGGAGGAAGAAAACATCTTCTTCCCAAATTGTTCCAGCTTTTTTGATTCCCTATCTGGGGGCGAGGAAGCAAATGCGCCTGAGGAAGAGGAAGCCTGGATGACAAGGCTCTCAGGCGTGGGGTGTTGGGACAGGAATTTAGGGTCGTTTGGGGAGGGTCGATGGCGGCATGTGATAGTCCTGTTCACAGGAGCCCCTGTGTTGGGTTTGGACCAAGTACCCAAAAGGACATCTGTGAGGGCTTCAATGAATGGCAAAAGGGGCTTGGATGTGGAAGTCCCTGGCTGAAGCACCTCCGTCAGGAGATTGGACCTGTACAGTAGGCAGCTCAAGGCCAAGGACCTCAGCAGCCTACTGACCACCATAGCATAAGTCGCTCCCCCACCGTAGCCACGGTAGGAGGAGACAGTATGCCAGCGTCTGGAGAAGTGTCCAGTCCACTGGCCTCACCCAATTCCTGTGCCCAGTCCAAAGATGGGTCATCCTGGTATTCATAAGGGTCCAAGGACCCTCCAATCCTTTCCCTAATTTGTTTCCTTAAGGAAAAGGGTCCAAATCTGACCTGGGGTGAGTAAGCCCCATCGAAGACCGAGGAGGCGTCGGGACGTCTACAATCGAACTGGCGCCGGGGAAGGTCTCAGTGATAAGACTGGCGTTGGTGCAGATCCGGAGGGGATCTTGGTGGCCAGAGCCGAAGTAGCAGAAGCAGAACCTGAAGGCCCCTCGACTGAACCCCTTGGGCCTGAAGGTGCCGTATCGTGGTCAGTCAGCCCAAAAATGAGGCGCATGGCCTCAAAATACTCCTTTAATTGGGCAAGGGTCGCTCTGGCTCCCAGAAATTCGAGGAAGTGCGGAGCGGACCCAGAAGCAGGCTCTAAAGATGGAGGCCTCGAGCATTGACGCTCCGCTCGCATCAGCCGAGCGACGGGACCACTTCGACTTCTTCTTTTTACCTGTGCCGAAAGACTTGGAGGAAGAAGAATGGGGGTGGCTCCGCGAACAGTCTCAAGACCTTCCCCTCGAGCGAGACCAGGATCTACGCGGAGTTGAGCGCCGGGCTGCCATGAGCTTGAGGGACCGCTCCCTCAGCCTTCAGGTGCATGGCCCTGCACTCGGAGCACGACTTTGGGTCGTGGTGGCATTCCACGCACCAAAACAGACCCGATGCGGATTCGTCACCGACATCATGCGGTGACAGTCCTCGCACAGCTTGAAACTGGTCTTCGGGAATCATCTCGACGCACCAAAAACTCACCACAAAACTCGACAAAACCATTGAACTCGGTCAAAAAGAGACCAGGGTAGCTCTCTCTGGATCAGCGCGTGGCACGGGAAGCAAAGAATTGACGTCACTGCGCTGAGGCGGCGTTTATGTACTACTCCTGACGTCATCACGATGACTACGACGCCCGCAGAGTCGACCGACGCCACCTACTGACGCGCAAGGGTATTGCTCGAAGAAAAAATCTGACGCCTGGGGGAAAATTCTAAGGTAAGGAATCTGCAACTAGAAGTCTCTATCAGATATGTTGTTATTGTGTTGCTTGACCTTTCTCTGCTATGAGGACCTGCCTGATCCTCCATCCTATATAAATAATGCAAAGAGCTTCTGCAATTGTAAGCAACACTTTATTAAGTATGGCTTTAATACTGCTTTAGCACAGTTCACAGCACAACACTTTGGGGTATCCATAATAGGGCTATATCGGGAATGAAAAACTGTAGGCGTTCTAATCAACATTAACAAGTGCAATATACCGATTGGATAATTTGTCTACAGCAATTCTTCATATCACTGGTGTGTGATGTTAAAAAGCTTCTGCTTGGGAGTTGTCATGTTGAAGTTGAGCACTGCTGTAAGTTCTTGTTCACAAAATACAGCGGTGGTTGACTGAAAGAAGAATAAGTTATTTACGTTTGACACTTCGCTTTCTGGTGGATAATGTAACCACTGACTTCTTACCTTTTGAAACTTCTCAAACCCTAGACTGGATCCAGAAACTCTTGCAACAGCCATGCGGTCATCAGCTTCTGTTGCAACTCCATCAGGTCTGATCTCTGGACATGATAGAAGTTTGATCATTCCTCTTCATACCCACAGACACAGAGCATAACTGGCTGATTTACTCTGCAACAGGGAGTGTGCAATATCTGAAATGGAGTCCTATTAATTCCTGGACGCATGCTACACAAAATAGGGAGGTGAAGGGACAGTGGGGACTCTGCAGTTATAAAATACTTTCAATAACTCTTTCTGGTGAATAAGTAACTTTTACTAAACACTTCTAACCGCAGAGTCCTCACCTTATGAAAAGCAAGGGCCTTTCCAAGAGGTGGGTCTGAGGAGCGGACTATATACTAGGAAGCGCTGCAGAACTGAGCAAGCAAAATGGCCCCTTCTTGTGGACTTGCAAACCCATGCATTGGTGACTGGTGAAAGAGTGGACAGATGTCCAACCCCAGGAGCACTGAGCCAAGGCTGTGGGGATGGTCTTCACTCTTGTGCAGTGAGCCTCAAGACCCTCTGGAAACTCCTTTTTGGCAAAGGTGTAACTTAGTTTGATGCAGAGAACAATCCATCTTGACAAAAATCAGTTTCTGGTAGACCATTCCTTTTTTTGCACCAGTAAACCAATAAACAGCTGGTTGTCTTTGTGATATTTGTTAGACTTTCAATGTGGATATAAAAGACGCATTGTGGGTCCTACCAGTGTAGCCTCTTCTCCCGTGCAGATGGATGAGATGGAACAAAGGAAGCTGGGAGCATGATGGAATACCCTACATGGAAAAGGGACACCCATATTGGCAAACAGGATGCACAAGTCCTGAGCACTAGCTAGTCAGATGAGAAGGTGGTATTTAGGGGCTAATTAAATTGACTTGGTAGAGTACAAGTGGGGAGAAAGAATGACATCTACTACTGCCTGATGGAGTTAGAAACCTCTCAGCTGATTCTGCTCAATCTCCACGTATGAAGGTGTAGATTGTGGAGGTTCTGATGAAGCACTATGCCCTGCTCATGAGACAGCAGACACCACCCAAAGAGGAAACTGAAGTGGAGAGCAGATGCTCAGAGTCAGCAGTTCAGAGAACTATACTCAGCAAGATCAGGCTCTGGCACAATTATATGTGTCCAGTCCTACCTGATTTTTTTTTTTTAAGACTTGCTAAATCACAGGCAGAGGTGAAAAGGTGCACAAGAGACTGAGGTCCCACTGAAGGAGAAACATCTCGCCAGAGACCACAGAAAGATCAACTCTAGAATGCAGGAAGCTGGGCTCTTAGTGTTTTTGGAGATAGGGTTTTAACGAAGGGAGGCCTCTCTGGACGAAGTTACCTGAGCCACATCCAGGTGCATACGCCATTTGTGATCAACAAGATGACTGATACCTGTTAAGTTTGTGTATCCTGATAATAAGGATTTTGCTAGATGATTGACTGCTAAGGAAATCCTGTGAAGTACAGCCTATCAACAAGTTACTAGACCGAGGGCATCGGGAAGCCACTATGGCCTGCTTGCTGCAGTACCACATCGTAGAGAACCCAATTTGACTTGCCCCTGATGGAAGGCTTTCAAGACCAGTCAGGTGACGTATAATTCAAGACCACTGATGTGATGACGCTGCTTAACTAGTGATAAAAAGCCTCTGATTGCCACCTGGGTCAGGGTGAAAATCCCTGCCCCTCCAATTGCTAGCCGAGAGATGATGCTTCTTTCACTACTATGAGCTCTGGTGGGGGCAAGGAGAATAGTCTTTTGCATGTCAGATCAATGTTCTTTATTCGCCGCTAGTGGTCCTGAATGACCTTGTTTGACACACAAAATATCGTTCACAAGATAGCCCCAGAGTTGGGCCCACTGCAGCTGCAGATCGACTTCGTTTGACACACAAAAAGTTTATCAAAAGGTAGCCTCAGAGCTGAACCCACTGCAGCTGCAGATTCCAGTGAAGGGCCCACTTGGGCCACTGGGGTTAGGCTCTAGCAGGAAGTATGATGCCGAAAGACCAATAACTCTCAGAGTAGAAGCTTTCATATGAGACAATGGGGCCCTAGCCTTAATGCTCTGCACTTGGAGGTGGGAAGGACTTGACAGTGGTCACAAGTACAAGTTATTTACCTACTTCTCTATAACAGCAATATTCTTCGACTCCCTGTCTGGAGGGGAAGTGGTGAAAGTGTCAGGGTTATGTTTGGAGGATGAGGACCCCTCAACCACTAGGGTCTCAAGAAAAGGGCGAGTTATCAGAATTTCTGGATACCAAGCACTTTGTAACCTGGTGTAGGAAGCTGGCTCTCTATATGGAACACTAAAAAGAAGTACAACCTGCACAGAGTCAAGTGGATTACCAGTTGGTTTGCAGAGGCAAACGTAGAAACAACTAATGCTCTATTTTGTGGTAGGGAGGGTGAGCAGTTAGGCTTAGCAGAGAGTAGTGTTAAGCATTTGTTGTACTCACAGAGGCAATAAATGAGACAAACACTCAAAGAATAAATTAGAGACCAATTTAGAAAAATAACAATTCTTTTTCTATTTGTTTCAAACCCAAGAACTTCGTAATCAGGTAACTAGAATTTTAAGGGTCATTTTAAGGGTAAGCAATTCTCGGAGTTTTCTCAATGTTATCTTATGGAGGAAAACAATGTTCAGCATACACAGGGTTAACAAAGACTTAAGTCGAGCTCAGGGAGCAAAGGTAAATACTGGGCACTGATCAGAACCACACCAGCAGGTCACACTGGGCAGCACTGGGGTGGACGGGTGCAGTAAGGCAGCAAGTGACCAATAGTTCTCTATGGGAGTTGGACCTTGTGACAGACAGGCTCCAGTCAGGGACAACAGGCAGGTAGGTAGTAGACTTAGAGTACTCAGGGATGTAGGTGCATCTTTGGCCCTTTTCTCCTGGGCCCAGGGGCGACAGACACAGGGGTTTCCTTAGACATCGGGTTTTCTCATCCATGAGCATTCGCCGTCAGGGGGTCCTGCATGTTGAGGCTGCAGGGGTCATCAGGAAGTCCGGCAGGAGTGGACACAGGGTGGCCCATCGTTGGCACCAGTGACCATCCTTAGATGGGGTCAGGCCGACATGTGCAGTGGTTGCTGGAGGTGTCTGGTTTTCTTTCACAACAAGGCTGCGGGAGAGGGGGCCTGCGTGCAGAGGCTGCAGGGCCTCGTGTGAGTCTAAGATGGGTGAGACCACACTAGACTCGGTCTCTGTGCAGCTGGGGAACTGCGTTGGCACCATTGGTTGGCTTCACCTCGGGTCGTGGACATTGGGTGCAGTGTTCACTTCAGGTGTCAGGCCTTTAGGGTTCCAACAGCTCTTTTCCTTCACGTTTTTGTTGCAGAGCAGGTCCGCTGCTCACGGGAGACTTGAATCTTTATGGAAGGCAGGAGGAGTTGGCTTCTTGGGCATAGTCTCTTGAGGTCAGCAGGCGGTCCGCCATGGTCAGCAACTGCTTCTTTTTCCTTTTCTTTGGGGGCAACTCTCCTTTGTCCTTGTCTTCTTAGGCTGTCAGGATCTGAGTTCAAGGGTTCAGGGGTTTCACCTAAATATTTAATTTAGGGGTGTTACAGGGAGTGCCAGGTGGTAGCCAACGGGCTGACCACCATTAGGGTGACTACACCCTTCTTATGACCACTTCTTCTGGAAAGTCGGCATAACCCTAACCCTAGTGGCATAATTCCTTCCAAACAAAATGGAGGAATTTCAAAAAGTAGTGTCCACTTCTGCTCATCCTTAGGGGTAGAACTGACATGAAGTGGGCACACCTGGTAATCTAACTAATTTTCCTGCCTGTTCTGACACTAAACATGGGGTTGGTCATCTCCACCATCTGGAAAGATCTGGGTCGCATACAAAGATGGCTAGGCCTTTGAAGCTTCCCTCCCTGGAATGCCCATCCTGCCTCGGAGAGGTGTTAAGGCCCCTACCCAGTGCATGTCCATGGCCCTTGAGAGCCCTGGCTCTCAACTTGGGAGGCCAGAATCACATCTGTGGTGGCTGAACAGGTCAGGACCAGTCAATCAGCGCACACTAGTAGCTGGTAGGTTTTCAGGGGGGACCTCTAAGGTGCCCTCTGTGTCCATTTATTAATAAATCCATCACTGGATTTAGTGAGGGTTTATTATTCTGAGATGTTTGATACCAAACATCCCAGGGTTCAGAGAAGCTACCATGTAGCTGAGGAACTCCTATTGACCAGTGTCCAGCACATGCATTTAAAAATGACTTCCCTGTTTACTTTACTGCATCTTAGAATCGACAGAGACATAGCAGGGGCATATCTACTCGTGCATATATGCCCTCACGTGTGCCCTGATTCACCCTGCTTTTATGGGTGACTTATACCTGCCACATGCAGTTATAGGGGACCTGCCACATAGGGGTGTGTGACAGGTTGTATTTTCAATTTAGTCTGCACCAACGCATGCAGTCTGCAATCACAGCACTGTGTGGGTTTGGTGAGTGGTCCCTGGGGTGGCACAACTGATGCTGCAACCCTCAGGGACCTTCCTAAGTACCACATGCACTAGGTACTAGGGGTACCATTTACTAGGGAGTTACAGTGGGTGCTAGAGTGTGCCAATTGTGCAGAACAGCTGTACAGTTTTAGGGAAAGAGATCTGGCACTGGGAAACTGAATAGCAGGGATCCAGTGCACTAACAGTCAAAGCCACATTAGAAACCAAGCAAAAAGTGGGGGCTAACCATGCCAAATAATGTGCTTTCCTACACCTGGCAATTCACAATGGAGGTTGAGCCTGGTTTGTACATGCCACTAAAATGAGATCCAGCAATACCTTACTGAAGTGGAGTAACAGCTGGACCATTTAAGATGGCAGGCTGCAGAATCTCTGTCAGCAGGTTTGCGTTGTGTTCTACCGCACAGGGAATGGCAGCTCCAGGACCACTGTGGCCTTGCGTAGGCTATGACTTAGACAACTTCTGCAGGAGGAGGACCTAAAGGGCACTCCAGGTCCACCTTGGAGAGATGTCCAGGCCTACTCTTCAGAAAGTATGCCAAAGTGTGCAACAGATCTGAAGTCTGTGCTAGGGAGGGCACCAACTACTTGGTTACTGGCAAGGCCTTTAGCAGGAGGGAGATGTTGGTGCCAGGATGGCGTCCTCGTACGTTCCAGCAGGGTTGACTGGGACTGGGGTTAGAGCTGCTAACTCAAACGGTACAAATAAAGCTTACTGTCACACCAATTTGGCCAAACATAAAGACTTAAGTACCCTTGCCTTAATTGTACAATATTACTTGATCCACATAACATAAGGATCATCTCTCAGTCACTCCCTCTGGACATACCTCGTAGTTCTTTCAGCCATGAAAAAGTCACTTGTTGTGACAAAACATGTATTGGCTAGCTGTCTAAATGATGTAACGTATTCTGAAGTATACTAAGGACTGAGCTACCATCCAATAAACCTTGGATTTATAAACCATTGCCTACTCAACTTTGTATGAATTATCTCTACATTTACATTTGAACTGATTGATATGTGTGTTGTGGTACTAATATTGAGAATTTAACTCAGTGTGCCTGAACTCACTGTTAATGGTATCTAGGGTAGTAGGGCACCTGTTACTACATCTGCACCAACTTTTGCACTAAGTGTTGCTGTCTGCACTTTGCCCTTTTAATATTGTACCCTGGAGGTGCGATCTGTATACTACGACTACCCTTTCAAATCTGGTGCCGAATATAAAGTCCAGGCTGGAATCAGGAAACTGAGCCACTGACTGCGAGGCCTGGAACACAAACAATATCAGGAAGATGAAGAATCTTTCCACTGCCTCTTTGCGCCTTTTTCAATGACTTCTTTCTGCCCCTGGGGAGGCCAGCATCGAGGCTTTGCCTGTAGAAGGAACACAAGAATAGGGCCTGGTGCAAGAACTACAGCAATGCTGCTTAGCTCGAGCACCATGGGAAGTTTAGATTCCTGTTCCTTGATGGCCTTGGTGTGCATGCAACCACAGTTCTCCCGTGGCTTGGAGTAATAGCTGAGGGCCCAGTCACCATAAGCAGACAACGTCTGAGAAATGAGTGATATTGGCCGGCCACAACAGTGGTAATGTCTGAAACCTGACAATTTTGGAGCCAACATTTTTTCTAGTCAATGTTTGAAGCTAACAATTTATAGGAACATTTTCCTAGAAGAGGAACTCTGTATAAGTGGAAGGGTTCAGGAAAAAAAGGAACTGATGTCAGTGCTACAGGGTGAAGCCTTCTCTATGACTTTGTGATGTCATGTCCAGGTTGGTTCCTAGAGCTATGGCTCCATCTCCTAGCTCAGGGGATCCATTGCAAGTACCAGATCCAGATTCCTCAAGAGGCCAGGAATCTGCAGATGGAACTATCCACCAAAATGGCTCCAAAAATATAGTAACAGCACCACTGTCTGAAAGTTGTCTCAACCCATCTAAGGAGAGCCCGCCTGCAACACCCAGTTGTTGAATTATGGGAATAAATATGTCCCTGCCCTACAAATTTGTGAGATAGCTGTGACCTTTATAGGTGAGACATGACTTTTGTATAAAGAGCAGAAGCTGATGTAATGTCAAAAGACAGGGTGGGGATTTGAAAGTTGTCCAATACCACCATAAAGATACTTTGTGTGGGACTGCAGGGATCAGCACATCAAATTATATGTCCTGCAGCTCCAGTAATACCATAGAGTCCTTGGGGACCAATGCCAGAAGAACCTGAGCAAGGGAAATGTACATTTCTCAGTTTTGAGATCCCTAGTCGGTCTTAGTTGTGCATCGTTCTTGAGGATAGAAAATACAGCGAATAACAGCTCTGTCTTCTCTCTGTGTTTAGCACGATTTAAACCACCCTTTTACAAAGCATGCATCATCACTTCTTTGAAAAGAATATTGGTGTGAATCGTTGAGTGTAAATTGGCGGAAGTTGCACAGCAGTGCCTCTAAAGGGAAGAACCTAGCCAACTTGGATAACCTGAAGGGCCCATAGGTCTTCTGGGATGAAATGCTGGATTCTGCTGACTACCGGTCTCAACAGACTGCTGGAGGATGAATTTGAAGAAGGAGAGTACAAGGAGTAGCTGCTGCTATTATTGAAATTGTTCTTTGACACCACCTCTTCCCCTGCTAGCATAAAAAGACTGCATGGATTATTACACAGGCTGAAAGCAACAGCCCTCTAATATCCAGCTGGTGGAAGTGGCAAGCAAAAGAAAGTAACTCAAAGGAGCAGCTTGCACTCAAATAACACAATGTTAGACTGGCAGAAGAACAAGTTACTTACCTTCGGCAACGTCTTACCTGGTAGAGACTAAGGCCCTCATTATGTCCCTGGCGGACGGCGGTATTTTAGAGAAAGGTACTGCCAACAGGCTGGCTGTACCTTTCCCCAAAATATGACATTGCCAAACCGCCAATATACCACTCTGTCCGCCAGGGCGGTAACAGCCGCAGGGCTGGAGACTTCAGTCTCCAGCACAGCGGCTGTCACTGTCCCACCCACGGGGTTACGACCCCGCCTACTGCCATGGTTTTCCTGGCAATCTTACTGCCACGAAAACCATTCCCTGACAATGATAGGGGTCTCCCCCGCCACCCTCCCCACCCCCCGAAAAACATGCACATTCACGCACCAACATACACACGCATACACACACCCATACCCACATTTATCCACGCATGCATACATTTATTCACACACACACAGACATACATTCTAGCACACACGCATTCACACCTCACAACATACACGCGCACACACACACTCATTCATGCACACAAGAATTCCACACGCCACACATCAGCATGCACGCTCACAATCACATACACACACACACACACCCACGCACACAATCACATACACCCCCCAACACACCACACCACACCCCCCAGCCCCGTCCCCTGTCAGAGCACCAGACTTACCTGCTTGCAGGGGGTCCTCCGGCAGGCGACGGGAGATGCCCCTGTATGTTAGCCCAAGGGCTAGTGCAAGGCTGATCAGTCTGTGCCAGCCTGCCACTTCCAGATGAGTTTCTGACCACATGGGGTGAGTGCCTTTGTGCACTCTGTAATCAGAAACAAAGCCTGTCCTGCGTGGAGGTGCTTCTCACTTCCTCCTGCAGGAACTGTAACACCTGGCAGGGAGCCTCAAAGGCTCAAGCCAGGTGTTACAGTACCACAGGGCACTCCAGCTAATGGAGATGCCTGCCCCCTGGACAAGCCCCACGCAAGTCCAGAGGGATAATGAGAAAAACAAGGAGTCCCCCCTCGGCCAGGACCACCCCTGAGGTGTCCAGAGTTGAAGTGACCCCCTCCTTGAGAAATCCTCCATCTTTCTTTGGAGGATTAGGACCAATAGGGATAGGGATGTACCTGCCCCCCCCCAGAGGGAGTGGGCACAAGGAGGGTGTAGCTACCCTGAGGACTCTGACCCTGACACACCCTTAAATTTAGTATTTAGGAGCGACCCTGCACCCAGCTCTTCAGATTCCTGAAGACCTCAAGAAAGAAAGACTGCTAAGCTGAAAACCAGGCAGAGAAGAGAAGGAGACACCAGCTGACTCAGCCGCAGCCCTACCAGCCCATCTCCTGCTTTGAAAAGCTGCAAGAAAAGAAGCAACGCATTTTGCAGAACCAGCAACCACTGAAGAGCCTCCAGGGGACTGCCTGCATCACCGAGGATCAAGAAACTCCCGTGGACAGCGGACCTGTCCAAAACAAAGACCAAGAAACCAACTTTAAAGGGACTCTCACCTCACTCCAGAAGCGTGAGTCCAACTACTCTGCACCAGAATCCCCTGGCCCGTGTCCAGAGAAACCAACTATCCAGAGAGGACCCCCAGGTGACTCCGATGATGTGTTCACCCTGGTCTGACTGCTCTGCACCCCCACGACGCCTGCTGAGAGAATCCCGAGGACCCCCCAGACCACGACTGCCCGGGACCAAGATATCGGACGCCCGGAGAAGCACTGCACCTCCAGCCCCCAAGCCTGAAAGAAATCGACCACCGGTGCAGCAACGACCAGCAGGCGGCCCTCACCCTTGCCAAGTCGTTGGCTTGCCCGAGAGGCCCCATGTGCCCTGCCTGCAGCGCCTAAGTGACCCCCAGGTCCCACCATAGAGTTCTATTGAGAACCAGACGCCCTATTTGCACACTGCACCGCTGAGGGTGTGGTTTTTGTGCCTAATTGGGGCCCCTCCAGTACTGCTCCAAACCCCCCTGGTCTGTCCCCCGACAACACAGGTATTTACCTGCAAGCAGACCAGAACCGGAGTACCCCCCGTTTTCATAGGGGCCCATGTTATTTTGGCTCCTGTTTGACCTCTGCAACTGACCGGCCCTGTGTTGCTGGTGCTGGGTGTTTGGGGTTATCTTGAACCCCCAACGGTGGGCTACCTGCAGATTGAACCCCTAAGTTTACTTACCTCCAAAACTGTACTTTACATACCTCCCCCAGGAACGGTTGAAAATTGCAGTGTCCAAATAGCTTTTTGTCATTTTAAAGAAAACTGCGTACATTGTTGATTCCATTCAAAGTTCTAAGTATTACTGTGTAAAGTACCTTTCATTTAATGTACTTGGCATGCTAAATGAATCTTGTGGTTCTAGAAATAAACAAAATAATATTTTTCTATATAAAAACCTATTGGCCTGGAGTTAAGTCATTGAGTGTGTGTTTTCACTTATTGCTTGTGTGTGTAAAACAAATGCTTAACACTACCCTCTGATAAGCCTAACTACCACAAACAGAGCATTAGAATGATCTATTATTGCCTCTGTCAAGTCTCTTGGGGGAACCCCTGGACTCTGTGCACACTATATCTCATTTTGATATAGTATATACAGAGACAGCTTCCTACAAGGACCCATCTGGAAACGGTCCTTTTCTGCACAACCCGACCTTTCTTTGCTGCAACACACCCCATGAAGATTGGTCGCCCGCCCGGAACTCTTTTGTTCGATCAAGGTAGAACGATAACACTCTTTTTGGGTCCATCCCTTCCTTAAAGGGATGTGGAGGAGCGTTAAAAGAAGGCAAAGTGATGGATTGGCCTATGTGAAAAAGAGTGACCACGTTTGGAAGAAACCTTTTGAGCAAAGCACTAGTTTGTCTGGGCAGAGGGTGAGGTAAGGAGACTTGGATGACAAGGCCTGAAGCTCACTCACTCTTCGGGCAGATGTGATCCCCGAGGAAGGCTGTTTTAATTGTAAGGAGCCCAAGAATGAAGGGAGCACACATCAAGAATGTTAACACAAGATTAAGGTCCCACTGTGGCATGATATATTGCAAAGGAGGAAAGAGATGAACAAGACCTTTTAGAAGCATATTTACAATAGGGGACTTGGAGTAGGATGGCGGTCAGGAAATTGCAGGAAAGCAGAAATCACAGAGAGGTAGCCCTTGAGAGTGCCCAGAGCAGAGTCTTGCTGGGCAAGAGAGAATAAAAAGGAGAACCTGAGAAAGGAGGACAGAAAGGGCAACCTGTTTTTCTCCATACCATGCCACAATTATTTTCCAATGGCAGACAAATACTGTCTTGGTGGAGGGGCCCATGGCTGCCAAGATGGCATCACAGACTTCGGAAGGAAGGTCAAAAGCTAGCAACTGATACCACTCAACTCCATGAAAGAAGGCGGAGACTGGAGAATTTCAGGTGGAGGACTCTCCCTTGCTGCTGCGACAGAAGATTCTCCTGAATGGGCAGCTTTATCGGAGGATTGATGGCCATGCTCAGTAGCTCTACATACCAGACTCTGCATACCCAGTCCAGAGGCACAAGGAAGGTTTGGGCTCCGTGGTTCTTGATCTCCTTGAGAACTATAGGTAGGAGTGGTATGGGCGGAAAGACATACAGGAGGCCTGCACGCCACCCTAGACAAAAAGCACCTCGGAGTGAGAGCCACCTTGGAAACTCCAGCATGCAAAATTGCTGACACTGCATGTTCTCGGTGCAGGTTAGCAGATCTAACCAAGACTCTCCCCACTGTTGAGAGAGACCTTGTGCCACCTCCGGATGGGAATGCCATTTGTGATTCGCTAGGCATCTTCGGTTGAGTTCATCTGCACTGGCATTCAGAGAACCTTCCAGGTGTTGAACCACCAGGTATATGCTCCAACGTTCCATCCATGTCCATAGATGCAGAGCCTCTTGACAATGGGTCCTCGACCCCACCCCACCCTGTTTGTTGCAGTACAACACGGTCATGGTGTTGTCCATGAACACCTGCATTAGCCTTCCCTTTATGGAGGATAGAAATGCTTTCAATGCCAATTGGATTGCTCGGCGCTCCAGCAGGTTGATGTGGAGTCAGGATGCTGCTGGAGACTAGAGTCCTCTGATTGCTACCTCTCCCAGATGTCCGCCCCAAGCCAGGAGTGATGCATGTATCACTACTGTGAGGTCCGGTTGGGGAAGTGAAAGGGGTCTGCTGCTGACCCAATCTCAGTATATTAGCCACCACTGCAGATCTTTTGAAGTTCCCTCCAAGATCTTGACAATATTGGAGAGATTTCCCTGATGCTTTGCCCACTGGAACTTCAGGTACCACTGCAAAGCCTGCATATTCCAGTGGGTCTTCATCACTAGCAGAATTCAGGAGGCCATGAGTCCCAACAGCCTCAGGGTGTGTCTCATTGAAATCCAGGATAGAGGCTGAAACATCATTATCATAGCCTGAATATCCTGGACTCGAAGTTCATGAGGATATGCCCAAAACTGCACTGTTTTCAGATTAAAGGGAGCATCTGAGAGGGAGTCAGGTGTGACTTCAGCATGTTGATAGTGAACCCCAGCAAATGCAGGCGGTCTGCCGTAGTCTGGAGGTGGGAGGCGACCACCTGCAGCGAGCCCTCCTTCAACAATCAGTTGTCGAGATAGGGGAAGACTGTCACCCCTGGTCTCTGCAGATTAGCTGCAACCAGCCGCATCACTGTGTTAAACACTGAGGCTCTGGTAAGGCCAAAAAGGGGAATGGCAAACAAAGTGTTTGTGGCCTACTATGAAATGCAGGTAACGACTGTGGGCAGGCAGGACAGGAATGTGGAAGTATGCAACCTGCAAGTTCAACTCTACCATCCAGTCTCCTCGGTCCAGAGTAGACAGGACCTGAGCTAACATGAGTATTTTGAACTTCTTCTTGAGGAAGTAGTTGAGGGGCTGTAGGTCTAGAATGGGACGAAGACTTCCGTTCTTCTTTGACATCAGAAAGTAGCAGTGATAGCAACACCGACCTATTTCTGGCATAAGCACTTTGGCTCCCTTGGCCAAGAGAGATGTGACTTTCTGGGATGGATGATCCTCTGACAGCCTGGTGTAAGATGGTGGTATGGGGGAGGGGTGGTCATGAAGGGGAGGGAGTAGCACCTTGGGGCGATCTGCAAAACCCACCTGCCTGATGTTATGGACTGCCAAAAAGGCAAGTGATGGCGAATCATGCTGCCAACTGGATGCCCATGATGGTATGAGGCCAGATTAGGAGGATTTGGAAGCTGCGGCTGCTGGTGGGTGGTGGTCTGATCTTACTGCTGGCTGCCAGACCCACAAGGTCTGTGGGTACCGCATCCTCGGCCACGTAGAGGCTGGGGAGCATGCGCAGAGGCAAGAGAGTATTGGCCCCATTGGAAGTCCCTTCTGTAGCTGCGAAAGGCGGATTGTGGGTGATGTGGGGCTATGGAAAGGCCCAAGAACCTGGCTGCAGCCTGACTGTCCTTAAGGCGCACCAGCACCGAATCCGCGTCCGACAGGAGACATCAAAGGGCATGTCCATCAGAGATGATTGGGCGCCATAAACCGAGCGTGGCCCCTCAAGGACACAATCGACGAAACCGCTCTGCCCTGTGAGTCGGTCGTGTCAAGTCCACAACGGACAGTGAATTTTGCTGCATCTCTCCCTCCCGGACTGTTGGCAGCACATATGCAATTGTGTCTCACAGCGCATGGTAGTAGCAGCCCAAAAGGCATGCAGTGTTCATGGATCGCAATGCCAGGCTAGAAAACATCTTCTTTCCCAAAGTGTTCAACCTCTTGGATTCCCTGTTGCAGGGTGCATTATGGAATGCCCCAGGATTTACATGCAAGGTACAAGCTTAAACCACCAAGTTCTCTGGTGTGGGGTGGTGAATTTTAGGTCTCCTGGAGTGGGGTGGTGAGGGCAGGCAGTCGTCCTATTCATAGGAGCCCCTGTGCTGGGTTTGGACCATGTCCCCAGAAGGATGTCAGTGAGTGCTTCATTGAAAGGGAGTAGCGGTTCTGAAGGGGAGACTCCAGGTTGCAGCACGTCTGTCAAAACATTAGTCTTGACTGTCACCAAGGGTAACTGAAAGTTGAAGACCTCGGCCGCCCTCTGCACCACTATAGCGAATTACGCTTCCTCCTCTGTAGCCATGGTAGGGGGAGAAAGCATACCAGTATCTGGAGAAGCATCCAGTCTACTGGCTTCACCCAGTTCCTCACACCAGTCCATATTAGGGTCTTCATAGGGCTGGTATTCTTCAGGGTTCAGTGACCTCTCCCATTCTTCCCCGAGTCCTAGCCCATAGGAATGGGGCTCAGGCTCTGACCTGGGAGGTACGGCTCCAGATGGTGTCAGAAAAGGTATTGATCGACATCACTCAGGCTCTGTGTAGGGGTCGGAGATCAGAAAGGGGGAGGTGCCGCCAGTGGGCACGGGAGCGTGGACATCGAGACCGGGGTTTAGGAAGACTGGGGTGGTACGACCAGCGCTGGTCTGGATCCAGGAAATGATCCTTGGGGCCCAACTGGGAGCAAGAGCCACTGGTGCATAAACAGAATGGGCCCCTGCTGAACCCCTGGGCCCAAAGGCACATCGGAGAAGTTGGACTAGCCAAATACGAGGTGGATGGCCACATAGAACTCCTTAGCCTCATCGGCCAACTGACGAGGTGAAGTCAAAGACCTCTTCAAAGACTTCTTCTTGTGAAAGGACTTATTAGAGTGTTCGGATGACTTGTAGTGCGACGAGGATCTCAGACACCGTGACCGCTCCCAGGACCTTCTTCTCGATCAGGACCTCGAAAGTCGCGGGCACCAGGAGTTTGAGGGATTTCTCCCTTAAGGCCTTTGGGTTCATGACGCAGCAGTTGGTGCATGACTTGGGGACATGGTCATACTCAAGGCAGCAAAGGCATACAAAATGCAGGTCCTTCACAGACATCGGTTGATGACAGGCACTGCAGGGCTTGAAGACGGCTTTCAAGGACATCCTTGCCACACCAGGAGGAAAACCTCAAAAAGGAGTTGACTAAACATCGAAAAAACTACAGTCAAACAGTGAGTGATGGGGTTGCTCTTCTCCGGACCAGCGTTGGCTGGAACGGAAAGAAAAGAACTGACATTAGCACACCTAGGTGGCACCAATATAGGTGCTGTGGACACACGCGGAACCGAACGATGCCACCAATCGGCATGCAGGGGTATTGCTCCCGAAAAATCTTCGGGATCCAGTCTGACACCTGGTAAAATTCTAAGGTAAGGAATCTGTAGCTAGAAGTCTCTATCAGGTAATACATTTTTGCCCGTAGAGTCAAATCTTTCAGATTTGCCGTCCGGTGGAGCAGTTGGAAATGAATTTATGTTGACTTCTTTCATGGAGGGCTGTGCCTCCAGGTTCTCAGAACTGCATGTAGTGTCAAAAATTGAGGCTCGGCTGGCTCTGGCCTGTGATATCTTGCAATATATCGACTCACTACTGGAACAGGGGAAAGGTTTTGATCATCCTGCTAGAACTGGATCGGTCAGGGCTTCACTGAAAAGCAGTAAGGACTCAGAGGTAGTTATCCTGGGATAAATTTTTATGGAAGGAGGGTAGCCATAGTCTAGTCAGTGGTGAGTTTTACTTTCAGAACTTCTGAGCCGTCCTCACCGCAAAATAAGCAATCACTTCTGTAGGAGGCCCCAAAGGTAAATCCAGGGCAGACTTGGGGGAAGTGTCCAAGTTATTGGAGTTCTGCAAGTCAAAATAAAGGCAGGATCTGTATAGTGAGGTTGCAGTAAATACTCTGAATTGCGTGGAACATGGTCACGCTCACGTAAGGCTTCTGAAGCTGATCCAAAATGACCTCCATCCTCTGAAAATATTGCTGCCTTTATAGGGGGAGTGACACACAGCCCTCGCAAGCCTGATTATCTGCATTGGGAAAGCTCTTTCTGGGGATGGCTCTAGACTGGAAACCTGAGCAAAGGACAGATCCAGAACAAGCATTGCAGGAGTCTAAGGTGGCGACAATGGAGGTGGAAGTAGCTAGTATTCTCAACTTTGTCCAGAAATAGTTGGTTCTGGAGGAAAGCACAACGGTGGAGGATCTACTGCAGATCTTATTGCTTCATGGCCTCAATTTGCTGCGGAGGCGACAATGGCTTGGAGAACTCAAGGTGCGTTAGCTCTAGATTCCGCATCAGGTCCAAGCCACAAGCAGGAGTCGGGCAATGCTAGAGCTGACTGTGCAACCATTCCTTGGAGTGAGAGTGACTGCTCACTCGAGAACAATGAGTGCGTTTCTAATGCTTCTTCTTCTTTGACTGTCTTTGATTTCAGCGTTGACCTACCAGACAGGGGTTACCTCTATCAACAGTAGCCCTGCTTCTTGTATTTCACGGCATGGACCTATACTTCTCATTTCCTGATGGCCCTCCGGTGCATCAGGGAACTTTTGTCATGCCTGGTGCTGAGGCAACCACATCTGCTTCTGAAACCGGTGGTATGCCACTGTCTTTGCATGCATGCTGCCAACGTTTTGAAAGTTTGAGCACTCTGGTGAATAAAAATGAAATTGAGACCAGAGCACCAGATTTGTGTCTTTGTGTGTGGAAAAAGTGGAACTGATGTCCAGGGGGTGTCATCTTTATGCCGTTCCCTGTCATGCATGGAGGAGGGGTGGTGACACCTGATTTCATGCAAGACCTACTGCAAGAGTTTCCAGATACAGTCTGGAGCCTGGGGAGATTAACATGGTGAGGAATCTGTGTTAAAAAGTATCTTTGAGAAGAGCACTGTATTTTTATCTCTGTTTTAGAAATTTCTCGCACATAAGGACAGTAAATGTATCATTTTAAGATATTTGTTAGATTGCAAATTATTCCACACAAAAGTTGTCAGGAACAAGAAAGTGCCCCCACTCAGAAAATGTAGCAACATTTAGTGTTAACCCATCACAGTGACAAATTTTAATTTTCTGGATCTCTTGACTTCTAAGGAATGCACCTGGCATCCATAGTCATAGTTTTTGCATCAAATTTGTGGTTACACGCTGCATCTTTTCTCTCAGCAGAGGGAAGGCGCAAAAGAAAAAACTATACAAAAGTGAAACCTGATAATCATGTCAGTACTCAATTCATCTGCTGTACCTGAATTTGCTGCTCTTTCTTCTCAGTGTTCGGAATTAACAGCAAACATCCTATTGTAAAAGCTGGCAGATTTAACTGTGCATACTGCCTTGCAATTCCAACCAGGTCCAAATCAGCTAAAACAGGACATCTGTAACAACAAAACAATAACCACAGTTACAAAACAGCAAGGAATAAAAACACATGTGTGGTTTGAAACTAACACCAATATGTGTGGGATGCCTTTTTAGCAAACAAGAACAGCAGCATATAGCTCATGCAGAACGGAATGCTCTGTAACTTAGAAGAATGATTTACAAACACATCGATAAGAGAGTCACACATTCTTATTTCAGAATGACCGCAAGTATGAGGGGCAATATGCCAGTGATCAGTTAATCATCCGGTTTCAGAGAGGGGTTGGAAATGTAATGGAGTTGAAGAATGGAAATCTGATTGTTTAATGCTTCAACATGGGTTTTGAAAAACAATACCAGTTGTCCTCATATGAAGAGTTTCTTGCTGGGGGAAATTGCTAAAAAAATATTTACTACATACTCTTTGAATCTGTAATATAAAATTAAATAAATGTAATCTATGCAAAGTAAAGCAACACCATAGAAATGACTGTTCCTTAACATTCATATTGACTGTATTGTTTATCAGGCAGTATACAAATTATTTCTTATTATTTAGAAAGATGCGTAGATATGCACACCTGACCCACCTAACAACTTTCTTACTTTTGGTAATTCTATTTCTAGTGGATGCTCTATCTAGTCCCAGATTCATCATTGTTAGAATATCCCCAGGCATGAAACTGGACGTGGAAGATTTTTCAGTGTAGCCCCTGTGTACCGGTAGGTAGCCTCATGTGGCCACATGTCGACTTTGCTCTACCCTGGAAGTGACAGTTGGATCTGAAAAAAGAGCCACAGTAGAGTGCTGACCTTACTTTCTTTCTTCACAATGCCCGCGGCCTCAGATGAGGAGCCAAAACCCAATTATCTGTGCCAGTGTGTATATTCTAATTTGGGAGCTTTTAGTAAGTAACAGAAGCCATTCCACAGAACTGGGAGGTGGGAGTGCAGTGAGGAATCTGGGGACAGATAGATTATCCACCAGAAAGAGGGTTATCAAAAGGTAACTAACTTGTTATTTGATGGATACTTCTAAACTCATATTCCTCATACTCAGGATAAATGTCAAAGAAGCACCTCCCACGGTCTGGCAAAGTCCGACAGGAACAAGAGGCTGAATGCCCTTCTTCTCTGACCTGGCTGTCAATTTATTAATGCCTTGCGAAGGAATGCACTGATGCCCATGTTGCAGCCTGCCAAATATCCAGTCAATTGAAAGCAGCCTTGGCCCTGGTGGAATGGGCCCTCAGTTTTTCTGGAGACGGCTTCTTGGCTAGTACGTAGCAGATCTTAATGCAGACGACTATCCACGGGGATGAAGTCCTTTTCTGCACTGTCTTGTCTTTCTTTGCCCCAGAGAACTCCACAGAGAACTGATCGCCCACCCAATGGACTCTTACGCAATTAACATAAAAATGCACCACTCATTTGAGGTACAAATGATGAAGGCTCTCCTCCCCGTTCGAGGGGAGAGATGGACAGAAGGATGTCGGAAGTGTTTTTGACCGCCGACATGAAAGGGAGTCACTGCTGTTGGTAGAAAAGCCGCCCTAGTCTCAGTATCAGTTTGTTCTGAACGAAGGTGGTGTAGGGCGGCTAAACTGAAAGAGCCTGAAGCCCACTCAACCAATGAGCTGAAGTTATTGTGACGAGAAAGATTGCCTTCAGAGACAGGAGACGTAGAGGACAGCAATGCATTGGCTCAAAAGGCATGCCCATAAGAAAAGTGAGGGTCCAATAAAGATTCCATTGTGGCATCACAAAGGGTTTAGGAGAAAATACACGAGCCTTTAAAGAATTGCATTACAACAGGTAATTTAAAGAAGGATGGCTGGACCAGCAAACGCAAAAAGGCAAAGAGGGCCGACAAATAACATTTAACAGTGCCCACTACAAGTCCTTGCTGGGCAAAAAAAAAACATCAAACAATAATACATCAAAAGTTTATCCTGCAACGGGTATGTATTATGGATGCCACACTAAGGCACAGACTTGTCCCAGCGTCCGGTGTAAACAGACTTTGCTAAAGGCTGCAAAGATAACATTCACCACTTCGGAAGGGAGATTGAATGTATTCAACTGCTACCTCTCAATCTCCATGCATCGAAGTGTAGATTGTGCAGACTCCGGTGCAAGATCCTACCCTCCTTCTGCATCAGAAGATCCTCATGAAGTGGCAGCCTGATCTCCTGGCCCAGTCTGGAGCCACTAAGATGACTTGGGTCTGGTAATTCCTGATCTTCTTTAGAGCTCAGGGCAGGAAAGGTAGTGGTGGGAAGGCATACAGTAGTCCCATGCTCCAATCTAGGAGGAATGGGACTCAGAAAGTCGTCTTAGGAACTCAAGTGCGCAAAAGTGCGGACACTGCTTTCTTGGCGATGGCGAAGAGATCAAGCCAGGGTTCTCCTCGTTACTGGAACATGCCCTGTGCCACATTTTACTGTAAGTGCCATCTATGATTCGTTAGCACTGCTGGCTGAGTTTCTCCGATGTGGAATTTAAAGATCCCACCAGGAAATGTGTGATGATTCAGCCAGTTCCAGGGGAGCAGGGCCTCTTAGTACAGGACCAGGACCCCCATGCCACCTTCCTTGTTGTGATGAGCTGAACCAACTTCCATTCAATGGATGGCAGGAAACCTTTCAATACCAAGCGAATGGCCCACAACTCCAACAAGTTAATGTGATGATCGGTCTCCGCCAGAGCACAGAGTCCTCTGACCTCCGCAACCCAGGTTTGATAATTTTGTCATCATCGTCAGATCTGGGTGTGGTAGCTACAGGGGGTCTGCTGCTGATCCAGTTCCAGCTGAGCAGCCACCAATGCAGATCTTCTGCAATCTCCTCTGAAACCGGAGTGGTATCTGGCATGCTCCTTTGGTGCTGGGCACACTGACACTTCAGATCTCACTGCAGAATCCACACATGCCATCTGGCATGGGTGCAGGAAACCAATAAGCCAAGAAGACTCAAAGCCATCCTCACGGAGATCCAGGACTGAGGCTGAAACATCAGGATCATAACCCAAATGTCCTGGACATGAGGGGAAGGCCATAAAACGCACTGGATCCAGAATGGTTCAGATAAATGGGAGCCTCTGTCAAGGAGTCAGGTGTGACTTCAGCACATTGACAGTGAACCCCAATAATGTCAGGAGGATGCCTGTCATCTGAAGGTGGACCACGACTGACTGTGGCAAGCTTGCCTGCAACAGCAAGTCATCAAGGTAGGGAAAGACTGGTATGCCCGACCTCTGAAGATGTGCTGTGACCACTGCCATTCATTTTGTGAACACCTGAGAGGCACACTGAAAAACTTAATTTTGCTCCTGGCCCACCTTGAATAGCAAGTAGTGTATATGGGCCTGCAGAACTGAAACATGGAAATAGACGTCCTGCAGGTGAAGTGCTACCCATCAAGTCTCCTGGATCCAGGAAAGACAAACCTTGGCCAGGTGAGCATCTTAAATTTGTCCTTCGGCTGGAAAAAGATAAAGTAAAAAATCTAAAACGGGACAAAGCCTCCGTCCATTTTTGGCATTAGGAAATAGTGGGTGTAACATCCAGTACCTATTTCCAAGGCTGTCACTCTCCCTATGGCGCACACACTAGTCCCGACTGCTCTGCCAAAGCAATCAGTAGGGTCAAGTCCTTATTTGATGACATATTTTGCTTTGTCCTGGCCATCATGAATAGTTTGCACCAGGTTGGCCGGGAATTCCTCTGGGCACTGCTGGCAAAATGTTGGCACCCATGTCCCATTATTTGTGGGAGTCCCTGCCAGGCAAACAGCTGGCAGTGACTGACTGAGGGCCTAGGCAGGCCAAGGAGAACATTTGTTTCCTGAATGTCTTATTTCTTTTAGACCCTCTGTTTGGAGGGGAGTTTGGGAGGGTTGTAGGAAATTGGAGTTGGGATTAACTCTGCAGGTAGATACCTGAACTATGAGGCTCTTAAGTGCTGTGTCAGGAAAGCAGGATCACCTAGAACAGGCCTTTGGCATTGGGTACCTGCTTATTCACAGGTGGGCAAGAACAAAGCCTAGACTAGGTATCCAATTAGAGTGTCAACAAGGGCTTCATTGAATGACTACAAGGGATCAGACAAAGCCTTCCCATGCTGAAATACATAAGTGAAGCCATTGCTTTTCTACTTCAATAGTAGGTAACTGTCAGTCTAGGACACTGGCTGTACATCTGATGACCAAAGGAAATGAGTATCTCTTCTGTTGAAAGGCCAGGGGTAGAACCCACCCCAGTATCAGAGCAAGTATCCCACCAAGTGGCCTCTTGTATGTCAGAGTAGAAATTGTTGCCATTATATTGTGGGAGAACTACATCCCTATCATCAACAATCCCACCAAAAGCTGTTGACCTTCGTCTGAGCCCGATCCAAAAAAAGAAGGTGGAGTGCTGGAGGGTGACTCCCAGGTAAAGGCAATGTTTTGTCAGAGTCAAATGAATTGGGACATGGATGGTTAGAACTCTTCTTGGACATGACCTCGGTCAAGACAAATTGGGTTCAAAGACAGACACAACAATAGGAACAGCATCCTCCTCTGGCAATGTCCAGACCAGCGTCGAAGTGCAGGAGCAGGTGTGGATCTTGGCAGCCGATTTGAAGTCAGTTCCAGAGTTGGAGCTGAACATTAACAAGTCAGGAACCATAAACGTCTGTCAGCAGTAATCCAACTGGAGTCCTCCGTGGATGTGGTGTGGCCTGAAGGCCCACCAGAGGGGCCAAAAAGTGTGCCAAAGATTCACAACATGGCTCCTCTAAAGCTTCTTCTGTTGCAATGTTGCCAATCGCCATGGAAATTTAGAGTGGGAAATGGCTCCTCGGAGGAGGACCAGGAGCGAGTCCAAGATGGCACCTTGACATGAAGATGCGGATTAAAACAATGACCTGTTGCAGTGACCGGTCTGCGCCCTCCATTTCAAGCGGGAACAGGACATAGGCAAAATGGCTTAGTTTTGCGTTCCTGGATTGTCTTGGAATTCATAAGAGAATGTTCTTGACACGATTTGAAGTGGTACCCCGAATGCAATCCATCGCACACATTTGATTGCAACAGTCCCTACAATATTTAAACCCTGCAGTTTTGGAGGGGATATGGTCCCTTGCACACTGGAAAAAACAAGTTATGAACCTTTGATACAACTCTTTCTGATAGAGACTTTATCTAAGTGCAGATTCAGACTGGATCCAGAATCTTTTTATTTTTTAAGCAATTCTCTTGCATGCCAGTAGGTAGTGTCATTCACTGAAGAATGGGGTCAATCGTGCTGGAAGTGATGTGCGCAGTGACATACAAGCGTCACCCCAGCACGCTGACCTGAGCTCTTTACTATTATTTCTGCACCAGAAGCACAGAGCCAAGCTGAGGATGAGTGACCAGGGTGCCAAAAGTGAGGTCCAAAAGGATCTTTTAATTTAGAGAAGTCCATCCTCAGAACAGGAGAGGATGGGAAGGTAGGTAAGGAATCTGCAGCTAGATAGTCTTTACGAGATAGAGCATAACAGAAGGTAAGTAAATTGTTATCTGCTAGAGCCTTCTAGCAGCAAATTCCTTTCCTTAGAATAGATACCAAAGCAATACCTCTCACCAGAGTTGGGTCTGTGGATTGTTTCAGACTAAGAAGTCCTAAAGGACCGAATGGGCAAAGTGTCCATCTTGCCGGACCCCACTGTTGAGGCAGTAGTATTTGGCAAACATGCTCACAAATGCTGCACAATGGATGTCCAAGACTGAGGCGCCTCTAGCTAATGCAGTGGTTGCAGCTGTAGCTCTGATAGAGTGAGCTCTTAGTCCCTCACGGGGCTGTTTCTTGGCCACAGCAGATGTTAATACAGAGGATGACCCATTAAGAGATGGTTCTCTTTTGAATTGCCTTTCCTTGCCCCTGCAAATGCAGGAAAGAGTTAATCATCCACCAGACAATCTTTTGTCAGATTTGAATAGAACAGTAACACTTTTATTGGATTGAGGCATTGAAGTCTCTCCTCTTCTTTAGAAGGATGAGGAGGGTGATGTTAGGCAGGGTGATGGTTTGCCAGACATGAAAAGGTGTTACCACCTTTAGTAAAAAAGGATGCTTGAGTCCTTAGCACCAGTTTGCTTGGAACAAAAATGGAGCATAGGGAGAGTAAATGGACAGTGCTTGTAACTCTCAAACCTTTCTAGTAGATGTTGTCACCAGAAGGAAGACAGTTTTAGAATTAAGAACGTGGAGGACAGCTATGCATTGGTTCAAAAGGGGAACACAAGAAGAAGGAAAGGCCTAAATTCAAGTCCAATTGAGGCATAATGAAGGGCATAGGAGGTAACATATGCTTTAAAGCTTAAAGGAATCTAGTCCGAACAAGTGACTTGAAAAGGGAAGGTTGGTCTGACAACCATGGAAAGGTAGAAATGGCAGAGAGATATCCTTTCACTCTGCCCAAAGCAAATTGTTGCTGGGCCAGGGAGAGGACAAACGAGAGAACTTCAGACAAGGGTGCAGACAGAAGATCAAACGATTTAGATGAACACCAAGCCACAAACTTGCCTCATCTGCAGACAAATAGTTTTAGAGGAAGAACACCTGGCTGCTAGAATGACATCACACACTGGTCGGTCTCCATTCATAAAGATAGAGTGTGGACAGGCTCAGTCTCAGTACCCTGCCCTGTTGCTGTGACAGAAGATCCTCGAAAAGGGGCAGCTTGACTGGGGGGGCAGATGCTCAGGAGGTAAGGATACCATACTCTCCGTGGCCAGTCCAGAGCCACAAGAATGACTTAGACCTGGTCATTCTTGATCTTCTTGAGAACTTTGGACAGGAGTGGCACCTGCGGAAAAGCGTGCAGGAGTCCTGAGCTCCACTGAAGCCAAAATGCGTTTACGTGCAAGAATCACTTTGGAAGCCCTAATGTGCAGAAGTGCTGACATTGCTAAACATGGCAATGGCGAATAGATCTAACCAAGGTTCTCCCCGGTCTCGGAAGAGACCTTGCACCACTTTTGGATGAAGACTCCATTTGTGAACCGTTATGCATTGACGGCTGAGTTTGTCTGCTCTGATGTTCAGAGAGCCAGCCAAGTGTTGAACTTCCAGGGAAATGCCTGATGTTCCGGCCATGTCAAGAGGTGCAAGGTCTCCTGACAAAAAGTCCACGACCACACCCCGCCCTGTTTATTGTAATACCACATGGCAGTGGTGTTGTCCGTGAACACTTGAACTAGTCTTCCTCTGCCTGAAGGAAGAAAGGCTTTCAATGACAGTCAGATCGTTCTTAGTTCCAAGAGACTGATGTAGAGCGGAGACTACACCGGCGAGCAGAGTCCTGATCTCCACCTTTTCGAGGTGGCTGCTCCTACCCACATGTGACGCATCTGTTACCACTGTGAGCTTCGGGTGGGGAAGCAAGAAAGGACTGCTATTGATGCAATCGTGGTCCATGAGCAACCTCCGCAGGTGTTTTGCCATTCCCTCTGATATCTAGAACAGGTCAGATAGATTTCCCTGATGCTGTTCACACTGGGTCTTCAAATCCCACTGCATGTGCCAACAGTCATGTTTCACCAACAGGAAGCAGGAGATTCTGCCTCAGAGTTGGTCTCACTGAAATCCAGGGTAGAGGCCAAAACATACAAATCATAGCCCGAACATTCTGAACTCGCTGTTCCGGAGGAATAGTCCGAAACTGCACTGTATACAGAATAGCTCGGATGAAAGGGAGCATCTGTGAGGGAGTCGGCTGTGACAATGGCATGTTGATAGTGAACTCCAGCAGATGGAGGAAGTCCGCCGTAGACTGGAGGTTGGAGACAACTGCCTGATACAAGCCCACCTTAAATAAGCAATCATCAAGGTACAGGAAGATTGGAACCCCTGACTTCAGCAGATGCGCTGCAACCACCACCATCACCTTGGTGAGCACTCGAGGGGCACTGTTAAGACCGAAGAGGAGAACAGCTAACTGATAATGCTCCTGGCCCACAATGAATTGCATGTGGAGTTTGTGGGCAGGCACAACAGAAATGTGGAAATAAGCGTCCTGCAAGTCAAATGATACCAATCTAGTCTCCAGGGCAGATTAGACCTGAGGCAGGGTTAGCATCTTGAATTTTTCCATTTTCAAGAAATGGTTGAGAGGGCGCAGATCTAGGATAGGACCTTGACTGCCATCCTTCTTTGGCACCAGAAAGTAGCAGGAATAGCAACCACAATCTACTTCTGATGCTAGTACCCTCTCGAGAGCTCCTTTCGCCAGAAGGGCCTGTACTTCCTGTTGCAAGAGTACAAGGTGGTCTGCAGATCTTGGGATGGAGGAAGTGGCTTTGGGAATGGTTGGAATGAGAGGGCGTCACCCTTTTGGACAACTGAAGCACCCATTTGTCTGATGTAATGCCCCTTCATTGGTGCAGATATTGTTTTATTCTGCCACCAACCAGGTCCATGCTGGACTGAGGACACACTAAAGAGGCTTTGACTGAGCAGCTGAGGTTTCTAGGAGCCGCAGCCATGAAGGATGGAGCCTGCTGACCATAGGGACTAGGCAGGAAAGGAAGCGGCTGGTAGATGCTACTGTAGCTAAGGTAAGGGTGCAAAGCAGAATGCAGCTGTCCGAGGGCTACGGAGAGCCCCTTCAACCTAGCAGTGGCTCTACTATTCTTGAATCGCTCCAAGGACAAATCTGCCTAGTCTCCGATGAGACAAGTCCCATCAAAGGGCATGCCCATGAGTTAGGCTTGGACATCCCCTAAAAAGCCAGTATTCCTCAAACAGGTGCGACGTCTCAGCGCCACAGAAGAAGCAAAGGCTGTGCCCAACGAGTTGGTCGTAGCCAACCCTCATTAAATCGTGAACTTTGCCCGTCAGCAACAGCTTAGGAGAGTATGGCCTGAGCCTCATCCAGAACCAAAGGCAGCAAATGTGCAACTGTATCCCACACAGTATGGGAGTAACAGCTCAATAAGCAGGTGTTCACAGAATGCAGTGCTAGGCTGGCAGAAGGAAATAATTCTCTTTTCAAAGGTATCCAGCATCTCGGATTCCCTTTCTAGTGGTGTGGTAGGAAACACACCGGGATTGATTTGGGACTGTGAGGCCTGGACCACCAGGATCTCAGGTGTTGGGTGCGGGGTGAGGAAGGCTGGGTCCCTGGGCATGGGACAGGAGACAGTCCTGTGCACAGGAGTGCCTGTGCAGGGCTTAGCCTGAGGAGGACATCAGGGAGTTCTTCGTTGAAGGGTAGAAAGGGTTCTGATGGGGATACCCTGTTTGAAACACCTCCATCAAATCGTTTGTTTTGACTTGAACACTGGGCAGGTGTAGGTCCAGGACCTCAGCCGTCCTCCAGACTACCATTGCAAAGGAAGCCCCTTTCTCCATAGCCACTGTGGGAGGAAAGAGGAGGCCAGTGTCTGGTTAGGTATCAGGACCAGTGGCTTCAGCCCGGTCCTCAAAACAGCTGTTATTGGCCATGTACTCTGCTAGGGGGTCAGTGTAGGGCTAGGGATCCTCAGATCCCCTCCATTCATGTTCCTTAGTGAGCCCTTTAGTGTAATAGGGCCTAGTCTCCAATTCAGGCTGGAGTGCACATCAAATATGTGTGCACCAAGTTAAGATCCCACTGAGGCATGACAAAGGGACAGGGAGGACCTTGACTGCAAGGGTGGTAGACGCAGTGGCTGCGATACTGTTGTGCACATTGCTTGGGCTGAATTTGCTAATGGTATGGGGTACCTCTGCCGAAGCTGTGAAAGAAACAGTACGGCTGATACAGCTAGCAAAGTGGGGGCAGATAACGCCCAGAAGAGTGCTGTAGCCCTGCTCTCCTTGAACTGCTCCAGTGTGGAATATGGCTTGTTTCCCAAAAGGTGGGTTCCATGCCTGAAACATCAGTTGGCCGCAGCCAGGCCTAGTGCCAAATGGCGATGCTAGTGCTGATGGACCACCCAAAGGAATCGATTGTGTCCAAGATACAACTAATTGTGAATTTGGTTGCATTGTAACTGTCTTGGATGGCTTGGGTGAGGACAGAGTTGAGGCTTTCTGGGACACCTGAAGACAACAAACCCCAACGAGCATGGGAATAGCCGTCCAGGAAGCATCTAGAATTCAAACACTGAATGGCCAAGCTGATGGAAGAAAATACCCACTTTTTAAAGGTCTCCACTTGTTTGGACTCCCTATCAGGGGGAGTAGCCAGTAAGGTATTAGAGTTCGTCCAACTTGTATATGCCTGCACAACCAAGATTTCAGGGGAGAGGTGCTGAGACAAAAATGCAAGGTTGACTGTGGCAAGATGGTTGGGTCTCATAATCTGGCAACTGACTGGGGCGCCAGAGCAAGGTTTGGCCCAAGCCCAAAAAAGGGTTTCTGTAAGTGTCTCATTGATGGGCAAGAAGGGCTCCGTGGATGTTTACCCCAGCTGGAGCACTTTTGTAAGGACATTGTTTTTTACTTCTAAGGTGGGGAAATGTTTTGGCTGCACTATGAAAGACCACTGAATAAGAAGTGCTCTCCTCAGTGACAGGACCGGGGGGAGAGAGGAGCCCCAACTTTGGGGAAGTATCAAGGCCACTGGCTTCCTGAAGTTCATCATACCAATTTTCCTCGTGGTATGGTTGCTCTGTTTCATCACTGGCATCATGATCATTGTCCACATCTGTGCCAAGTAAGGTATCCAACATATGTGTCCTCCTTTGTAGGGTAGCAAGTCAAGTGAGAGAGGTGGCACTATGATGGAAGCTAGCGCAGCCTCAGTCGAAGTCATAGCGGCACAAACTCAGAGTCAGAAAGCACAACAAGCACCTTGTCCTCTCCTATCAATGGAATCAGTATTGAGGCTCTGAGACCAGTGTGTAGCGTGGTGCTGGACGCAGAGCCAGAATGGAAGCTGGAGGAGACCCAGTGGTAGATTTGGAGGGTCCAAATGGAGCTGAGGGTGAGCCAGCTGGTGGTACTCTAGATGGAGAGCCTCTTGGCTCCATAGGGCCTGAAGGCGCGCCTGAACAAGTTAGTAAGGATCCGAAGAGTTGGAGCGCAGAACTCTCTGATCTGCATCTGCACAACAAAGGGCCATGGAAACTCTGGGTGTGCCAGGACACGTAGTGGTATAAACTCAGACATTGATCGAGTTTAGGAGTGAGATCGAGAGAAATGTTGATGGGCTCGTGCCTTCTCAGGAGCATGATAGTTGTGGGAAGGGGCTGAGCTCCGCTTGGAGTCCTTGTATTTTATCTTCAACTTACCCGAAGACTTGGAGTGCAACAAAGACCAAATCCCGAGAACGACTTCTGGACTGGGACCAGGACCATCACCTTTCAACTTAGACCGGTCTCATTGTGGGGGGACTTATGGTGCATGGTGATAGAGGTTCAACTTGCATCTCTTATGGCCTTTGGGTTCGTACACATGCAGTCAGTGCAGGCCTTAGAGTTGTGGCTCGACTTCAAGCAAACCTCAGGAGGATCTCTCACAGAAATGTATTCGCAATAGTCCTTACAGGGTTTGAATCTTGCATCTTGGGAGGTGATATGTCCCTTGGACACTAAGTTTTTGGTTGAAAAGCTGTCGCAGAGTCAAGAGGTAATTTCGGATCCACATCTGGTGGTGTGGAAATAAAGGAACTGACGTGAATTGGTGCTGCTGTATATGTAGGCCTGCACGTCATTTCCAGGGCAGAAATGCGACAGTGTGAAGCCCCTAAGTGCCACCTACTGGTACACGGAGGTACAGCTTAAAAGTTTCCTGATTCACTCTGATGCCTGGGAAATATTCAAACAAACAGTGAGGTATCTCCAAGTTAGAAGTCTCTAACAGAAACAGGAATTTAGAGAAAATTCAATCACCTGACAAGCAAAAGTTGGGAGCTAGCACCAGATCAATGGACGAAGGTGCGTAATGAAAGGAAGTGACCTCAGCATGCTTAGGTGGTGCTTATATACAACTCTGACTGTCACTTCTGGGTCAGAGTGAGGCTGACGTGGAGCTGCAGAATGACACCTATCAGCACATGGAGTCTATGCTGTAAAAAAACTTCCAGATCTAGTCTGGGCTTTGGGGATATTCACAAGGTGAGGAATATGTGGTTAGAGGTCTCCATCATGCACCACCTTCACACAGGGGCCACTGACATGATCTGGAAGGAGTGGACCACCATCTCAGATATCTCCCAAATGGCATCGGAATAACAGGCCAACAAGTACATGGCACTGCACAAACAGAGAGTAAAGGCCACCCCCAATAACAACATGTTCCTCCTTAACGCATCTACATGACACCACTCCTCAGGCAGAGGCGAGGAGGAAGAAGTGCAGCTGAGTGCATGAACGAAAAAGGGAGGCCACTCTAATCATCTAGTAGTGGTACAAAGAACAAAAATGTGGGTGCATCGTCAGCCATGCAATATCTGTGCATGATAAGATGACAGAGAACAACCAGATCCAAGACAGGTCTGTCCGTACTGTCCGAGTTGGGACCCCAAGTGCCTCAAAGAAGGGCTAAGAGGGTTATGATGAGGAAGCACAAGGTTGTATGAGCTACGTCAACAAGTCAGTCTTCACCTCCACTACAGGCAGGGCCAATTCCAAGACTCCCTAACACAAGCTAAAATGGAAGGAGCAGACTTGCTCCAGAGGGAGGTTCAAAGACCTGTTGATGTCAAAATCGCATTGACAGAATGAAAATCCATTCAGAATGCCTTCACAGAATGAGAGGAAGAAGCAGCAACAGCCTCTCCATGTCCAATAGTGGTGCAAGTACACTAACACCCTGAAGGGTAAGTCCAACGAGGGCCATCCACCAAACACACCTTCATCATCACTTAATGGCCAGCATCAGAACAATTTCCTGGTGCAAAGAAAAAGGGTTAACACACGGTGGAGTTTAGGATGGTGGCCCCCCCCCTCTGGAACTAACCCCAGCATTGAAGCCGAACAAACAGGCATGGGCTCCAGTGGCAGAAGGGAAGCCAGTGAGGTGATGCCGACAAAGACGACCAAGGTCGTCCAGTACAGAGTTGTAAGATCGAATGTCCCTAAGCTACCTTGGGGTTTGGTGCACACCAGAGGGCACCTAAGGCTGGTGGTGCATCATCAGCAAAGCCTGAGTGAATTTCGACACATAAGCGGGGTCAGAGCTAGGAAACTGAGAACCCCATGCGGCAAGACTAAGGGCCTCACTATGAACATGGCGGTCCAGACCGCCATGCTGGCGGGAATTACAGCCACCAGCATGGCAGCCTGGACCGCCATATAATAAACAAGGGAAGACCGCCACAGGCGGCTCTCCACTACTGCCAGGCTTCTGCCGACAGGCAGCCTGACAATGGCGGATTTCTTTATCTGACAGGACAGCACTGCCCTCCGGATAAAGAACCCGTTTTCCTCCAGCCTTTCCCTGGTGGTTACCCCCACCAGGGAAATGCTGGTGGAAGGGGTGCTCCGGGGCCCCCATGCACAGCTCCGTCACGGAGGTCACTGCACTGTTTCCGCCCGCCGGCCCAGCGGAATGTTGATTATACGGCCTGCAGGGTCCTCAACAGGCTGGCGGTCTGTGTTCAGACCGCCAGCATGAACACGACGTGGATTCCCGCTGTGTTCATAATGGGGGCCTAAGTATGGTGCCGGAAACGAGTGGGCACTGATGACTGGCCTCTGTCGAACTGGGCAGGAGTGAAGTCAGAGGGTGAACCCAAGGTGGAATACTGTAAGCAGGATTGCTGAGAAACAAGTCTACCCCAAAAGCAATGCAGTCCGGGATGGGAGGGAACATCCCTCAAGTGGATAGAGGCGGAACGACCACCAGAGGTAGGCCATGACCACAGAGCCATCTACTCTGATTAACTCCAGGAGTTCGAACTGTAGCAGCACCTGAACAGGTGACTGCTCTCCTAACCTGGATAGGTAGACGCCTCAAAGACGGCTTAATGCTCACTGCAGAAAGATGTAAATGAGCAAGAAGTCTGTACAAGGCAAGGCTCAAACCAGGTGCCTAAAAAACAATCACTGCTACTATAAGTATAGAAAATCAAAGGAGGTCCCTTTGGATCTGGGTTCAAGGGAGTGGGGGAAAAAAGGAACAGATATCAGCAAGCAAGGTGGCACTTTACATGGCTCTGTTATGTCACAACTGGAGAGGAGACTGGGTCAGGATGGAAGCAAGGCACCACCTGCTGCCACTGGGAGCCATTTCAAGTTTCAGGATCCAGCCTATCACATGGGAGTATTCATTAGGTGAGGACTCCTGAGATAGACCTGCCCATTAGAATACACAGCCACATTGTAAACAATTGGTTATTGTTTTAGTTTAAAAACTTCGGACATAGCCTTCAACAAAAATTGAGGGTTGCAATAAAGCATGTGTGTCCAACAAAGGTCGAGGGAGGATTGATCCGGATTTTCAGCTTATTCACTTACAAAGCATCTCAAAAGAACTCATTAGATAGCTGGTGGGTGTCATGAAAACTGATATCGGTCTTGACCTACAGTGGACATCCCTGTATTAAGTCTTTCATCCTACACCCTTGGAGGAAACCATCTGAAGCTAAAGGGTGGTTTGAGCACCAAAGAAGGTCACAGACATTTGTAAATGTGCTTGATTACAGGGGGTTTTCACACAACAAACGAAAAAGCGATAACAAAATGGACATTTCTCTCCTGCAATTTTTTGCAGCCCGCAATGATACTGAGGGACTTTCACAACCAATAGCACAAAAAGTCCTCAAAAATATGCAATACCAGGTTCCATCCTTGATGAAGGAACCTTTAAATGAGTGACTTCATCTAGGATTCTTTGCAAAATAACCCTATATTGCTCAGGGCAGATACAATGGAACTAGGGAGCAGACTTGTCTGCTTCATCCATAACCCTCAATAGCACCAAATGGCACCTGTCATCCTCCACCTCAATGGGACCGTCCAGAGAAGTACCTCATAGTGGGTCTCATTCCCAAGACACACACAAAGAAAGAGACATTAGAAAAATCTTATTTTTGGCAAATGCTGGTAATGCAGGAATAAGTTAAGTGGATTGTTGTATTCTTCTCATTCCAAGGTCCCTTTATAACATGCTGAAATGCCTTGAAATATGAAATCTAAAATATCACCCACCACTTCAGTCCACACAATGTCTCTTTTAAATAATATGTCAGGAGCTCAAGCAGGAGACCTACATTATTACACACATCTACAATTTTATTTTTGTTATATGGATCTGTAAAAAAAATCAAAATACCTGCAGGGGAAAGGTAATATGAGCAACCAGGAAAACATGCAGGAACTTACTTCAGCAGTACTACAAAGCACTCATAGCAGGCCTCTAGCTGCTTAGGACTAGGTGGACAGGAAGCTGTGAAAGAAAACAGCGGTGGTAAGTCTATAAAAATGAATAACTAATGAAATGCCATTAATTGCAGCAGAACACCATTAACCAGATCCCACAAATCATCAGGATCCACCCATGTCTCCTACTGTTCAGAAAACACTTGCAAACTCACCTGGTCAAGCTTGAGTTACCAGGTTAACTTGTTGCAATACCCTCCCTACTGTACAACTGTAGCCCCACACCCCAACTTTTTCACCATTACCCTCCCCTAACCCAGCTCTTCTCTGGTTCTGCTGCCATATGCTTAGACTACACTGTCATAATGTGTCTCTTTTATGCTGTATGTAAAACGTTCCGCTACCCTGCAGCGAGGGCCACGCTCTATAAAAGGCAATCTAAAATAAACAACAAAAATGACCCAGAAGCGAGAAATACAGGAGCGCATACCGGATAGGAAAGGTGCCAGAATCACATTCCTCCAGGCTCGGCTAAAGTTCGGAATCTATTAAAGGGAACAAAGAGAGGATTCAATGGAAAAATTCATAAGGTATCAGGAATCAGATTTATTACTAGTCGGGTTGCTCTTATGACATTGCCAAAACTTTTGTCTAGGGTGGATGTAATATTCTAGCAGAATACAAAGAGGGTAGCTGCAAGGACTTGCAGACATCCTGCTCCATCATCATTCATCCCTCCATGTCTGCATTGCAACAAGAGATTTCATTTTGCAGCGCTTAGAAAAGGATGTTAAGTATGCACCAACAAAAGACGAATATCCCACTTGGGAACGATTGAACAATGAAGGTGATTTAATGACTTATTTATTTTAAAGAACTGCAAAACCACTTATGAAATGCCGGTCGAATTCTAATTAAAGTTGTAGTGCACATGAAATGGAGATCGTACCTATTTAAGGAAAAACAGACGGGAGTATTTCTACCATTTTGGTTTTATCATCACATGTGCCAACTATTTAAATTGATTGTGCCACGGCGTTTCAAACAGTTGACAAAGGCTAACCTAATAGCCGAAACGCGTCCTGAAGTGAATTAATTGTAATTAATTAAAGCTATGATCCTCAAACTGGAGTGCTGGCTTTCTCTGTATTCGAGGAAGAAGTGTATATTTATATATATATATATATATATATATATATATATATATATATATATATATATATATATATATATATATATATATATATATATACATAAAAAAAAAAAAAAAAACTTACTGGCTGTCACCAATAGGTAGTTATAATTAGGACCACGTTTCCATAGAAAAAGCACTTTTGACTTGCCTATATCTTTTGCGTCATTTGACAAATTTTCACGAAATTCTCCAAAAAAAGGTGCCAGTCATTCTTGTTGCACATGGAAAGTTTTGGGTTGATCTGTCAAGCGGGGGCTGAGACAAATGGAGGGGGGTGTCATTAAACATGTTTCCCATGTTAACTCCCACAGGACCTTTGAACACGACTACAGACCAAATTTGGCAGAAAGTTTGATTTTGTTTAACAGATTGTACTTTTTGTTATTTGGTGTAAATCTGTTCAGAGGTTTTTGAGATATTAAAGAGAAAATACATTTGTACATCTAGAGCTGCAGATCCGTCATGACGTATTCACAGGCATCGCAGCAAATTGGCTGTGATTGGCTGGCTACTACCTGACCAGAAAGTTGCAGCGGCCATTTTAGGTTACGGGACACGGTCCCTAGAGTTGAAAAATAAAGTAAAAAGTGCCATAAGGGGTCAGGGTGGAGGTACCCTGACCCCAGGGGTGAGAGGTAGGTGTCTTTAAGAGTGAAATTATGACCTTAAAATGATTTTTGTTTATGGTGTGCAATATTCGCAAATACTCGCAACGCTCAGTCGGGTCTCCTCTTCCCCCAGGTAAAGTTATGATGAATTCACAAATATCGGTGAAAATAAAAATAAAAAACATTTCAGACTCATTTATACACTAATTCATTCACTCATAGAAGCACTCAAACACTGACACACCCACTCGGATCCTTACGCACCCACTCACAGACCAACTCAAACACTGACACCCACTAACAGACCCACTCAGACAGTCACACATCCACTCATAGACCCAATTAGACCCTCATGCACCCACTCTCACACCCAAGCACACCCTCTCACACCTATTCTCACACCCAGAGACAGACCCTTCAGCAGTCTATGGTATGGGGTTTGGTGGTTATAGAAGGTTGGCCGCAGGGGCTAACTATAACTCGCGCCCATAGGTAACTATAACTCGCCCCCTCGCCATGCACTGCTAATTACCCCACATATTACAACACTCATGACAACTTCTATAACATCATTAAAAATATAAATTAAACATTAGCAGCCAAATTATTGAAGAAAAAACTGTGCATGGCAGGGGCGAGAGTTATAGTTACCTTAGGGCGTGAGTTATAGTTACATGAACTAACTATAACTGCAAATTTCTATGGTTGTGTACAAGTAAATCCAGAACCTAACTATAACGTCCCTGCAACCTTTGTTTTTTTTTTAGGTGTATTTCTGTTTTTTAATTTTATTTCCTGAATATAACACCCATGTAACTTTCTTTTTTTCAGTGAATACCTATGTATATCCATGCATGACACTGTTATTTCAAACATTAGGCCTGACCTGCGAGGTTCATAGAAGGGTGTAATAATTCACCTGGCTGGGCTATATTTATGTTTAGATAAAGTTTGTGTGGCACAAAGATGGCTTTGCATAGAAGCACTGAGTATCTGCAGAAAGTAAAACACAATTGATGAAACATCAGAAAGTCAAATGAGGAGTGAGAGTCATAAAGGAAAATGCAGCAGTATAGATGACAGGAGTTCACGTTAAGTTAACTGCTATTTGAAGAATATACACAGAACAGTGCCAATCACACAAATGAAGTCGAGAGGAGAGGTTAATGAGGAATAAGTACAAACATTTACAAAGTGAGGCTAAAAGCAATATCAGGAGAAAGGTTAGGGAGAGAATTAATTTCCAGACAGGAAAAGCTAAAAACACAATTTTCATGTTGTAGGAGACAAATGGGGAGTATGGTAAGAAAGAAATATAGGGTAAGGCGAGAAAATAAAGAGCTAGGACAAGGAAGAAATGCATTTACTGAACAGGAGGATCTTAAATTGAGATCCAAAAGTAGTCAGGGAGGGGCTGGTGCATGTAATATAGAGAATCTATTTTCATGCTTTAGGATTGCAGCCAAGAAAAGATTGAGAGCAGAGGCCCCTGGATATTTTAAGTTTGTGGGAAAGTGTTCTTCCAGGAAGATTTATTAAGTAGAAAAGTACAAGTGAGTCACTCTAGTGCAGTAGGATGTAAACGTGCCAAAAGCTACACACAGGATGTCCTTTGAACATCAACACTGTGCAGATGGAACACTGACCTTAAATTCCAACTAGAACGTTAACACCACGTGTTGCAAGCTAATAAAGTCTGATGATGAACGAATGTCCCTAGATGCAGTAAGAATGAACAAGAGATACTACAGAAAGTTAGTGCGGCAGTGGCGGTTCCTCTGCTATGGCGGAGGAGCATTTCCTCCTCACCCGCCAGCAGCAGGAAGCCTTTTACTACAAAACAATAATAAACTGCATTATTGTTTTGTAGTAAAAGGGGCGGGCATTGGGGATGACGGGTACGATGGGAGTGCACTCCCCTCAGTGCGCATGTGTGTTTGGCGGCCAAACACACATGCGCACTGTGCTTTCTCCAACCCAGCACTGTGTTGCTGGGCTGGAGAGAGCAGGCACAGGCTCCCAGCCAATCCTAACGGTGCTCTGAGCAGCGTCAGGATTGGCCGCAGGGCAGGCTGGGAGCCTGTGCCTGCAGGAGAGGAGCAGCCTGGTGGTGGCGGCAAGCGAAGGTAAGTGTATATTTTTTTATTAAATGAATTCCCCCCACCCTTGCATGCGCTGCTCCGCCCCTTCAAGGCCCAGCGAGCCGCTCCTGTAGTGAGGAGAGAGGGAGAGTGAAGGGTTTTGTGCGTCCACAGGCTGATTTGAAGTTAAGGCAGATGAGTAAGGAGTGTGTCTAATGAGCTTTATTGTATGATTAATTAAAATCTTCACAATATTAAAAGTGACTGCACTGTAATGAAAACCTTAAATATGAATAGAATGTGGAGGCTCAACCAACGAAGGTGCAGAGGCTCAACCAACGAAGGTGCAGCTTGCTAGGGTGCGGAGGCTCAACCAACAAAGGTGCAGCTTGCCTAGGGTGCAGAGGCTCAACCAACGAAGGTGCAGCTTGCTAGGGTGCGGAGGCTCAACCACAAAGGTGCAGCTTGCCTAAGGTGCGGAGGCTCAACCAATGAAGGTGCAGCTTGCCTAGGGTGCAGAGGCTCAACCAATGAAGGTGCAGCTTGCCTAGGGTGCAGAGGCTCAACCAACGAAGGTGCAGCTTGCCAAAGGTGCAGATGCCAAAGGTGCAGAGGCTCAGCCAACAAAGGTGCAGCTTGCCTAAGGTGCGGAGGCTCAACCAATGAAGGTGCAGCTTGCCTAGGGTGCAGAGGCTCAACCAATGAAGGTGCAGCTTGCCTAGGGTGCAGAGGCTCAACCAACGAAGGTGCAGCTTGCCTAGGGTGCAGAGGCTCAACCAACGAAGGTGCAGCTTGCCTAGGGTGCAGAGGCTCAACCAACGAAGGTGCAGCTTGCCTAGGGTGCAGAGGCTCAACCAACGAAGGTGCAGCTTGCCTAGGGTGCAGAGGCTCAACCAACGAAGGTGCAGCTTGCCTAGGGTGCAGAGGCTCAACCAACGAAGGTGCAGCTTGCCTAGGGTGCAAAGGCTCAACCAACGAAGGTGCAGCTTGCCTAGGGTGCATAGGCTCAACCAACGAAGGTGCAGCTTGCCTAGGGTGCAGAGGCTCAACCAACGAAGGTGCAGCTTGCCTAGGGTGCAGAGGCTCAACCAACGAAGGTGCAGCTTGCCTAGGGTGCAGAGGCTCAACCAACGAAGGTGCAGCTTGCCTAGGGTGCAGAGGCTCAACCAACGAAGGTGCAGCTTGCCTAGGGTGCGGAGACTCAACCAACGAATGTGCAGCTTGCCTAGGGTGCAGAGGCTCAACCAACGAAGGTGCAGCTTGCCTAGGGTGCAGAGGCTCAACCAACGAAGGTGCAGCTTGCCTAGGGTGCAGAGGCTCAACCAACGAAGGTGCAGCTTGCCTAGGGTGCAAAGGCTCAACCAACGAAGGTGCAGCTTGCCTAAGGTGCAGATGCCAAAGGTGCAGAGGCTCAACCAACAAAGGTGCAGCTTGCCTAAGGTGCGGAGGCTCAACTAATGAAGGTGCAGCTTGACAAAGATGCAGAGGCTCAACCAACGAAGGTGCAGCTTGCCTAGGGTGCAGAGGCTCAACCAATGAAGGTGCAGCTTGCCTAGGGTGCATAGGCTCAACCAATGAAGGTGCAGCTTGCCTAGGGTGCATAGGCTCAACCAACAAAGGTGCAGCTTGCCTAGGGTGCAGAGGCTCAACCAATGAAGGTGCAGCTTGCCAAAGATGCAGAGGCTCAACCAACGAAGGTGCAGCTTGCCTAGGGTGCAGAGGCTCAACCAATGAAGGTGCAGGTTGCCTAGGGTGCAGTGGCTCAACCAACGAAGGTGCAGCTTGCCTAGGGTGCAGAGGCTCAACCAATGAAGGTGCAGCTTGCCTAGGGTGCAGAGGCTCAACCAACGAAGGTGCAGCTTGCCAAAGGTGCAGAGGCTCAACCATTGAAGGTGCAGCTTGCCTAGGGTGCAGAGACTCATCCAAAAAAGGTGCAGCGTGCCTAGGGTGCGGAGGTTCAACCTCAAGGTGCAGCTTGCCAAGGGTACAGAGAGTCATCCAACGCCTTTTCTACAGCCACCTGTTTCGTGTCACTTAGTGCAAGTCTGGAGTAAGACTAAAGTGCAAAGTTAGTACGAAAGTGGAGGTGTTATGGTTACCTATTAAATTCCGCCTCCAGTTCAGGAGTGATGTGTATGAAGCGGTTACTGCCTCATACCAGATGAGCCACAAAGTGAAGAGAAGCTTTCCGAGCAGGAAGGTGTGGTTTAGATAGGACAGTCAGAATGGGGTTCCCATGGTTAAGCGTGAGAGTACCAGGGATTGAATTTCAGTCCTAAAGTCATGTTAAGGAATAAAGTGTTTAATGCTATGTAAGTCTTGGCTAGTAGGGTGGATTTTTGGGCATGCTGTTTATGCAAGTATGAAGGCTGAGCCTAGACTCAAGACTGAACCACAGATCTGGTACACTAGACGGTAGCTGGAGTTCTGCTGTGAAGGGTTTTCAAAGAATCCAATTAGGATGGAACTGAGGTAGTGGAACGGGAGTGTGGGACGAGTAGAATCAGAACACACTTAATAAACTTTAAAGCAGAGGCAGTAATATTATGACGCTGCCAAATGAGGCTTGCTTAAATAACAGAATCGCAGCATGAACAAGAGAAAGTTATTTATCTTCAATATTTATTTTTTAGATGGATACTGTATGTTCTCACTGAAGGTTCATCTAGAAACGTCTCTAAGGTTTCATGAATACAAACAGGAACTTTCAAATAGTCCGAAATCGGACGACTGTTAGCAGTAATAATATCACTCACCAACTAGCCACCCCTTTCACCCTTCTGCCAACCATTAATGGGGAACAGGGCATCATAAAACACTGCATCTGACAAACCTGGTTACTGCATCTTCATTATTCTCGCCAGCAAAGCGGATTATGAGCCACTTAAAAAACACAGTTTCTCGACTTGCAGGCCTGTACCTTGCTAGGACTCAAGTAGGAATAAAACGATGACAGCACTATGGCGTCTGCTCCCATCTCTCTTGTGATCCCATTCCCTCCTCAAGGTGGAACAAAATTACTAGGTCGCTGAGTGAAACAAATGTGCTGTCCCTGATTATACCCACTGAAATAATACGTATTATTTACTTAGTAGTTATGTATTATATATTCACACTGTTCTCTTGTCGACTCCCTATTTGGTAGTGGAAACTGTTACCCTGTAAAGTGTTTGACACCCTTCGAGTTCTGCTTATGCTGGAAAATAAATTAGTGTAAATGAGCAGACCATTTGGGTGCAATGACAACCGTGCCCACTCGGAATGCAATCTGTGGCTAGCCAGTCACACTGCTGTACCGTCTCACACATGCTGACAGATGATAGTGGGTCACGATCCTCACAGTACAATCAAATCTACATTTGTGCATCTTAGATTGTAGATTCATTGGGCCCCAAACGCACATTCAAAATGTGTTTCATTCCTTCAGATTTTTACTAAACTGTAATTTCTTTGTGAACGTGTGAGTGTAGGTCCACGCAGCTGTCTGGCAGTGTCGTGTCTAGGACCTTGACCCGACACTAACTTCGTTAATAGAAAAAAAACAGTTTACCATACTGTCAGGGACAAAAGAGGTCAGCAAAACAAGGAGCTTGTAACTCCACGCTCGGAATTATCAGTATACATCTTCAACCAGGCTGGGGTGGGTTAAAGAAACTGCATTTAAGAAATCCACAGCTGTATCAAAGCAGGAACTTTCAAACTTCGATGAAAGAAAAACAAATACAATGGCACAAAACAAACATTTTATGATGCATATTTGTACTTAATTAAAATAGACACACCTAGCAACTACAATAACAATTCCAGTGCCTCGGCGGTTGCTGTGATTTAAGGAGATGAAACTAATTCGTAAAGAGTAATTAGCTTCAACCAAGTTATGAGAGCATTGTAAGGTCATTATCATAGTGGTGATCCAATACCCAAAGTTACTACTGGCCTGGCCCTCAGACTACTTAGAGTCTAATGGGAAAATGCACAAAATGCACACCTTTTCAGAAATTTTGAATAGTTTTTGGAAGCTTTAAAAAAAAGATTATTTCAAACGTATTGTCTAGCGCATCAGGGCCATCGCCCAAGACGTAGCATTTCATCCCTCACCCCCAAATGTTATGCAATTTACCAGGGCAAACTCTAAATTCATATTTCACCTTTTCAGCCTCTATACACAAGGCCATGCCGGTTTGCCACTCTTCATGGAGTGCTTGGGGAACCCCGTGCACTTGCTACGTCTGTTTTTGCTACTATCAAACACACAACCTTAACTTGGCCCATTTTGAGATGTACAGCATTGGGAAATGCCAGAATTACAAACTGAGGCAGTGGGGAAATGTCACTTTCTAGACCTGCCCCATTTCACGTAGTAAATTTTGCCAATGTTCCTGAATTTTACTACAGCCCCAAATTGTGCGTAGAAAGGTGTCCTTGTGTGTTGTACGTCAGAGGCAGATACGTGAGGGAAACTGTCCCGTTTTATGGAGCTGGCTAGTGTTGCAGTATGCCCTATATACGTTTTTTTTAGCTGAATCAGGTCATCTGAGCACCCAGATGGGTTCAGCATCAGGGGATTGTTCCGGATGTCTTACAGACTTCGGTTGGGACATCTTGTTAGCCATGTATCCGATATTTGGAAGCTTTTGCACAAAGGGCAAACCTGCTATTTATTTACTTGCTTTTCACATAATTGGCTTAGCACTTCGTGGCGTTACTGACCATCATCTAAAGGGCAGCATGGGGGAGACAGCACGGACCGGATAGGATGAGCACAATAGCCGAACAAGCATTGCAATGGGTCTTGCGTTTGCTCGAGTTAGCTTTTAGCGTTGTACTTCCTACCTGGACTTTTCTTGCCACACATACTGAAAATAAAAACAGTTGACATAAGCAAACCGGTTCAAAGCGTCGCCATAAGGGCAAGGAGAGAGACAAAAGGAAAAAGAAGTTCGCTCGCAAAGTTATCGGCAAAAGTGCAACAGTGTAACAGGGTCAGCGGCCAAGGTGGTAACAAAACCGCCCCCAGGAAGCATTTACCAACGAAAACAAAGTGTTTTTGGAAGGCAAGCCTATGAACGAGTGATAGTGCTGGTCGTGTGGGGGGAGTGGCTAAAAGCCTAGATACATACCAACACGTCGGAAAAGCAGCGCTTGCATGCTGCTATGCTCAACCTAAAAAGAGGAGCCGCTCAAGGTTGTGACCCTGGGATGCCTTACGGCAGGGGCAAGAGGAGCCACTCAAGTTTGTGTCCTTGGGATGCCTTACAGCAGGGGTACCGGGGAGCAGTCGAGTGGTCAGTAAAAGGGGTCAGCACAGGGTGGACACAGCACTTGCAGCCCGGACCTGGCACAAGGGCCACCCACACAAATCTCAGCAGCAAGGTGGAGCCTAGGAGCTGCATAGGTGCTAGATGCCTGCAAACAAGGGAGCCTATTGCTAAAGGTGCTGTCAGAGGGCGCTGTCATGACAAAGGACTAAAGCAAAACATAGTGTTAAACAATATCAGCTATGCATGAAGTTTGTTGTGAACATGGACTTCTTGTTCATGATTCTTGAAAGGGGTTAAGTGAATACCACAACAGCCGGGAGCTTCCGGGGGGCACTCGCCCCTCTGGGAGGAGTTACTGACCATCATCTAAAGGTGAAAAAGATTGGTTCAAAAAGGCAGAAGTTTCAGAACCAATCTTCTCTAATTGCATATCAAGGAGATCTGTCCCTTCATGAATGGGGGAGGGTTAATCCCAGAGGTTGTGAGAGGTTCATTGAGTTAGCAGATTAGGTAAATTTTTCAATTTTGGGCAGGGAGCATTTTAGGGCTGGGCTTCCACCATAAGTATGAAACATCCAGTTCTTTCTGTTGGCTCTTGACTCAAACATATTTGCCTTACTGGGTCTCAGATTATGTTTTGGAAGACCGATTTAAGAAATGTTGACCTTTATTTGAATTTTATTCTCTGGAACATTGAAATCACATACAATGCATTAAGGGCTGATATGATGCGAGATTATGTCTTTAAATCAAAACAAAGACTGATTATGAATGAATGGGTAGGATAAGGGAACTCTGTTTACAATTGGAGAGTTGGGGTAGGTCTCGGTTTGAAAGCATTCCTCTTGTTCAACAAGGAATACAACAGCAGGAACGATGTGGAATGGAAGCCATATTTCTCTGCACCTTCTAGAGAGTCACTGTGAAGGAGTGATGAAGGGACAATGCCGGTCTTTTTTTCCCTATGTTAAAGTTGATCTGAATGTTGCTGGAGCTTATTATCCAACACTTTCACTTCAGCGTTCTTCAAAAGCAAAACAAACTCACATCTACAATGAATGACCAGTGGTAGCTTTTGATTGCAAGGCTAGCTAGTGTGACTAACATACCTGCCACAGGGAATGCACACCAGTAATTGCCACTAACACTTTCCTCAGGTATCGAATCTGAAAAGGAAATTTAATTTAGAAAATGTTAATTCATGTGTTTACACACACACACACAATTTTATCATAGTAACACTGGCCTATGACCTTAATATTTCAAAGATCCAGTTATCTGGTGTCACACACAGCCAACAATATTCTTCAAATCCAAAATATATCAAGTCACAATGGATGTTCACAAAGCAGTGATCACACTTCCTAGGACTCTACTATTCAAAGAGACTGATGTGTTTTCTGCTGATCAATAACATTTTAGAGAGTCATATAATAAACATAACACAAACAACTTTAAAGGTGGGCCTGTGGATGATACTTTGAGACACGGGTTCAGTCGGTATACAGGTTCAAAGTCATTCCCATTCAGCAGTTTAGGGGTTGTCAAAGTAGAGAACACTGAAACTGCCATATTCAGCGCCCAAACTACAGGTAATGAAAGACAGGCACAGGGACTTCAGTAAACCCCATTTTCTCACTACCTCTTCTCGCCTTCCAGCCCGATTCCATGGTGCTGTGTCATTCCCAACCCACTGGCCAACGTTATCCCAACTCCTTCTCCTCCATCCTGCTGTCTTTGTTTACCTACCCTCCACCATCAGTGCCATTCCACCTTCCACCTTTCCTGTCGTGCTACTGAACGCCCTCCCTCCTGGCCCACTCATCTGTTTGCCCCCATCAATCCCTTCCAATGAGTGTCAATTTCACTCCATCACAAATTTATCTAAGTGTAGAAATGACTGGAAACCCCATCAGTCGATATCAACATGTAGCTGGCACCATGGCGAAATACCCCATAAACGATCAGTACTTCGGTCACGTTTCTGTATTTTTCATATGGTTTATACAAATTGTATCTGTTATGCACTGTGTCAGAGAACCATGCTCTCAGCATCACAAGACCCATTTAACTGAAGCTTCTGAATAAGATTACTACACTTTGTCTTAATGATGCTGCAATGATCATGAATAGTTTATTTTGCTCACACACCATTAAGCTGCATGTTTCCCTTTCCTTTATTGACCAACTTCCCAAAGTGAAACCTCAAAGCCTCAACACTGCTCGTCTAAGACTTGAAACTTATTAGCTTGTAATTGGGAGCCAAGTGGACCTGCAAATACAATTACAACCCAGAAACTAACTTCTCTCCAAGCTTCTATGTATCTTTCTTATTTCTGCTCCAGTTCTGTTACAAGAACCAGATGCATATTTACTCCTTCCCCAGAGGTCCATCAACCTGATAACAATCTCTTGGGAAGACCCCTAAATTGACAGCTACATCAAGTACTGCTCCATGGGAGATGTGCAGTGAGCCCTGTAGAGAAGATCCCGGGGATGGAGGGGCACAGTGTAGAATGGGATGCCCTCGTGGATGACAGCCATTCTAGTCCTTGTCAATGTGGATGACATTTTATAATTAACACTGCAAAACAACTGGGAAAAGACTGACTGGACCACAGATTATACCTACGCATTCATACACGATGCCTATAAAACACAGTCCCTGTTGCCTCGCCCCCAACACCAAGTGGGATAGATACATGGACATCTAACCAAAATAAACTGTGATGCTGAAAAGAAGTGTAAATAGGGTGATAAAGGATATATGGCCATATCTCTTAGGGCCCACACACTAGTCCTGCATTAGTAATGGTAAGTTCTGACCCACCCCTTGCATACTGAAAAGTACATATGTAGAACACTGTTTGGCAAGGTCTGATTTAAGCTTCAAAGAACACTAAGTCCTTCTGTCACACACTACTAAACATGTTTGTTACCTCAGGCGGCATCTTGTGTCCTCCTTAGTGTGATAAATATCTTCTACAGGTCTCTCAGACCTGCCATCACTGTTTGGCACCAGTGAGAGGAGACATCAAGGAGACAAATGGACCAGTGCATCGCAATGTTTTGGAGTGATGCCAAGTATGGGCATAGGCAAGTGTCTTTTGTGCAATCCAGGCCTATAACTTCTATGTACTCACAATGTCTGTTTGAGGGCCATGCTGGGCAATCAAGTGTCAACTTGTTCCAAATAAAGCAGTCTAACTGTTAGTATGTAAACACCTCCTATGTCAGGAAAACATAGGATAGTCAGTACAGTAATCGCAGAGAATACTAAGAAATTGTCCTTTTTTCATTGGAGTTGACGTGATTGAAGCAATATTTCAGTCAATACGTTAAGAATAACAAAGGCCAGTTAACACGAGTTTCGCCTCCTTTGGAGGGCAGGTCTGAGGCTTTCTCAAGGCTGTGTAAAGTAACAGTTACATTAATATAATGAATTGAGAAGAAAGTGTGTGTGTGTGTGGGGGGGGAATAAACAAAAGAAGAAAGTAAATACAACTGGTTAGCAACATCCAAGATATAAGAGTTTTGCAGATGTGACAAGTGCATGGGAGCGCCTCAAGCTTGTGGAAAAATGTGGAAAAACACACCGTGTTGAACACTCCAAACGTGATTTGTAAGGCAGGAGGCCATAATTTGTTTTTGCTGCAGAACAAGAATAAACAGAATAGCCCCCTTGCCTGTACACTTAACTTCAATGACTAGGTCTAACACAACAGAGCAAATAAAGGAACCATAAAATGACATGCAGTATCTCACCATATTGAAACCAAGCAGCTTCTGCAGCAAACCACTCCAGAGCTGTGGGTCATAAACATGGTATTCCAAGCTTAGTTCAGTTACCAGTCTCACCGCCTAAAACACAACATAGAACATGAGTCCTTCACCAGCATGGTTTGAACAAAGTACTTCAGTTCATTATTATAGCTTGTGGAAAATTAGCCATTCCCAAAGACACTTTATCTCCAACTAAAATAGTTTATATCTTCAGGCGAGTATAGATTATTGAATAATTTTACCAACAAGATGATAAAAATCATATAATAGCATCTGCACTAATACATAGCAAATACAATGTGACAGGCAACAGCGAAACATAACTAAAATAGCCTATGATTCACCTAGAGCAGTGCTGGGGAATAGCTAGACTAATGCAGGGATAAGAAACAGGTAATATGTGCTAAAATCGATAACAAACTGGGCAGACTAATTTGGCTTTATTTGATTTCTCTTAAAGTTCTCGGTAACCAAAGACTTCATGGCGCTAAGAAACAAAAATAAGGCACAATGTAGAATAAAAATACATTACTGAAACATGAGTTTTGGGCATTTTCCTTAAAGTGAGGTAGCATGAGATAAGTCTTATGGCTCTTTGGCTTCTCGCTTTAAAAACAGCCTTCCTTGTAGCCATCACCTCTGCATAAAGAGTGAGTGAGCTGCAAGCTATTTCTTCAAAGTTACCCGTCATCTCTGTCCATCCTGACATAGTGATGATTCGTACCTGAGCCTCTTTCCTACCCAAAGTGGTCATGCCCTTTCATGTACGTCCGTCCGTTACCTTGCCTACATTTTAGGCACCCCCACATCCTTCTCGTGAGGTGGAGAGACTCCACTTTCTGGATCCAAAAAGAGCATTGGCATTCTACCTTAATTGTACCCAAGGATGTCCCCTCTGCTGACTGCTGGCCATGGTGTTGTCAGTGAACACCTGCACTACTTTCCGTTTGAGAGAGGTAAGGAATGCTATTAAAGCAAGCCTGATCACCTTGAGCTCCCGAAGATTGATGTGGAGCCCGGACTCCCCCGGAAACAAGACACCTCTGATATCCGCTTACCCCATGTGGCCACCCCATCCCAGGAGTGACGCTTCTGCCACTACTGTCAGATCTGGTTGGAGAAGGGAGAGGGGTCTGCCTTCGACCTAGTCTCAGTTCAAAAGCCACCACTGCAGATTTTGCGCAGTTCCCTCTGAGATCTGGACCATGTCGGAAAGATTCCCCTGATGCTGCGCCCACTGGAACTTCAGGTCCTACTTCACAGCCCGCATATGCCATCTCGCCTGTATGACTTGCAGGATGCAGGAGACCATGAGGCCCAGCAGCCTCAGAGTCATTCTCACTGAAACCCAGGACAGAGGCTGAAACATTGGTATCATTTCCTGAATATCCCGGATTCGCCGTAGATGACAGCGGATAAGCCCAAAACTGCACTGTGCCCAGAACATCTCCGATGAAAGGGAGCGCAAGAGAGGGAGTCAGGTGTGACTTTGGCACATATATAGTGAACCCCAGCGAAAGCAGGAGGTCTGACATAGTCTGGAGATGGGAGACGACAACCTTGGGTGAGCCCACCTTCAACAGCAAGTTGTTGAGGTAGGGAGAAGACTGAAACCCCTAGCCTGCGCAGATAAGCTGTGACCACCGCCATCTCTTTGGTGAACATCCGAGGGGCGCTGGTAAAGCCAAAGGGTAGCACAAGTAAATTGAAAGTGCTTGTGACCTACCACGAACAGCAAGTAATGTCTGTGGGCAGGCAGGACGGGAATGTGAAAGTAGGCATCCTGCAAGTCCAACACTACCATCCAGTCTCCAGGACAGATGGGAACACTGAGCTAGAGTGAGCATTCTGAACTTCTCCTTTCTGAGGAAGAGATTGAGGGACTGGAGGTCTGGGATATGGGGGAGGCCCTTGTCCTTCTTGGGCACCAGAAAGTAGCAGGAATAACAACCACAACCTACTTCTGGCACAGGGACCCTCTTTCTGGCTCCCTTGGCCAAGAGAGGTGTACCTTTCTCGCGGAGAAGTGCTTAGGGATCCTCTGTCATCTGATTGTAGGATGGAGGCATGGCCAGAGGGGGTAGTCTTGAAGGCGAGGGAGTAGCCCCTTCAGATAATTTGCAAAACCCACCTGTCCGTCGTGATGGATTCCCAGTGGAGCAGGTGATGGCAAATCTTGCCTCCAACTGATCCATGATGGAGCGACGGACTAGGAAGGTTTGGAGGCTGCAGCAGGTGTATTGGGGGACGGCGGGGGGAGTGGGAAGAGGGTAGGTGGTGGACTCTGATGACTGTTGGCTCCCTGATCCACGGGAACGTTGGATACTGTGTACTCATCCACACAGAGGCTGGGCCACATGCACAGCACGGTGGCTGGAGGAAAACTGACGCAGCTGGGTGACCATTCTGTAGCCATGAAGGGGCAAAAAGCAGACTAAGGGGGGCGAGGAGCAGCTGTGAGGCCAAGGGACTGAGCCGTAGACCGGGACTCCTTAAAGCGCTCGAGCACTGAGTCTGCTTGGTCTCCAAAGAGACGGGTGCCAATGAAGGGCATGTCCAAAAGCGATTGCTAGACATCCCCCGAAAAGCCAGATGTCCTCAACCAAGCGTGGCGCCTTAAAGCCATTGTTGATGCAACTGATCTGCCTAGTGAGTCGGTCGTGTCCAGCCCACAACTAATTGTGAACTTGGCTGCATTTCTCCCATCAGCAACAGCTTGAGAGAGAATGGCCCAGGCCTACTCTGGAACCTGTGGCAGCACCTGCACGACCGTATCTCATAAAGTATGGGAGTATTGGCCCAAAAGGCATGCAATGTTCACGGACCACAACGCCAGACTGGAGGAAGAGAATAACTTCTTCCCAAGTTGATCCACTCATTTTGATTCCCTATCCAGGGGTCCGGAAGGGAATGCACTGCTTTATTAAAGGGCAAAATGGGTTCAGATAGCCCCGGGCTAAAGCAAGCACCTCGGTCAGGAGGTTAGTCCGGACAGCCACCGAAGGCAGCTAGAGGCCAGGCCCTCAGCCACTCTTCCCACCAAAACTGAATATAAGGCTCCCTCCTCCGTAACCATGGTAGGGGGAGAAAGCATGCCATTGTCAGGGGAGATTTCAAGACCACTGGCATTCCTGAGCCCAGTCTACATCAGGGTCATCTTGCTGGTATTCTAAAGGGTCCAGCGACCCCTCCATACTCTCAACGTAACCGTACCCGCACCCATAGGCATAAGAGTCAGGATCCAATCTGGGGAGCAAGGTCTGCGTATAAGTCAGAATCATCGTTGGGCAATGTCGCTCCAGCTCGGAGTCAGACATCAGTACGGGGTCGATGTTGACTGTGGACCAAACTGACATTGGGAGCGTCAACTTCTGTACTGGCGCCAGGAAAGGTTGCGATGGCATACGGGTCCGGTAACAGATCTTGGGTTGCCCCTCCGGAGCTGAGGCCGTAGCCGCCAGCACAGAACCCAAAGGGGGGCCCGCCAACCTTACTGGGACTGAAGGAATCACAGGAGGGTCAGACTGCCCAAAGATGAGACGCTTGGCCTCATAAAACTCTCGGAGTTGGGCAGGGGTGGCTCCATGGATGGCTCCCAGGTCACATTGTCCGAGCGACGGGGTAAAGATGACTTCTCCTTGTGACCTGAATATCCCAGCAATTCAGGGTGGGAAGAGGACGAGTGGTGATGGCTCCGCAAGCGGTCTTGTGACTTTCCTCTCAAATGAGACTGGGAGTGACGCAGAGCCGAGCCGCGGGCCGCAATGAGCTTTAGAGACCGCTCCCTCAAAGCCTTCGGGTTCATGGCCTGGCACTCGGAGCACGACTTCAGGTCATGGTTGTGCTCCAGGCACCACAAGCACATGAGGTGCGGATCCGTCACCGATATCATGCAGTGACAGGAGTCACACGTCTTGAATCCGGTCTTCTGGGACGACAAGTTGACGCACCCCCCCAAAAAAAAAGCCAGTCAAAAGACTGAGGGTAACTGTTCTCTGGATCTACACGTAGACTGGCACGGAAAGAAAAGAACTGACGTCAGCGCGCCGGGGTGGTGCCTATTTACAAGTGCCACATCATCATGGCGTCCATGATGCCAACAATGGATGCAGAGTCAGCCAACACCACCTGACAGGGCGCTAGGGTACTGCTCGAAGAAAAATCTCAGGATCCACTCTGATGCCTGGGGGAAGTTGTAAGGTACGGAATCTGCAACTAGAAGTCTCTACCAGATAACGGAACCAAAGAGAGAAGGAAAGACAGAGGAAACAAGGAGGGGGGGAGGAGAGAGGCACAGAAGAGGAAGATAAAATGGTTGTTAAACCTGTCAGTCTTAGAGTGGTCTTCCTCCAAACTTTTTGCCTGTTTGCCTCCATCTTTTCAGGATTTTTGCTCGGTTGGCCTTAGGACTCTGTGTACTTTACCCCTGCTAACCAGTGCTAAAGTGCATGTGCTCACTCCCTTAAACATGGTTTGATTGGCATAACCCTTATTGGCATAACTAATTTACATGCAAGTCCCTTGTAGAGTGGTATACCATATACCCAGGGCCTGTAATGAAATGCTACCAGTGGACCGGCAGCACTTATTGTGCCATCCACTTAAGTAGCACCTTCAAACTTGTCCCAGACCTGCCGCTACTGCCTGAAGGCAGTGTCCCACTGCCATGTTAACTTGGCATTTGAAACCCCTTGTCAAGCCTTAAACTCCTCTTTTATTACACACAAATCACCCCAAAAGTAACCCATAGACTCCCTGATACAATGTTCCTTACCAATGCCAGCGGTATGGCTTAAGTTCGTAATTACTGGGCACCAGAAGGGACAGAACCACAAACAAATGAACTACTGCAGGCTCTACACACCATGGGACATGGCAGGCACCTAGTCCAGTGGTTATACCAAAGTCTACGAACACACCTTCAAATGCCACTCGGCTTGCTGATGTCAAAATGGGAAGTGGACATACAGAGAATTCACAGATGAAGAATTGGGCTTCCTTCTAGGATACGCTAAGACACCATTCCGCAAAACACATAATTAAATATTATACCATTTTTTATAACGCATTGCGCATACCTTACAACCCACAATCTCAATTTGATGTTTCCTGGGGCCATGGTACATTGCCCCTGATGCCATATCACAGAGGCAGACTTCATCCATATGATGTGGGCATGCCCTAGACTCACCATGTACTGGTTGGAAGTAGGAGAAGTGCTTTGCAAACAGGCAAGACTCATTGGTACACAGCAGAACATTGTATTCTGGGCCTCTTTCCTAGATCTCACAGCTCCAAAGTCACTACGTGCTTCATAGATTTGGCTCTCCTCTTAGCAAGGCGCTGCCTAACCAGACACTGGAAATCTTCACGAACACCATCACTAACTTAATGGCGTGAGGAAGTTACACAATTGGGGCAGGCCGAAAGCGCGACTATACGTCGCAAATGAGTACAGGGAACTTCGCAAAAGACCGATCTCAATGCAGTGGGATGCCTTGTTGGACGCATTTTGTGTAATAGATCAGGAGAAATAAGATGTGGCCTACCGGGAGCATGGCTCCCCTCTCCACATGGAAAAACCAGACATATTCCCACATCCTCGCTCTTCTAAAACCACCTTGATAGCCCCCATTATCACCCCACAGCTCAGTGGTCCATGACTGTTCATCGAATGCTAGATACCCCACCAGAGCGAGCACATACAAATAGTATGCTTATGTCTCATCAACATGGCTCACTAGAATCCTCCATACACACACCATTACTACTGGACAACACAGCAGACAGCAGCAGATGGGTGTGGGAGGGGGGGACAGTTGAGTTTCTTAGTTGCCAAAATTGCATTTATGATTCCATACTTGATGAACGAAAACATAATTAACTATAAGCTGTGTAAACTGCATGTAATGCAATATTTTCTAGTACTGTTAACTGTAAACATAGACATGTGATATACTAACTCAATAAAGTTGTGTTAAAAAAAAGTCACCCCAAATGTAGGCCCTATGTAGCCTACAGCAGGGTGCTGTTTAATTAAAAGGTAGGACATGTATTTTTTATTTTTACATGTCCTAGAAGTGAAAAATTCTTAAATTTGTTTTCTCACTACTGAGAGGCCTACTCCTCCCATAGGGCAACATTGGGGATTTCTTATTATATTTTATAAGTAGTAATTCCTAACCCAGAGGTGATGGATATAACAGGTTTGGTATGTATGAACTTGAAATGATGATCCCTCTTTAATGGTAAAGTCAGATTTATCATTACAAGTTTGAAAATGGCACTTTTAGAAAGTTGCCATTTTCCTGCCCTTAGCCCTCTGTCTGCTGCCTGCCTAGGTCATATGACTGGGTGTAACTGACAGTTGGGATTTTGTGAATTCACACCAGACAGTCACACAACAGCGGGGTTGGGAAGACCTGAAAGGCCTTTCCAGTGGCACGAGTAAGGGAGGAGCTGCGTCTGCGAGCAGGTTAGACCAAATAGTCCTGCAGGACCGAACAGGCAAAATGCCCATCATGATGGACCTGACAGTAATGTTCGGTGAATGTCTGTAATGATGTCCACATTTCTGCCAGACAGATGTTCTGGACAGAGTCTTTGTGAGCTAACACAACAGTTGCAGCCTTGGCTCTGGGGGACTGAGAACGCAAGCTTTCAGGGGGTTGCTTTTTGGGCCAATGTATAGCAGATTTGTATGCAGAGCAATGTCCATTATGAGATGGTTTGTTTCTGCACAGCCCTAACTTCTTTGCTCCAACATACCCAACTAACAGTTGATCATCCACCCGGAAATCTCTAGTGCGATCAAGGTAGAATGACAATGCTCTTTTTGGGTCCAGTCAGTGGAGTCTCTCGTCTTCTTTAGAAGTGTGAGGCAGAGCAAAAAATGGAAGGCAAGATGATATTGTGGGCTACATGAAAAGTTGTGTTAACTTTCAGGAGGAAGAAAGCACGTTTCCTGACAACCAGTTTGTCTGGGTAGAATGTTGTATAGGATGGGTGCCCTGAGAGTGCTTGCAGTTTGCTGATCCTCCTAGCTGATGTTATGGCCACTAGAAAAGCCATTTTTAGGGTGAGCAGGCACGGTGGGAAGTTGTGCAGTACCTCAAAGGGCATGTTAAGACCAGATTGAGGTCTCATTGGGGCATGATGAATGTTCTGGGAGGGAACAGACGCTGAAGTCACTTGAGAAAACGGGTCATAACAGGTAACTTCAGCAACTGCAGGAAAGATGAAATGGCCGATATAGAACCTTTAACAGTGACCAGGTGTAGTAAAGCACCCTTTCTGGCATGGTTAGTCCCCCACTTTTTGCCTGGTATCGGATGTGATTTTGACTGGAAGTGCACTGGGTCCCTGCTAACAAGGTCCTCTGTGCCAGAGCTCTTTCCTAAACCTGCACAGTTCTCCACAATTGGCACACTCTTTAGCACCCACTGTAAGTCCCTAGTAAATGTTACCCCGGGTACCTAGGAACTGGGATATTAAGGAAGGGCTGTGAGGTCTGCAGCACCAGTTGTGCCGCCCCCAGGGACCCCTCATCAAACCCACACAGTGCTGCTATCACAGACTGCGCACGTTGGAGCAGGAAAAAGAGACCCATCACACGCCCCTGTGTACCAGGTCCCCTACCACTGCATGTGCCAGATATAAGTCACCCCTATGGCAGGGTGCATCAGGACACATGCGATGGCATATATGCATGAGTAGATACACCCCTGCTATGTGTCTGTCGATTGCGAGACATAGTAAGTGAACAAGAGAGTCGTTTTAAATACATGTGCTGGACACGGGTTATTACGAGATCCCCAGTTACATGATGACGTCTCTGAACCCTGGGATGTTTGGTATCAACCATCTCAGAATAATAAACCCTCACTGATTCCAGTGATGGATTTATTTGTAAATGTACCCGAAGGGACCTCGATGAGGTGATAACCCTAGAGCTGCCCCCTGAAAACCTACCAGCTACTAGTTTGTTGACTGACTAGCCCTGATCAGTTCATCCAACATAGATGCGTTTCTGGCCCCCCAAGATGAGAGTCTGCACTTGGCGGAGGTCTTAACACCTCACCCAGGCACCATGGACATTCCTGGGCAGGAATATTCAGAGGTCTAGCTGCCTTTGGAACGTGACACAAGTGTCTCCTGATGGCATTGATGACCGAACCCCCTGTCCCGACCCCACTTTTGGTGGCAGCATAGGTGGGAAATCAGGCAGATTAGAAGGTGTGCCCACTTCATGCCAGTCCCAGAAGTGCAAGAGCTGAAGTGGACACCACGTTTCAAATGCTCCATTTTGTTTAGAAGGAATTAGGCCACTAGGTTTAGGGTTATGCCCGCTTCCCAGTGGAAGTGATCACAGAAAGTGTGTAGTGACCCTAAAAGTAGGCAGCCCATTGGCTATAACCTGGCACTCCCTGTAACGCCCCTAGATTCAGTATATAGGTGGCACCCCTGAACCCTAGAACTCAAATCCTGACGACCTACGAAGACAAGGACACACAAGAGTTGCGCCTGCAGAAGAGAAAAAGAAGCAGCTTACCTCGTCGGACTTCCTGCTGATCTCAAAAGACTCTGCCCCAAAGCCGACTCGTCCTGCAGCTGATCCTCTAAGAAACCCAGAAGGACTGTCTGCCTTCCATAAAGACTCAAGTCTTTGCAACAAAGCTCAAGACAGGACTCTGCAGCCTTTGGAACAGCAAAAACCCATCACCTATAGCGACCACTGCACCTGACATCCACGGCCCAAGGTGAAAACAACCAATGGTGCCAACAAGGTTCCCCAGCTGTCCAGAGACCGAGTCCAGTGTGGTCTCACCGAAGTCGCCTGCAGCCTCTGCATACAGGCCCTCACTCCTGTAGCCTTGTGGTGAGAGAAAACCAGACACCCTCAGCAACCACTGCACCCGTCACCCACAACACGATCTGAGGTGGGTCATCGGTGCCAACAACGTCCCCAGGCTCCTCTGAGCTAGAGACTCCCTGGGTCCACCCCAGCCAGACTCCTCAACAACACCTGCAGCCTCATCAAATAGGACCCCTCCCCGCGAGTGCTCCTGGAAGAGGAAACCAGACTCCTAAGGACACCCCTCCATCTGCTGCCCCTGGAGAAAAGGATCAAAGGTACACCTACATCCCCGAGCACCCTACATCTACAACCCAACTGCTTGTTGTCCAGACTGGCTTCCTAGCCAGAGCCTGTTTGTCACAGGGGCCAACACCCATTGAAAACCATTGGGCACCCAACTCCTTATTGCACCCCTGCACCTGGCCACCCCAGTGCCACCTGGAGTGACCTGCTGGTGTGGTTCTGACCAGTGCCCAGTACTTGCACTAAGTGTAGAGCGTTAGACCTATCTACTTTTGCCTCTAAAAACCAACTGGAATCCACTGGACTCTGCATGGTGTACTTCTTTTTAGTGCACCATATAGAGAGCGAGCTTCCTACACCAGGGCAGAGAACTTGGAATGAGTGGCACAAATAGGGCCAATGTTCTTGAATGCACACCATGCCACATATTTTTATGCCTGCCTACCAGAATAACGTCACAAGCTGCAGAAGGAAGGTCAAAAGATGTCAACTGTAGCTGATCAATCTCCACACATGGAGGGGGAGGGTGCACAGGTTCAGGTGCAGCACCCTCCCCAGCTGCTGTGACAGAATATCCACCTGAAGGAGCAGCCAGGAGGCCATCCAGCTACAACAAGAGGACCTCAGGGCCGTGGAAGCGGGCCTTGAAAACCATTCTTGGTGCAACAACATCCGGCTGAAGGGGGGCCCCGTGGGAGCAGAGGGCTCAGACATACAAGGATATACCCAAGCACTGCTTCGATTTATCTTGGATTGGGAGTACAAAATTACCCTCCAGCTGGACAGGGTGCACCGTGTGGACTGGTCCTCGGGACCCAACGCAAACCGCTTGATATTCTGGCTTGTGTGCATGACTTCCAAACTAAGGAGGACATACTTAAAAAAGCCAGAGTGAAACAACCTATCCATTCCCACTGTAGAGCTCTACCATGACTTCTCGCTTGTCACCCTACAGCGCAGCAGACTCTTCAAGCCCATTATCGACTTTCTGCGCTCTAAGAAGGTCCCATACAAATGAGAACATCCCATTAGACAGATGCTTTGATGGTAAGGCCGGTTCCATCAGCTGAAGTCTCTTAAGGATGCCTGCCAGGTCCTTGCCATGCTGGGTTACTCACCCTATTGCTCTATATCTGGTTATCCTCAGGGATTTCCATCGAGATCATCACAATGGCAGACAGTAGGTAAACGCAAGAAGCACCCCCGACCATGACCAAAGAAACATGCACAGGAACGCCACACAATGCTGGAGAGGCTGGCTTCTGGAACTGGCAAAGCCCCACCATGACCTACATGATGATATCCCAATAATTCCACAGCGCCTACCTTAAGCTCGCCAACGCAAAAATCTTAATGGCCTGTGGCGGCAGGAGGCTACCCTCTCTTCCACCTCTAACCTACCCGAATGACTGCTGGTCCACGCCCAATGCACTTCTTCCAGTTACCGACAGACTCTACTGGTGTACTGTTGTTGGAATTGTTGTGAGAATGTTATTGATGTTTGTTTTCCTTCACATTTTCCTGCCTCCCACTGTTGACATGGTAGTTTAGGCAACGGTGAACTTCTCGCAAGTGCAATAGCCTACACACGCACATCCCAAGACATGGTGTCTAACCACCACACACAGACCTCTTACTCCTTCTCTACCTTCAGGGAAATTACAGTGATGAGCCTCAATGAAAGAGGCATCAACAATCCCATTAAACAAGCGGCTGTGCTATCACTTCTTGAGAGCTTGTGCAGTGACATATGCCTTTTGCAGGAGACCCTTCTGCCCCCTTATGTCCCTAAAATGCAATCCAGATGGTTCTCATGCCAACTCTGGTCTTCCACCAATTCAAAATAGGGTGAGGGTGGCAATTCTGTTATCCCGAAGCTTTACAGGGGACATACTCACTAAGGTCACGGAACATAAAGGTGCACTCTAGCCTACAGATTCCGACCTGGCTACTTCCACTTCACTTTGGCCAACATTTATGCCCCCAACGAAGGCCAAGAAGCATTTATCATAAACACACTCACCCCAGTACTTCACTACCCAGACACCGCTATACTGATTGGGGAGTGTGTGTGTGTGTGTGTGTGTGTGTGTGTGTGTGTGGGGGGGGGGGGGGGGGGGGGGGGGGGGAGTTGGGGCTGAAAAAGACACGGCAAGTCCTTAAGAGGCTGGATCTAGACCGAGCAGAATACACCATGGAGCATCTCAAACACAAATATTACTTAGGGAGTAACTGCTGTGGCATGATGCTTGTGCATCACCTGCGGGCCAAGATCCATGCCAGCTCTGTCCACATGATCTATACAGCGCCATCCACTGAGGTAACCACTGATGCACAAATAGCTGAGGCCTTTCAAACCTTCTATAGAAACCTTTAGACAGCGGACGAGGCTATTAATACTGAGGCACTGGAGTACCTGGAGTTGATATCCCTTGCTGCTCCCCCCCACCCCAACAATTGCCTTTAATACTGTGATACTGAGATTCCCAACCTACATTATCTTAGGGCTACCTAACCCCCTTACCTACCCCCTTTTCTCTCTGAAAGGGAAATCAAATGGCTCTAGCACTGGGTGTTGCACACCAAGTGATTCGATTCCTGTGGGGGCACCGGTAAGATTCCTGAATATACCACATGGCTCCACAAACTGTGGGTCACACAGAGAATGAAAAGCTCTCTCTAATAGCTGACCAGCAAAGCAGTTCCTATCCCCAACTATGAGCCCCATTTATCTGCATTCACTCATCTGAGTTTAATGAGCTCACTTGCCCGGTCTACCTCATACTGCTCCACTTACTCCCACCACCCGACCTGTCAGTCAACCCTATACCTACCCAATCTCTTTGATAGCCCTCCCCAACAGATTTCCCGCTACCACACCTGGCAACCCACTATTGTAATCCACGCCAGACACAACTCATGAAGGAATCAGGGGAAGTGGGGTTGTTTTGTTTGTAGTAGTTCTGTTCTCTAAATTTATAATGCTACATCAACGCTGCTGACCCTGGGGTTGTAGGCAGATAACTGTGTACAATGAGGTCTACTGGTTCTAGTTGACGCTGCCGGTCCCCTAGGTTGTAGGCGAACAGCCATGTATGTTCAGGTCACATGGTGGCTATGAATAAACAGAACTGATTCATAAAAACAGAATGTCAACTTTGCAATAGTGGCATTCAAGAGTTTGATCATGCCATTTTTATTTGTCCAGCTCTGCACCTTATACGGCAACATTTTTTTCAATGATAAAATGATATGTTTTAATATTTTATACAAGATTTTTAATTGGTATAAATATATTGCTGTATATATGCATCTCTGGGAAATACAATTCAAATTTCAAAAGTGATCAACCTCCGTAGCCTAACAATGGAATGAGTGCTTGCTATATGGATGCCATATATAATCTTATGTTCCTTAATACTCACCCTCGGTTCATGGCTGTGGTTTTTCCAAAGCCCCTTAATCATTCCCTCTTTGGGACTATTGTGAAATGATTCAAAGGTGTATGGGATATTCAACATTTCAAACTCTGCCAAATAAATACAGCACTTGAGGTAGTATCTAGAAGGAGATTAAGACAGGATTAGATATCTGCAACACCATAGGGTAGAAGAGGCTAGAGTACACTATATACCAAGCTATTTTGGTTTCACTTCGAAACATGATAATATGGTTAAGTCGGATACCTGAAAAGATAATGTAATGTAACATTCTGATACATATAATACAATCTCCAAGTAAGAAATTTGGAAATACAAGTTAATTTAGTACTGACTGCCACCTTATTGTCAAAAGTCAGTGGAACAAGCACACTTTTGTCTAGTTTTTCTTTTCCCCCCAAGGATTAATTTTCGGAAGAAACCTCAAAATTCTTCTGAGAATGAAAAGGATAAAGTTACTTACTTGCAATGCACACTGATGGTATAACAGTCAATTATGTGCACAGCGCTTTACTCAAGGGCATTTTCAAATTTTTTCTTTAAATGTGTCCAAAAGAAACAGTTACATATCTTTGGTAACAAAATATATGGTGGATACATAATCTTCCAGTACATTCCTCAACTTAAAAAATTATCAAAGATTCAGGCTGGTCCGTAAAACCTTTCATCTGCAAAGGCTCCCCAAAACCACCAGGACGTGCCTTGTAACTCCAGCCACACTCTGTTCCTAGACAGGACGACCTTTGGTATATTAGGCCAAAGTAGGCATGCTGGTGTCAGTTCTTGACATTTTTTAATGCCCCAGTGAGTTGTGTGGAGAGGAGCCAAAAGAGCAGCAGCAGCAACTAACGCGCACATTTGCGTATCTTGGGATCTTATTAGGCAAGGCACTAAATCCCCAGGGGAAAAGAAAGGGTAGTGAGAAAATCTGCTGGATCATTATGTAGCCACCAAAATACTGTTACTGAAGGGAAGTATCTTTTAATTGTGAAGACTACATCTTCCCACACAATCCTCACCCTAGGATTAAGTCTCAAAGCAACACCTGCATGGGAAGTGAAAGAAGTATTGCTGGTCAACCAAGGACATAATGCAACACTGCTCAGGCTAAATAGCCATCACTGCTAGCCACTACTGCTCGGCAAAAGTTGGCAAAGATGAATATATAGCATCCCAGAAAATGTCAGCAACTGAGATGCTGTATGGGAGAGCCATAAAGGCAGTCATGACCCTAGTACACTGGGACTGACTGCCCTCCAAAGGGTCTTTCTTGGCCGGGGCATGGCAGATCTTGATACAGAGAGAGTGCGAAATGCTACGCTCGTTACCTGGCTGCTTTGCCTTCTTAGCTTTCAAGAAGCCCACAAAAAACAAAGTTGGTCATCTACTTTGCCTGAGAGGAGAAGTCCATGACCACAGCAGCCTGAACCTGTGGAGGGCTTGAGGGTCGACAACCCAAAAGGTTGGAGGTGCCCATCCACCAGTAAACACAGTGGGAGATTTGTACCTGAGCAATACGACTCCCTTGATACTGGACCTATTGTGACTTAAGGGTCCTCCATTCACAATCTGGCATGTGGCACTATAAGAAATCGGGTGTATAGTTGGCAGAGGTATGCATCCTGCCCGAGTAGTGACCACAGTCCTAGGCAGGGTAAGTCAGATACACACCCTAAATTAACCTGTGCGTATCCTCTGGTAGCTTGGCAGAGAGCAGTCAGGCTTAACTTACCAGGCAATGTGTAAAAACACACACACACACACACACACACACACACTTTTCGAGAAGTATGGAATAGAATAAGACCAAAACGACAAAAATCCCATCAGTAGATCAGGCGCTATAAAGTTGACAAGAATAAATGCAAAAGCAGTGCTTAAATCAACTGTGCTCCCCTTTGAGAGTCTTTACTGTAATTCTTCCTGGCAAGAATGGCACAATTGCAGGGTTTGCATCGGGACTCAAAGTGCCCTTACTTGCGTGGCCAGCAGCAAATACGGCACATTGTTCGGCAAGCCGCGCTGCAGCCCTGCTCAAGGGCAGAGTCTGAGCACACAGTAGTCCGGCCTGCCCTGCTTCGGGAGTGCAGGCCCAGCGAGTGAGTTTCAGTTGTCAGGGCAACAGGGAGGCAGGGTTGGGGCAGACATTCCAGTCAGAGCTCACAGCGGTGCTCGTAGCAAGGAGTGCTGATCCTCAAGCGCTCATGAACAGAGCAACGCTGCTCCTTTAAACGACTGTCAACAGAAGCACTGCTGTCCGGGCACTCATCTTGGGGTACGCACAGATCCTTTCAGTAATCGGGTAAGAGGAAAGCTGCTCCTCAGGCATTTCTCACAAGGGGAAGCACTGATCTTGAAGCAAGGGTGTAGAAAGGAGCGCTCCAACACATAGAACGGTGCAAGGTGCTGGGATGCCAGCAGATAAAAAGGCATGCTCCTACATTACGGAGCGCTTGTCCTGCCAGAATGGTGCAATGAGCTTGAATCACGCAGATCACAAGGTCTTTGATGTCCCAAGACCTTAAGGAGAACAGAGGCAAGCCAGCAAGCCCTTGGAGAATCTTGGGTTCAAGGATGTTGAGTGAAGTCAAGCCCTCACTGCAGGCAAGAAACGTCAGGCAACACAAGTGGCAGTCCCTCCTACAGCACACAACAAGCAGAAGGCCAACACAGCAATGCAGTTGCAGAATGGCAGAACCTCCTGGCAGCACAGCAGTAGAGTTCTGATTTGGTGGGGTTTATGGTCCAATACTTATACCGAAGTGTGCCTTTGATGTGGGAAAGATTTCAAAGGGGCCTTTGAAAAACACAAGGTCCCTGTGCAAGACCCACACCAGTGACAATAAATACACCAAAAAAGAGACTCCACGTAGGAAAAAAGAAAAATAAGCTTCTTATATTGTAAATATAGCTCAAAGCTCTGCAATATCGTAACTCATAAGCACTGTGCACAAGATCCCAACCCAGTACATATACCACAGACCAAAACGACATCAGTATAGTGTGCACTCTGAAATTTATCACTGTACCTGCATAACAGCCCCCAAATGACGTGAATCAATTATGACTGAGCGGAAGGTCAACAGAGTGGTCCCTGGGGATCTGCTTGCTTCACTCCTTAGAGGTGGCAGCTGGCAGCCATGGGACAGCCTTTCACTTGATCTTCAGCTGCCAGTTTCGTTCTACGCACATCCTCAGCGCAAAGCACTCACCACATTAGAACTTGTAGGATAGTAAGTGCTCGCCATGCGCTGCAGGATAATGAAACAATGCTTACTAGGTGAGTGAAAGCCAAAGCGCTCCCAAGGTGCTATACTTATGAAACACAGGGCAATAATCTGAGGGGCGTACCACGCGCTGGGACAGGGGCACACAGGGGGCAAGGGAGTCACGCGGACATTAACACTGCATTGGCCCCTGGGAGACCACTGGTAGGGCAAACACAAGCCAGGCAGCAGTAGACAGAGGCCAGCACCATAGAGGCAATTAAGGGTGGTTCTTCCTGTCAGTCCAGCAGTGCCTAGGCAGTCCAGAGTCAGGGAGCAGGCCGGCAGCAGGGCAATAATCAGAAAAGCAATCCAGTAGGTCAGTTATGCCACCCAGCAGCAGCAGGTAGCAGGGCTACAACAGAAGAGAAGTCCAGATTAGTCCTTTTGCAGCTCAGCAATCCTTCTGCAGAGATTCAATCCCAGTTCCAAAGTGCTCTAAAAATCAACAGGTCAGAGCCCCTTTACTTATACTCCAAAAATGCCTTTGTTCAGGGGTAACTTCAAAGGGACCCTTTCAAGTAACACACAACTTTCCTTCAAGCCAGCCCAGTCTCCAGACATCAGTAGGGGGTAATCAGCCCATTGCATGAGGGCAGGACAAAGCCTATTCACATGTAAGGTATGAACGACCTCCCTCTCCCTAGCCCAGGATGACTATCAGTATGCAGATGTCTCTTCTGTCACACCCAGCCTCTGTCCTGTGTGATGGCTGTCTGGAAAGTGTGCACCAAGCAGAGCTGTCACTCTTCCTAGATGTGGATTGGAGTTAGACAGCAAAGCACTTGAGTTATAAGCACAGAGAAATGCCCACTTTCTAAAAGTGGCATTTCTAAAACAGTAAAATCCAACTACACCAGTAAGCAGGATTTCTCACTACCATTCTGAACATACCAAACATGCCCCCACTACTCCTCACGGACCAGAATTTATCACTTAGACATATATAAGGGAATTACCAATACAACCCTATGAGAAGAGCAGCACTCACAGTAGTGAAAAACTAAATAGTCTGTCACTAATAGGACATGTAACACATACAAATATATGTCCTATCTTTTACTTACACAGCACAATGCCCATAGGGCTATCTAGGGTCCACTTTAGGGGTGACGTAGGTGTAGTAAAAAGGGAGTTTAGGCTTTGGCAAGTAGTTTGACTTGTCAAGTCAATGTGGTAGTAAACTCCACACACATTAAATAAGCCAAAAAGGTGTAAGCTAATTATACCAAGTTTTAGGGGAGAGTGCACATGTCTTTTAGCACTGATTAGCAGTGGTAAAGTGCCCAGAGACCTAAAGCCAACAAAAAGAGGGTCAGAAAAATAGAGGTAAAAGGCAAAATCTTTGGGGATAACCCTGTAGAAAGGGCCATTTCCAACAGTTACCTAAAGTAACTCTAACCGCATTCATACCTATTGAAGTTTTTCTGGAAAAAGTCTCTGTCAAATTTGTCATACTTACCAATGTTTATTCGCTGTTAAGTGAAAAATGGTGATTCAGTATACCTTGTAAAATCTGTATCTCCTGAACACTGCAGGGGACTTTTTTCATTTTGGTGTGTAAACATTGATATAAATCGACTACATTTTATAAATTAGTTGTTGGATTTCTTGAGTGCCTCGCATCTTTCTTTTTCAATTGTTTTGGTGCTGTTTAAACGCTTTACACTTGTTCCTTTGTGCAAGCCTGACCGATCAGAGCCACAGCTATCCAGGGTTGAGCTCAGGTTTGACAAACAAAACCTGACTATCCTAAAAGAGTTGGTAGTATATTACACAGTGAGGCCACACAACCACACCATATACCACACCCCATTTCCTCACATGACCCACTACAGCAACCATCACTCCAGATCTTTTGCAGTGTCCTCCGAAATTTGGACCTGGCTGGAGAGATTCCCCTGTTGTTGTGCCCACAGGGACTTCAAATCCCTCTGCAGAGCCTGCTTAAGCCATCTGGCATGTTTCACCAGCAGGATGCAGGAGGCAGTCAAAACCAACAGCCCAGATGTCCTGACTTTATGCTCCGTAGGGTAGGCACGAAACCACACCTTGTTGAGAATGGCTCAGGTGAAAGAGAGCATTTGAGAAAGAGTCAGGTGTACTTCAGCATGTTGATATTGAACTCCAACTGAGGTTCGCAGTAGTCTGGAGGTGGATGACAACTGCCTGTGGCGAGCCTGCCTTCAGCAGCCAGCTGTCAAGGTAGGGGAAGACCGAGACCCCTGAGCTCCAAAGATGAGTTGCAACAGTGCCATCACTTTCGTCAACACTGAGGAGCACTGGTGAGGCAAAAAGAGCACAGCGAACAGGAAATGCTCCTGGCCCTCTGTGACCTGCAGGTAACTTACGTCGTCATTTAAGACAGGTATATGATAGTAAGCGTCCTGAAGGTCCAATTATACCATCCGTTCTCCAGTGTCTTGGACAGACAGAACCTGGGCAAGAGTGAGCATCTTGAATCTGTTGTTTCTCAGGAAGGTGTTTAGAGAGCAAAGGTCTAGAATAGGGGCAGAGACTTCCACCCTTTTTCAACACCAGACAGTAGCAGAAGTAGCAACCACGACCTACTTCTGGCGATAGCAGTCTCTTGATGGATCCTTTGGCCAAAAGAGCCCGCACCTCTTGACGTAACAAGGACAGGAGGTTCTCCACTGTATGAATGGTGGCATAGGTTGTGGTGTTTCTAGGAACTGAAGAGCGTAAGCCCACCGAATAATATGTAGCACCCACTCCTCAGAGGGGGTACTTTGCCACTCCGGTGCCAGATCCTGCCAGGTGTATCACTGAGGGCACACTAAAGAGGCTTGGAGGCACAGCAGCTGGTGGGGTGGAGGATTGGGCTGCTTGTTGACCCTGATGTCCATGAGATTTGTGGGTGCCACGACCACAGCCATAAAAAGGCTGGGAAGCTTGCTGGCCCTGTGCATGTAGCTTGTATTGTGGATGACACTGAAACCCTCTTACCGTAGCCACAAAAGACGCAAAAAGAAGAGTTTGGTTGACAGGGGGTATTGGACAAACCCAAAGATTTGGCTGTGACTCTGCAGTCTTTAAAGCACTTCAGCTCTGCTTCCACCATGTCGCCTAACAGAAGAAAGCCATTAAAGAGCATGTGCTTGAGGCTCACTCGGACATCCCCCAAAAAGCCTGCTGACAACAACCAAGTGTGCTGCCCAAGAGTCATAGTGGAGCCCATGGCTCTGCCTAGCGAGTCTGTGATATCCAACCCACATTTGATGGTGAACTTCACTGCGTCCCACTCATGAAGCATAGCTTGTTTAATTATTGCATAAGCCTCCTTCGAGACCAAGTCCAGCACCTGCGCATCCCATAACGAATGAGTTTATCTCCCCAAAAGACATGCTGTAATCACCGACCACAAGACTGGAGGAGAAAACCCTCTTTCCAAGTCTCCAACCTCTTGGACTGACTGCCTGTCTGGGAGAGTGGTAGGGAATGCACTTAGATTAACCCTGGCTGCCAAAGCTTGCACCACTAGACTCTTGGGGTGAGGTGCTCGGTGAGTAACTCTAGGGTGCCAGGTGATGGTGATGGGCAACCTGTAGGATGTTTGAGACCACTCAATAGGGTTTGGACCAAGCCCCCAGTAGAACATTTGTGAGGGCTTTGTTAAATGGGAGCAGGAGCTTTGAGCTGAAGTGCTCTAGCTGAGGCACCTCAGTTAAAAAATTAGTTTTAATTTCCACTGAAGGAAGCTGGAGATCAAGGACCTCAGCTGCCATTCTGATCACCATTGGAAAGGATGCACTCTCCTCAGTGGCCGGACCAGATAGGGAGTCTAAATCAGAGTCCGGGTGGTGTCCAGCCCGCGGGCATCTCCCAACTTTTCATACCAGTTCTCTTCATGGAAAGCCTGGTCAATATCATCAGCAGGGTCCAAAACATAATCAGTGTCAGTGTCCCCAATGTCCATTTCAGACTGTGACGTCCCAAAGGAAAAGGGCACTGTGTCCAGGACAGCAGGCTGTTATGGCATGACATGTGCCAGTCTCTATTTCCGGTGGGGCTGTTGTAGCACCATCTTGGAGACGAAGAAGATAATGGGTTTGCTATTGTTGAGTGGCTTGAGTGATGTTAGTAGCAGCGTCGATGGACTGAACTCTTGGGGAACTGCAATGGGGTTAGGAACTGGAATGGGGTTAGGGACTGGAGTCGGTACGGATCCGGGAACGGATCAAGAGGGTCCAACGTAGGTCGGGGTGGTCCCTCCAGCAGTAAACCATTTGTGACATCTCTTACCTCCATGGAGCCAAAAGGCGCACCAGAGGGAGTCAACTGCCCAAAGATATGAGGTGAATGTCCTTCAAACTCCTTAAATTGAGCAGGTGATCCTTGAAATTCAGGGAGATGCGGAGCCCGGTTCAGTGCCGGCTCCGCAGGAGTGCGGGAGCGGGAACTAGAGGCATGACAACACTCCTGCGCCCCTTCTCAGGGCTTGGAGGGGTTTGGCGAAGTTGCATGACTGTTCAATAACTTATTTGACTTATCAGAGGCCAACTTTGACTTCAAGGATGGCCAGTCGCAAGAGCAGCTGCAGGATTGGGCCCGAGGTCATCCACAAGACAGAGATCTTCCACCAGACCAGGAGCGACGGGGATGGGGAGGGGGAAGGGGTTGGGATCTTCCAATGCTGTGCCTCGAGGAGCTTCACCTTCTGTTCCTGAATTGCCTTTGGGTGCATAGACATGCAATCAGAGCAGGACTTGGAGTCGTGGCTTGACTCCAAGAACCAAAGACATAGCAAGTGGAGATCAGTCACAGACAAGGTCCGTGACATTCCAGGCAAAGTTTAAAACTTGCAGGTTTTGTTGGGCACATGTCCCTAGTACACTGGTTGAAAAAAAGCCTCCACAAAAGTCGAGAAAAAGTTAGTCAAAAACTGACCGCAATAGCTATCCAGATCTATGACTGTGAGAGCTCAAAAAAAGGAAGTGATGTCAGCATGCTGGGGTGCACCTATAGAGGCACAGCACCTGTCACATTCAGTATGGCTGATGAACAGCCATCGGTGCCACCTACCGGAGCATGAAGTACTGCTCCAAATTTTCCAGATCCAGTTGAATGCCTAGAGAATATTCTAAGGTATTGAATCAGCAGTTAAACATCTCTTTCAGAAGCAGATTTATGTCCTCAAAATAGGACTGGAGCTGGACGATACAACACCCTAACGTATTTAGACTGGGGAAGTGAGATTAGAAACAAGACAGTATTTCTTTGGAATAGAGGGATAGAAAGTGTATTTTTCAGAAATGGTTTAATGTTGGACAGTTTAATTGATGAAAGAATTAATCATACTGCGGGAACCACTGGAGAATGTCTGTTATGTAGAAGAGTGAGAGCTACTTGTAAAGTTCATGTGGGCTGGTGGTAAAAGGACGGCTCAGAGCTCCTGCTCATTGACAGGAGATCATGGCAGTCAGGTTTTGATCTGCCGAGGAAGGGTTGAAGCTGGTATGTAGGCGGAAAAAGTAAGGTTGTGAACGGTTTAGATGGAGATCCCCAACAGACTGGATGTAACCCGAGTGTAAGAAGCGGGGTTCTGGTTGCAATGCCCCCCACACTTTTTGCCTGGTTCTTAGATGCAACTGAGTGAAGCACACTGGGTTCCTGCTAACCAGATCCCCAGTGCCACTGTACCTTCCCTAAAACAAGACACCCGGCCACTAGATCCCCAAGTGACCAGACCCTTCAGCCCCCTGTAACTCCCTAGTAAATGGTACCCCTGGTCCGTAGGGCATGGGTATTGAAGAGGGGGGCTCAGTGCTGCAGCACAACTTGTGCCACTCTGTGGACCCAGCACCAACCTTATGCAGATTACCACCGCAGGCTGTGTGACAAGGTGCTTCCAAAACTTGAAACACGAAATGGCACACAGTCTGTGTGCCATGTCCCCCAACACTGCATGTAATATATGTAAGTCACCCCTCTAGCAGGCCTTACAGCCCTAAGGCAGGTTGTATTATATTACATGTACTGTATTCAGAGCCTTGGGACCAGAATATTTATCTATGAGATTCTCCCATTATGTCCATGTGCGCCCGTTGAGGTAATTAAATGCTAATCTTATTAAGGTCCCTACATTCAAATTCAAAACAAAAGGAGGTAAATAATTCACGGTCTGAGGAGCTAAGGCATGGAATTGCACGCCCGCATATCTCAGGATGATTGAATCGGAGGACAGGTTAAAAAAACAGCTGAAATCCTGGATACTCAGATTATCCAATGCACTTTGCTACTCTCTAATGAGTTGAGGTAGGGCTCTTTCTCAGCCACTAACAACGCTAATTGCTTGTACAGTGCCAGGATGCTCCCTTGGGAGTGACAGTCACACTTTATAAGTCCCCATCTTTCATTCATATGTGAGGGCATATCTGTACAAGCAGATATGCCCCTACTATGTGCCTTTGTCGATTCTCAGACATAGTAAGTGACCAGGGAAGCCATTTTAAACACATGTGCTGGACACTGGCCACTACAAGTTCCCCAGATTCATGATGGCTTCTCTGAACCCAGATATGTTTGGTATCAAACATCTCAGATGAATAAACCCTCACTGATTCCAGTGAGAGATTTATTAATAAATGCACCCAGAGGGCACCTGAAAACCTACCAGCTACTAGTCTGTTGACTGACTGGTCCTGACAAGATCAGCCACCTTAGCCACGTTTCTGGCCCCCCCCAAAGGTGAGAGGGTCAGAGCGAAAAGCCTGCACTGGACGGGTGTGTTAGCACCTCACCCAAGTAGGATGGACATTCCAGGGCGGGAAGCTTCAAAAGGCCTAGCAGCCTTTGTAATGCAACCCAGGTCTCTTCCGACGGCAAAGATGACTGAACCCCCTGTCCTGACCCCACTTTTGGAAGCAGAACAGGCGGGGAAATTAGGCAGATTAGGAGGTGTGCCCACTTCATGCCAGTCCCACCCCTAAGGTGGACGAGCTGAAGTGGACACTACTTTTTGAATTCCTCCATCTTTGTTTGGAAGGCATTAGGCCACTAGGTTTTGGGTTATGCCCACTTCCCAGCGGAAGTGGTCATAGAAAGGGTGTAGTTCACCCTGAAGGTGGTCAGCCCATTGGATACCACCTGGCACTCCCTGTAACACCCCAAAATTGAGTATTTAGGTGGCACCCCTGAACCCTAGAACTCAGACCCAGATGACCTACAAAGAAGAGGACACAGAAGAGTTGCAGCTGCAGAAGAGGAAAAGGAGAAGCAGCTGACCTGTTACCAACCACACCGGCCTGCCTTTTGACCTCAACGGATGCTGCCTAAAAAGACGACTCGTCCTGCAGCTGAGCCTTCAGAAACCCAGAAGGACTGCCTCCCTTCGATAAGGAATAAATAATCCTGTGAGCAGCGGACCAGCTCTGCAACAAAGATTCAAGAAAGAACTTTGTATGACACCAGAAGTAACCACTGCACTTGACGTCCACGACCCAAGATGAAGCCAACAAAAGGTGCCAGAAAGGTTCTCCAGCTGTCCAGAGTCTGAGTCCCTTGTGGTCTCACCCATCTTGGACTCACCCAAGTCGCCTGCAGCCTCTGCCCCCTCTCCCGTGGCCTTGTGGTGAGAGACAACCAGACACCTTTAACAGCTACTGCACCCGTCCCCCACCACCTGATCTGAGGTGAGTCACAGGTGCCAACAATGTCCCCCAGCTCTCCTGAGCTCGAGTCCACCCAGGTTGCACCCCGGCTGGACTCCATGACGACACCTGCAGCCTCAACACACAGGACCCCTTGACTGCGAGTGCTCTCAGACGAAGAAACCCAACACCTAAGGACACACCTGCATCCGTCACCCTGGCCCCTGGAGAAAAGGAGCAAAGGTATACCTACATCCCCGAGCACACCACGGTTGTGACCTACCTGCTTGTTGTCCCAGACTGGCTTCTTAGCCAGAGCCTGCCGCCTGTTTTCAAGAGTACCAATTCCCTTTGAAAACCACTGGACACCCGATGCCTTACTGCACCCCTGCACTCAGCTGTCCAAGTGCTGCCCTGAGTGATCTGCGGGTGTGGTTCTGATCAATGCCCAAAACTTACCTTAACTCTCAGAGATTGGCGGGGCGTGGCCGGCGGCTGATGGAGCCTCACGCCTAGAAAGGAGCTCCAGGGAGGCAAACGGGGCCCGGCTCGCTTCAAACCCTTGTTAACCACCTTAAGCTGACTCCAGTGGATCGGGAACGTGTCGGAATGCGCTGAGACAACAGGAGAGATGTTTCCATCCAGAAACAACCTCAGGACACTACTTAATTTCAGACATTTTCATCCACGGCCAAGTGAGCCCCTCGGAGTCCCGCCTCGGAACACCAAGGAGACGGGGCATCCGCGACGAGAACCAGGTGACCCCCGCTAACCGGGGGGCCCCAAAGTGGAGGCAATTTATCAACGGTACCCTGGATGAGCCGGTGAGAGGGGGGGGGGGGGCGCGAGGGGCCTGAAACCTTCGCCCAGCTGCAGCCTGGAGACTGCGCCCGCCAGACCGGGACCCCTGAATTCCCCCCAAAAAACGGCGGGTGGAAAAAAGAAAACTTGAGGAGGAGCACGGGGACCTCTGCCAATACCAACGCGGAGGCGCTTCCCCTGCTATAAACTGACACTGAGCGACCCGGCTGTTCTCCGGGGGCCACTGAGCAAAACAAATAACACCGGACTACATGGTCGCATGCCTCCCCCCCCCACCACCACCAGACACAAGCAATGAAACCCCCACCATCAAATTTGAAGCCCAGAGAGTGGGGGAATAAGAGTCAGGGGTCAAATACTTGCAACTCATAGGTGCTGGAAAATATATGAGAAGACTGGGTGCTAAAGGCCTTCCCCTCAACAGCAGCGATTCGAACTGCGACGCAGAGCGTAGTCGCCCGCGCTGAAGTCCCCCCTAACTGTCTCAAGACGAGTTGCTGAGCACAAAAATGATCACAGGCCTCACCGCAGGATAACCCGGAGGACCCCCCGTAACAATACAGGTCTAGGACGGGAACGGAAAGCATCAGCGAAACACATCCTGGGCAAGCCCAGTTGAACAGTATCATTCTGACTTGAAATCCCTGAGGTCGGGGGGAGTGTGGGATCCACACATTCCCCCCTTGCATAAACTAAACAGTCAGCTAATTACCCCGTTCCGCCCACCCCCTGAAAGAAAATAGTGGGTCTTAATAACACTGTGGGCCCCGCCCCCTGAAAGTGCAACGCAAAATAAGGGACCGCCCATCGGCGCAGTAGATACTTCTTCTCACCTAATTAATCAATAATTCTAAAAATGGGGAAGACCAAGAGGCGCGAAGGGCAGAGCCAAGACGAGGCTACAACCACTAAACCCACTAGTCACCCCACAAAATTAACATCTCCAGATGACAAGTCGCAACAAGAAACAACCCTGGATACGGTCCTCTTGGCCATCAGAGACTCCCAGGAAGCATTAGAGAAGAAAATAGATAACTTAGCAATGGACCTTACATCACTGCGAGAAGATCACCGCAAGTTAAAGGAAAGGGTGGGAGCAAATGAAAAAACTCTTGCAGCAACAACCCTAACACAAAACACAACTACCACAGAGCTCACGGATCTCTCCTTACGTATTAAATCCCTGGAATCCAGAGCGGAGGACGCTGAAAACCACGCACGTAGGAGTAACCTTCGTTTGGTTGGGATACCAGAGAGAACAGAGTCATCAGCAGATACCATGGAGGCTTTTCTGGAAAAACCAAAATCAAAACCACAATACCCGAGGAGGGCCTTTCAGCGTTCTTCGCAATAGAAAGAGCCCATAGGGTCCCCAACAGAATGCCTCCACCTGGAGCCAGACCTCGACCAATTGTTGCAAAATTGTTGCACTACAGAGACAGAGACTACATCCTCTCGCAAACACGCCAACTAGGTGAGATAACATGCATAACCAAAGAATTATGATCTTCCCAGATTTCTCCAGAGAAACACAAGCACAAAGGGCCTCTTTCAATGACTATAAGAGAGCACTACGAGAGTGCGGTATAAAATATGCAATGCTCTTCCCGGCTAAGCTCCGTGTGGAACACGATGGCAAAACACACTTCTTTCTATCACCGCAGCTAGTACGGGAATGGATAGAAACCTTAAACATAAATAACCTGCCTCCTCCTCCTAGAACCCCACGCAATCCCAGCAAGAAACGCAGCAGATCCGCCAGCCGAACCCTGGAAGTAGCCCCACCAAGACACCAATCACTTCGGGAGATGAGGAATGCGGTAGAAACGGCAGCAGCCCTAAGTGAAGGAACCAGCCCTCGTCCTCGGACCCCGGACCATGTCTCCGATCTCGACTCTGACTGTGGGGGCTCATCGACATTCTCGCGGGACACTATCACAAGCCTGCCCAAAATAACGCCAGGCACCGCAGAGGAGATGATCTAATCGCTGTCTACGAGGACCAAGTTTTATGTGATTGCCAACATGGTCCTAATTAGCACAACCAGGATAATAAGCAAATATCCCCTCAAACCAACCGATAGTTTAGGCCTCTTGGGTACACGCTAATGGAAGCAACACATTGCACAGCCGGGCCCCGGGAGCAGCTCCCCGCGGGGGCTCTCGACCGCCGACACATCTCCCACCTATAGGACCCTAATTTAAGAATGTTTATGGATTGGACGGGAAATGTTCTGGTCACCGGTCCTGGGGAGTGGGAGTTGGGTATTACATTTGTTTACATAGTTAGAGGGTTTCAAAAGGCACTAACCTCCAATGAATCAAACAATTCTCGTCCTAGATCCTCAATCAGTATTCCTAACAGAAAACTTAGCTATAGGTCTACTCTCACCCACACTCACAAAACTAAAACCCACAGATCATGGCAGCAATCTACAAAATGATAACATGGAACGTCAGAGGCTTAAATAATATGTCCAAACGGTATAAAGTATACAACTACCTCAAGCGCAGAGGGACACACATAGCCCTATTACAGGAAACACATCTGTAAAGAACAGGAAGTCACCGCACTAAAAAAAAAGATGGAGAGGCCAAATATTTGCCACTACTTACTCGGCATTTGCCAGGGGAGTGTTAATATGGATCCGACCCGGGGTTCCCTTCCAGGCACAACAAACAACCATAGACAAAGAAGGTAGATACGTAGTGGTCAAGTGCAGATTAGACGGGAAGGTGGTGACAATTGGCAGTTTATACGCACCGAACCTAGATAAAAAAAAATTATTTGATAAACTATCGCAAGAATTAGGTCAGAGCCTCACAGACCTGAAAATCCTCGGCGGGGACTATAACTGTATAGCCAACATACACCTAGATAGGTCACATCCGCCCTTACCGCACTTCCAAACTACAAAAAGCGCCAATTCTTTTACAAAATGGCAACAACATTGGCAATTAAGAGACAGCTTAACCCACTCTGTAGGGACTACTCCTATCATTCTATAACACATGGCCTATACGTTAAGCTAGACACCTTCCTAATATCCCACAAACTGTAACAGGTAGTAATAGCAGCCAAATATTTAAGCCGTACGATATGAGATTATAACCCCCTGATGGTATCGCTGGCATGGAGGGGGGAAAAACCGTCGATCCCCACTTGGCGTCTGAGGACAGAAACACTTGAAGACGAAGCATTCAAATACGCTCTACATAAAAACATTGAGGAATTCTTCACTATAAATACAGACACAGCCACTTCCAGAGCCCTTGAATGGGAAACCTTCAAAATAGTTACCAGGGGCAAATGTATTGGCAAGAGTATAGGAGCCCGAAATTCAATTGAGAATGAACTAAAAAAACTTGAAGACTCCCTCAGAGAAGTAGAGCGTAAGATCCCAACTCACCCTGAATTGACCCCCCTCATGACTGAAACCACAACTAAAATTACTGAGGCAAACACTAGATTGTCTCGCTTTGACTATAAGCAGTATGTAAACCAACAACATGCAGAAGGCGACAAAGCAGGCAACCCTGTTAGAATGGCTAGCTAAGCCCCCCCAAACAGCAAACCACCATAGCTGAGATCGAGACACAAGGGGGCTACAGAGTACATGGTCAAAGGGAGATGAATATGAGATTCCTAGAATACTACTCAATTCTTTATGCCACACCTAAGGACACTATTAGCAACACTCAGGTCCAGGAGCGGAGGAGTGCCTGTCTCTAGCTACCCCAATAACAATAGCGGAAATTAAAACAGCGATACAGGGCATGGCAAGGGGGAAGTCCCGGGAACGGATGGACTCCCAATGGAGTTCTATTTACTATTCCAGGATCTATTAGCTCAGAGACTTTGCGCAATATACACCGAAGCATGGCGCAACAACAAACTGCCTCAATCAACCAATGAGACTATAATGATTCCCCTACTTAAGCCCGATAAACCTCACTCAGACGTTCGTTCTTACTGCCTATTATCTATGTTGAATCTAGATTATAAAATACTAAGTAGGATACTGGCAAACTGACTTTTACCCCACATGACATCACTGATACATCAAGACCAATCATGATTTATCCCGCAACGCAGTACAGCACAAAACATCAGGCGCTTAGTGTCAATACTGCATGCCTTACCCTCAACAATGCCTCAAGCAGCGATAATCTCCGTAGATATAGAAAAAGCCTTCGATAGCTTAAGGTGGGACTACTTAGAACAGGTCATGCTAAAACTTGGACTAGGAGAGGGATTTACACGCTGGACAAAACTACTGTATACCAACCCCACCGCAAGAGTACGTACAGGCAACGCCATTTCCGACTCCTTCCCTATAGGTAGAGGAACCAGACAGGGCTGTCCACTTTCTCCCCTCCTGTTTGCTATAGCAGTAGAGCCCCTTGCACAAACAGCAAGATCCAAGAAGTGCTTTGAGGGTATTTTAATCAATAACTGGACACACCACATAGCTTTATACGCAGATGATATGCTATTATTCTTCAAAAACATGGATATAGATTTATCCGGTGCAATAAACATGCTTGAAATTTCGGTATGGCCTCCGGTCTCCGAATCAACTGGAGAAAGTCCTCCATCTTTCCACTAACTAAGGACACTTCAGAACCTGCAGATACCAAGGGCTTACCCTGGTCCCCGAACACTTTCAAATACCTAGGGGTCAACATATACCACACAGCAGAGGATCTATTAGAGGGAACTGTACAGAGGGCAATTAGAGGAATCAAAGCCAATATGCTCTTCTGGAGCACATTGCCATGGACTGTATTTGGGAGAGTTGCCCTGCTCAAAATGATAGTGGAAAGTAGTACAGTAACCTGGGTAATACTATCTCGTTAATAATCCAGAAAAGAGTGTTCAAAAACATAGACTCCCTAATTGTGAATTTCATATGGGGCCCGAATAGGCACAGAATCGCCCTTAACACCCTCAGACGGCCCACTGCGGAGGGTGGATTGGCCGTACCGGACTTGAAAATCTACTACTGGGCGGGGCAACTACAATGGCTGGCTAAATTAGTCAGCGACCCCCCAGGCACAAAGGATTTACGAATCCCCCTTAACTGTCCTCTCGAAAAAATTGTATATATAATACTGAACCCCAAAAAATCTAAACAACCGCTCCCGCTGGAATGGGAAACATCAAGACATTGCTGGGAACAATTTCTGAGACGCTCCCGTACAAACTCCCCATACTCTCCTGAACTCCCCCTGGTAGCCTTAAATCCCACCCTGAAGGGATACATCGCAACACACACTAATAAACTGATAGCACACAACATCATGAAAGTGGGGGATTTGTACAGTAATGGTAAGCTATGTTCCTACGCAGAGCTCCAGGAGCAGTTTAATCTCCCCTCCGGCCTGTTCCTTACTCACAATGCCTTAATTAACACCATCCAAAAACTATGGGGAACATAATCTAGTGAGCCAAACACACATGAAGGATGTCAGTTCCTCTGTTCAATGGGAGACCAGAAGGGGGCAGTCTCTGGAATATACAGATCCCTACAGAGCAGTACCTGTGCGCCAATGAATAAACTTAGAACCAAATGGCAGACAGACCTAGACATTATACTAGAGGACACTCAATGGGCTAGAATCACCTTTCACATCTACTCAGTATCTTGGAATGCAAGGTTCAAACTGATAAACTTTTATATCTACCATCGGGCATACCTTACCCCACAATTGATATCCAAATTCTACAACACGAATAACTCTAATTGCCCCCGTTGTGAAGAACCTAAAGCAGACCTGGTACATGTGCTATTGAATTGCCCGAGAATTATCTCATACTGGTCAGAAGTGTTCAGGAAAATATCCTCCAGCACAGATAACGCTCTACCGTCTACCCCAGTGGTGGCAATACTGGGGGACTTTCCTCGCCCTTCAGCTAAAATAATAACCAATAGATTCACAGACTTGGCACTAATACTAGTAAGGAGAGAAATAATGTCGCACTGGAAGGACCCGAGAGGCCCTTCCACAAGGTGGCAAATTGCGCTAGAGAAATCGGCTGGAACTGAAGGATTGGTGCTGTTAAAAGAAGCCCTACAGGGGCAAAGGCCTAGAGACGATGCTATACATTGGGACTCCCTGCTGGAAAATTTAAAGTCTATGGATGCGCCCACATCAGAGGATAATACCTCTGACAATGAACCAGAAACTGAGTAGACCGCCACAATTGCAGCGCAAAAACACCATGGAACACTGACATAGCCCCGTACAGTAGAGAATTGTTGTAATAAGAGTATTTGAAAATGGACTGAGTGCACGAGGAGGGGAGGAGGGTAAGTTCTTATGGTTGGGTCTACTTAGTAAATTGTATCATTACATGCTATAACCCCTTGTTAAAAGCAATAAAAAAAGATTGGCCTCGTAAGTTGTTTTTAACTGCGTATTCGCTGAACATGGTTTTCCTCCATAGGCTAACATTTAAGAACTCCGAAAATTGCACTGTGTTGATTTTTCGAATCACAAAGGATTTATGCTTGAAAACGTACTTACCTTATCACGTAGTTCTTGGGTTTAAAGTATACATAAAAAGAAACCCTATTTTTATAAATGGGCCTCGGATTTATTCTTCGAGTGTGTGTCTCATTTATTGCCTCTGAGTACAATAAATGCTTGGTACTACTCTCTGATAAGCCTAACTGCTCTCCCACACAACCACAAAATAGAGCATTAGTCCTATCTACTTTTGCCTCTGAAAGTCAAATGGGGATCCACTGGACTCTCTTCACAGTGTACTTCATTTTAGAAAACCATACAGATAGCAAGCTTCCTACATTGAGGATTTCTTTTACTAATAGGATGAATTTTTGGAAATGAGTATGGTGGTTGTGGCTGTTGACAGTGTGGGAAATTTGCTCATGACTATCACCTCTACTGTCCACAGTCAAGGCCTCCTTTGCTCTGGGCATCTCGCCAGAAGCTCCCAAGAAATGCCAGAGCCTCATATTCCCAAAGAACCTCATAATAGACCCTGATTACATCGCCAGCTAGTGGCACATCTCTCACCTACCCTTAATCATCAAAACAATTGAAAAAATTGTCTACGCACTCCAAGATACTGCAGACAAAGCAATGCAAAAAGAAAATAAAAGTGACATTTGTTTTTCATTTATTTCCACAAGATTTGAAATTATACCCCCCTCCCCCAATCCATCACGACCACCCAACAGTTCTCCAATTTTGTAAAGAATATAAGACATGCCTCTTTAAAGACCACTATATCACGACAAAGTAATAGTCCACCTCCACTCTCAGAGCACAACTTCCCTTCCAAACACTCATTGATGGAATCCTTGCCTTTGACCCTGGTAGCGCGCTCCGTTGCCTTTTGTCTAGGTTTGTGTTATACAAATACCATACAGACATAGTTACAGAGGACAACCAACAGCTCAACCAACAATTTTTACAGGGTAGCAAAACTCACCTGATTCTAGAACCAAATTACAAAAGATGATTAAGAGTTTCAGTTCTACCCATGAGGCATCATAAACCCCTCTCCACTTTCTGCAGAGTACTCACTTTATTTCTTCAACAGGTTTTTTAATAAGTGAAACTATTGTGCTTGTGTCTGCCAAGCGAATGAGGCACTGGAGGGCCCGGCTTCTGTGTGCAAAGGTCAACTGGTTCACGCCAATTGGCTATAATTGGGAGGGAAAATGTAAAATAAAAAGGCTGTTGGTATATTCACATGGTAAATATACATTTAACATGCTATTCTTAAAATGCTGTGAGTAACAAATTAAAAACATATTACCACTTGTCAAAAAAGCTATGTTTACTTCTATGTCCTCTTCCTAAATTGCTCATTTTAAGAAGTATCTCCAGGCACCCTACTAGTTCAGTTTCTTTTTTCCAAAATATGTAATTGCCCACACCACCGAGTCAATGATGTAGGACACCAAGTAAACAGCAAAAACAAAATAAAACATGCTCATATAATACTATTTTCAACAAGAAGGTGTAGGTAACTATGGGAAAACAGATTACTCATCAGAGAAAGGACTATTGGTGGATGTGCTACTATTTCTTCTGATTGACACTACTTTCTCGAGGTTCTTTGTCTGAGGAAAGACTGCATAGCAGTAACCAGTGAAGTGGGCCTGGGAATCCTGAACATCACAGAAGAATTTGCTGAAGATCAGCCCAACCAAACCATGCTCTGGCCCTTGCCTCAGAGCACATCAAGCTGTGCCTTGCGAAAGTATGCATTTAAGGCCTGGATGCTGCACATCAAATGGAAACAATAGGTACATCTGTCAAAACAGCTGCAAAACAACTGCATCTCTAGAAGAATGAGCTCCAATTCCTATGGCAGCAGCTTCTTCATTAGCGGCTTGATGTACCGAATGACCCAGTAGGAAATAGTTTCTATATTTACTGTCTGTTTTACTCGTAACCCCTGACTGAGCTGAATATTTATGGTATTCACACATAAAAGCTGGGGTTGCCTTGGATGGTGCTATGTTTCTTTTCCTTTGATGAATGTGGTGGGGGAATATAGACTAGAACATGAACTATCGGGTTAAGTTTAAACTTTAAATCACAGTCTGCATAAAGGACTGCTTCACACTTGGCATTACTGTGCCCTGTGAAAATGTAAGATAGGGCACACCAAAGCAGAGATGATGAGAAATATCTTTTTGATGGTCAGCAGCCAAAGAGAGCAGGCGTGCATTACTTCAAAGGGTGCACAAATTAGGTGTGTGAGAAATAAACTAAGGTCCCACTGTGGCATCACTAAAGGTGTTGGCAGCAACATGTGGATCAGCCCTTTAAAAAAACGTAGGTGGTTGAACAGGACAAAAGATAACCCTTAACTGTTGCCATAGCAAGGTCCTTCTCTGCTAGAGAAACACAAAACATCAGCATGTTAACAACTTAGCCTGTAAGGATTGAATGTCGCAGGAGGAACACCAGACAACAAACTGCCAACATCTAGAATAAATTGTTTTGGTGGTGGGATGCCTGGCTGCCAGGATTACATCAACTACTTCGGGAGCAAGGCCAAAAACCATCAACTGTCACCATTCAATCGCCACACGTGCAGGCAGGCTTTACAGACTAGGTTGCTAGACTGGTCTCTACTGTTGAAACAGGAGGTGCTATTGAAGAGGCAGCCAGATTGGAGGACATTTTCTCATTGCCAGCAATTCCGGGTACCACACTCTTTTTGCCTAGTCCTGGACCACCAAGATGACTTGGGCTCAGTATCTTTTTCAGTACCCTGGGCAGGACAGGTAGGATTAGAATGGCATAAAAAAGTCCCAAACCTGCATTCAGACGAAATGTGTTTCAGAGGGAGAACCACCTTTGGAACTCCAATGTGCAAAATAATGCACAATGTGCTTTCTCTAAGGTGGTGAATAGATAGATCCAGTGTTCTCTGCATTGTTAGAAGATGTCCTATGCCACCTCAGAGAGTAAATTCCATTTATGACCCGCTAGCCAATGGCAACCACGTTAGTCCACCCTAGTACAAGGATCCAGCAAGGCGATGGGTGATCACGGAGATGCCCTGAACATTTCAGCCACCTCCAGAAGTGTAACGCCTCTAAACACAGGACCCATGAAAGAACACTGCCTTGTTGCTATATAGCCATTGTGCTGTCTGTAAGAATCTGTACTCGTTCCCCCTTGAAGGCTGGGAGGAACGCCTTTAGTGCCAAGCAAATCACTTGCAAATCCAGCAGGGCGATGTAGAAACGGGTCTCTGCAAAGACCAGAATCCTCTGATTTCTACCTCTCCTAGGCGACCACACAGCCAAGCAATGATGTATCTGTCACTACTGTTAGCTGTAGATGGGGCAGGAAGAAGGGGGTGTCACCGGTCCAATTACAGCCAAGCACCACCACTGAAGGTGTTTTGCAATCTCCTTCGACACCTGGATGGACACTGAAAGGTATTGTTGGTGCTGTGCCCACTGAGACCTGAGACTTCAGATCTACTGCAGAGCCCTCATGTTCCATCTGGCATGGTCCACAAGTGGGATGGATGTGGCCAAGATGCCACGAAGCCTCAGACCCGGTCTCACCGAGACCAAGGTCAAAGGCTGAAACATCAGGATCATAGTCGGAATTTCCTGGGCCCACTGAAGTAGACAGAAGACTCGGAAGAGCACTGTGTCCAAGATGGCTCCAATAAAGGGAAGACGCTGTGAAGGAATCAGGTGTGATTTCAGCACGTTGAGAATCTTGAACTTGTCCTTCAAGAGGAACAAGTTCAGAGGGCAAAGACCACTGTCATTTTTCAGCACCAAGAAATAACAGGAGTAAAGGTCAGTCCAAATCTCTGATGCCAATACCTTCATGTAAGGAAATGCCTCTTTTTATATGGTCATCCCCAAAGTTTTGGGTTGATCCTGCTGGTTTTCCCACTCACAGTGCACTGAGGTCTTCTAACAGTCCTCGGTACCACTGCACTGAACTTAAAATGTGTATGTTGTGATTGGCTTATACCCAATTGGTATAAGCTAACTTATCTGTAAGTCCCTACTATATGGTCTCAGGGGGCTGTAAGTTAGAGGGTCATCCCAGAGGCTGCAGCACTGTTTGTGCCAAACTGGGTGTGACAAAGGGAGAACATGTCTTCCAGTCTGTCACTGCAGCCTGGTAGAGCAGTGTTCACTGCTGACTCGGCTTTGCCATTTAAACCATAGCAAAGCCCAAAACCTCCCTTTTAATATGAGTAAGTCACCTCTAAAGCAGACCAGCTGAACACTAAGGCAGGCTGCATCATATTTTCTAGGCAGATCATGTATTTTTATGTAATCTGGCAGTTATAACCTGAAATTGCTGTTTTTACTTGAACCCACACTAACCCCTCATCTATGCTAACAACTTCTGAATTGGGAGACCAAAGTCGATACTTCAAGGTCTCAAACAACTTCTTAAATTAAGCCCGACTTGATGCCCAAGTCAAAATTAACGCTTTTGAAAAGTTGGCACTTTGTTACCCACAGTCTCCTGTGCCTGTTTAAGGTTGCATTGGGGGCTGTCCACAAGATGCCTTTCTGCCCTCCCTGGGAGACATGCTGACAACTCCCAGTAAAGGACTCAATAGATGCTTGTGCGGGGAGAGGAGTTCTCTCCCTGGCAAGTCTGCCACATGGGGCTTGGCTCAAAAGGCAAGCATCAAAGGGGAAGCTGCCTTCAAAGTGGAAATGACAAACACTTAGGGGAGGGGCTGCTATTTTGCTTAGGCAGACAGGCCAGCACTTTGGGGAACAACCTTTTTAAAACAGTTTTGTTAGGGTAGCCACGCTTCTTGCTTGGGCTATGGAACTCTGCAGGCCGAGAGAGGGATAGTGCCATGTTGGAAGTGGACAGAACGGAGCCTTCTAGGATACCTCGATGTCATGTTTCACAGGAAGCAGTCATCAGGATGGAAACTGGAAACCCATTGGCTAGTAACCGTGACCTCGCTGAGGGCATTTTATGGCATAAAATGGGCACCCAGAACTCAGATTTTGTTGGGCTGGAGAAGAAAAACAAAGGAGAACTGCCTTACTGCACCAAGGACCAGGCGAAGGAAAGACTGCACCTGTTGCAACTTGGGCTAAATATTGAAAGCCCTGAGCCTGCTGTGTCCTGCTTCTGGAGAAATTGTTCCTGAGCCCCAGCCAGAAGAAGAAACTGCAAAGATCTGTTGGCTGACTTCCTGTTCATAGCACAGTGCCACAAAAGCAGAGATAGCCTGGCTGGCGAGTTGGGAGCCAAAGACTCCGGGTCATCGTTCCTCACCCCCATGTAGTCTAAAAGTCAAGACCCGATTCTCAATAGTTGAACCTGAGTCTGCTGGACCAAGGAAAATTGTCAGAGTGCAGTTTAGTCACATAGAAGGCAAATTACCACCAAACGAAGGAAACTGCTGCACCAGGCGACTGGACTTCTGCTAAGTTCAAGAAGACTTCGAGGGACGTCTATCTTTGTGACCAGGATCGCCTCCCCAAGCCTGTGGACTGAGCAGTAGCCCCCAGAATGCCCCTATCAACCGCACAGCACCTTCAGCATACTTGAGCATCATCAGCATCCTGTATCCCTTACATCAAGACCACTCCCATAGACGTCAAAGCAAGGGATCACTGGCACTGAAACTGAACTGGAGTCTGGTTTTCTTGCTGAGGTAACTGTTTCTTCAGAACATGCTTGTCCAACCCGTGGTAACCCAAAGTAAGTCTAAGTAACCGTAAACCAACTTGCTAAAGTTTTCATTCAAAATGTTTCTAAGTGTCAAATTCGTTGAATCTTCCAATGCTTATTCATGTTTGAGTGAAAAGTTGTGATTTACTATACACCTTGTAAAATCTGTATCTCCGGAACTCTTTGGTTGATCTTTTTCGTTTAGGTGTCTACAGTTTCAGGAAAATTGAATAAATTTTCATACATTGGTGTCTGATTTCTTGTGCCTTTTTCTCGTTCCTTAAATTTGTTTGGTGCGTTTAAGAGCCTTACACTTGCTTCTTGATGTAAGCCTGACTGCTTAGAGCCAGAGCTACCTAGCTAAGATTTAACAAATGAAACCAGATGGTTCCTAAAGGGGTTCGTGAGTGTATTACACAGTGAGGTCACACAACCACAACATATAATACACCCCATTTCCTCACACCTCCCTGTTGCTCTGTTGGTCAATAGAGCTTGGACTTCTCCTCAGAGTATGGACAAGTGGTCCTTTGAGAAGTGTTGTGGTGTGGGTGGCATATTAGGGGTATGTGACTGGAAGGGTAAGGAGTAACCATGTTTTACAATTTGGAGCACCCATAGGTCCAAGGCTGATGGTCCTCCACTCATGGAGGTGAAAGTTAATGCGACCTCACACCGGGCAAGCGTTAGCAACAGAGGTTGACTAAAAAGTGGTTTTGCTGGAGTGGGTTGAGGTTGGCTAGATCACTGCCCCTGTGAGCCTGGATGCAGTCTACCTACTCAATTGCCTCTACATCAAATGTTCTGTGAGGCCTGTTGTAGCAGAGGCATAATCGAGCATTGCCTCTGGTGGAATCCCCTGCCTAAGCCTTGAAAGGGGTGAAATTGCTGGGGGAGGTGCTGAACAGGAAGAGCACATCATTGAGAGCATGCTATGGCCTTACTCTCCAAAAAACTTCCTAAGGCAGAGTCCGCCTTTGCTCCAAAAAGGCAAAAACCATGTAAGGGCATGTCTAATAGGGATTGTTGGACATCACTGGAAAAGACCATGGAGCAAATTCATGCATGGTGTCGAAGAATTACCCTAGTTCTAACTGCTGTATACAGACCGTTGATAGTATTCAGGCCTGAGCAAATGGAGTGCTTCACTGCAACTTGGCTGTCTAGGATAAGCCCTGTAGTGTAAGCCACATATCATCAAGGACAGATGGCAAAATGTCCACCTCTCTGTTCCACAACGCATGCAAGTATATACCCAGAAGGTAGTTGGTATTATCAGATATAAAGGCAAGGCTGGCAGATGAAGACATCGGGTTGATTGATGTCTCCATGTGTTTTGACGGGCAGGGTGGTCAGCAATGCTTTGGGGTTGAAAGTGGACACTTGCACCACCAGGCTCTCTAGATTGTATAGAGGAAATTGGGATTTCCAGGGGCAGGCCTATGCCGCCTTGCCACCTGTCTGTTAACTGGAGGGCAAGATCCTGGCTTTGCTCAGGTGCCCACTAGTATATCAGTGAGTGCTTCGTTACAAGGCAGAAGAGGTTCCTGGCTTGCTTGTCCTGAATTAAGGACCTCAGTGAAGACATAAGTCTTTAATCCCTTCATGGACAAGTTGAGATCTAGCACCTCTGCTGCCCTCCTCATCACTGTTGTGAAGACAGTGGACTCACTGTACCATAACCAGTTTAGGTGAGGATAAGCCAGTGTCTGGGGAGGTATCCAGGCCACTGGCATCTTTAAAGTGTTAAAACAGGTTCTCACCATCAAATGGAACGTCTTTTCAGCATCTTCATCTTGTAGCTTTGAGGTTTCAAGGTCTGAATACAAGATAAAATATGAATGGAGTTGACCTTCAGAGTGCAATAAAACTATTGGATCAGTTTCAGGCATCAGTGACGTCAATGCTGATATCGAGGCCCAGGGTGGCAGAGTCGGACGACACAACAGTGGTGAGAACAGTGGAGCCCAGCACGGAAAAGGGACTGACCGTGAAGCTAAGTGGAGCAGCGTAGTCAGCATCAGAGACTAATCTGCCAGAAGTAACCCCAACTGGAGGCTGCCTCGGATCCTTGGTGGCTGAAAGTGTATCAGAGAGACCCAGAGGAGTACCAGATAATTTCTCTAGGCTCATTTTAAAGTTTTTGGGAGTTGTTGCGACATAGCTAATGGCCTATGGAAGTCGAGCACATCTAGAGTTTGATCGGAACTGGTTCCAAAATTGAGGAAAAACTCCACAACCTAGCAGTATTCGAGGTATTGCACAACTACGAATGCGGAGAGTGACGGGGCAATGGGAGTTACATTTAGACCTCTTATATTTCTAGGGCTTCTTCAACTTACCTGAACTAAGTGATTTTGATGATGAGCGTTCATAATATCAGCCTCAGGAACACATTTGCACTCTTGACTTTGACCAAGACTGTGTCTTCTTTGTCGTCCTTCGGAGTTCCACAACAGCAAATTTGGCTTCCTGGTCGCAAATGGTTATTTTTGTGCAGCAGTGACATGATGCCGAACGGTGCTTGGAGCCAAAACACCAGAGACGGACATCCTGGATGTCCATCACCAACATCTGGTGATGGCAGTCCTTACACGGGTTAAACTCAGGGTTTTCAGTGGGGACATGTTTCTTGCAAACTGGTAAAGTTTGATGGAAGAATTTCTGTAGAATCGACAGAGGAACTCCAGATCTACATCAGAAGTCAAGGAAAGGAAGGAACATAAGCAAGCAAAGGTGGTACAGATATAGTGGCCCCATCATCACATCTGTGGCGGGATGGATCTGATACGGAACCAAACAATGTCACCTAATGACACGCAAAGGAATTGCTATTGAAAATTCTCCAGACCCAGTCTGAACCCTAGGGGTATTCACAAGGTGAGGAATCTACGGTTAGAAGTCTCTATCAGAAACACTGAGCACAAAACAAGTCCCTTAATTTTTCTATTAAAAGTAGACAGTGCGGTTTCGTCTTAGAAGCCACACAAACAGAAAATACAAAACAACTGCCCACAGGTTCCAGAGACACAGAGGGCCTCATTATGACCCTGGCGGTAGAGAACCGCCAGGGCCAACGGGGGCGGGAGCACCGCCGACAGTGCTCCCTTTGGGCATTCTGACCGCGGCGCTTTGGCCGCGGTCAGAACGGGAAAACCGGCGGTCTCCCGCCGGTTTTCCACTGCCCCTAAGAATCCTCCAAGGCGGCGCAGCTCGCTGCGCCGCCGAGGGGATTCTGACAATCCTTACCGCCATCCTGTTCCTGGCGGCTCGCCCGCCAGGAACAGGATGGCGGTAAGGATTGTCGTGGGGCCCCTGGGGGCCCCTGCAGTGCCCATGCCAATGGCATGGGCACTGCAGGGCCCCCCGTAAGAGGGCCCCGCTAGTATTTCACTGTCTGCGTAGCAGACAGTGAAATACGCGACGGGTGCAGTAGCACCCGTCGCACCTTCCCACTCCGCCGGCTCGATTACGAGCCAGCATCCTCGTGGGAAGGGAGTTTTTCCCTGGGCTGGCGGGCGGTCTTTTGGAGACCGCCCGCCAGCCCAGGGAAAAACTCATAATACCCTCCGCGGTCTTCTGACCGCGGAGCGGTATTATGGAGGGCGGCATCCTGGCGGGCGGCCTTCGCCGCCCGCCAGGGTCATAATGAGGCCCAGAGTCTTGTATTCTATCTCTGAATATATGCATCTAAAAACTCGGTTTCCAGGCTCTACTTGCATTAGGAATCTTCAACTTACAGAAGTAGCGGAAGTTGCAATGGCGTAAAGAATTCTTGAACTGAAATCCACGGGGTAGGGTTGAAGTAGGTAAATGACTCTGCAAAAAAAATTATCACATTAGGGGTATGAAGCTCTACATAGATGCACATACAATACAATACATCTTGTTCATAAGTGGTGGCCCTCGGTGTTTCAAAATACTTTTTTGAAAATTTCTGCTGTGAAACATTCATGGCTTCAACAAAGAGTGAAACACCACATTGACTTATCACTTTAAATAACCACAGACACAGAGTGCTTGTAGAAAACAGCACCAGCTACCCCAAACCATTTGAATGAGTCAGACAAAGGACTAGTAGTAGAAGATGAAGTACATCACATTGCCATTAATGTACAGTAAGCTATGCCACATCACAGTGGTGTGTTCCTGCTCCTATGCAGTGATACAACCCCACAGATTCAGACTGAAGGAAATCTGTAGTAGCAGCCATGCAAGAAACATGCATTTTCTCTGGTCCCTTGATCGGAACTCCCCTATGTTAGCTTCTGAACAATGACACTACACCCGGCTGCTGCTGTATGCCTCTGCATGTACTTGGAGAGAAGACTGGAAAGATGGCCAAAGCCAGATGTCTTCTCTGAATTAGTGAGTGGTTCTGTTGATACACAAACAAATTTGCTTGGATAACCAGGGGCCTAGGCAATGCAGACTTATTCACAACCTTTGCATAAATAACAATGAGTTCATAATACTCAATAATTGGCGTACTGTTATGCACCAACAACTCTAAACCCTGTGGTATGGGGCGCAATATGTCAATGCTGTAATGCGCACTAGTACCTGCCTGTGGTCCACACTATAAAAAAAAGACATAAGAGCGAATGAACGATGGTCAAAGCTGCGACTGAAAGACTGCCACTAATGGTCAAATGCAGTGTGAAAAGTCATCAACTAGGTTATGATCTAATGCAGTGTTCCTTACTCTGCAGTCTGGGGACCTCTGGGGGTCCGCGAAGCCTATTTAAGGGGACTGTGGCTGCTTAGAACAGTAAATAATATGAACTGATGAATAAAGTGCGTATAAATAAAGAAGCAAAATGCAAAACTGTATATTTTAAACCATGTAAATGTGAAGGGATCAGAAATTGTGGGCTAAAAATTAAGTCAGTATCGTAAGATTGATTCATGAGAACAGTCTGAGTGCATTTGACGGAATCTAGTATGGACAATGAGTGGCCACAACTGAATTTAGAAAAGCTCCAAACTTCCCATCTATTTGTTTGTGAATTAAATAAAATATTTAATCATCCGTGAATATGTTTGATGAACGCTTGTTTCTATATTTTTTTGTTTTGTGGTTGAAATCATCGAAAAAGTAAAGACTCTACTCTGTGGTGTGCCTGGATGCTAATAATTATTCAGTGGGGGTCCCTGGGTCCGCATAAGTCAAAAGGTTAAGAACCATAGGTCTAATGGATTTTCAATTATTTCTGCTTACTTATTTACACTGTCATGGTATGCACTAATTACTTTTGAACATCGAAGTGGGAATGTGTTGGCATTCGGACATGAAAATGAGCAGTTCTACAGTACCTAATGCACGAGGCACCCGAATTCAGCTACTGACACAAATTACCCAGCTCCTGCCATTTCTAGCTTGCCCAGAAACATTTACCCCCATGCTTACATCGAAGCGCCAATAAATTTATTATCTAATTACCTTGGGTGCGAAAGTTATGTGACTAATTTAGTCTACCAAATTAAGGCCCACACAACCCAAAGACATTCCCAACAAAGACAACGCTTAAATTCTGTTTGTACCTTCGGAGTTCTTCGTCCTCTTGTATGTCACCAAAAAATTCGTGGCTACTCTGTTTTCCACAATAAAAAGAAAAAATATTTTCAGATTGATGGTTTATTTTTATGCACTAAGAAAACCAATCATGCTTCAAATCAAAGTTAACCATTTCCTTTCGGAAACAAATGAGATTTCTTTTTAACAAAGTTGTTAGCAGAAGAACCAGCAGCAGACAAGCAAATACACAAATAACAACAAGCATTTATAATGCAAAAGGTCTTGCATTTGTGAGAATTAGAGCTATTGATGTTGTAAATGGCAGTGTCTTTCACCTATGTGTTTTGGTTTGGAGTGTGGTGGATGTATGTCAGGTGCCACAGCAACCCTCCCAGGCCTGTCGCTGCAGGGGAGGGGACACAAGGCCGCCATCTTGTGAATGTTTTGCCTCATTCCTACATACTGGCTGTGATACCCTAAAGATGCAACACTTTCTAGTGTGTTACTTCAACTTTTATAGCACCAAACAAGCCACAAAGAGGCACCTTCGTGGCATTTAACCTGGAGAATGAGGGGGGTCAAAAAACTTAGAAGCAAAGAAAAGGGGCAGCTATATATTTCTGTGTTAAGCTTTTAAAGAAATTATTCCTCTACATCGGCAATACCAGCCTAACTTTTAAAAACATTGACTGTATACAAAGAGAATAACAGAAGAGGCAGCTTAACTTAAAATGAATTGTTAGTGACTTTGTTAAGAACGGAACCTGCTTTGCAGTGCTATGAAATGGCAGAACCTGCAGTACCAAGCGCTATATTTTAAAAAAGGAGTTATTCCCAGACTGCCCCGACACGCACCAGACAAAGGGTAAAGGATTAGGCGTAAGGGCCAGAGCTGCCGACCTTGGAGCTGGGGAACACGGTTTGAGTCTCGTCACCAGCTCAACATCCCGTGATTTGGGGCAAATCTCTTCACCGCCCCTTGCTACCAAAAATGAATGTGTTCTTGTGTAATGTAACTGGTGCTCATGTGAAGCGCTGTATTGCGTTTGTATCCAATTTGTGCTATATAAAACTGCAAAAAAAAAAAGCGCTAGTAACTCACATAGAAGAGTTTCATGAGCAAGGAACCACTTAATCATGTAACACATAACGTGTATTTGTGAAGAGCAATAACACGTGTTCACTGTTACCCAACTCAATAGAACTCTTTTTTTTTTTTTTTTAATCGAACTTGGAAGAGTGAAAGGCTGAGTGGACCTGCTAGGATTCAAACCTATGGCCATGAGGTCTAGCACAGGAGTCTGGAGTGGAAACATTAGTTCACTGAGCCATCGGAACCGGCATAAAGTAGGATGCTTGCATGCATGTGCAGGGAACTGTAGAGCACACGACTAGGTGGGAAGCAATGGAGAAGTGAACAACGTAGAACTAGCGCCTGCGGAACTCCAGTGCGCTCTGAAATACCACTTCTAAGTTCAGCCACTAAGGGGACCAGCTCGTAAAGAAGAAAAACTTCTGTTTCCCCCACAAGAGTTTCCAGATCCCGTTTAGCACCCGAGGAGGTTCACAAGGATGAGACATCTGAGGTCGGAAGTATCCAACAGACCCAAGCTTACAAGAAAATAATGTATGCCTTACTTTTGAGAGCAAAAAAGATTTATAATTCAGAAATGCTGGTTTTGCTTCCAATTGTATCATGTGGAAATATATGCAGGAATATTTTCTGGTGAGAAAACAGAATTCACAAATGTCTGTGACGGTCGGAGATGTCCAGCGTAAGATGGAAGACTTTTTTTAATTCTAAAAAGGCAGGAACATCCAACTTTGACGAGGTTGGAAACCTGCGCGTGCAGCTTGTCAACCTCCTTTGTGATTCAGACGCTCTGTCTTATTATACTTTGTGCCTCCCGAGTCACCTGTTTCTTTAGTTAACTAACGAGGCACCATTTAATTTAGGGATTATCCCAACAATATTTAAAACAAAATAATGTGAAATGGTGCACTAACTGAACGGTAAATCTGGCTGCATTCGCAAAACAGCTTCAAATTACGGTTCGCTCAACTATTTATTCTGTGGGCTCGAGGGTCACTGAGTCTCATAACAAAGTACAGGGAGAAGCCTGTGGCAGCATTACAGGAACCAAACAAAAAAACCTGTTTCTAGACAAGATAACTTCATTCTTCAGGCTCAAAAAACAGGAAAGATGGCCAATGAGTGGTAAAAGGCTGTAAAGTAGCGAGTGGACGCTGACTGAGCAAGCGTATTTAAACTAATCACCTGTTCATGGGCTAAAGTGGTGTTACAAAGTTCTAGGTCCGTAGAATGTGTACTGAGCGCAGAGATCAACATTGTGTCCGGCCAGTGGGAACGTAAAACTACAAAAAATACTTTTTATTTATACCACTACAGTTGATTCATAACGCTGTTTGAATGTGATGCTACTTTCCGAAAAGCAGGTTACAAATCAGGAAATTATATAAAGGCCACGAAGACCCGATTGGTGCATTCCCTTACAAGTATATGATTAGACCGCAAACGAGAACAGGAACAAGTCGCTTATTCACGAAAAAAACAACTTCAATAGGTCCTGCAAGTTGCCCAGAGAGTCCTGCTAATGAGCCACTGTGCGGCGTAAATCTCCAGGAAATGCTGACCGTCGGCCCCCGCCCGCATCAAACACGGTGAGTGGCTCCATCCATTCTCTGCGGACAGCACACATTTAGAAGAGACCATGTGGGGATACCCGAAGGGGAGCAGCCTCGAAATCACAAGGGCTTTAATTACATCCAGCGCGAGCCACTTCTGCACAGTGAACAACAACCATTCATTATTGTTAGGGTGACCGCTCATTATGTGAAATATGCATCCTTGGGCCGCACAGGGACAAGCCTACGCATCTACTCACGTTCGGAATGATGGTTGGGCACAGCCATTTCTCCAGCAGAACATCACATATTTTGGACATATTCACATTGTTGACTTCCGCGATTTCATTCGCTGCTGAATGAATGTCTACCAAAGAAAATCAATATCAGTTAGTAAAAGTAACAATGAACATTTATTTATATATATATATATATATATATATACACACACACACACACTCGTGCACACCCTTTAAAGTGTTTTCTAGGCAAACGATTCAATTATGTACTTTGATAGGTCTTACTGTACGAATAGATTTTTATTGCCTCAATTAATAAAAAAAAAACAACGTTGTACAATAGGGAGTCATGGCAACAACCAATAAATGGGTCAATTTTAACTAATAAGTTCATTTAGAAACTTGGAATCTTCTAATTTAAACAGTTTTCACTACAATATAATTTTCTCCAGACAAGCAGAGGTAAATTCCATAAATCTGGCGAAGCATGCAGTCATTCTGGGATGGCTGCCACTGAGGACAGATAAGGTAGCTTTATTCCATGCCCTAATACCAAACTAATTAAAACGGTGTTAAAAGTTCCTTCTAAAAGAGGAAAGAGTAAAGCAAACAGAGCAAGAATGTTAAGGCTCCCTGTTTAAAATATAGGGTCACAACAGTGATGGATATCCCCGTCCGCTGAAATACAAATCCCGTAGGAAATAATGGGATTTATATTTCGGCGAATAGGATACCCGTCACCTTTGTGACAAAGCAACCTGTCCTCTGAAATCTAAATCAGGCCCTAAATAAGCTTCATCAAATAGTTTTATAATTTTCATGTGTTTTGTAGGCGGTGGCAGTATAAGGAGACTCGGGTACAGGTGGACCCAAGAGGCAACAAATTCACAGTAAGGCAAAAAAAGAGAGAACCTAAACATCTGAAATAAGAACATGGTCGTTTGTGGTCTATAATAGATTAATTTTGGTGCTGGAAGCCACTTCCTCCAACTTTCTGGTCCTGCAACTTCAACATTAGTTTGCCTAGACTATCTCCCAGTCTTGACCATCGAAAAATAACAGGCCCACCTGAGTCCTGAAGAACAAATTACTTATCTTCAGTAATGCCTTTTCTGGTAGAGACTATCTAACCGCAGATTCCTCACCATGTGAATTTCCCCAGGCTCCAAACTGGATCCGGAAACCTTTGCTACCCTCAGGTGTCAGCAGGTGGCGCCATGCAGCCCCACATCGAATTGTCCCACCCAATGATTGATTGTGGTTTATAAAGTGTGCAGTTGCCCAGAAGTATCATGGCGCTGAAGAAAGAATACAACTATAGGAACAAAAATAATTAATAACGTTAATGCTGGGGGAGACACAGGATTAAGACAGAAGGGTTTTTTAGGGACTTACGAAATCTGAAAAGATTGGGTTCACTGCAAATTGCGAGAGGTTTTCCAGCCTTGTGCCTTGATAACTGAAAAGACACGTCCACCAAGGCTCGCCTAACGAAATTTGGGCATAACTTCCCTGTTGGAAGAAGAGGAGCGCAGCAGTCTTGTTAGCCTGTTTCTTGTGAGCATTGTAGATAATGTAGTGACGTTGGGGGGATGTGAGGGGGAGTCATGGGGGAGGAGAGGGGGGAGTGGGGAGATGAATGGGTAAAGAAGGCCTTGTGACAAAAACAGAGGGCCTTAAAGACGCTCCTTTTTTTAACACAAAGCACATGTAGAGATGTGAGGTGCACTGAAAAGCTGACTTGGAGCCATCTCAAAGTAGATGCCTCCAAAATGGAAAAATACTCATATGTGGTGACAGGAAAAATTATGACCCAATGTGCGTCTGGCCTGACGATCTCGGACCACCTCCTCATTTATCCGAGGAAGTTAAAAACCTTGGAATTATCATGGACTCCAAGTTAACAATTGTAGGAAGTTGGCTCTGTATGCACTATTTCAAAGTAAGGAATAGTATGCACAGAGTCCAAGGGTTCCCCTTAGAGGTAAGATAGTGGCAAAAAGAGATAATACTAATGCTCTATTTTGTGGTAGTGTGGTCGAGCAGTAGGCTTATCAAAGGAGTAGTGTTAAGCATTTGTTGTACATACACACAGGCAATAAATGAGGAACACACACTCAGAGACAAATCCAGGCCAATAGGTTTTGTTATAGAAAAATATATTTTCTTAGTTTATTTTAAGAACCACAGGTTCAAATTCTACATGTAATATCTCATTTGAAAGGTATTGCAGGGTAAGTACTTTAGGAACTTTGAATAATCACAGTAGCATATATACTTTTCACATAAAACACAAATAGCTGTTTTAAAAGTGGACACAGTGCAATTTTCACAGTTCCTGCGGGAGGTAAAGTATTGTTAGTTTTAGCAGGTAAGTAAACCACCTACGGGGTTGAGATTGGGGTCCAAGGTAGCCCACCGTTGGGGGTTCAGAGCAACCCCAAAGTCACCACACCAGCAGCTCAGGGCCGGTCAGGTGCAGAGTTCAAAGAGGTGCCCAAAACACATAGGCTTCAATGGAGAGAAGGGGGTGCCCCGGTTCCAGTCTGCCAGCAGGTAAGTACCCGCGTCTTCGGAGGGCAGACCAGGGGGGTTTTGTAGGGCACCGGGGGGGACACAAGTCCACACAGAAAGTACACCCTCAGCAGCGCGGGGGCGGCCGGGTGCAGTGTGTAAACACGCGTCGGGTTTTCAATAGTTTCCTATGAGAGACCAAGGGGTCTCTTCAGCGATGCAGGCAGGCAAGGGGGGGCTCCTCGGGGTAGCCACCACCTGGACAAGGGAGAGGGCCTCCTGGGGGTCACTCCTGCCCTGGAGTTCCGATCCTTCAGGTGCTGGGGGCTGCGGGTGCAGGGTCTTTTCCAGCCATCGGGAATTTAGAGTTCAGGCAGTCGCGGTCAGGGGGAGCCTCGGGATTCCCTCTGCAGGCGTCGCTGTGGGGGCTCAGGGGGGACAACTTTGGTTACTCACGGTCTTGGAGTCGCCGGAGGGTCCTCCCTGAGGTGTTGGTTCTCCACCAGTCGAGTCGGGGTTGCCGGGTGCAGTGTTGCAAGTCTCACGCTTCTTGCGGGGAGTTGCAGGGGTCTTTAAATCTGCTCCTTTGAAACAAAGTTGCAGTCTTTTTGGAGCGGGGCCGCTGTCCTCGGGAGTTTCTTGTCTTTCTTGAAGCAGGGCAGTCCTCTGAGGATTCAGAGGTCGCTGGTCCTTTGGAAAGCGTCGCTGGAGCAGGTTTCTTTGGAAGGCAGGAGACAGGCCGGTAGGACTGGGGCCAAAGCAGTTGGTGTCTTCTGTTCTTCTTCTGCAGGGGTTTTTCAGCTCAGCAGTCCTCTTCTTCTTGTAGTTTCAGGAATCTAAATTCTTAGGTTCAGGGAAGCCCTTAAATACTAAATTTAAGGGCGTGTTTAGGTCTGGGGGGTTAGTAGCCAATGGCTACTAGCCCTGAGGGTGGGTACACCCTCTTTGTGCCTCCTCCCAAGGGGAGGGGGTCACATTCCTATCCCTATTGGGGGAATCCTCCATCTGCAAGATGGAGGATTTCTAAAAGTTAGAGCCACTTCAGCTCAGGACACCTTAGGGGCTGTCCTGACTGGCCAGTGACTCCTCCTTGTTATTCTCATTATCTCCTCCGGCCTTGCTGCCAAAAGTGGGGCCGTGGCCGGAGGGGGCGGGCAACTCCACTAGCTGGAGTGCCCTGCGGTGCTGGAACAAAGGGGGTAAGCCTTTGAGGCTCACCGCCAGGTGTTGCAGCTCCTGCCTGGGGGAGGTGATAGCATCTCCACCCAGTGCAGGCTTTGTTACTGGCCTCAGAGTGACAAAGGCACTCTCCCCATGGGGCCAGCAACATGTCTCGGTTGTGGCAGGCTGCTGGAACCAGTCAGCCTACACAGATAGTCTGTTAAGGTTTCAGGGGGCACCTCTAAGGTGCCCTCTGTGGTGTATTTCACAATAAAATGTACACTGTCATCAGTGTGCATTTATTGTGCTGAGAAGTTTGATACCAAACTTCCCAGTTTTCAGTGTAGCCATTATGGTGCTGCGGAGTCCGTGTTTGACAGACTCCCAGACCATATACTCTTATGGCTACCCTGCACTTACAATGTCTAAGGTTTGGCTTAGACACTGTAGGGGCACAGTACTCATGCACTGGTGCCCTCACCCATGGTATAGTGCACCCTGCCTTAGGGCTGTAAGGCCTACTAGAGGGGTGACTTATCTATACTGCATAGGCAGTGTGAGGTTGGCATGGCACCCTGAGGGGAGTGCCATGTCGACTTACTCGTTTTGTTCTCACCAGCACACACAAGCTGGCAAGCAGTGTGTCTGTGCTGAGTGAGGGGTCCCCAGGGTGGCATAAGATATGCTGCAGCCCTTAGAGACCTTCCCTGGCATCAGGGCCCTTGGTACCAGGGGTACCAGTTACAAGGGACTTACCTGGATGCCAGGGTGTGCCAATTGTGGAATCAAAGTACAGGTTAGGGAAAGAACACTGGTGCTGGGGCCTGGTTAGCAGGCCTCAGCACACTTTCAATTCAAAACATAGCATCAGCAAAGGCAAAAAGTCAGGGGGTAACCATGCCAAGGAGGCATTTCCTTACAACAATGAATGCCCAAGTGGACAAATGAGCACGAACAAGATTCATCACCTTGAAGACTCTGCGACGCATCTTCCCCTTCCTCGGATTTCCACACAAGGTGCAAGCTACTATCTCTCTTGTACTATCCAAACTGGATTATGCCAATGGCCTCTACCATGGAGTATTTCTATCTATTACGAAAAAACTTCAACTTATGCAAAACTCTGCTGCAAGGCTACTATTACATGTAAAGCCACAAGCCCACATCTCCCCTGCCTTGAGAGCACTACACTGGTTACCCGTTGCCAGAAGATCCACCTTCAAGCTGCTTTGTATCACCCACAAAGCTATACATGGAACAGGACCACTTTTTTTATTTTTTATTCAGAAACAAAATAACCAAATACATTCAACAAAGAAACCTCTGCTCAAGATTGGCACCCCGACTTAGAACACCACCATAAAAGAAAAAGACTATAGGTGGTACATCCTTCTCCTTTCAAGCAGTCAGATATTTCGTTACCGAAGGTAAGTAACTTGTACATCTGATAGAGACTTCTAGTTGCAGATTCCTTACCTTAGAATAGATACCCAAGCAATGCCATCCTCGGTGGTGGGCTGCGAACTAAGATCATACTAGAAAGTCCTGCAGGACCGAATGACCAAAGTAGCCGTCCCGACAGACCTGACTGTCCAGGCAGTAATGCTTAACAAACGTGTGCAGAGACGCCCACGCAGCTCCCTGACAGATATCCAGGACAGGAACTCCGCGTGCTAACGCAGTGGATGCAGCAGGGGCCCTGGTAGAATGAGCCAGCAAGCCGTCAGGAGGTTGCTTTTTTGTCAAAGCGTAGCACATTTTGATGCAAAGAAGCACCCATTGAGAGATGGTATGTTTCTGCATCGCCCTCCCTTTCTTCGCACCCACATAGCCAACAAAGAGTTGATCGTCCACTCGGAAGTCTTTAGTACGATTGAGATAGAACGTCAACGCTCTTTTTGGGTCCAGATGGTGGAGTCTCTCCTCCTCATGGGAAGGATGTTGGGGTGCGTAGAAGGTAGGCAAAGTGATGGACTGGCCTAAATGAAACGGTGTAACCACCTTAGGAAGGAAGGAAGCCCTAGTGCGTAACACCCCTTTGTCGGGGTGCACAGACAAGTATGGAGGCTTTGAAGAAAGGGCCTGAAGCTCACTCACCCTGCGAGCAGAGGTGATGGCGATGAGAAAGACACTTTTGAATGTGAGGAGCTGTAAGGGACAATTATGCATAGGCTCAAATCAAATCATTAACATTTATAAAGCGCGCTACTCACCCGTGCGGGTCTCAAGGCGCTAGGGGAAAGGGGGGGGGGTTACTGCTGCTCGAAAAGCCAGGTTTTTAGGAGTCTCCGGAATGCGGAGTGGTCCTGGGTGGTCCTGAGGCTGGTGGGGAGGGAGTTCCAGGTCTTGGCTGCCAGGAAGGAGAAAGACCTCCCATCTGCCGTGGAGCGGCGGATGCGAGGGACGGCAGCGAGCGCGAGGCCAGAGGAACGGAGGAGGCAGGTGGGGACGTAGAAGCTGAGGCATCGGTTGAGGTATTCCGGTCCCTTGTTGTGGAGGGCTTTGTGTGCGTGGAAGAGAAGTCGAAAGGTGATCCTTTTGCTGACTGGGAGCCAATGCAGGTGTCTCAGGTGTGCGGAGATGTGGCTGTTGCGGGGTACGTCGAGGATGAGGCGGGCCGAGGCGTTTTGAATGCGTTGCAGGCGATTTTGGAGTTTGGTGGTGGTCCCAGCGTAGAGGGTGTTGCCGTAGTCCAGGCGGCTCGTGACAAGGGCGTGGGTCACAGTTTTTCTAGTGTCGGCGGGGATCCAGCGGAAGATCTTGCGGAGCATGCGGAGGGTGAGGAAGCAGGCAGAGGACACGGCGTTGACTTGCTTGGTCATGGTGAGACGGGGGTCCAAGATGAAGCCGAGGTTGCGGGCGTGGTCTGTGGGGGTCGGTGCGGTGCCGAGGGCCACCAGGAGTCGTCCCAGGCGGACGGGGTGTTGCCGAGGATGAGGACTTCCGTTTTGTCAGAGTTCAGCTTTAGGCGGCTGAGCCTCATCCAATCTGCGAAGTCCTTCATACCCTCTTGTAGGTTGGTCTTGGCGCTGGCGGGGTCCTTGGTGAGGGAGAGTATAAGTTGGGTGTCGTCGGCGTAGGAGGTGATGATGATGTCGTGCTTGCGTACGATTTCGGCGAGGGGGCTCATGTAGACATTGAAGAGTGTCGGGCTGCAGATGATCTCGGTGGGGTCTGAGCGAAACGGTGGGAGGTAAACTCTTTGGGAACGGTTTGAGAGGAAGGAGGCGATCCAGTCCAGGGCCTGGCCTTGGATCCCGGTGGAGCGGAGGCGGGTGATTAGGGTGCGGTGACAGTGTCGAAGGCCGCCGAGAGGTCGAGGAGGATGAGGGCGACTGTTTCACCGTTGTCCATCAGGGTTCTGATGTCGTCTGTGACTGAGATGAGGGTGGTTTCCGTGCTGTGGTTGGTTCGGAATCCGGTTTGTGAAGGGTCGAGCAGGTTGTTGTTTTCCAGGAAGGTGGTCAGCTGTTTGTTGACGGTCTTCTCTATTACCTTGGCTGGGAAAGGCAGGAGAGAGATGGGGCGGAAGTTTTTCAGGTCGCTCGGGTCAGCCGCAGGTTTCTTTAGGAGGGGGTTGACTTCGGCGTGTTTCCAGCATTCGGGGAAGGTAGCAGAAGAAAAAGAAGAGTTGATGACGGCCTGGAGGTGCGGGGCGATGATGTTGTCGGCTTTATTAAAGATGAAGTGAGGGCAGGGGTCCGAAGGGGCGCCGGAGTGGATAGAGTTCATGATGGATTTGGTTTCTTCAGTGTTGATGTGGGTCCAGTTGTTGAGGGTGAAGGCCGGGGGTGCGGGTTCGGTGATGTTAGGTTGGGTCTGGGGTCCGAAGCGGTCGTGGAGGTCGCTGATCTTGCAGTGGAAGAAGGTGGCGAGGGATTCGCACAAATCCTGTGAGGGCGTGACGGCGTTTGCGTTTGGGTTGGAGAACTCCTTGACGATGCTGAAAAGTTCTCTGCTGTTGTGGCTGTTTTTGTCCAGTCTGTTGGTGAAAAAGTTCCTTTTGGCAGCGCGGATCAGGTGGTGGTGTTCGCGGGTAGCGTTCTTGAGGGCGGTCATGTTGTCAGCGGTGTGGTCTTTGCGCCAGGCCTTCTCGAGGGTGCTACAAGTTTTCTTTGATTCTTTGAGGGTGTCAGAGAACCAGAGAGGTTTTTTGGTGTTGGTCTGTCGATGCGTGCGTTTGAGGGGAGCAAGGTTGTCTGCGCAGTTGGAGATCCAGTTTGTGAGGCTGAGGGCTGCGTCGTTGGGGTCGGTGGTGAGGGTGGGTTGGTTGGCGGTGAGTGCGGAGAGGAGTTGCTCTTCGGGGATCTTGTTCCACTGTCGACGAGGGATGGGTTGAGTGCGGAGGTGGCGGGTCTCGCGTCGGAATGTGAAGTGGACACAGCTGTGGTCGGTCCAGTGTAGAGCGGAGGTGTGGCTGAAGAAGATGTGTTTGCTGGCGGAGAAGATAGGGTCGAGCGTGTGTCCGGCGATGTGGGTGGCGGTGTTCACCAGTTGCTTGAGGCCGAGGTTGGCGAGCAGGGCGGTGGTGTTGGGGTCGTTGTTCTGTTCCAGATGGAAGTTGAGGTCGCCTAGGAGGATGTAGTCCGGCGAGGCGAGGGCGTGCGGGGAGATGAAGTCAGCGATGGCGTCGCTGAAAGGGGCGCGCGTTCCGGGGGGACGGTAGACGAGGGATCCTCTGAGGGTGGTCCTGGGGTCGGTGCGGATTTGAAAATGCAGATGTTCAGCGGCGAGAGGGGTGTCTTCGGTGGAGGTGGTGATGCTGATGGAGTCTTTGAAGACGATGGCGATGCCTCCTCCTACTTGGTTGGTGCGGTCTTTTCTGGAGATCTTGTAGCCTTCGGGGATGGCAGTGGCGATGTCTGGAGCTGATGAGGCGTTCATCCAGGTTTCCGTGATGAAGGCGACGTCCGGAGCTGTGGAGTCCAGGAGGTCCCAGAGTTCAACGGCGTGCTTGTGGACAGAGCGAGCGTTGACCAGGATGCACTTGAGGTGGTTGATGGCGCGTGGGCTGGTGGTCGTGGTAGTTGCGTGGTGGAAGATGCGTTTGCAGGAGTTACAGGCGAAGGGTCCATGGGTGCGCTTGGGGTGGGCTTGGAAGTAGGTGTTGGAGCGCCCGGGGTTGAGGGCGTGGAGGGTGGTGGGGTCGTAGCGGGTCAGCGGGGTAGGGGAGGGCTGGGGACCAGGGGTCGTGGCACTGGGCGCGGGCCAGGAGCGGACGGGCACAGACGGGCTTGCCTCTGGCGCGCCAGCGGCACGGTCGCGCAGCGGCCGCCATAAGAGGGAGGAGGGGGGGGAAGGGGTCAGCTGGGGGCGAATGGGAGCTGGGGAGCGGGGGCGTGCAGGAGGTAGCGGCGGGAAAGCGCAAGGGGGTGGGGGACAGGTAGAGTGAGAAGAGCTGGGGGAGGGGGGTTTAAGGGTGGAGGGGGTTGAGTGTTAGAGTTTTAGGAGAATGGGGAGATAGATACGAGTAGGGTTGAAAAGATAGGGGAGGGGGGGTGGTAGAGGTGGGTGAGGGTGAGAGGTAGAGTGAGAGGATAGGGAGATAGGTAACAGAGGGGGTGTCGGGACGGGGGGAGAGATAGGGAAATAGATAGATGGAGAGATAGAAAAATAGGTAGATAGCAGGAGGGGGTGAGTGAGGGAGTTAGGTGGAGAGATAGGTAGAGGAGTGAGGGAGGCAGGTAGCGAAAGGGTAGCTGTGGGTGATAGTGAGAGATAGGTGGAGAGATAGAGGGGGGTGAGGCAGGAGCAGGAGGGCAGAGACAGGGGCGGGAAGAGACAGGAGTCGGAGAGGACCGAACAACAGAAGAAGCGAAGAACACAGAAGACCGGAAGAACACAGAAGAACAGAAGAACACAGAAGAACAGAAGAGAAGAACACAGAAGACCGGAAGAACACAGAAGAATCGAAGAACACAGAAGAACAGAAGAGAAGAACACAGAAGAACACAGAAGAACAGAAGAGAAGAACACAGAAGAACAGAAGAACACAGAGGAAGATGCAGGGGACGAAGAAGCAGAAGAGCAGACGAACAGAAGATCAACAAAGAAGATACAGAAGACGAAGAGCAGAAGGCAGAAGACCACAGAGCAAGATGAGGAAGAAGAGAGGCGACAGGAGAGGCTGAGGAGCACACAGAAGAAGAGAGAAGATGGGGAGAAGAAGAGTGCAGAAGAAGATTGCAGAGGAGGAGCGAGGAGGAAGAGACAGAGAGGAGGAAAAGAAGCAGGAGCAGGAGAGAGGGTGAGTAGCGCGGGGCAGGGCGAGGGGCTGGGAGGTACTTACTGTGAGGAGGGTCTCAGGAACTCAGGAACCTGGAGGAACTGCAGCGGCAGGGGGAGCGACCTACCCTTGGGGTACACATCAAGTAAGTAAGCACAAGATTAAGATCCCACTGAGGCATGATGAAGGGAGTGGGAGGAAATAAGTGGGTGAACCCTTTTAAGAACCTACTCACAAGAGGAGATTTAAAGAGTGAGGGCTGATAAGGAAGCCTAAGAAAGGCGGAAATGGCAGACAGATACCCCGTAAGTGTGCCCAATGCAGAGCCCTGCTGGGCTAAGGAAATAATTAATAGAAGAGCCTCTGAAAGAGGGGCAGATAGGGGGGGGTCAACAGATTTGTTGGTGCACCATGCCCCTAACCTGCGCAGATGATCTGCAACCACCGCCATCACTTTCGTGAACACCTGATGGGCACTGGTAAGGCTGAAAGGGAGCACAGTAAATTGAAAGTGCTCGTGACCTACCACGAATTGTAGGTAACGTCTGTGGGCAGGCAGGATGGGGATGTGGAAATAAGCGTCCTGCAAGTCCAACGCTACCATCCAGTCTCCTAGGTCTAAGTCAGACAGAACCTGAGCCAGGGTGAGCATTTTGAACTTCTCCTTCTTGAGGAAGGAATGGTTTCTTACCTGTAACTCCAGTTCTCTCGTAGGGGTATTTCCATGATAGTCATAAGCACTGAATAGTTCCGCGCGCCTGCGGGGACCCCGGAGCACTGTTGTGTAGTATATTCTTAAGTGCAATCATCAGCTCCTTGACAAAAAAGGTCTGTGAAAAACACTTAAGAATAACAATGTGCAGCCTATGTGAACAGCTACACAGGCCAAATTGTTAGAAGAAAAAAACAGTTGTAGTGTAAATTCACGTTTAAACCTCTATTTATTCTATAAATACATTCTCATATTTTATTTACACCTCTCATGAGAATAAAACAATGTAGGGCAGTGTAGCCCATAGGCTGCCATTATACAGAATGAAAATAGAGCTGTGCCTTTAAGAAAGTAAAGTCTTCCTGTTTCCCATCATGCACAGCAAAAGGCAGTTGCCTCAGTTCTTTTTTGGAGGCTATTAACCTGACATGAAGAAAAACAAAACATTTGTTGGAGTACCAACCTCCATAATATTCATGTTCTATGTCAACTCCACCGGGGAGGAGGGAGGGTTGCTTATGACTATCATGGAAATACCCCTACGAGAGAACTGGAGTTACAGGTAAGAAACCATTCCTTCTCTCGTAGGGGATTTCCATGTATAGTCATAAGCACTGAATAGAGTAGCAAGCCCATCCCCATAACCGCGGTGGAGTAGATATAAGAATACTGAGAAAAACATGAATCATGCAAACAAATTCTTGAGCAAAGCCTGTCCAACCTGAGCATCTGCCCTAGCGTCTGTATCAAGGCAGTAATGCTTAGTAAAGGTATGGACCGACCTCCAAGTGGCAGCCTTGCATATTTCTGCAAAAGGGACATTTCTCATCAAGGCTACAGTAGCTGCTTTCCCTCTGGTAGAGTGGGCTTTTGGCCTACCACCAAGGGATTTGTTTGCTAACTGATAACATAACATTATACATGAAACAATCCACCTGGATAAAGATTGTTTACATGTGCCCAAACCTGTTCTGATTGGGCCATAGTTAATAAAAAGCTGTTGTGATTTTCGTAAGCTTTTTGTCCTGTCCAAGTAAAATTTCAAGACTCTCTTTACATCCAGAGAGTGCAGAGTTCTCTCAGCAGGAGTAGCTGGATTCTGAAAGAAAGTCGGTAATGAAATTGTTTGGTTCACATGGAAGTCGGAGACTACCTTAGGTAAAAATTTTGGATGAGTTCTCATTACCACTTTTGCAGAATCAAAAACCGTGTAGGGTTCCTGAGCGCAAAGGGCCTGGATTTCGCTGACCCTACGCGCTGAAGTGATTGCCACCAGAAAAGCAGCTTTCCATGTGAGATGTTGCAGCGATGCCTTATGTATCGGCTCGAATGGCGGCAGCATCAGACGTGATAAGACAACGTTCAGTTCCCATGGAGGAGAAGGCTTTCTAATGGGAGGAAAAACCTTCTTTAAACCTTCTAGGAAATCCTTAATAATCGGAATCCGAAAAAAGGAAGTTTGTGAAGGACTCTTTCTGTATGCCGTGACAGCCGCCAAGTGAACTTTTATTGACGACAGTTGTAAGCCCGATTTTGCCAAACTTAACAAGTATGGCAGGATAGATTGTTCTCCACAGGAAACCGGGTCAATGTTGTTGTGTAAACACCAAATGCAGAATCTCTTCCACTTGCTTGCATAGGCTGATCGTGTGGAAGGGCGCTTTGCTTCCTTCAGAATTTCCATACAGTCCTGAGGTAGGTTCAAGTGTCCATATTGCACTAGCTCAGGAGCCATGCTGCCAAACTCAACGATGAGGGGTTGGGATGAGATATCTGCCCTCTGAACTTCGTGAGCAGGTCCGGACGATATGGTAGCCTGATGTGTGGTTTGAGTGACCGGTGAAGAAGGTCCGGGAACCACCACTGGCGTGGCCACTCCGGAGCAATTAGGATCATTTTGGTCTGAGCATTGGACAGCTTCTGGAGGACCGCCGGAATCAGGGGAAGCGGTGGAAAGGCGTAAAGAAATGCTCCTGACCAGCTTATCCATAGGGCATTCCCCAATGTCCCTGGATGGTAATATCTGGAGGCGAAGTTTTGGCATTTTTTGTTGTCTGGGGTTGCGAAAAGGTCTGTAGAGGGGGTACCCCAGAGTGCGAAAATGGAATGAACGACGTCGTCGTGTAGTACCCATTCGTGGTTCTCGTCCATTACCCGACTGAGGGCATCCGCTTGAACATTCTGGATGCCGGGCAGGTGAGTTGCCACTAGCGACAGGTTCCTGGCTAGAAGCCAATGCCAGATTGTCTGAGCCTCTCTGGATAAAATTCTGGACCTGGTGCCTCCTTGTTTGTTCACGTAGTACATAGTGGCCACGTTGTCTGTCTGGAGAAGGAGAGTTTCCGTTCTCAGAGAGGGAAGGAAGGCTTTGAGCGCAAGGTGGACTGCGCGAAGTTCCAGCAGGTTGATGTGATAGAGACTCTCTCTCTGTGACCACTCTCCTTGGACTCGAAGATGTTCCATGTGCGCCCCCCATCCGAGCAGTGACGCATCTGTTACGATGGTTTGAGATGGAGGCCGTTGTTGGAACGGAATCCCCACCAAGAGATTGCTGGGTAAACACCACCACTTGAGGGATTGTAGGGTGTGAGGAGAAAGAAGGACTTTGTTCTCCCAATCGTCCCTCAGTTGACACCACTGATCCTCCAGATTTTCCTGCAATGGTCTCATATGGAGGCGAGCATTGGGAACCAGATGGATACAAGACGCCATCGAGCCCAGTAGAGAAGCTATTATTCTTGCAGTGGCTTGAGGTCTTTCCTGCAGTTGTTTGCACTTTTGGAGAATCGATAACCGTCGTTCCTCCGAAGGAAACACCTTTCCTAGCCTGGTATCTACAATGGCCCCTAAGTAATGCAACCTCTGAACAGGTGTTGCTGTAGATTTCAGGAGATTGACTTGAAGACCAAGTTTTTGCAGCAGTTGTAGAGTCCATTCGAAATGCTGTTGTGCCTCGAGACCACTGGAGGCCTTTATGAGCCAATCGTCTAGATAGGGGTAGACGAATATTCGCTGTTTCCTCAAGTGGGCGGCTACTACCGCCATGCATTTGGAAAAAGTTCTCGCCGCTGATTTTAGGCCGAAAGGTAGAACTGCAAATTGGTAATGGCGTTTCCGACTGTGAACCTTAGGAATTTTCGATGTTTCTTGGTTATTGGGATATGAAAGTAAGCGTCGCAAAGATCTATTGCACAGAGCCAGTCGCCCTGACGTAGATGTGGGTAAATTTGGTGTAAGGCTAACATCCTGAATTTTTCTTTGCGAATCCATTTGTTTGCTGTCCTCAGATCTAAAATGGGACGAAACTCTTGTTTGTCTTTTTTCGGTACAAGGAAATATCTCGAATAAATCCCCTTCCCTTGCTGGCTGATGGGAACGGGTTCTATGGCTCTTTTCTGCAATAGAATATTGACCTCTAACTGAAGAGCTTCGAGATGGCGGTTGGCTGTTTTGGGTGGAACAGATGGTGGAGAACTGGTGAATCTGAGAGCGTAACCATGTCTCACAATATTCAATACCCAGGCGTCTGTTGTGATGCGTAGCCACTCGTCCAGATGATTTGAGATACTTCCCCCTACCGGAGTGGATAACGGAGGAGGGGGAAGCAAAGATTCAGGGCTTAGACGTGGGAGCCTGTCGAGTTGCCTGAGTTTGAGGTGTTGAACGACCCCTTGTCGACCTTCGCTGAGTGGAGAAACCCCTTTGATGCTGCTGTTGTTGCTGCTGCTGGGGGCGCGAAGACATCCAGTGTGGCGACTGATACCGGTGTGTGAAAAGTCGTCGTTGATATGGCCGGAAAACCTTTCTTTGTTCTTTCGGTCTTTCCATGCCTACCGCTTTCAGGGTATCTAGTTCAGCCTTCATTCTAGCCATCTCGTCATCGGCATGAGAACCGAACAAGGTGGAGCCCGAGAAAGGCAAGTTTTGTATTCGCTGCTGCGCTTCAGGTTTGAGTGATGTAAGTCTCAACCATGCATGCCTTCTGAGCGCTATCCCGTGTGCATAATTGTGTGCGGATAGCACCGAAGAGTCAGCTGCAGCACTTATAATTTGGTTAGAAACCATGGCTCCCTCACCCACGACCTCCAGGAAATCTTCCCTTTTATCCTTAGGAAGATGTTCCGCAAACTGCATTAAAGAGTCCCAGAGGGCACGGTCGTATCGCCCTAATAACGCAGTAGCGCTGGCTGCCTTCATCGTGACGGCTGCAGTAGAACATACTTTTCGTGCTGCAGCATCTATCTTTCTGCTCTCTTTATCTGGAGGCGAAGAAGAAGACGGTGAGGTTGAATGCAGTTTCTTTGCCGCTACTATGACCACCGAATCAGGTACTGGGTCCGACCTCAAGAATAGAGGATCTTGTTCTGGTGGACGATATTTTTTAATAAGTCTGGAAGGAGCAGACTTTGTTGCGGCCGGTGCAAGGAAAATATCCATTGCTGGTTCGAGGAGACCTGGAACCAGTGGAAGCAAAGGTCTGGAAGATGTCCTGTGATGCAAAGTCTCGAAGATCACTGACGTCGATGGGGCAGGTACCACCAGCGGGATGTTCAGCTTGGTCGCCCCTCGTACTAAGACCTCCTGGAACGTATTCACATCATCTATGGGGGACACTCTCGGGGACAGTGAGTCCGATAGGGTTGGAGAGTAGTCCCGTGTAGACGAAGAAGAACGCCTGTGATGTGAATGCTGAGATCTCTGTGATTCATGACGGTGCCGAGAGGAAGAAGAGCGTCTAGAGGAATGTCCAGAACGTCTTACAGACCGCGTTGGAGTCCTCAAAACAGACTCTGAAGGAGGAGCCGGAAGAGGCGCCGTAGGTGTTACCGGCGTCTGTGGCAATGGTGATTGTCGAGGAGAGAGTTGTGGAGACGCTGGAAGGAGGATGAGTGAGGCCGAGGATTCTGAGGTTGTATAAACCCTTCTAGGTCTTTTTGATTGTCTCGACGTCGACACACTCCTCGACGTCGAAGTACGGTGACGGCGAGTGCCCTTCGACGTCGATTCTTCTCGCCGTTGAGAATCTCTCGACGACGACCCTCGACGTCGCCGTGATGACGGTGAACGCCTACGGCGTCGAGCACCCCTCGACGTTGATCGCTCTCGCCGTGTCGACGGCGAGCCGGATTCAGATCTCCTCGACGTGGAACGTCCTCGCCGTGTCGACGGCGACCCAGATCTCGACGGCGAAAATCCACGCCGTCTCGACGGCGAAATCGTCGTCGAGCAATGTCTCTTTCTCGCCGGCGAACCACTCCTCGACGGCGAGCATGTTGGCGCCGTTCCTTGCCTCGACGTCGACGCCCTCGATGTCGTCGGAGACCTGTGCCGTTTTTGAGCCGGTCTGGTCGGAGTTATAGAGGAAACAGTGTGAGCCCTGGTAGAAGACTGACCTTCTCCTCGCTCTGTGGTAGAATGACCACTTTTCCTCCTGTCCTCTTTCGCCTGGAGTCGGATCTTCTCCCTGTCACGAAGGGTCCTTCTGGAGAAGGTTTTGCAGATGTCACACGACTCCGGTTTGTGGCTGGAAGGAAGGCAAATTATGCAGACCCGATGTGGATCTGTTTTGGCCTTTTTTCTGCCACAAGAAGGGCATTTGTCAAACAGTGAAGGCATTTCTGAAGTAGAAAAACCTCAAAATTCTGTCAGAATCTAACAGAAAACAATTAGAAAATGATCACTCAATGTTAAAAACGTCGAGTGAAATTGAAATTCAAAAGATTTTAAATGAATTTCTGTCACAAAAGGATTTTGTGAGGTAGAGCTCAATGCTTCAGGGTCCTGTCAGAAAGGAGCCGGAAAAAAGAACTGAGGCAACTGCCTTTTGCTGTGCATGATGGGAAACAGGAAGACTTTACTTTCTTAAAGGCACAGCTCTATTTTCATTCTGTATAATGGCAGCCTATGGGCTACACTGCCCTACATTGTTTTATTCTCATGAGAGGTGTAAATAAAATATGAGAATGTATTTATTTATGTATTTATAGAATAAATAGAGGTTTAAACGTGAATTTACACAACAACTGTTTTTTTCTTCTAACAATTTGGCCTGTGTAGCTGTTCACATAGGCTGCACATTGTTATTCTTAAGTGTTTTTCACAGACCTTTTTTGTCAAGGAGCTGATGATTGCACTTAAGAATATACTACACAACAGTGCTCCGGGGTCCCCGCAGGCGCGCGGAACTATTCAGTGCTTATGACTATACATGGAAATCCCCTACGAGAGAAGTAGTTCAGGTCCCGAAGATCTAGGATAGGGCGCAAGCCTTTGTCCTTCTTTGGCGGTCTTTGGGAACATCCTCGACGCACCAAAGGTCGCACCAAAAATGTTTGACAAAACGTCGAATTCAGCCAAAAAATAGCCGAGGGTAGCTCTCTCTCGGATCAGCGTGTGGCGCGAAGAAAAGAACTGGCGTCACTGTGCGAGGGCGGCGTCTATGTACTACTCCCGATGTCATCACAGCGACCACGACGCCTACGGAGTCGACCGACGCCACCTATCGACGCGCAAGGGTATTGCTCGAAGAAAAAATCTCCGGATCCAGTCTGACACCGGAGGGAAAATTCTAAGGTAAGGAATCTGCAACTAGAAGTCTCTTTCAGATGTGTATATGTGTGTATATAAATAAAAATAAATACAATAAAATCTATACATAAAACTCAAATTATAAATAAGTACATTAAAATAAAAAATACAAAATAATAAATAAATTAAATAAAAAATAAAAAAAAATATATATATATATATATAATAAAATTATAAATAAAACATAATCTAAATTTACTCTTGTAAACTTTACTTTGTCTACCCATCACCATATGTCATGTCTCTGTCAATCTATCCTCCATCCACACTCTGACTCATCCCAAACCCATTCTACTACTTTCATCTCCAACATAGCCCTGCCTAAGCTCTTCCCTCCTCTTCCACATCTAGCTCACCAAAACCTCACTTTACTACCATGATCTACCAAACAACCCTAATAAATTCTCCCTCATTTATCTCACCTTTGACTCATCCAAAACCCCTCCAGCTACTATGATCTCCCTAACCATTTCCACAGACTCTTCCCTCCTCCATCTCTCTTACTCATCCCAAGCCTCATCCTATTACTATAAACTCCCAAAGAACACTTCTGGAATCTTCCCTCCTCTATCCCTCCATTACTCTAGTCAATCAAACTAATAAACTCACATATCCTCTGCTCAAATTAAGTCATAAAAATACTAAAACTGAACTCATATTTCCCTATACTAATCCACCACTAATTCCTCTTGGGTTCCGGAGTAGCTTGCTAATGGCTGAAAAAGCGCTTTGACGCCTCATCAGGGGTAGTAAGCGCTATATAAATACTATTACAATACAATACACACAGACCGTTACAATGAATCTAGCTGATGCGTTCTGAATTTACTACAGTCTGTGCATTCAGTAGGCCGACGAGGCGTGCAAATAAGGCTAATATTCTAGCCTCTTGATTATCAATAACTGAACTTGCAGTTGTCTGGAGTATTGAGGTGTAATCTAATAATTTTCTTCAGTACCACCTTAATAATGAAAAAACAAGTTGCCATGAGTTTTCTAATGCAAGGTTTGAAGGACAACATTGGGTCAACTAGGACTCCCAGGTTTCGAACACTGGCAGCCGGAGTGGGACATATGCCTAAAAATTTCGACCACCAGAAAGGGGACCAGGTGAAGGGGCTTGTGAATCCCAGGGCGTCTGTTTCGTTGGAATTGAGGCAGAGCATTGGTGTTCATCTAACTTAACAAATCAACTAAACAGCTTTTAAAACGGCCCAGCAGAAGATTAAAGTTGTCTCCCAGACACAGCATGATCTAGGTGTTACTTGCGTATGCGTAAAATTTATATCCAAAGATAGCAATCAGATTTGCCAGTGGCGTAACATACACATTAGAAAGTGAAGGGCTAAGAGCTGAGCCCTGGGGGACCCGCATCTTAAATCTCTAACCTTGGACAAAAAGGTGGCAGATAGACCCCCTGTTTTCTAGCCTTCAGGAAGGATTTGAACCCTATCAGTACCTTTTCTTGGGTGTCTATCCATCGCAGCCTGTTTAGTGGGATGGGGTGTGAGACTGTCAGAGGCTTTTGACAAGTCAAGTAGAATCGGCTGCAGGACCTCCTGATTCCAATATCATAAGGACGTCATTGGTGGCAGCAATCCGTATGGTCTCTGTGCTTCTTGTTCTTCTCAAAACAGATTGGTAAGGATTGAGGGTATTGTTTACTTCTAGATAATGTGATGACTATGAATTACCCAGCTTTCTGGAATCTTGGTGACGAAGGGGAGAAGAGAAGGGGGATAGTTTGCTGGGATAATGGGATCGATAAAGGGTTTCTTTACAAGTTAAGTTACAAGAGCAGTTTTAAAGAAAAGCGGCATATTGAGAGATTTATTACAGATGGCTGTAATTATGCGAGTGACTGTAGGAGGGATAAGTTTAAAGATTCTTGCTGGACAAGTATCCAGCGGGAATCCAGAGTTAATGGTCTTTATTTCACCCTGGGTCACTCCCTCTGACAAAAGAGTGAAGTAAATGCATGATGGAGGTTCTCTGATATCTGGCTCCTTGAGGGCAACTGGGGGAAGCAGGCAGAGTGAGGAAAGGTTATTTGAGATCTTATAGTGGAAGAAATCAGCCATATCTAGCAATAGTCGTGTGTGGGGGAGGGAAGGGATCATTGTGTAGGCACAGAGTCATCACCACTAGCCAAAGATTTATAGAGAATTTTTTTTGTTGGATTTTTTCCAGATAAAATTTTATTTTGACAATAGTTTGACCAAGCAGTTAATAACAGTGCTTTACAGGTCTTCAATTCGGATTTATAGGCCAGCTTCTCTATGTGGGCGTAGGTGAGCCTCCCAGCCTTTTGTAGTTTTTTTACACTTTCTTTTACCTGGTACAAGGTCTGATGAGTACCATCAGGCAGGGAGAGTTGCCTGGTGGCATGTACTTGATTTCAGAGGCAGAGCTTCATCTAAAGCTCTAGTGATCGAATTGCTGAATTAATTTATATAAGAATCATTATCCCTATCAACTTGATCAGGTTGCAAGGTTTCTGAACAGTGATTTAGCTTATCAATATCGGATTTAGAGCACGCCCCATAGGTGGTGTTTGGGGTTGATGGTACTCTGATAAGTTGTAAGTCATTCACTAGCAATAAAAAAACACTGGCTCATTATGTGTCCAGGGGAGTTGTAATAGAACCGATTTTGGCATTGTTAGACTTGCCATATATGTGGTCAATTATATGGCCTGCCAGATACGTGGATGCCTGGGCATGTTGATAAATCTCAAATGTAGAGAAAATATTCCTACATTTCAGTGCATTAATGTAAGCAGTATTGTCTGTGTGGATGTTAAACTTATCACAATACAATTAGATAGTCAGTGTCCAGATACATAGTGGCAATTACTCCTTGAAGTGAAAGTAAAACAAAAATGTTGGTGGGCTAGGTGGTCTGTAAAGCAGAATTCTAATTGAACAATTAGTGTTGACTGAGACCAAAATGCTAAGTACTTCAGTGTCTTGAAATGGCTGGATGCTCCACGTGGATCTGGCAAGAGTCTTTTTACATAATAGCGATATCCGCCTCCCACCGTTGCAACATCGGGGCTGCATATATGCGCCACCTCTCCATCATGACATCAGTTTCTTTCTGATCTCCGTCCGCGACACTGTATGCAGAGTCCCTGATATCAGAGTATGGCAGTGTGTAGAATTTGTTTTTTAATGTATGAGATCATTACACAGAACAAGGAGTAGGGTGGGTATGTGAGAAATCTGTGGTTAGGAAGAGTCTGTACTAGAATAGATGTTAATGAAGGCAAGTAACTTGCCCTTCTGATGGAGACTTCTAACTGCAGACTGCTCACCTTGTGAATAAATATCAAAGTAGAATAACTCAGACCAGGAAAGCCTGCAGGGCAGATCATGTAAAGTGCCTGATACGGAAGGCCTGGCTGTCAAAGCAGTAGTTCTTTGAGGACCTGTGGAGCCCACATCGCAGACTGGCAGATGTCCAGCACTGGCACACAGAGTGCTTGCATTGTGGTAGCAGCTTTTGCTCTGGTAGAATGAGCGTGCAATCCTTCTGGTGGTTGCTCTTCTGCCTGCCCATAGCAGATCATGATGCATAACACAATCAGAGATGGCTCTCTCTTGTACCGATTTGGCATTGTGTGCTCCATAAACACAAACAGTCATAAAAACAAACAGTTGGTCATCTTGTCAATAATACCTGCTCCGGTGGATGTAGAAGCTTAGAGCTCTCTAATGATTCAGATGGTGGAGGTATGTGTCTTGAGCATAAAAGACCATAAGGTAATGGATTGCCTTATAAAGAAGAGTGTGACTACCTTTGGTAGGAATAGCGCTTTTGCCTGGAGGAACAGTTTGTCTGGGAAGAATGAGGTATGTGGCTCTGCCACAGACGACGGCGGAAGTTCGCTGTAGGGTCCTGGCTCTCTATATGGTGCGCTAAAAAGAAGTACACCGTGCAGAGATTCCAGCGGATCCCCAATGGGTTGACAGAGGCAAAAGTAGAGAGTACTAACGCTTGTGGTAGTGTGGACGAGCAGTTACGCATATCAGGGGGCAGTGCAAAGCATTTGTTGTACTCACAGAGGCAATAAACGAGACACTCAAAGAATAAACCCGAGACCAATGTAGAAAAGTAACACTTCTTTTTATATATGTTTTGAAATCAAGAACTTCATAAAGGAGTAAGTACTGCTTTTATCATTTCTTACAGGCAAGTAAAGAGTTCAAACTTGTGCGTCTTTACGCACAATGCAATTCTATGGAGTCAAGAATGCATAAAGGTAAGTACAGTAAATTTCAGGGGGTTCACCTTATGGGTTTAGAAATGTTGGGGCACAAAGCCATCATGTAGCTGGGGAACCCGTATTGACCAGTGCCCAGCACATGTATCTAACATGGCTTCCCTGCCCACTTACGATATCTAAGAATCGACAAAGACATGTCCTCACATGTGATATAATGCACCCTGCCTTAGGGTTGTAGGCCTGAAGTTGTAGAGCACCTGGTACACAGCGATGTGTAACAGGCAGTGTTTTCACTTTTGTCTGCAGCAAGGCACGCAGCCTGCGATGGCAGCAGTTTGTCCGTTTGGTGAGAGGTCCCGGAGGGTGGCACAATTCGTGTTGCAGCACTTAGGGACCTTCTTTAGAAGCCCAGGCCCTAGGAACCAAGGGTACATTTACTAGGGACTTACTGAGAGTGCTAAAGGTTGTGCCAATTGGGAGAATCAACTGTACAATTTAGGGAAAGAGATCTGGAGACTTGGTTAGCAGGGTCTCAGTGCACTTTCAGTCTAAATCACATCAGATACCAGGGAAAAAGTGGGGACTAACAATGCCGAAAAGAGTGCTTTCCTACATTCGCTGACTGGTATGCAGATGTGATGGTGCTGAAGAACACTGTCTTGATAGTTAGCAGATGGAGAAGGCAACTATGCACTGGTTTGAGAGGGGAGCCTATCAGGAAGTTAAGGACAAAATTAAGGACCCACAGCAGCATGACAAACAGTGTTGATGGCAACATATGGATCAGGCCTTTCAAAAAAAAAAAGAACAAAAAAGAACAAAAAAAAAAGGATCACAATTTGTGAATTGAAGAGGTATGGCTGACTCTGCAAAAGTAAGAAGGACAAAAGGGATGAAAGATAACCCATAACTGTCACCACTTCAAAGCCTTGCTGGGCTAAGGAAACAGAACATGAGAACCTCAGTTAACTTTGCATTCAAGAGTTGAATGTTATGAGAGGAACACCAGACAAAAAAAAAGTATCCTAGCATCCTGAACAAACAGTTTGTGTAGATGGACACTTGGCTGCCAAGACAACCCCAATTACTCAGAGAGGAAGATTACAAGTCAGTAACTGTCGATGTTCAATCTCCACGCATAGAGGTGTAAGACCCGTCCCATCTGCTGTGACAGGAGATCCTTCCTAAGGGGCAGCCGGATTGCAGCGCAGGTGCTTATAGCCAAACGTTCCGGATTCTCACCCAGACCAGGGTCACTGGGATGACTTGGGCCTGGTCTTTATTGATCTTTTTCAACACTATGGGCAGTAGAGACAGGGGTGGAAAGGAGTACAGAAGCCCCAAACCCTAATTCAGATGGAAAGCATCTCTGAGGGAGAACTGCCTTGGGAACTCCAATGCACAAAAGCTTGAATAGTACGCATTCTCTGCGGTGGAAAACAGATCACGCCAGGGTTCTCTGCATTTCTAGATGACCTGTGCCCCCTCAAAGTGAAACTGACATTTATGATCCACTAGGCAACGTCAGCTGAGTTTGTCCGCGTTCGAAGATCCCATCAGGATCAATGTCATCATTATTGTCATCAACATTATCATCATCATGAGGGGCATATGTTTTTGGGTATGAATGGGCATTTTGGTGTGATCTCAATAGTGGTGGATGTGTTTCAGAGTTCTTTAAAACTATTGTCTCTGTTACCGGTGTCTGTGATGGCGTCAGGGCTCAGACTGGCAGCACTGGTCAAGGTGTCGACGGCTGCATCGATGTTGCACCAGGGTACAAAACCAAGCCAGAGGAGGGAGACCAAGTGGTGCAGTTCGCGTCGGGGCAGTTCTGCCTATTATACCTGGCTGGAGGCCACCTGGGATCCTTGGGGCCCAAAGGTGCACCAGAGCAATGAGGTGGGGCACTAAAGTAGCATCTAAGACCTCTTTCAGATAGTGGAGCTGGTTGGGGTGTCGCTGATCACCCAAGGAGATCGAGACTCATCGGGATCAGCTCCATAATCTGCTCTGAATTGGGGGAACCACTTTGCCACATGGAGTTGCCTGAGATATACTGTGACTCCGAGGGATGGGAAGATAGAGATCAATGCTTGAACTGTTTGTGCTTCTTAGACATACCCGAATTCTGTGAACTTCAATGACGAATAGTCAAAGGAGTGGCCTCAGGAGCAAAAGCACGTCTGCACCCTTGACTTCAAATCAAGGCCGTTGCTCTGACTTCTTCTGAAGTTTAGCGGCAGCGAGTTTTGCTTCACAGTCATGGATGGCTTTGCAATTCATCTTCGCCCAGCACTTACATGATGCCTAGTAATGTTTGGATCCAAGACACCACAGACAGACATCATGGCTTGGTCACTGAATGCTGCTGACGAGAGTTACAACACAGCTTAAACTCTGTAGTTTTAGGGGGGAGATATGTCTGCACAGTGTAAGTTTTGAAGGAAAAATTCTGTCCAGCCGGCAGGATTGGAAAAGCTCTGGTTCTGCGTCGGAAGGCTGGAAAAGCAAGGAATTGTTAGCATGCAGATGTGATACATGTATGGGGCCTCGATGTGACATTTGTGGCAGGAAGGATCTGACGTGGAGCCTTCACAACGCTACCTGCCGATGCGTGAGGAAATTGCTAACAAATGTTTCTGGATCCAGTCTAATGCCTGGGGAAATACACAAGGTGATGAATCTGAAGTCTATTAGTAATGTGTTTTACTGGATATCAAATCCTGAGCAGACCTCAGAACCGGGTTGTGGAGATTGATGAGGAAACTATGAGACTGCAAGACCTGGTGTACTCTCTATATGTGTGGTAGTCTTGTTAAAGGAGTGGGTCATGTATAAGCCTATCGTCAAATTATGGGTGCAAAAAAAGTGCAAAATTATTTTGAAAGGTACGCAGAAGTAGAATTTCAGTCTGACTGCAAAAGCTTGAAGCTGGACTTGAAGCAAGGACTTCTGATATGACTCTGGAACCAGGATGTTGCGATAAACAACATGAATGCCAATATCACTGATAAACACCCTGGGCAAAATGGCAGGATTTTGGAGGCTGCTACCATTTAACATTTGGCGTGGACAGAGACTATTACCATGCAGCAACCTGTACATATCTACATTCAATTACTGGTGAAAACAATTTGCTTCTACACAGTGTATTATCAATTAGAAATGCCTTCAGTATCACATGGCCCTGGCACTGTGTCTCCATAGAAATTCCATGCTTCTGCTCTAACCCATCTCTGTTCTGGTGATAATCTAACAAATGGTTGAGGGGTTAAAATGCCATCAACATACTGGACCCAAAAACATCTGCCTATGCTAAGCATGTTGAATTAATACACTTGACTCTGTATCATCAGTATCATATGCCTCATATCCATTCTTTGCCTTGTTTTGTATGTACAAATGTTATGTACTTCAATAGTACTGTGTGAGCACATAAGCACCAAGCTCCTTTTTGAAATATTTCAGCCAATTAAAGAAATTGGTTTTATCAATTTCGTAACAAATTGCTCTGCGAGGCATTATGGCTTTGGATTAAACTGGTTATTTGTTGTGTGGCCCTATATGTTCTTACGAATAATGGAACATATAGGAGTGTACCATAGTGAACACAGGTACTCAAAGCTGAACAGAACATAATGTTGTATGGACCAGGACGTCCAAATAATAAGGGAGGTTAGATTAGCTAGGAATGCTGCTAATTTAACCTTAAATGGATAGGACAGCAGATCCTCTGACCACTCTGCACTGAATCCTACCTCTACTGGAAGGAGATGCATAGCAGAAATAATGTCCCTGGAAAAATAGTTTTACCTTTTAGGTATGTACTTGGCTTGCATGTGAAAGCCAAAGCATGTTTCTGGTTTTGAAGGCTTCCTTAAATAAAACTCTTCCTCTTGGCCTCCCCACAAAACGTAGCCCTGAAATGTAATATTCTTAGATCTGTCCACCATGTATTAGAAAAGAAGCATGTCTCTCCAGGCCACAGCAGTTGCCCCACAGGTTTCAAAGGTGATGTCCAAAAAGAAAATAGCAGGATCTCAATGGCTTCTGGTAATTCAGAACACTTTCATCTACCTGATAACCTGTGGACAGCCTGGATCTGGAGGGCTACAAGGCATAAATCCCATCTTCTGTGTCCAGATTCAGGTCCCATCAGCTTTCTTGAGTACCTTAGCTTTTTGTCCATCGGTTGAGAGCTGCTTACTCCTAGATCACCAAAATTGTGCCCCAAAGAGTTGGCCATCACAGTGTCTAGCATAAGGAATAAGTTACTTACCTGTAACTGTAGTTCTCCAGTATTGAACACTTTCATAGATTCACGTGCTTGAATCATTCCCCGTCGTCGAGATGGGAGTCCCCAGTGTAATATAGGAACTATGCCCAATTGCACATTAAAGCTCTAAAAGTATTAGGCCTCTAACTTAGAAACATATCACAGTCGTTTTGTAAAAAAAAGGACCAAACTTAAAAGACAACCAATCAGCTCACACCACCCTCTAGAACCCTCCTGTGAGGAGCTGTCTTCCCTCAGATGTTCCAAGGACAAGTGTTGCAATACAGTTAGTACTGAGGAAATGAAGGTGAGCTCCTCAGGGGAGGTTGGTGGGCCGCATGTGAATCTATGAAAGTGTCAAATACTGGAGAACTACATTTACAGGTAAGTAACTTATTCCTTTCTCAAGTATTACAACTTTCATAGATTCACATGCTGGAATCAGAATAGTAAGTCGTGAATAACACATTTTCGACATGTATATAGTAACATAGCACTCTTAAATGTGAACCGGCATGACAAAATGCACATAAACTTTCTTTACGGTCTACAGCCTGGGGAGTAGAAAGGAATTACTTTTAAAGAAAATGTGAGATAATACAAAATCAGCAGATGGAGAGAATAAAATATTTAGCTCACCTTCATTGGAACAGGTTTCTAAGGACTGCTTGCCCGACAGCTGCATCCCGAAGCAACTCTGTGTCCAAGAAGTAGTGCTGCGTGAAGGTGTGAGTTGTCCTCCATGTCACAGCACGACAGATGTCCTGAATAGACACACCTGCGAACAGTGCACAGGACGCTGATATAGCTCTGGTAGAATTCGCTCTCACACTTGTTTGCAATGGTCTACCTGCCTTCTGATGGCAGCAAACGATTGCGTCTTTAATCCAGTCTGTTTCGTCACAGAATGCCCTTTCCTAGCGGCACTGAAAGCTATAAACAACTGATTGGACTTCCGGAATGACTTTGTTCTATTCAGATAAAATTGTATGCACCTCTTAAGATTAAGATGTAAGATGGCGGCCATAGAAACTTAACCGAGGACGATTTACTCATGTGATTTTCAAGATGCTATTAATGACTGAAATGCACCAATAAACTAGCGTCTCGGTATAAGCGCGCTCCATTATAAAAACAAGGAATTTTGACAACAAATGGATAGTCCTAGATATGAGGATCCTTTCACATGATTGACTCGTAAATAAAGTTTGATAATGTATATATGTAATCTAATTACTATAAGTGGTCTTAGAACCAATATGTTGTACTATTCCCATGATATAATAGGGCCAATTAATATAATCGTAAAATGGCAGTGATAGTTATGTGATTGGAAGTGTGTTTTATGACCAACCCTCCAGATTAAAATGGATATATACAAATACATGAATATTAAGAATGATGGTATGTTTCATTATAATTGCAATATACAGATTCAATTGGGTAACATTAATTCAATGAGAATTGATTGGTTTCGTTATGAATTTCACAGCATTTTTTACATAGCACTTTAGTAGGTAGAGACGTTATGTATGTTTTAATAGTGTATATATTGATATATTGTATTTTATACTTATATTTTTATAGCCCTGAAGAAGTCCATTTGGACGAAACGCGTTGGCTATAGATTCTGTGATTTTTCTAATGGATCAATAAAACATAATGAATTTACCCAATGGATCATGAATTATTTATTTGGATGAACTTTAAAGATACAAATTAAATGATCTCCACATACTAAACATATGGTTGTGCTGGGTCTTTTATTTTTGAATATTTAAAACCTAGGGTTTTTCTGAGGCCTATGGGGTTGGCCCTCTTGACCTGAGCACCTATATTGTTTTTTTAATCTGGGATTAATATTGAAAGTGCGGCAATCACCACCTCAACCCTTATTCCATTTTTGAACATCTTAAGATCAAGTGAATGCAGGGTCCTCTCTGCAGTAGTTTGAGGGTTCTGGAAAAAAGACTAACACCACTGGATAATTGATATGGATTTCTGAAGGCACCTTAGGAATGTATTTGGGATTGGTGCGTAGAATCACTATCTTTTTTGAATTGCAAGAAAGGTTCTTGTATAGTGAAAGCTTGAATTTCACTAACTCTTCGTGCCGAAGTAAGGGCGAGAAGGAGCGCCACCTTCCAAGTGAGGTACCTGATGTCTGCCCTGTGGATGGGCTCAAAGGGCTCCTTTATTAGTTGGCCAAGGACGATGTTAAGTTGCCATGCTGGAGGTTTCACTGGAGGAAATGATCTGAAGAGACCTTTCAAGAATTGCTTCACTACTCTCGTAGAACAAAAGGATGGTTTACCTGGTATCTTTTTGTATCGGGAAATAGCTGCCAAATGGACTCTAATTGATGAATGGGCAAGTCCAGAACGTGCCAGCTGTAAGAAGTACGGCAACACTGCCTCCGGAGTGGAGGAGAGAAGGTGTACATTCTGGGTTTCACACCACAAACAAAATCGCTTCCACTTTAGGCGGTATGATTTAATGGTGCAAGCTGCCCGGGCTTTAGCTAGCACTTCCCTGCAATCAGCTGGTAGGTCTAAATGGCCGAATTCGTTGAATTCAGGAGCCATGCATACAAACTCAGAGACTTGGGATCCGGGTGCCTTACGTGTCCCTGGTTGATGGTCTGATCCTGATGGGTGGACAATCAGACAGTAAAAGTAACTCCGTGTACCACGTTGACGTGGCCATGCTGGAGCTATCAGGATCATCTGGCAGGGTTCTGACTTCATCTTCCTGATCACCTTTGTGAGGAGAGGGATCGGAGGAAAGGCGTATGCATAGATCCCGGACCATGCAATCGAAAATGCATCCCCCCTTGATCCCTGTTGGTGATGCCAACTTTCGTAATGTTGGCATTTGACGTTCTGGGAGGATGCGAACAGATCCAGATTCTGTTTTGCCCACTGGTCGAATATTCCATCTAATGTCTTATGGTCTAATTCCCACTCGTGATGGGATGTTGCCAACCTGCTCAACGAATCCTTGATGGTATTCTGTATGCCTGGGACATGCTCCACTGTTATGTGCACCGAGTGCCGGATGCACCATTTCCAGATGGTCTGCGCTTCTCGAGATAGCAGGTGGGAACGCGTTCCTCCCTGCTTGTTGAGGTAGTGCATTGTGGTGGTATTGACTGTTCTGACAAGCACTGTTGACCCTCGAATCCTCGGAAGGAAGGCTTGCAAAACATAATACACTGCTCTCAGCTCGAGAAGGTTGATGTGAAAAAGACGATGAGAAGGGGGCCATTTTACACTCATCCGAAGGTCTTGAAGGCATGCACCCCATCTGGTGAATGATGCGTCCGTCGTTACGATCATTGGAGGAATCTGTGGCGAGAAGCTGAGAACTTTTGAGATGTTTTTGGGGATTGTCCACCAATCGAGAGAGTGGATCATGTGTGGTGTTATGAAGACTGTGTCCTTGAAGGATCCTTGTGCCTGCGTCCATTGTTTGTCCAGCTCCTCTTGAATTGGACGCATGCGCAGCCGACAGTACGGAATGAGGCTTATGCATGATGACATCATGTCCAGTAAGGACTTGTACTGATGAACTGAAAGACACCTTTTTCTTTGGAATTGCTTCGCTAGGGAGATTAACTTGTTTTGCCTGTCCAAAATTGGATAGGCTTTGGCCTGTGGCATGTCTAATATAGCCCCTAGGAAGGCTAACCGAGTCGAAGTTTGAAGGAATTATTTTTCCTTGTTTAGAGTAAGGCTTAAGTCCTTGAAAAGGCGCATAGTCGCCCTGGCTGACTTTCGTGCTGACTGGACATTTGGAGCTTTCACTAGCCAGTCGTCTAGATAAGGAAAAGCCTGGTGCTTCTTTCTCCTTAGGTAGGCTGCAACTGGGGCCAAACATTTGGTGAAGATTCGTGGTGCTGAACGTAGCCCAAAGGGGAGGACCTTGAACTGGAAGTGTTTGCCGTTGACCACAAACCTCAAGTACTTCCTGTCTAACCGATGAATGGAAATATGGAAGTACACGTCTTGAAGGTCTAGAGATGCCATAAAGTCTGCTCTGTTTAGAAGCTGGAGGAGGTCTTGCAGGGTGACCATCCGAAATGTTTGTTTATTGAGGTACTTTTTCAGCTCCCGCAAGTCTAGGAATGGCCTCCATAAGCAAGATTTTTTCTGAATGAGAAAGAGTAAAACCCTTCCCTCTGTGGGAATATGGAACAACCTCTATGGCCCCTTTCTTTAGCATGGCTGCTACTTCTAAGCGGAGCAGACAAAGATGTGTTTGTCGGGTCTGGTATGGAGGCATTAATGGAGGAATCTGAATGAATTCCAACAGATGCCCAAATCGAATTACATCCAGCACCCACTTGTCCTTCGTTATTTGCCGCCAGGGTTGGATATGTTGTTTTAAGATCCCATGGAAGACTGTAGGAGAGAAGTGAGGAGGAACTGGCTGTAGGCAGTCATTGTTTACGTGCAGACTCTTTAGATTGTCACCCTGTCTTGCTCTTGTGGTAGGGCCTGGTGTAAGCCGCGGGAGACTGTTGCCTCATTGATATTGTGGCCTAGAAGCTTGGAATGTAGTAGAGTAGGATGGATACCTATATAGTGCTGGTATCCTCCACGAAAGGAAGGTTGACCTCTGCCCCTGGCTCCTCAAAAAGGCACTTTCCTGTACTGGAGAGTGCCCAATGATCTTGCCGTTTCCGTATCCGACTTTATAGTCTGAAGTGCGTCGTTGACGTAATTCCCAAAGAGCGCCTCTCCGTCATAGGGAAGATCCAAAATTTTTGTCTGCACCTCGGGGCGAAAGCTAGTGGCTTTGAGCCAACCCTGACGTCTCAAGACAGCTGACCCAGCAAGCAGTCTAAAGCCCATGGCGGTGATATCAAGCACGCAATCGATGATTTCCGCCGAAGATCATTGGCCCTCCATGAGTACCATTTTTGCTTCCATTTTGGAACTCTCCGAGAGCTCTTCTAAGCATTGAGAAGACATGTCTGACCAGAGCTGCCGATCATATCTACCAAGGAGAGCAAAAGAATCGGCAGCCCTTACTACAATAGCAGACATTGAGGAAAATACGCTTGCCGATGTTATCTAACCATCACCTCTTTATCTGGCGGTGTTGTCAATGGTGTGGAAGAGTTGCTGGAGCGACGTTGGACAGCTTGTGAAATCACAGAGTCCGGTTTCGGGTGGCCTGAGAGGCAACCAATATCATCATCAGTGGACTTATATTTTTTTGTCCAACCTTGGCAGCACTGCAGGGACCATTGCAGGATTCTGCATTATCTTCAAGCCAAGGCTCCAAACATGATCAATTTTTGGGCGCCCGGACCGTCTTTCTGTGAGGCTCCTTAAAATCGTAGAGGAAACAATCCTGCTGAGTTGCAGGCATCGGAAGATCAAACCGTGTGGCTGCTCGCTCTAGCAGGTTATGAAAGCCACCGATGTCTTCAGGTGGAGACTCTACAACAGGTGTTGCAGGAGATGCAGGCGCTGGTAAGATATAATCATCCCACTCGTCATTCACTGTCTGGATTTCTCCTTCCTCTGCATCCTCATCAGAAGAGGCTTGTCCCTGCATTGGTGTAGAAAATGTAGAATGTTGTGGCCTTGGTGGAGTTATATGATGTGGCTGTTGGAACTGTTGGGGAGTTGGTGGCATAGCCGGAAGTATTGGCTGATAAAGAAGGCTTTGACGGAAAACGTTCCTTATAGTCCGACAACATTGCTTGCAAGTCCAAAACCAACCCGGGGGAAGACCTACCAGCCCCGGCTGTTGCTGCACATAATAGCTTTGGTCATAGTATGAGCCATCGTCATCTGAATACTCCTGGCATTTAACCCATAACTGGGAAGGACTGCTGGCCACTCCAAAAATGCCATCTTCCTCCGAGTTATCCTCATCTAACAGGTGCAAAGGTAAAAGGCTCAAGACCTTACTAGGAGATGTTACTGAGGGAGTCAGATGGTACTTCTTTACCTTTCTTCGTGCAGCCTGGTCCCTGTACTTTTGTTGTAATCGTTATTGTCGACGAGAGATGAGATGCCGCCGACGGTGGTGGTGTCAACAAAATGATTGTTGACGGTGGCATCGTCGATGAGCGCGCCGACGGATCAACTGTCGTCGACGGTGGAAGCATTGACGGTAGAGACGTTGTCGACGGTTGGAGTATCGTCGACGGTGCCATCGACGGTTGTTTTTTCTCCGTCGACGAGGTCGTCGACGGTAGAAGCATCGTCAACAGGTGTTCCGTCAACAGAAGTGTCGACGGTATCAGCACCGACGAGGTAATTCTTAATGACGAAGACTGCTGCGACAGCGAAGAGATAGGGTGTGCCGTCGACGAGGATAAGCAGACTATCGTCGAAGTCAGTCGTTGCCACTGACATAGTCAGTGTGACGACGGTGGATGTTGTCGTTAAGGCATGAGCCGTCGATGGCGTTACCATCGATGATGATCCTGTAGGCGGTGCAGAAATTGGCTTTTTGAAGGTATGTTTTACCTTGAAGGGTGGCGTTGAAGGCTCAGAGACAGGCTTCTTTCTTGATTTCAAATCTGAAGCTTTTGATTTCACCTTCTTTGATGGGCTACATATTTTGGAGGACACCTCAGCTGATTTTTTTAAAGCCTTTTTGGGTGGTTCTTCTTAAGAGGTTTCAGCATGTCTCTTCACAGGTGTTTTTACCACAGACACAGAAGAAGAGGCACTGTCCTCATCAGAAACTGGACTGTCCCTGGATTTCAGTTTTTGTAGCCAAAGTAGAAGACGACCTTCTCTGTCTTTTAGTGTTTTAGTAGAAAAGGTCCTACATACCTTGCAGTCTCTAGTTTTATGGTTAGGATAGAGACAATATATTCAGTCCTTATGATGGTCGTCCACATGCAGTCTTTTCTTCGTGCAGGGAGCACAGGCTCTAAAAAGCCCTTTCTTGGGTGTCTCTGACATGGTAGCCAAGTTGACCCACTTTGAATAACTCCTGAAGACAAAAAGAATCCAAATCTCCTCAGAAAGGATTTCGGAGAGAAAAACTGAGCAGAGCTCAAAGGAGACTCCTTAGCACGACGTGCAGTGGGAAATCTGAGGGAAGACAGCTCCTCAAAGGAGGGTTCTAGAGGGTGGTGTGAGCTGATTGGTTGTCTTAAGTTGGTCCTTTTTTACAAAACGACTGTGATATGTTTCTAAGTTAGAGGCCTAATTCTTTTAGAGCTTTAATATGCAATTGGGCATAGTTCCTATATTACACCGGGGACTCCAATCTCGACGACGGGGAATGATTCAAGCATTTGAATCTATGAAAGTTCTAATACTGGAGTACGTGTCTGGAATGCCCAGCTTTCCACTTAATCAAGAGGTAGTGTGCACAAACTTGAGAAACAATGCACAGTTACGGTCAGTCTCTTACCTTGACAGTTCCTTTGCATCTGTACTGACTAGTAAAAAAGAAAATAATGCCCAATGGAACTGACCAAATGGTGAGGCGTTGGTCCTTCAAAGGCAGGTCTACTACCACCAAACCTAACCTCAACCAAGCCTCAAGGCTGTAGTTGCTGCACCACTGCTTCAAGAGAGGGCCATAGCAAGGTACTGAAAAAGAAGTCATCAAAGGAGGGGAGGTGGTCATAGGCCTCTTACTTCACTGAGCTTTACCTGGATAAGTGCTTTTAGCGCCCAGGAAAGGTATTTTTCTACATTCCACGCATCATGCTAAGCAAGCTCCCTTCTCTTGGGACTGGAAGTATGGGACTTATTCGTGACGTTTCACTTGTGTGTGACGACCAGCAATCTTGACAGACCACGCCAGACACACACAACCTTTATGAGTCGCTGATGACAACCTTCCCTTTCTTCCTTCCATAATTCACTGGTTTGACCTTACTACAGGAGGTGAGCTCATCTACAGTTTAGATAACCCCACTCTGTAGTACTCAAGTCAAAACCTTCTACACCACATACAAGTTCAGTTCCATTGATATCACTCCTTTCTATTCATACAATTAACAACCACTGTGAAAATGAGCATAAGAAGACATTCTGGGAGAAACAGCACTAACCAGGATAATCTCGACCACTGGGATTTTGTATTCGCTGCCCAATACTGCTATGCTCGTAGAGCGAAACGATGAGGTTTGCTGGCTTGCCTGTCTGCTTCAGGTACTCAGCAGTGTTCAGCTTATGGACGATGAGTACGTTCTCAGTGGCAGATCGCTGATATTGCACGGTCAGCTTCTTCTTCATCACTTGTGCCTTTTCATATCCTTCATCCTGCTCAGGAGAGCCAAACATATCTTCACTTATTTTAGTCCTTGAATAATTAATTTTGCTTTAAAAGAGAGCAGTAGAAATGAGCACTAAGTACTACTATACATTGTCTCCTTATTCACCCCCTACTGCCAGCACTGCAAAAGCCATTTGACAAACAACAAATTAGCCTGCATGGCCTGGCAATGCTCCAGAGGTAAGCTCAGCCAGAAGAACAATCAGTGTTCATTGCACACTGGCTGTAATAGGTAACGGGGCCCACAATGTCAGTGAGGTTAAGTGGGTTACATATCCTCAGATCCTAAAAACAGACCTGTGACAGACCTGAATATGATCACAACTGCCATACATGACAAACCCTTTCCGCCACATATATGTATACCAGGCCTGTACGTTGGTTCAGACAGTTTACCTTTGGAGAAACACTTAGCAGCCACTTCTCAGCCAAATGCAGGCAGAATTTCAATGCATGATTCCGGTCGGGTCCTAAAAATGCAAAGCAAGGCAACAGAAATTTAAATTTAGCAAACAAATTAGGCACGAGTACAATTCCATAAGTTTCAGTGAAGTTACAGTTGAAATAACTGATGCACGTCCATGCAGTTAAACTACAATATCTGCATAGAAGAAAGCACTTCTTATTGGGCTTAGAAATGGGTACGCTGGTGTTTCTTATACTGTCAAGCTGATCTCAAATAGTAGGAACATTTATTTGGAATGAGATTATGGGTGCACTAAATTCGCATTAAATGCTGATGTCCCAGTTTTTCACAGAAACATGCTAATCCTACAGAATTGTTTCAAACAGGCAATCACATTTTATAGGGTTGTTTGTGCTCCCCTTAGGCCCATATGCCAATAGAAGATAGGCTGACATGGAGAAAGCCCAGACACTAGGACAGTATGGCAGATATGGGGAAAAGGATGCAGAAACACATGGAAATAGGAAAAGACAGAATAATGGGGGAGAACAAACAGTCGAGGAGACAGGCAGTGAGAACGAGAAACACTGCCAATCAGATAGCCACAAAAACAGTAGGACAAGGAGAGCACCACTGGGTCTGGACTACATAAAACTGGCAATAAAGATGCATGTAATATGGACACTGAAAAGTAGAAACAGACATTATGAAAGGGAGGCAAATGCAGTGTAATGGGGAGACACTGACAGACAGACACTGGTAAAGGCAAGAAAACGAAGTTGGGGAGAGAGATACGAGGGTAAAGGGGCACACACTTGGTAAAGGAGATGCAGAAGCTGGGACAACATGACATTGAGGCATCAGCAAGGTATATGAAGGTCGGGGCGAGGAGGCATAGGGAGAAACAGACACAAAGACCTTGACAGAGGAAGGAGACAGTGATGTAGGAAAACAGAGGCAGAGAAAGATGAACACACAGCCAGGGAGAGATGGATGCAGGAAGGTACGTAGGTGGAGGATGGAAACACCAATACAGTGGTAGGGAAAGAGGTGAAGGGAGACACGGAAAAGGTGACATGCACGGAAGCACATGCACCGAAACAGGGATGAGCAGGCACCAGAATAGGGAGGCACCAGAATAGGGAGGTTAATGGTACTGGGACAAGGAGACACAGGTAATGAGATACAGGTACCCAGAGAATGAGAAACAGGCACTGGAACAGGGAGACACTGGGAAAGGAGGAGAAAGTCAGAGGGACCTTAGGTTACAGCCTGGTTAACACCCAGTATATGGTCACCATTAAGACCTAGCAGATAGGCCCAACAGCATTTTAGGCACACGTTTAGTGTGCAGCCACTGAGCCACACAGTATGTGACAGTCTGACAGAAAGATTTCAGCATGAAAAAGTCCACAGTACCACAAGGAAGGGCCATAGTAAGAAGAAAACAATCGCATTTGCATTACTAGAGTCTAGAAATCTGCTCACAAGAACAAAGAATGTTAGAGCAACAGCGGATCTTCAAAACAAATGCAGGCATAGAGGAACAAGGCCTGGGAACATGCAGAGGGTCAGTCCAATCACCTCTTCAGAAAGAACCCAGAGAAAGGTAGCCCCACAAAAACTTGGAAACCATAGGTTTTCAATGATTGATGGCTTTGCGTTAAAACCTCCATGAACCCACCAAGATGATGTGTTTTTTTGTTCAAATCCAATACTGGTGTGACCATTTCAATTAGAATTTTATATTTACTTCAATTACTTTGGAGTTGATTCTCAGTTTGTTGTCTCATGCTCCAAAAATGGAAAATGAATACTTGCAGCTCTTGGCAGCAAAGTCACAAGTTAATTATACTCAAAGCTTACTTAATTTTCCTCGTGTAAATAATAATCATTGTAATACCATCATAGCTATTTATCTTCTCCACCTTCAAATAACAAAAGGTTGTGTCTTCCTTCCAGGGATGCAAACCTGTGACTTGTAAGTTCCTGAAAGGGCACTCAACATCAAGTACAACTCTTGGGATGCAGTCATCATCAATTGAAATTAATATTATGCAGCTGATGCATTGTATAAATGACAAACTGATACCTGTTGGGAGTTCTTGAGCAACCCTGTGAGCAATTGCGGCCGCCCACTCCGGATTAGTGATTGCCTGCAGATAGGACTGGATTGTCTGAACAGTCTTGGCGGTTTCCTTGGTTAAAAGTGAGGAACACCCAGCTTTTGTCTGCTGAAGAGCTTTTGGCTTCAGACTCTTTGTGAAAACATGGTTGACTGCAGTCATATGTAACTTATCCAAGGAAACCTGAAAAATAATGTTACAAACATGATTTTTCTTAACAAGTATAAAGTGGCAGTGCAGAAGCAAAGACTTACAAAGGCTGGATCTGAGACAGCAGACAGAAGGATACCACTAATACTGGGCACAAGCAGCATAGTAGAGATACTCTGATGAAGTTGCGGGCCTGCATGAAGTTTAGATGAAACCTTGTTGAAATGAAGAGATAGGTACTCTGCCACCAATATTCCATACTTCTTATTGAGCTCTCACTTGTTCAGGCTTAACAGGAGGGAAGCTGGAAAAATCAACCCTTTCTGGTGGAGGTTTAAACTCAAAAACCTTACCGCCCCATTTAAAGGGTAATCCGACATCCTAATGACTTACATACACCAATGTTTTGGGCTGACTGCACTGGGAAGTTAACAGAACTTTATCCACTAGTAAAAGGAATTTGTGGGAGCGTGTTAATTTAAACTGGTGGACCCACACTACATGAATCTACCAAAGGTAAAGCTTAGGTGCCTTTTCAGCCATAGTTGTCTATTGTTTGTTAATAAGAAACAAGTTATAAGTTTGTGGGGGAAACATTCTGACGTATATGTGCAATTAACTAACTGCTAAGGCACAAGCAGTAGAAGATGAACTCTCCTGCACATATTCTCTCTGTGTTAGTCAGTGGTTGCAGGGCATTACCTCTGGTGGTTACTGCATTTTACCACTGGTGAACCTAGGCCTCAAACATCTTTGAGTCCTAACTGAATAACAAACTTATGACCTGAATTTCAGTTTGGCAGATGGGGTTACTTTGTCACAAACGTGACGGATATCCTGTCCACCGTAATACGATTACATTATATCCTATGGAAATCGTAATATGCCAGACAGGATATCGGTCAAGTTTGTGACAGAGTTACCTGCCTGCCAAACTCTCAATCAGGCCCTTAGTCCCTTTGTATGCTTAACTGATAGGAAAGATGGTTTAGCAGTCATAGCTGAAGTCATTGCTTATTGCTAAGTGGGCAAATGGTTTGGACCATCGCTGGCCACTGCATCGTCTGCACTATCTATCTGTTCACCACTGCCAACATTTGCACACATTCTATGCTTGAATAAGACTCCTCATACAAGTTGAGTATAAAAGATTTTGCCTTTTAAAATATTACTAGTGTCAACATACAGTGATAGAAGTTTCAAAATCATATCAAATGTTTTGTTTGGGACCATGTCTTTTTACCACATGTTCCAAGTTCACATGTGGGATTTTGGATGGCCCTGTCATTTATCAGAAGATTGCTAAATATGGCAGTACAGCACATGGTGATGTGAGAGGAAAAGAAGCAAAGGTTCTGTGACAGGCAGAAAATGCATGGCAAGAACACAAAGCACTAGTACCAGCAACGGAAAGGACCCTCCTATTCCCTGTTTTTGCTGTAAAAAATAACTATAATCAGAAAAAGAAAAAGCCCATAAACTCCTGGGCTGTGGTGCGTCAGTACCCTATGCACATATTCATAGCTACACCCCTGTGCTCAAGTGCAAATGTTAAATGTATTGGCTTTGCCACTACTTGTTTAAATTTTATAATGCAGGCACAGTACACCTGATCTGTCATATCAGAGGACACCAGCACTGACAAATGTACATAACACATTCACTTGCTTCAACATATTATCTCCCAGATAAGCTTCTAGTAGGAAAATAGTTGTGCAAAGGAGACCGACTTACAGACCTAAAAGCCAGAGAGAGAAACTCTTAATCAATGTAGAACCAAATAACTGGCTCTCAGCAAATGAGCGTTTCCAAATTGGCCAGAGTTTGTGGAAACTTAGCACATTGGATAAAGGGGTCCGTGTTGACTGGATTATGGTGCCATAAACACATATGGAATGGCAGCTTGGCCAAAAGGTGGATGGTGGGTTGGCCATGGTACCATAAGATGCTATGGCCTTTCTTGAAGTGTATCGTTTACCTTCACAATTAATAAAGACATTTTGATAAAGTACAATACTGACAGGACATTCAAGTTGTTAAGTGTTACCCCAAAAAATGAAGGCATACCTTGGAATCCACTCACACAGCAGTAGTTTGTGGTTAACTAAAAAGACTTGCTGGGTAGGTTACCATATTTACCAGTAACTTCAAGGTTGGAAATGTTTACTTAATTCTAAATGTAGGTAAATCTCTAACATGCATACTATCTGACATGTTCCACTGCCTATCATACAGCAAGAGCAATGTTTGCGGTAACCCAGTCTTGTGGATGAACACTTGTGACTCACACTCTTTATCAGAGTTGTACTTGATAGAATTGTGTTTTTTATGCAACCTGCTTAAGCGAGACACCTCAGACTCGCGAACATGAAACAGGTATGCGTTTTATTGTTTTGACAGCATGGAAAGTGCTTAAGAATAAATTTGGAAGCTTCTGAAAGCTACATTCAAGATGGCAGTTTTTGTGACGTTGGGTTTGGTTACATAGGCATTAATTTTGCAAGCAGGTAATATAAGAAGTTATTTCTAAGTTTCATATTTGTGTCTATTTTAGACACAGCTTTCCGGTGGGTCTACTACAATTAGATTTATACAAAAGAAATGAAAATAACACTCATAGTTGTCAAATAGCATTCTCACCTTCATCAATTTTGATATGAGCAGAAGTTTGGGGAAGGTCTCTTCGTTAAGTTCTGCAGCTGAAAGAAAAAGAAACTGGTTAGAGGCAGCTGGAGAGGGAACTGATTAATGCAACAATACAGAAGGCAGAATGAGGCCTAGAGCCACCCCAGCCCCTCCCTTAAACAGTGAGGTAACATCTTTTCAATCATATGCTCCGATGTACAACACTGTACGCATCACAAACCATGCGATTCGCAACATCATGGAGTTTGCAACCACAAATCAGGGAATCACAATGTACTAAAAGGTAGTTCTCAAGTTGGAAGAAAATTTACTTATCATCGTTAATGATAGTTCTGGTGGATACATACACCTATAATCTTTCTGCTGATCCCTCACTTTCTGAATATCCTTTCAGGCATCAAACCTTTCCAGCATCACCAAATGGTGATGTGCGGCCTCAGCCGAAATTCCAAGTCCTGGGCATGATAACGTATACTAGGCACCAACTATTCAGGATTGAAAAATGTGAAAGTTGGACAAACGTAGAGGGCATGGAGCGCTACAGCTCTACAGGCGCCTGTTTATCAGCTTGAATGGGAATACCATAAAAAACGTCAACCGTTGATTCAAAATTCCACTGAGGAAAAATGAACATGTTGCAGCAACTAATTTGAAGGTTTGGATGTAAAATCTGACCTTCCTCCTGCAAAAAGCTCCACCATGAGCAGGATAGGGAATGGTGCCCAAATGCTGAGTGCTAGCAGATATGTGTACCAGATACTCCTTGTCCAGTGTGTAGCGAACACGACCAGCTTTGCTCGATTATCCTGCACCTTCTGCAGAATGTTTGAAAGAAGTGGAATTGGTGGAAATGCTTACCACAGGACCTGAGACCAGTCAAACATGAAGGCATTCCCAGTGAGCCATAGCAGGAAGTGTACAGAATAATTTAAGTTGTGGTGCATGGCAAAGAGAATCCTAAATGAAAACTCCAATCTGGAAAAGATCATCTCCATATCTTTAGGGTGTCGCTCTAACTCATGGTCCTTCAGTGAGAAGTGAAGGCATCCACCACCCTACACATTGAGAAAGACTGCATGGCGGCCTGATACTGAGAAAATACACACATTGCCACAGGGTAATCGCATCCCCGCACAGAGTGCACAATCCCATAGCTCCTTGCCTGTTGATATAATACAAGATGGTGGTGGTGTTCGACAGAATCTGAATGGTGCTCCCTCAGATGAAAGTCAGAAAGGCCTTCAGGGCAAGGTGGACCACCTGGAGCTTGAGAAGATTTGCAGGAGCTCCTCTGACCCAGATCAAAGGCCTACTCTGTCATGCTGTTCAAAGTAGCACACAAGTGCAGCGAGGAGGTGTCCACGACCAAGCTTTGACTGAGCCACCCCTTAGAAGGTTGGAGGGGGAGGGGTGCATGCACCAGGGCATATCCTAAGGCACAAATTGGAAACTCTACAACAGAACAAAGACACGTCAGTGGTGTTGTGGCCATTGTCTGCTCAAACACGATAGGAGGGCTCTTGTCTGCCATGAGGCACCAAGAGGATGCACAAGGCAATGATGCATAACCTGTTCAAGATGAACAAGTTACTTACCTTTGGTGATGATCTTTCTGGTAGATATATACGGAAAACTCCTTACTTTTAGAATATTCCCCAGGAGGTCCAAGATTTGGATGTTTTCATATCCATGGCCCCTTATGCTGCTAAGTGGCTTGTGTGGCCTATTTCTTCCCTGGAATCGATGGAGCAGAGCCGCATAGAAGTGCCAGCTGTGGTCACCAACACTGCTTTCTTGCGTGACTTTCTGTGGTCTCAGAAGCGGAGCACTAAAAACAAGTGGAGATACCAGTGTGCAGATATTGGACCTTTTTAGATGCTAAGTAGAGACCACTCCACGGAACGGGGAGGTGGGAGGGCAGTGAGGAATCTGCAGTTAGATATAGTATTCAAGAGAAAGAGTAGCTGAAGGTAATTTGTTTTTTTGATGCCATAGATTACTCACATTTAAAGCAGTAAACCCCAAAGTAGAGGAGTCTGTGGAGTGGTCTCACATCAAATAGTCCTGCAACCCCGAAAGGACAAGTTGCGCTTTGTAAACGTGAGCTCTGATGTCCACGTCTCATCTTGGCAGATGTTTAGGACAGGCACTCCAGGTGCCAACACAGCAGCCTTACCCATGGTGGATGAGCCCTCAGACCTTCCAGAGGGTGCTCCTTGGGTAATGTCTAACGGATCTTTATGTAGTGACTATCTACCACAACAGAGCCCTTTTCTGTACCATCTTATGTTCCATAGCCCTAGAGAAACCCCGCTTCCCAAAACCTGATGGTCTACCCAATGGTCTTGGGTGCAGTTGATGTTAAGCCCAAGGCTCTTATAGGGTCCAGTTGAAGGAGTCGCTTCATCTTTCGAGGTCGATGGGGTGCAAAGAACGTTACAAGGGTGATGGGATTGTCCAACGTGCAAAGGTGTTACAATTGTGGGTAAAAAGGATGCTCTGCTCCTCAACATCAGATTGCCTGGAAAAAGGTGGTGTAGAATGGATGAACTGAAATATCCTGGATTTTACTCACATGACAAACTGAAGTGATTGCAATGAGGACAACAGTTTTGAGTGTCAGTAGATTCAATGAGCAGCTCTGTACTTGCCTAAAGGGGGCACACATGAAGAATGCCAAGACCAAATTAAGATCCCACTGTGGTATCACAAAGGGTTTGGAAGGGACCATGTCTCAAACATTTAATAAAAAAATAAAAAACATCAAAACAGGTGATTTAAAAAAGAGCAACTGGACTGGAAAACTCAAAAAGGCCAAAAGGGCTGACAACCTTTAATGGTGCCCACTGCAAGACCTTGCTGGGTCACAGCTGAAATTCTGACTTCAAACAAACTACAGTTTGGATTGTAAGGGCGTTTGTGTTAAGGACTCAACACCAGTCCATAAGTTTGTCCTGGCACCACGTGTACAGAGGTGTTGTAGAGGAGCACCTGGTTGCAAGGATGACATCCACAACCTCAGAAGGTAGATCGAATGCAGTCAACTTGCTGCCACTCAATCTTTGTGCATGGAGACGTAGAGTGTGCAGGTTCGGAGGCAGAACCCTGCACTGCTGCTTAAAAAGAAGGTACTCCTGAAGCAGTAGCTAACTCAGAAGTCACATACTCATGCCGAGATAAACAAGTTACTTGCCTTTGATAACACCCTTTTTTAACGGATTCCCTATCTAACCACAGATTCCTCACCTGTAAAATATCCTCAGACGCCATACTGATCAGGAAGATTTTTCAGCATAGCATGTCAGTAGCTTGTGTCGTGCAGCACCGTGTTGATTTGGCCCGAAAGTGAGAGTTTAAGCCAAATGCAGGTGGCACTCATCTGCACTTACGTCAGATTCTTTCTGAACACCGTCGGCACCCTAGGGTGTAGAGCCGGAAAAAAGAAACAATTGTTCACACCAGTGTGCAGCTCTCTAAATTTGGATCTATTTGATGGAAAAGAGTCCATTCAATAACACGGGTAAGTGGGCACTGAGGAATATCTGGATATAATTAGGATTATCCACAACAAAAGGTTGATATTGATTGTAATGTTCAAATCTGAATATTGTGGTAAGGTGGAACACCACAAAAGGATTGTTTATGTACTGCTTCTGAGGGAGGATGTGTACTGGACTGCATTAAAGATTTCCCGTCCCTCCCATTTTTTGCTGTTAACAGAGTATCCACCAGAAATAACATTATTGAAGTTAAGTAACTTGCTCGTCTGACGGATACTTCTAACTGCAGATTCCTTACTCGTAGAATATCTATTCTACAGTAAAGAGTACAAAGTAGTACCTCCCCTGCAGGACTGAATGGCCAAAGTGTCCTTTTTGTCAGGCCTGGCTGTCAAGGCAGCAGTGCTTTGTGAACCTGTGTATTGATGCCCAGTTAGCAGCCTGAGAAATAGCCAGGACAGGCTATTGAGCCAGTGTAGCGGTATAAGCCTTGGCTCTGGCCATCTCAGGGGGCTGCCTCTCTGACCAGCGTATGGCAGATCTTAATGCAGAGGACTATCCACCTAGATAAGGTTGTCTTCTGCACTGCCTTGGTTTTCCTTGCCCCTGACAACCCCATAAAGAAAATAAGTTACTTACCAAGTCATGCTAGTGGTTCCGGATTGGGCCAGGATAGTGTGAGACCTAGAACTTCAGCAGATGAGCATCTGTCGTCCAATCAGACTGCCACTTCAGTAGGATCTACTGTTGCAGAAGCAGGGCAGTGCTGTGCAGCGGGGCCTTACTCCGGTATTGGAACTTTCATAGATTCAAATGCTTGAATCATTCCCCGTCGTCGAGATGGGAGCCACCGGTATAAATTACACAAGTAGTGTTAAGATATATTAACAAAGAAAGGCCCTAGGCCTCTTCACTTTAACAGTCTATCAGAGTCATTTTGTGAAAAGGACCAAACTTGAGTATCCACCAATCAAGCGACAGCACCCTCCAGAATCCTCCTGAGAGAAGCTCCAGCACCTCAGATTTTCCAAGCACAAGTGCGTTAAAGATAGGAAAAAGAGAGAGAGACGAAGGTGAAGTGAGCTTCTCTGGGGAGGTGGGTGGGTCGCATGTGAATCTATGAAAGATTCCAATACTGGAGAACTACAGTTACAGGTAAGTAACTTATTTTCTTACTCCAGTATTGGAACTTTCATAGATTCACATGCTTGAATCAGAGTAGAGAGCAGTAGTTATGCACATTGTACCATAATAACCATATCTGATACAAAACACGCTCATAAATAAAACATCAGTATATACATGCACAGAAATCTATATAACTATAAAGACATAAACATATATATATATATATATATATATATATATATATATATATATATATATATACACACAGGGAGTGCAGAATTATTAGGCAAATGAGTATTTTGACCACATCATCCTCTTTATGCATGTTGTCTTACTCCAAGCTGTATAGGCTCGAAAGCCTACTACCAATTAAGCATATTAGGTGATGTGCATCTCTGTAATGAGAAGGGGTGTGGTCTAATGACATCACCACCCTATATCAGGTGTGCATAATTATTAGGCAACTTCCTTTCCTTTGGCAAAATGGGTCAAAAGAAGGACTTGACAGGCTCAGAAAAGTCAAAAATAGTGAGATATCTTGCAGAGGGATGCAGCACTCTTAAAATTGCAAAGCTTCTGAAGCGTGATCATCGAACAATCAAGCGTTTCATTCAAAATAGTCAACAGGGTCGCAAGAAGCGTGTGGAAAAACCAAGGCGCAAAATAACTGCCCATGAACTGAGAAAAGTCAAGCGTGCAGCTGCCACAATGCCACTTGCCACCAGTTTGGCCATATTTCAGAGCTGCAACATCACTGGAGTGCCCAAAAGCACAAGGTGTGCAATACTCAGAGACATGGCCAAGGTAAGAAAGGCTGAAAGACGACCACCACTGAACAAGACACACAAGCTGAAACGTCAAGACTGGGCCAAGAAATATCTCAAGACTGATTTTCTAAGGTTTTATGGACTGATGAAATGAGAGTGAGTCTTGATGGGCCAGATGGATGGGCCCGTGGCTGGATTGGTAAAGGGCAGAGAGCTCCAGTCCGACTCAGACGCCAGCAAGGTGGAGGTGGAGTACTGGTTTGGGCTGGTATCATCAAAGATGAGCTTGTGGGGCCTTATCGGGTTGAGGATGGAGTCAAGCTCAACTCCCAGTCCTACTGCCAGTTCCTGGTAGACACCTTCTTCAAGCAGTGGTACAGGAAGAAGTCTGCATCCTTCAAGAAAAACATGATTTTCATGCAGGACAATGCTCCATCACACGCGTCCAAGTACTCCACAGCGTGGCTGGCAAGAAAGGGTATAAAAGAAGGAAATCTAATGACATGGCCTCCTTGTTCACCTGATCTGAACCCCATTGAGAACCTGTGGTCCATCATCAAATGTGAGATTTACAAGGAGGGAAAACAGTACACCTCTCTGAACAGTGTCTGTGAGGCTGTGGTTGCTGCTGCACGCAATGTTGATGGTGAACAGATCAAAACACTGACAGAATCCATGGATGGCAGGCTTTTGAGTGTCCTTGCAAAGAAAGGTGGCTATATTGGTCACTGATTTGTTTTTGTTTTGTTTTTGAATGTCAGACATGTATATTTGTGAATGTTGAGATGTTATATTCGTTTCACTGGTAATAATAAATAATTGAAATGGGTATATATTTGTTTTTTGTTAAGTTGCCTAATAATTATGCACAGTAATAGTCACCTGCACACACAGATATCCCCCTAACATAGCTAAAACTAAAAACAAACTAAAAACTACTTCCAAAAATATTCAGCTTTGATATTAATGAGTTTTTTGGGTTCATTGAGATCATGGTTGTTGTTCAATAATAAAATTAATCCTCAAAAATACAACTTGCCTAATAATTCTGCACTCCCTGTATATATATATATATATATATAAATAAAAATATAAATATAAATATAAATCTAGATCGATATTCAACAAATAATATCCCGAAGCACGTATGGTATATGAATACTATCATTAAATATGTCTACTTATCTGTCTGTGACATTGTTCTCTTTCCTTTTGTTTACTTTCGTTTCTTTTTTTTTAAACTCTGTAAGCGAATATAAGTGATATAAGCAATGTGCATACCTGTTCTAGGATGGAGGGACGGAGAAGAGATGGCTCACCTTCACCTGAAGAGATTCCTGAGAACTGCTTGACCCACTGCTACCTCTCCCTGAGATAGAGATTCCAAGCAGTAGTGCTTTGTGAATGTATGACAGCTCCTCCATGTTGCTGCCCTACAAATGTCTTGTAGGGAAACTCCGGCGAACAGTGCTGCTGACGAAGAGACTGCCCTCGTGGAGTGAGCATGTACAGATGAGTGCAGAGGTTTACCCGCTGCTTGATGGCAGAAGCGAATGGCTGAGGCGATCCATCTGGAAATACTCTGTTTGAAGAGTGGATGGCCTTTTCTAGGAGCACTGTATGCTATGAATAGCTGATTAGAGCGTCGAAAAGATTTAGGGCCTGATTACAACTTTGGAGGAGGGTGTTAATCCGTCCCAAACGTGACGGATATACCACCAGCCGTATTACGAGTTCCATAGGATATTATGGACTCGTAATACGGCTGGTGGTATATCCGTCACATTTGGGACGGGTTAACACCCTCCTCCAAAGTTGTAATCAGACCCTTAGTTCTGTCCAAATTGAATTGAACACATCTTTTAACGTCTAAGGAGTGTAATGCCCTCTCTGCCGGAGTAGAAGGATGAGGAAAAAAGGATTTGAAGACTAAAGGTTCATTGATGTGAAAGTCTGAAGGAACCTTTGGAATGAAATGCGGATTAGTCCGCATCAGCAGTCTGTCGTGTTTAAGCTGTAGGAACGGCTCTTGAATGGAGAGGGCTTGCACCTCGCTGACTCGTCTGGCTGATATGAGAGCCACCAATAAAGCAACCTTCCACGAAAGGAACTTGAGAGAAGCACGATGGATTGGCTCAAACGGATGTTTCATCAGTTGTGCTAAGACGATATTTAGGTTCCACGAAGGAGGTGGTGGTCTGAAAGGAGGGAAAACTCTGAAAACCCCTTTCAAGAACCTCTTGATCAGACGAGAGGAGTAGAGTGAGGGTGAAGCATCCGACCGTCTGTATGCTGCTATTGCTGCTAGGTGAACTTTAATGGAAGAATGTGCCAGGCCAGCTTGAGCTAACTGCAATAAGTACGTTAATATTTCCTCTGTCGGTGAAGCTAATGGGTCAACCTGCCGCTGATGACACCAGACACAGAATCGTTTCCATTTACAAGAATAAGCCTTATTGGTGCTTTCCACTCTAGCTTTGGACAAGATATCCCTACACTCCTGTGGATTATTCAAATGTGCGAACTCCCTGTGCCCAGGAGCCATGCTGACAAACGCCATCGACTTCGGATCCGGGTGCCATACCCCAATTGTTAACAATGAACAAAGGGCAGGTAACGGCTTCAGCGGAATGTGAGGCTTGATTGACAGAAGAAGAAGTTCCGCAAATCAGTGTTGAGGCAGCCAATACGGAGCTATCAATATCAGAGTGCACGGCTCTGCTTTCATCTTCGTGAGGACTCGTGGGATCAACGGAATTGGTGGAAAGGCGTAAGCAAAGATGTCTGACCAGACTATCGAAAACGCATTCCCCCAAGATCCCTTTTGGTGATGCCAGCTTGCGAAGAACTGGCATTTGGCGTTGTGTTTGCTGGCAAACAGGTCTATTGTTGGTGTTCCCCACAGAGAAAAGATGTGGTCCACTATTGACTGGTCCAGCTCCCACTCGTGGCAGCTTGACTTCTGCCTGCTGAGAGCATCTGCTGTTTTGTTGTTTATTCCCGGTAAATGCACAGCTGAGAGTGTGATGCCTTGCTGCAAGGCCCAATTCCAAATTGTCTGGGCTTCTCTGGAGAGAGTGAGAAATCTTGTGCCTCCTTGTTTGTTGAGGTAATGCATCGTTGTGGTGTTGTTTGTTCTTATTACCACTTGCGATCCCGAGTTCTTGGGGAGAAAAGCCTGTAGGGCAAGGTACACTTCTCTGAGCTCTAGCCAATTGATATGCATCGTTGTCAGTTGCGGTGGCCACTTACCATTTACTTGAAGATCCTGTAGCACGGCTCCCCAGCCTTCCAGAGATGCAGCTGTAGTGATGGTCCACGGAGCCGGCTGCTGTAGGAACGAAAGGCCGATTGATATATGATGCTTTAGATACCACCATCTCAGAGCCCTGAGTATTGTTGGAGTTATGTGTATCTGATCCTCGAAACTCCCTGAAACCTGGAGCCATTGACGATTCAGTTGCTCATGTAAGGGGCGCATCTTTAGTCGGCATAGCGGAACTAGAGGTATGCATGATGACATCATGCCCAACAGAGACTTGAATAGACGGACAGTAACCCAGCTTCTTTTTTGTATTGAACTTGTTAGTGTCAGTAATCTTTGTTGCCTTTCTAATGTGGGACATGCCATGGTGGATTGCGTGTCCAGTTTTGCCCCTAGAAAGGTAATACTGCGTGCTGGTAGAGGTTTGGACTTCTCCCAGTTGATGGTGAGCCCGAGGTTGGTTAGTAAGGAAACGCACTTTCTTGTTGATCTGCGCGCCCCTGTGTAGGTTTTTGCCTTTATCAGCCAATCGTCTAAGTATGGAAATATTTGGTGTTTCCTCCTTCTGAGGAAGGCTGCGATTGGTGCTAGACATTTGGTAAATATTCTGGGAGCTGATTTCAGGCCGAAAGTAAGGACACGAAATTGAAAATGGCTGCCGGCTACGGTGAATCTCAGGTATTTTCTGTGGGCAGGGTGGATGGGAATGTGGAAGTATGCGTCTTTCAGGTCTAGTGTAGACATGAAATCTCCCTGGTTGAGGTGCAGGAGGACGTCTTGTAGTCTGATCATACGGAATTATTGCTTTTTTAAGTAGTTATTTCGTTCCCGTAAATCGAGGATCAGCCTCCAATCCTTCCACTTTTTTCGAATGAGGAAGAACCTGGAATAAAATCCTCTTCCCAGCTGAGGTCGAGGCACCTTCTCTATAGCTCCTTTGAGAAGCATCTTGTCGATCTCCTTTTTGAGTTGTTGAGGGTATCTTGAAGGAGTCCTGCGGGGGGATTGGAGGGAGGCAGTTGGGTGAATTCTAAAGTATGACCCCGTTTCACTAATTGGAGGACCCACTTGTCTGATGTGATGGCTTGCCATTGTTTGAGGAATAGGGATATCCTTCCGCCCAGACTGAAAGGAGGGGAATTGGATGTAGCCGGAGCCTCGGATGCATCAGGCTCTCCGAGCCGAGTCTTTGGCCGGGCGGGTTGAGCGTCCTCGACCACCAGATCTACCATAGGCTGGTTGCGGCGGCTGCCTCTGTGGGTCGTACTGACGGTACTGTTGGGGAGAGGAAGGATAGGTGGAATATCTGTACTGTTGATATCCTCCTCTGTATGAAGGTTGGTCACGCCCTCTAGCTCGAAAGGAAGGCTTTCGATATTGTAGGGTCCCTAGTGACCTTGCTGTGTCTGTGTCCGACTTAATGGATTGTAAGGCGTCATCGATGTGTTTTCCAAATAACGCCTGGCCATCAAAAGGTAAGTCCAAAATGTTATTCTGCACCTCTGGACGGAAAGAGGTAGCTTTAAGCCAACCTTGCCTTCTAAGAATAGCTGCACCAGCGAGCTGACGAAAAGCAGTGGTTGCTATGTCCATTGCACAGTCAATAAGTTCTGCTGACGTGCGTTGACCCTCCTGCACAGTTTTGTTTGCGTCTGATCTTGTATCTTCCGGCAACTGGCTAATATGAGGTGCAATGTCCGCCCACAGCTGCCTATCAAATCTAGCCAATACAGCCAATGAGTTGGCAGCTCTTACCACTAGGCTAGTCATAGAGGAAAATCTTTTATCAATATTATCTAACCGTCTACCCTCTTTGTCTGGGGGTGCGAAAATTGGGGCAGAAGGATTCTTGATTCTTCTTTGTGCTGCTTGAGCTACCACTGAATCCGGAGGAGGGTGTCCAGTTAAACATGCTGGTGCAACGTCCGGTGCCTTGTACTTTTTATCTAAGCGAGGCAGTACTGCTGTAACTGTAGCCAAATTATGCATGACCTTTAGACCCTCTTCCCACAGATAGTTAACCATCGGGATAGAGCGCACGGATTTCTGGAAAGGCTCTTTAAAGTCGTATAGGAAACAGTCTGTTTGCTTAGTTGGCATTGGCAAAGCAAAACGTTTGGCAGCTCTTTCTAGGAGATTGTGAAACCCTCCTATGTCTTCTGGTGGGGACTCCACCTTAGATTGAGAAGGAGAAGGAGAAGAAGGGATGATGTATTCATCCCACTCGGAATGAGTGTCCAGGAGCTCCCCTTCTTCATGATCTCCATCTGAGATGTCCGTATCCTGAGGAAGTGTCATATCCGGAGTAGCCACATTCGTGAGAGGTAATGAAGTTGGCCTCTGACGTGGAGTGGTAACCCCAGAGACGGGCAATGGAGGAGGTTGTTACCCTTGAGGGGGAAAACACCTGCTGTAGTCAGCCAACATCGCTCTGAAGTCAGACAATAAGGAGGATGGAATATATGCTCCCTGTTGGTATTGCTGTTGTTCTCCATAAAATTGAGGGTCATAGGATTCATCATACTCATCCTCTTCCTGATACTTCACGTTTCATTGGGATGGACTATGGGCTGCTCCGAATGGCCCCTCGTCGTCTGAGTCTTCATCTCCCTCTAAAAGGTGCACTGGAACAAGGGAGGACACCTTACTAGGTGATGTATGTGTTGGCGTTTCCACAATTTTTTGATGTTTTTCCCTTGTCGACGGCGCATATGTAGACTTCGTCATGGGCAGTGTTATAGACGCAGAACGCATGGAGATTTTGATGGAAGAAAGTCTCGCCGACGAGTCTACCGTCGACGGTAGAGCTGACACTGACATCAGCGCCGTCGACGATGACGATGTGTAGACTGTCGTCGACGCTGATGTCGTAGATGCAGTTCTCGTCGGTGGAGTCGTCGACGGTGGAAATGTAGAAACTGATGTCATAGTCGGAAAAGCACTCACCGACGGTACCGTCGACGATTAATCTGTCGTCGACTGTGCTTTTTTCGCAGTAAGAGAGGATGGTTTCCTAAAAGGCACAGATGGAGGTACAGAGGAAGATTTTTAGTGCCTCTCTGAACTGCTAGAATGACCTCTCTCCCCTTTTCTGGAAGATTTCTGAGGAGAGGAAGATGGGCTGTGGCCCTTATAAGACCCTGAAGCAGTCTTTTTGTGGGCTTTCCTTGAGAGTTGGGAAGGAGATCTTGTGTCTGATCTCGCCCTCTTTGATGATCTTTTAGATGTTGAAGAGTCATCACTCTCAGAGTCAGAAACTGGATTTTCTCTGTGTTTTAGTTTCTGCAGCCATATCAATAATCTGCCTTCCCTATCCTTTAGAGTCTTAGAGGAAAAGGTACGACAAACCTTACAGTCCTTGGCTGAATGGTCTGGGTAGAGGCAGTAAATGCAATCCTGGTGAGGGTCTTCAGAATGAAGCCTTTTTTTTTCCACAAGTCTTGCAGTTTCTGAAAAGACCACTCTTCTCCTTGTCAGACATTGTTGAAAAATAGTTGACCAAAGTCAGATAAGTTTCTCTGAGAGAAAATGTTGTTGAAAAGGTGTGAAGAAAGAGCAGAGCTCTAAGGAGACTCCCTAGCACAACGTGTGGTAGAAAATCTGAGGTGCTGGAGCTTCTCTCAGGAGGATTCTGGAGGGTGCTGTCGCCTGATTGGTGGATACTCAAGTTTGGTCCTTTTCACAAAATGACTCTGATAGACTGTTAAAGTGAAGAAGCCTAGGGCCTTTCTTTGTTAATATATCTTAACACTACTTGTGTAATTTATACCAGGGGCTCCCATCTCGACGACGGGGAATGATTCAAGCATGTGAATCTATGAAAGTTCCAATACCGGAGTAAGGCCCGCTGCACAGCACTGCCCTGCTTCTGCAACAGTAGATCCTACTGAAGTGGCAGTCTGATTGGACGACAGATGCTCATCTGCTGAAGTTCTAGGTCTCACACTATCCTGGCCCAATCCGGAACCACTAGCATGACTTGGGCCCAGTGATTCCTTTTCTTCTTCAGAACTCTGAGCAGGACAGGCAGTGGTGGGAAAGCATGCAGGAGTTCCGTACTCAACTCTAGTCTGAATGCATCTCCTAGAGTAAGAATTATTAGGAATTACAAAGTGCAGATGTTTGCACACTACAAGTTCTCAACTGTGTAAAAAAGATCCAGCCAGGTTTGTTCCCATTGTCAGAAGGTGTTCTGCTCCTCTGCCACTCATGATCCACCAGATGTCGCTGGCTGAGCAAGACCGCCTTGGTGTTCAAAGATCTGGCCTAGTGCTTCCCTATCAGGGAAATGTCATGAGTTCAAGCCAACTTCAGAGGCACAGATCCCCACTCTGCAGTGTTTGTTGCGGTATCACATGGCAGTGGTTTTGTCTGTGTGAACTTGCCCCATCCTTCCTTTAATGGAAGGCAGAAAGGCCTTCTATGCCCATCAAAGGGCCTGCAGCTCCAATAGATTATGTGGAGCTGGGTTTTCACCAGAGACCACAGTTATCTGGTTTCTGCCTATCCCAGATGACCTCCTCAACCCAGCAGGGACACGTTACCATCATCAGCTCTGAGTCGGGAAGGGAAATGGGTCTCCTAAAACCCATAACTGAAGATCTTGCACAGTCTCCTCTGAAACCTAGATGACATTTGACAGGTTCCCTTGGTGCAGGGTCCGCTGAAACTTCAGATTCCACTGCAGAGCTTGTATATGACACCTGGCAAAGTGCTCAAGCAAGGTGCATGAGGCAAGCAGGCCAAGAAGCCTAAAAGCTGCTCTCACTGATATCCAGGACAGAGGCTAAAACACCGGAATCATAGCTCAAATGTCTTGCTCTTGCTGCAATGGAGAAAAGATCCAGAACTGCACCTTGCCCAGAGGAGCTACTATAAAAGGAAGCTTCTGTGAAGGAGTTAGGTGTAGCTTCGGCTCAATCAAGAACCCCAAAGATTTCAGAAGGTTCACTGTCGTCTGGAAGATGCTCTCTTGCATGTGGCAGTGCACTTTATAAGTTTTAAATTCATTTATCTATGACTGACTGGCAAACTAGCGTTCAACATGCAGCCATCAAGGTAGGGGAAAACTGGTATCCTCAACCATCATCAGTATCTGGAACACCTAAAGTGTGCTGAAAAGGTTGTGGTTGAAAATTCTCCTGGCCTACCTTGAACAGCAGATAACCTCTGTGGAACTGCAGAACAGGTACATTAAGCATGTGTCCATGACAACCATCCAGATTTCCGGAATAAGGCACACAGAACTTAGGCCAGTGTGAGCATTTTGAATCTGTCCTACCGCAGTAAAGTATTCAGAGGTCAAAGATCTAAAATAGGACTAAGGCCTCTGTCCTTCTGCACAAGAAAGTAGGAGGAGTAACTACTGGTTGCCACTTGCAAGACCCACACCTTCTTGTTGGACCATTTGTTGCAAGATGGAGGTGCTCCTCTGAAAGCTACTCTGATGTGAGAGGAAGTTGTAGTGGGTCAGAGAGACACAGAATGGCATAATCCCGGTGGATGATCTGGAAGATCCATCTCTTGGATGAGATGGACTGCCGCCCTGGAAGAAAATGCTTCATTTTGCCTCCCATAGGGTGGCTCTGTGACACTGAGGGCAAACTACAACAGTTTGGAGGCTGATGCTGTAGGTGTGGGACAAGAGTGTTGTCCCTGGTGACCTATGTGATGCCTGCTTGATATCTGGCTGTTAAGGGACGGGGTGGCTATTGTGGGAATGGCTGGGCCTGATGTAGTCCATAAAGCTAGTACTCTGGAATAACCTTGAAAAGGAGTGAAACTGATGAGGAATCTGACAAGCAGGAATGCCCAAGGAACGCACTATGGCTCTGCTTTCCTTAAAGTGTTCAAGAGCAGAAAGCCTTCTTGTCAAACAAGCAGGACCCATCAAAAGGTCTATCCATAAGGGATCCCTGCACATCTCTGGAAAACCCTGTGGACTGCATTCCTGCATTTCAGCAGAGCACCACACTAATGCCCACTGACCACCCCAAGCAATCAGTAGTATCAATGACAGTGTTAATACCAGACTTTACGTCATGCTGGTTGTTGGGAAGAGTTTGAGCAAAGCAGGCCCGAAACTCCTATGAGACCACAGGCAAGACCTTGCTGGCCATATCTTAGAGGGCATGCATACAAAAGCCTAACAGGCAGACTTCAATGACAAGCTGGCCCAAAAGAACATTTGCTTCCAAAATGCCCTGATCCTTTTCCACTCCCTGTCTGGAGGAGTCAAAGGGAACAAGTTAGGATTTACTTTGCTGATAGAAGTGTGGACCACCAAACTCTCAGGGGTAGGGTGCTATGTAACAAAATCTGGGTCGATGGCCAGCGCTAGATGTAAGACCTCAACAGCACTCAAATTACTGCAGCAAATTAAGCACTCTCCTACACTGGGGGTCGGAGTCAGAACATACAGTTACAGGGTTCGCTGAGGTGGGGACTTAGCATGACTTCAGTCAGGGCCGAGACTGATTCTGTTTGGGGAGGGACACCAGAGTTGGCAAGGGCACAATGGTGTCAATGAAAAAGGTCTCGGCAGAGATCTTGGAGCTAGAGTAGAATCTGAACAATAAGACTGAGTAAGTGTCTGTGCAACTAAAAGGAGAATTAGCTTGCATGAAGGGGACAGAGTGCCACCATCCCGATTGGACCAGTTAACATAGAGGTATTTTTCAATGCATAAAAAGAAATGGTTTCTTACCTGTAACTCCAGTTCTCTCGTAGGGGTATTTCCATGATAGTCATAAGCACTGAATAGTTCCGCGCGCCTGCGGGGACCCCGGAGCACTGTTGTGTAGTATATTCTTAAGTGCAATCATCAGCTCCTTGACAAAAAGGTCTGTGAAAAACACTTAAGAATAACAATGTGCAGCCTATGTGAACAGCTACACAGGCCAAATTGTTAGAAGAAAAAAAAAACAGTTGTAGTGTAAATTTCACGTTTAAACCTCTATTTATTCTATAAATACATAAATAAATACATTCTCATATTTTATTTACACCTCTCATGAGAATAAAACAATGTAGGGCAGTGTAGCCCATAGGCTGCCATTATACAGAATGAAAATAGAGCTGTGCCTTTAAGAAAGTAAAGTCTTCCTGTTTCCCATCATGCACAGCAAAAGGCAGTTGCCTCAGTTCTTTTTTGGAGGCTATTAACCTGACATGAAGAAAAAACAAAACATTTGTTGGAGTACCAACCTCCATAATATTCATGTTCTATGTCAACTCCACCGGGGAGGAGGGAGGGTTGCTTATGACTATCATGGAAATACCCCTACGAGAGAACTGGAGTTACAGGTAAGAAACCATTTCTTCTCTCGTAGGGGATTTCCATGTATAGTCATAAGCACTGAATAGAGTAGCAAGCCCATCCCCATAACCGCGGTGGAGTAGATATAAGAATACTGAGAAAAACATGAATCATGCAAACAAATTCTTGAGCAAAGCCTGCCCAACCTGAGCATCTGCCCTAGCGTCTGTATCAAGGCAGTAATGCTTAGTAAAGGTATGGACCGACCTCCAAGTGGCAGCCTTGCATATTTCTGCCAAAGGGACATTTCTCATCAAGGCTACAGTAGCTGCTTTCCCTCTGGTAGAGTGGGCTTTTGGCCTACCACCAAGGGATTTGTTTGCTAACTGATAACATAACATTATACATGAAACAATCCACCTGGATAAAGATTGTTTAGATGTACCCAAACCTGTTCTGATTGGGCCATAGTTAATAAAAAGCTGTTGTGATTTTCGTAAGCTTTTTGTCCTGTCCAAGTAAAATTTCAATACTCTCTTTACATCCAGAGAGTGCAGAGTTCTCTCAGCAGGAGTAGCTGGATTCTGAAAGAAAGTCGGTAATGAAATTGTTTGGTTCACATGGAAGTCGGAGACTACCTTAGGTAAAAATTTTGGATGAGTTCTCATTACCACTTTTGCAGAATGAAAAACCGTGTAGGGTTCCTGAGCGCAAAGGGCCTGGATTTCGCTGACCCTACGCGCTGAAGTGATTGCCACCAGAAAAGCAGCTTTCCATGTGAGATGTTGCAGCGATGCCTTATGTATTGGCTCGAATGGCGGCAGCATCAGACGTGATAAGACAACGTTCAGTTCCCATGGAGGAGAAGGCTTTCTAATGGGGGGAAAAACCTTCTTTAAACCTTCTAGGAAATCCTTAATAATCGGAATCCGAAAAAAGGAAGTTTGTGAAGGACTCTTTCTGTATGCTGTGACAGCCGCCAAGTGAACTTTTATTGACGACAGTTGTAAGCCCGATTTTGCCAAACTTAACAAGTATGGCAGGATAGATTGTTCTCCACAGGAAACCGGGTCAATGTTGTTGTGTAAACACCAAATGCAGAATCTCTTCCACTTGCTTGCATAGGCTGATCGTGTGGAAGGGCGCTTTGCTTCCTTCAGAATTTCCATACAATCCTGAGGTAGGTTCAAGTGTCCATATTGCACTAGCTCAGGAGCCATGCTGCCAAACTCAACGATGAGGGGTTGGGATGAGATATCTGCCCTCTGAACTTCGTGAGAAGGTCCGGACGATATGGTAGCCTGATGTGTGGTTTGAGTGACCGGTGAAGAAGGTCTGGGAACCACCACTGGCGTGGCCACTCCGGAGCAATTAGGATCATTTTGGTCTGAACATTGGACAGCTTCTGGAGGACCGCCGGAATCAGGGGAAGCGGTGGAAAGGCGTAAAGAAATGCTCCTGACCAGCTTATCCACAGGGCATTCCCCAGTGTCCCTGGATGGTAATATCTGGAGGCGAAGTTTTGGCATTTTTTGTTTTCTGGGGTTGCGAATAGGTCTGTAGAGGGGGTACCCCAGAGTGCGAAAATGGAATGAACGACGTCGTCGTGTAGTACCCATTCGTGGTTCTCGTCCATTACCCGACTGAGGGCATCCGCTTGAACATTCTGGATGCCGGGCAGGTGAGTTGCCACTAGTGACAGGTTCCTGGCTAGAAGCCAATGCCAGATTGTCTGAGCCTCTCTGGATAAAATTCTGGACCTGGTGCCTCCTTGTTTGTTCACGTAGTACATAGTGGCCACGTTGTCTGTCTGGAGAAGGAGAGTTTCCGTTCTCAGAGAGGGAAGGAAGGCTTTGAGCGCAAGGTGGACTGCGCGAAGTTCCAGCAGGTTGATGTGATAGAGACTCTCTCTCTGTGACCACTCGCCTTGGACTCGAAGATGTTCCATGTGCGCCCCCCATCCGATCAGTGACGCATCTGTTACGATGGTTTGAGATGGGGGCCGTTGTTGGAACGGAATCCCCACTAAGAGATTGCTGGGTAAACACCACCACTTGAGGGATTGTAGGGTGTGAGGAGAAAGAAGGACTTTGTTCTCCCAATCGTCCCTCAGTTGACACCACTGATCCTCCAGGTTTTCCTGCAATGGTCTCATATGGAGGCGAGCATTGGGAACCAGATGGATACAAGACGCCATCGAGCCCAGTAGAGAAGCTATTATTCTTGCAGTGGCTTGAGGTCTTTCCTGCAGTTGTTTGCACTTCTGGAGAATCGATAACCGTCGTTCCTCCGAAGGAAACACCTTTCCTAGCCTGGTATCTACAATGGCCCCTAAGTAATGCAACCTCTGAACAGGTGTTGCCGTAGATTTCAGGAGATTGACTTGAAGACCAAGTTTTTGCAGCAGTTGTAGAGTCCATTCGAAATGTTGCTGTGTCTCGAGACAACTGGAGGCCTTTATGAGCCAATCGTCTAGATAGGGGTAGACGAATATTCGCTGTTTCCTCAAGTGGGCGGCTACTACCGCCATGCATTTGGAAAAAGTTCTTGGCGCTGATTTTAGGCCGAAAGGTAGAACTGCAAATTGGTAATGGCGTTTTCCGACAGTGAACCTTAGGAATTTTCGATGTTTCTTGGTTACTGGGATGTGAAAGTAAGCGTCGCAAAGATCTATCGCACATAGCCAGTCGCCCTGACGTAGATGTGGATAAATTTGGTGTAAGGCTAACATCCTGAATTTTTCTTTGCGAATCCATTTGTTTGCTGTCCTCAGATCTAAGATGGGACGAAACTCTTGTTTGTCTTTTTTCGGTACAAGGAAATATCTCGAATAAATCCCCTTCCCTTGCTGGCTGATGGGAACGGGTTCTATGGCTCTTTTTTGCAATAGGATATTGACCTCTAACTGTAGAGCTTCGAGATGGCGGTTGGCTGTTTTGGGTGGAACAGATGGTGGAGGACTGGTGAATCTGAGAGCGTAACCATGTCTCACAATATTCAATACCCAGGCGTCTGTTGTGATGCGTAGCCACTCGTCCAGATGATTTGAGATACTTCCCCCTACCGGAGTGGATAACGGAGGAGGGGGAAGCAAAGATTCAGGGCTTAGACGTGGGAGCCTGTCGAGTTGCCTGAGTTTGAGGTGTTGAACGACCCCTTGTCGACCTTCGCTGAGTAGAGAAACCCCTTTGATACTGCTGTTGTTGCTGTTGCTGGGGGCGCGAAGACATCCAGTGTGGCGACTGATACCGGTGGGTGAAAAGTCGTCGTTGATATGGCCGGAAAACCTTTCTTTGTTCTTTCGGTCTTTCCATCCCTACCGCTTTCAAGGTATCTAGTTCAGCTTTCATTCTAGCCATCTCGTCATCGGCATGAGAACCGAACAAGGTGGAGCCCGAGAAAGGCAGGTTTTGTATTCTCTGCTGCGCTTCAGGTTTGAGTGATGTAAGTCTCAACCATGCATGCCTTCTGAGCGCTATCCCGTGTGCATAATTGTGTGCGGATAGCACCGAAGAGTCAGCTGCAGCACTTATAATTTGGTTAGACACCATGGATCCCTCACCCACGACCTCCAGGAAATCTTCCCTTTTATCCTTAGGAAGATGTTCCGCAAACTGTATTAAAGAGTCCCAGAGGGCACGATCGTACCGCCCTAATAACGCAGTAGCGCTGGCTGCCTTCATCGTGACGGCTGCAGTAGAGCATACTTTTCGTCCTGCAGCATCTATCTTTCTGCTCTCTTTATCTGGAGGTGAAGAAGAAGATGGTGAGGTTGAATGCAGTTTCTTTGCCGCTACTATGACCACCGAATCAGGAACTGGGTCCGACCTCAAGAATAGAGGATCTTGTTCTGGTGGACGATATTTTTTAATAAGTCTGGAAGGAGCAGACTTTGTTGCGGCCGGTGCAAGGAAAATATCCATTGCTGGTTCAAGGAGACCTGGAACCAGTGGAAGCAAAGGTCTGGAAGATGTCCTGTGATGCAAGGTCTCGAAGATCACTGACGTCGATGGGGCAGGTACCGCCAGCGGGATGTTCAGCTTGGTTGCCCCTCGTACTAAGACCTCCTGGAACGTATTCACATCATCTATGGGGGACACTCTCGGGGACGGTGAGTCCGATAGGGTTGGAGAGTAGTCCCGTGTAGACGAAGAAGAACGCCTGTGATGTGAATGCTGAGATCTCTGTGGGTCATGACGGTGTCGAGAGGAAGAAGAGCGTCTAGAGGAATGTCCCGAACGTCTTACAGACCGCGTTGGAGTCCTCAAAACAGACTCTACAGGCGGAGCCGGAAGAGGCGCCGTAGGTGTTACCGGCGTCTGTGGCAATGGTGATTGTCGAGGAGAGAGTTGTGGAGACGCTGGAAGGAGGATGATTGAAGCCGAGGATTCTGAGGTTGTATAAACCCTCCTAGGTCTTTTTGATTGTCTCGACGTCGACACACTCCTCGACGTCGAAGTACGGTGACGGCGAGTGTCCTTCGCCGTCGATTCTTCTCGCCGTTGAGAATCTCTCGACGACGACCCTCGACGTCGCCGTGATGACGGTGAACGTCTACGACGTCGAGCACCCCTCGACGTTGATCGATCTCGCCGTTTCGACGGCGAACCGGATTCAGATCTCCTCGACGTGGAACGTCCTCGCCGTGTCGACGGTGACCCAGATCTCGACGGCGAAAGTCCACGCCGTCTCGACGGCGAAATCGTCGTCGACGGCGAGCGATGTCTCTTTCTCGCCGGCGAACCACTCCTCGACGGCGAGCATGTTGGCGCCGTTCCTTGCCTCGACGTCGACGCCCTCGACGTCGTCGGAGACCTGTGCCGTTTTTGAGCCGGTCTGGTCGGAGTTATAGAGGAACCAGTGTGAGCCCTGGTAGAAGACTGACCTTCTCCTCGCTCTGTGGTAGAATGACCACTTTTCCTCCTGTCCTCTTTCGCCTGGAGTCGGATCTTCTCCCTGTCACGAAGGGTCCTTCTGGAGAAGGTTTTGCAGATGTCACACGACTCCGGTTTGTGGCTGGATGGAAGGCAAATTATGCAGACCCGATGTGGATCTGTTTTGGCCTTTTTTCTGCCACAAGAAGGACATTTGTCAAACAGTGAAGGCATTTCTGAAGTAGAAAAACCTCAAAATTCTGTCAGAATCTAACAGAAAAAAACAGAAAATTATCACTCAATGTTAAAAACGTCGAGTGAAAATGAAATTCAAAAGATTTTAAATGAATTTCTGTCACAAAAGGATTTTGTGAGGTAGAGCTCAATGCTTCAGGGTCCTGTCAGAAAGGAGCCGGAAAAAAGAACTGAGGCAACTGCCTTTTGCTGTGCATGATGGGAAACAGGAAGACTTTACTTTCTTAAAGGCACAGCTCTATTTTCATTCTGTATAATGGCAGCCTATGGGCTACACTGCCCTACATTGTTTTATTCTCATGAGAGGTGTAAATAAAATATGAGAATGTATTTATTTATGTATTTATAGAATAAATAGAGGTTTAAACGTGAAATTTACACTACAACTGTTTTTTTTTTCTTCTAACAATTTGGCCTGTGTAGCTGTTCACATAGGCTGCACATTGTTATTCTTAAGTGTTTTTCACAGACCTTTTTGTCAAGGAGCTGATGATTGCACTTAAGAATATACTACACAACAGTGCTCCGGGGTCCCCGCAGGCGCGCGGAACTATTCAGTGCTTATGACTATACATGGAAATCCCCTACGAGAGAAACAAAATTGTCAATAAGAAACACAGTAACCCTGAAAAGGTTATTGTTTGTCACTTACATATGATACTCCAGAAACTCTGAGACGTTTTGAAGAATAGTATGTGGAAAGGAAGCCGCGTCTGAGCAGAAGAGGGTAAGGCAAATCCATGCTCCAAGACATACTGGTGTTCTTGGTCTCCAGGGGGCGCAACCCGTTTGTAGGATTTCAGGTGCTCCACAAGACCCAGGGCCTGCAGAAGAGAAAGATAACATCAGAACACACATTTCTAATTCAATACATAGTCATCAGATGAAATGCTATGTCCCAGAAAATCTTTGGCACCTCCTGCAAGATTGGCGGGGCATCTACTAAATTCTACAGAGTCAAAGGTCTCATTGTTTTTGGTAAATCATCAGTTAAGTGCAAAGAGACAATTCAGATTGAAGCTTGTATTAACTTAGTAGTCAATATATTTCTGTTGTATCAATTTAGGAAAGAAAGAAACTGCACTTCACAGCCACTGGACTTTTTTTCAAATTTTAAATGTAAAACTATTCTTTTAATTAAACAAGTAGTGAATTGATCATGTAGTGCAATGAACACTGGATTACCAGTCATTTCTGCCTCCGAAAATGCTTACAAGGTAGCCTCCATCTCAGCACAGAGGTCCAAATTCTTACTAAACCATTTGCATAAATAAAGGATCTCATTAAGATTTCATGGCCTCTTGATTATGGTTGGATTGATACCTGTGTTAAATAATGCATGTGAAATTCTCATTTCAGGGTCATGACTGTACAATTGCCTGAACAAAATGTTTTTTTTTCTTGAACTTTAACCAGATGCAATAAGAAAAACATGGATGAGGGGAGGGTCATTTTTATCTGTTTGTCTTCTGTGTACACTATACTAATGAATGTACAGGTGAAATGTATATTCTTACTATCAAATTGTTAAGAAGTTTATCTCAGGACTTTCTTTAACCACAACCTCTTATCTGAAACCTCCACTTCTTCTTAAAAACACACCATATATTTTTTTTTAAAGTGCTCACTGGACCTTTTTTCTGAGACCTTTGCTACCTTATCTCTTCAGGCTTCTGGAACAGACAGTGTACACTTAACTATCTATCTTGATTAGCAATGCTAGCACACTCCGATGCAATCTGGCTACCATTCTTCTCACTCCACTCAAACAGTTCTCCCTAATGTATGCAACTCTCTATACATTGCTAATCACATAAAGAAGTTCTCACCTTTCTCTACTAATAATACGAAATCAATGGTTTCCTATGAATTCAATGCCTCCTGATTACAGAGGCAATGACTTAATATCTGTGTAAAGAGTCACCTGCAATGGTAAAAACACAATTGAACATAATTAGTGATGCATGACTAGCACGTTACATGCAGCCTTAAAGAGCTTATTTTTCTTAACCTTTCTGAAGCTTTCCTCTTCCATCTATTCCACTGTATTCCTTAAGGATCTCCAAGACTGTCCTCTTTAGGATCAAGCTCTGTTTCAAGCATTGCAGTTACTCAGTATTTTGTGACCATCAGTCCATCACTTCTACTCCACCTTTAATTTTGTCTTCCCCACAGTTCTGTCTGGGCAATTTTATCTTCTCCAGTTACACTACTCCTCTTGTTTATAGCATCTTTCTTTGGTCTATCTTTCCATTTCCATGTGGGAGACAACAAAATATTTCATGCTTACCGCTGTTCAACCCTGATCTCCACAATGATACCACCAAGTGTCCTTTAACCATTCAGCGCTGGTTGGTTATACAAGCACTTCATTTAAACCCATAAACTTAAACATGTTTTCTTGCTTGTCCCAGTCAACACCATCTTTTCCAGTCCTTCTTTCTACTGTGTCAAACTATTTTAATCTCAAGTGTTTGAGCAATCCCGCTTTTTCTCAAACCATATTTCCTCTCTACGACAGACCTGTAGATGCAAGGTATGTAGCATTCAGAAAAATCTATATTTTTTGTCACCTTCCGAGCTACTGAGTACATGTTCACCCTCATTATTCACAGAGACTACTGCTCCTCTCTATATTTTATTTGCCACTTAGGGGGACCTCAAGTGATCCGAGGGGGGTGCCAGACACTGGCCAAAAGAAGCATTATACAGATAACATGCCTTCATTTTGAGCAGAAGCTTGTTATTGCATTTTTAAAAAGGTAACAGTAGTAAACTGCAATTTTTTAATAGGCTTAGACATAATTAAACATTGCCATTTTTCATAAAACAATTGTGAAAAATTCTGAGGGGGGGGCCCAATGATTTTTATTTTTCAACTGGGGGGCGGCATGAAAAAGTTTGGAGACCACTGACCTAGACTGACACTTATCTAACCTTGTTTATTTCACTTTCAAGATCTACTGTAGACTGTTCTGAACAGTATCCTGGCACTTAGTAACACTTCCTCTGTGTGCACGTTTCTTCCTTTTAGATCTTCTCTACCTGTACCCATATCTACTTTTTGTCTAACAACTCTGACCTGTCACCCTCATGTCACCCCAAAAATCTCCGCTATGCTGGAGCTGGGCTCCCTTTTTATCAGTACTTGCTGCATTTCAATGGTGTCAGTTCATTTTGCTTTCACCTTTTTTACTCAAGAACATGAAAACAGATCGAAGGAAACTTTGAGGCCGGGCTGGTCAGCTGCATCAAGCCTCCTGTTCATACAGAGCTCTCCTCACAAAGTACTGCGCTCCCTCAGAAAATACCATGTTTTTTATTAGCAGAGCTAAAGCTAATTGTTTTGTCAAAAGTAAGTTATGTGTGACTGCTAATGTACTGCAGCTTCTCCTCAGAGGAGACACCTCAGTAAAAGGATGACTAGGTCAGAGGTGGGAGGGTGATGAGTTTTGCAAGTGCACTGCATTGCCTGAGTAGCTGGCAGCTTCCAGCCAACTCCTGGTCACTATGCAACAATGCTAAAGGGACCCAGCACGGAGACATGTGAACTTTCCACGACTGGAACAGAGATGGGAAGAACTGGGAAATGTGTTGAGTTAACCAGCAATTTACTCGCAGAACGGTCACAGAAATCCTAGGGACATGAATGCATTATCTTTCTGGAAATGAAACTGACTGAGTACATGAGTAGCCCTTTGGAGTCTGCTTGTGGTAGACTGGGTAGTATCTTTTTTGCTAAACTACACTAATTAGATTAATCGATTTTAATATACTTTTTCATTTAAAGGCCAAACATATTCATTTCTGGTAGCTAATCAATTTCAGCTAGAAAAATGCAAGAAATGGCCCTCAGATATGGCCCTATTCTCTTAAGTTGCACTGTTAAAACGAGTGGATCTCTCTTCGCACCGTGTTGCAAGGGTGTTTTCCTATTTTTCCTGAGCCAAACATTTTAAAAAACCCAGACACACAACAAAAATCCTTTATAGCCCTCCAAATAGAAGCCTGTGTAAAATTATGCAATACAAAGGAAACCTGAATAAATAGCATAAGTGTAGAATGCGAACACTGCAGTGTTGAATTTCTTTAGTTAGTCTGATCATAGGAGACATAATAGTTGTCTGATGGTGAATGTTGGCAGGGCACCATGTTTATAATACTGGGACGTCCTGGTACAAACCACTGCCACTAGGGACTTTAGTGCACATATTTCAATTAAAGAAAAGTAAGAACACTCTCAGGCCCAACAGCCTCCGAGTAGCCTGGTAACCCTAACTGTGGAGTGTTCTTGTTGTACTATAAAAGGGTATGTAAAACTGCATAAAACAGGCTGCAAATCGGCAATTCCTTCAAGAACATTAGTTACTGTACCTGGTTCAGCTGAATACTCGTATTCTTTTCATCTGCGGCTTGGATGACTCTCAAGACTCCTTCTATGGTCTCATATTCATAAGGATCCAGCTGGACCAAAAGAAGAGTAAAACAAGGGCATACCATAATAAGGGAATGAATGAAGGCAGGTAACATTCTGACGTGGCATAACAAGGAAGATGTAAAACATTTCAGCGCTCCCTAGAAGCTACACAGCAACAAGTTTGGCTGCTACAAAGCATATAAATAATATATGCAAAGAACACAGAACTTGAAAGCAAGCAATCCCCAGTCAAAATGTAAAAAGACTAGTAGCGTTTTACCTGTTTGTGGTGAACCTATGGTGAGGATTAGAGGGAGGAAAGAGGAGAAAAGAGGAAGTAATGGGGCAGCTTTCATACAATTGTTCCTGAGCACCATGGTTTTGTATTCAATTATACAAAATATTTCTATATTTAAAAGTTATGCAGAATTTAAATGTAACCCAGCATTATAAAATGGGTTTATTCAAAAGATCAGTCAGGGATACTTATGTCTTAAAAATAATGGAGAAAGAATTAGCATGGGAAACAATGGGAGTCCTTTAGGTCTGTTACTTAAGTACAATCATTTTGGGGTGTACAACATTTACTAAACAGCACGGCTGATTTGGAATCAGAAAACCGGGGTATTTGGAACCATAAGGGTTCTAATGTGGAACATCTTTAACACACTCAACAAAGGACAAACCCTCTGGGCGCCAAGCAAAAAGCCAGTTCCTACAACTTAATTAATCACACACCAACCCCTGCCTTAGAAAAATCATCATACAAACAATTGCCAACCAAATGGAATCAACGCCACCAATGACATGCTTTAGCATTACCATTCAGACATGGACCATATAGCAGCACAACGACAACACAACAGTGCACAACAAACACCCTTTTAATGAGAGACAAGGAAGACCAGTTTCCTGGTCATGCTTGACCAGTCACCATCCTTCAATGCTGGTGATTATCAGAATAAACTTAAAATCCTGTCTACATGCACAGGATTCACAAACTTTGCATTGCAGTGTTTCCATTCATTCCGATATATAGAAGTTCTGAGATCAGACCCTACAGAATGAAAATCACTGAACTGCACAGATCGCCAAGGATCAAATAGCCTTGAAAGGAGATGTTAGGTAACTGTGCAGTAAGCTAGACATTGTGCTTTGAAAGCAAACGGCTATAGGAAGCCTGGAAAGGGCTTTAGAATATTGAACGAATCAGCCCTCTGCTATGTTATGTAAACTATCACAGAATGTCTCGGATTATTGAAAACGACTCTGGCACTTCTGAAACGAAAGTCAGTGGCAATGCCCAGGTAAATGCGAGTAGCTTTTTAAAGCATGCATCTCTGACTTCACAAAAACTATTCAGAAAATACCAGGAAAGTCGAGTACCCAGGTAAATTCGAGGCAAACACGAGATCCACAGGGCAAACAATAGTTAACCAGCTTTTGAGTCAAACAGTTGCTACAATGGGGCAGTTTATGGTGAGGTCTATGGACAAATGACTCTGCAGTTGTACCTCAACAACTGAAGGAATTAGCAGCTTTTATGGCTACAGATCCGACACTAGAAAAAAAGCTGCATTTTAGGGAAACTAAATTTTCTAAAAAAGTTAGTGCTGTAAGATAAGTGCTCCTGGGATCTACTGAGGCACTTGGAGCCTATTCAGTATCAGTTTTTTTATCACGGGAACTACTTTCCCTTTTGTAAGAAAGTTTGGGAGTGATGTTCAGCTGAGGCAATCGCATAATGGAAACACTGATCTACTACAAATCTGATCATTATCCACATGGACAAGGTAATGTCTGCCCTAGGCAAAATTTAAAATAGTACAACAATCATGGGTATATTGTTGGTGTAACATAAGCACAACACGGAATTCTTTCATTAATCCCTTGGAATGGGTCACGCCCATTTCCTCAAGATTCAGTTTGTTACACCGGCACCTTTTCTCTATGCGAATCACAAAAGATAAAGGCATATCCACTGCAGCCACTGGAGAAAGGTGGTTCTACCAATCTGGCAAATCATTCTGCACAACATAAAGTAAAACTGGGAAGCTGGAAGGAATAATCGGAGGATTCAATATAGTGGGTCTTTTGGGGGAAATGGTCCCTTTGATGCAGGGATTAGGCCACATCTTACAAGCTGTTATAAGGAAAAATGTTATTTCGGTTCTGCGGCTGTCCTACCTTGAGCAGTATTCCACTTAGACTCATAACTAGATTGCTTGAGCTTTCCAGTAAAGGAATAATGCCCAGTGCTCTAGACAGAGCTTCTGCATGTGGCAAATGCAGGGTCTCTTCCACTACCTCTTCCACAGCGTCTTCTTCACTTAGCTTTATGTTGGCCCCTTGGAGAAGCAGGGTCTCTATGTACATCTGGAGGGCTGCATCGCTGTTCAAGCTGAAGGTCCTGAAGAAAAACAGAAATAAAGGTATATGTGAGCCATGATAATTTGCAGGATTCAGTTTAACACTGAAATACTTACTACAGTTGTTGTGTTCCAGTAAATGTATGTGTAGTCATTTTTTTTGCTTTTTCCACAGTGGGTACTTAGCCCAGGCGCACTATTGAGTGGTTTGCATGTATGAAACAGATTTGATTGCAAGGTGCTTTAGAGCTATAGGTGGTGTAACAATACTTGTGGGGACAATGCTACAAATGGATTCAAACGGCTTTACAGAGAACAAGAAATTATAACTTGGAAATATAATCAACAAATTAAGCTATAGTAAAATAAATATATAAAATGTCAAAGTTACCTGCAGTACTTCAGTAGAAGGATAGTGTCTACTTTTGGATTCTGCACAAGAGTCCTAATGAGCGTTTTCTTTCTCTCTGAACAGAGGCGAAACACAGATTGAAAAGAAATCTGGAAAAAAGTGATGGGAAACATTCATGAAGGGAAATAAATAAAACCATAAATACCTTGAGGTGGTCCTTTGGTCCTTTAGCAAAGTAGTAACTTTGGAGGTTGGGAATGTAAAATGTTTGGTGGATAGTAACAGATGCCTGATAAGGATAAACAGGTTTTTCTTTGAAATACTACTGCGGGTGGGCATACAAGTGTACTATTTCTCGATCATCACCATAGAAGAGCAAGTTACTTATGTTGGGTACACTAAGTGCAGATTTCTCACCTTTTAAATTTCCACGCTAAGGTGCTAAACTGGATCCAGAACTTTTTTTTAGCAATTGCTCCCAGACAACCTCATGTGGCACCACTGGACTCCACGGTTGCATCACATCACCGCCGGAAGTGAACACACGCAGTGGTAAGTAAGCATCACCCCTCACATACTGACATACATTTTCTTTTGAAACTCTTAAGTCCCCCTAGCCCCCAACTCAGTTCTAGTGACAGATTGGGACCTATTTAAGAAACCTAAAGTCCACTCCTCAGAATGGAGAGGAGAGAGGGAGGTGAGGAGTCTACCACCTCCAGCTACAGGCACCATCCGTGGTCCATTAGATGATGCCTGCTGGGGTCTTACACCCTGACATTTTAGCACTAATATTTAGAAATATATTCACAGCCAGGCTCTAAAACACTAGAATGTCATGAAAATAACGCATGTGGATCAGTCAGAAAACTGTTGAAATTCCCTCATACCATCAAAAGATCTACAACCCTGCACATACAGCTCAGAGGTCGTGGGAAGAACTGCAGCCTCTAACTTTTAATTGGCTTTCTGTCAAACTTGGTTCAGACTTTTTCACTGTCTAGAAACTAAATCTTTGGTTAGGTGTATTTTACAGACGCTGCAAAGAACTGTACTTATAATCATGTAGCATTCCTGAGAACTATCAATACAAGCCAAATCAACTTTTTAAAGATCGCTGTCCTGTTTACAAAGCAAGATAGTTTGACTGTTGTTTTTAGACTGGCAAAGGGATTAATGAGAGTGTTCAATGAATGAGAAAGGGGCATGGAAACCTAAAGAAAACTAAATCAACTTGGACAAAAGTTTATGTAATGAGAGGATTACGCGTTAAGAATATCTGCTGAGGACCCACAAAGCTCTCGGGTAATGCTTCCTTCTGTGGTACACTTGACCGTAGAGACTCAATAAAGAGGATTACCTTTTGCTTTTATCTTTACAGTTTCTATTTTCTGAATGAGGCTTTTCTAGGCAGCATAATTTATTTTCTGCTGGGTTGCTGTGACCATTATAATCTAACCTGAAGTGTCAAGAACATCACTAAGGGGGTTATTCTAACTTTGGAGGAGGTGTTAATCCGTCTCAAAAGTGACGGATTTACCACCAGCCGTATTACGAGTCCATTATATCCTATGGAACTCGTAATACGGCTGGTGGTATATCCGTCACTTTACCGTCACTTTTGGGACGGATTAACACTCCTCCAAAGTTAGAATAACCCCCTAAATGTTTAAATGCCAAACATGCTAAGCACCTCTGTCTTCCTTTGATTAAACCACCAACAGACTTGTTCACTATCAAAAAGGCGATATGAACAAAAAAGAACTATTGAGTTGGTTTTGGACACTTTTGGATACGATAGATGGAGAATTTCTGATGCCGGAGGACATTTGGAAAGATCATCTTCCAGGAGTACAAATAACAGAATTATGGCAAGCATCTACAGCATTGTTGTATTCCACAATTAAACCAGCGTGTCTAAAACAGAATCATCTGTTTTCAATTCATAGGGTGTTTTGGAACCCTGGAAAGTTAACAAGAGTGAAGTCTGGGAATAAGGTTAGTTGTCAGAAATGTGGTCTGGAACCTGCAGATGATTTGCACATGTTCGTGGAATGTCCTCGTCTAAGCCGGTTTTGGACAGAGGATGGTGACTGTATTAATAAGATATTATCCATTAAGTATAAGATAACTCCCTCTCTGAGTATTTTTGGTTATATACAGGAAGAGAGAGTTAAAAAGGATAGTGCCAAGTTGATGTTTTACATGATACTGCTGGCTAGAAGAGAGATGTGTAGGAAATGGACCAGCCAGACGCCCCCAATGTCTGTGGGATGGAAAGACTCTTTAATGTATAATTTAATGTGTGATATAAAGGGGAAAGGTTGTAGCGGAAAGAGGTTGGAGTTTTGGGGCCCACTAATAGACTGGGCTGCAGGGAAATAGTGCCTGTCCGATGATTATTCATGTTTAAGTCCAAAGGAACAAGGTTCCATGGTGTTCCAGAAGGTTAACCCAGTCCTAAGACATGGACTTCCCCTGATCTTATCTGACAGTCCCATATGGCGAATGAATTGGAAGGAATTTAATCCTGGAGGTTCATTTGGTGGACGTTTCAGAGGATGGGGTTAATTAATGAGGACGAAAAAAAAAAAAGACTTGTTCACTATCTGAATGCCCACTGCCTGCTTGCCCAAGCATTTTGCAAATAGCAAAGTCATAACTACACAACAAAAGCATGGCCTCCTTGCTCACATGAAGCAAGTACACATTATTCTAGGGTACAAACGAAGTAACATCAATTGGATGTACCAGCAGAGACCATCCTCAGAAACATAAAAAATGTGTCTTTGTAATGATCACGCGTAGGTAGGCACTTAACACCATTCTAGGGAGGTGTCTGACAATTCACAATGTATCCCAATGTAACCCAAATCACAGTGTGACAGTTAAAGACAATTATCTGAACATACAATATCTATAATTCCCTCTCCAAATACAGTATTATATTAAGCTTGTAAGATAATTAAAGCCTAACACCTTCTGAAAACAAAGATTGCAGTTACTTACACCAAGTTTACCAAGTTCAATACCCCATTCAGCATCATTAATAAGTTCTTGAAACTTAATTATCTCTTCATCTTCGTCGCAGAGGCTGGCTAGCTGTGCCCCAACGATGGCCACTGCCTGAAATAAGTCAATCAGAATGTTTTTTTCAAAACTGAAAAATGGCACTTACGTAACTGTTTTACACAGGACTCTCCAGCACTAATGAGTGCTAGTTTAATCAGAGTCTGCAGTGACAGTATAAGGCAGTGCCGGAAACAGCATGGCAGGTAAATGAGAAGATAACATTAATCCTAGTTTGTCGTCATGAGTATCTTGATTATATACATAAACAGTCAATATGCTCATTCAATCATCCTAAATAACTTATTTAAAAGGGAAGCCTCTGGCACAAATATTTATCTCACACATTTTAAAAATGCACAGCAGAAAACAACATTTCCTTTGAAGAAAAAAAAATCCACATAAACACATTACCTACCTTCAGTAAAACTGTTTTCTGTGGATACCCTATCTAACCACAGATTCATCACCTTTAGAACGTCTCCAGGTGGCAAACTGGATGCAGTACATTTAAACAGTATTGCTCCTGCTCACCAGTAGGTGGCAACATGTGGCTCCTTGTTAACTTTGCTGCACCCTGAAGTGACAATGAGGACACATATAAGTGCCACACCTGTGCTTCGATGTCAGTTTCCTTCTTGATCCTGTCCACCTCCTATGCCATGATGCCCAACAATAATCATAGGTACCAATGTGCAGATCTCTCTTTTTAGATAGAAAAATAGACCATTCTACAAAACAGCGAGAAGGAAAGGCTGTAAAAAATCTGCAGTTAGTAGAATATCTACCAGAAATAGTGTTAACAAAGGCATGTAACTTGTTCTTCTGATGGATACTTCTAACTGCAGATTCATCATTTAGAATAGATATCCAGGCAGTACCACCTAAGGTGGTGGGTTCTGTGGAATTGTTCAGATGAAATCCTCCTACAGGACCAAATAAGTGAAATTCCCTTCCCGCCGGGCCTGGCTGTCAAGCCAGTGGTGCTTAATGAATGTGTGTACTGATGCCCAGTCGCAGCCGTACAGATGTCAAGGACAATCACCCCATGTGCCAGCGCTGTGGCAGCAGTCTTAGACCTTGGACAATGGACTTTGTCATTCTTGAGGCTTCTTCTTAGCAGGTGCCTAGCAGATCTTAATGCAGAGAACTATGAACCTTTACAAAGTTCTTTTCAGCACAACCTTGCCTTTCTTTGCACAAACAGCTGATCAGCCACTTTATGGTCTTTAGTGCGAGTGAAGTAAATGTTTAAACCTCTTCTGGGGTCCAGGTGATGAAGAGCAGAGAACATAGGGAGAGTGATTGATTGTCCAATATGAAAAGCAGTCACAACTTTTGTCAAAAAGTCCGCCTTAGTACTCAACACCACTTTTTCTGGGAAAAGATTGGTGTAAGACGGCTGCCCTGAGAGAGCCTGGAGTTCACTCATGCGATGAGCGAAAGTTACCACAACCAGAAAAACAATTGTCAGAGTCATAGTGGACAGCTGTGCGTTGGTTCGAATGGCATGCAAATGAGGAAAGTGAGAACCAAATAAAGATCCCAAAGTGGAATCACAAAGGGTTTGGGAGGAAGAAAACGAGTCAAAACTTTTCGAAACCTCATCACAACAGTTGTGTCCAAGCCTTAGTGGATCAAAATCCTGCTGGCAGGATTTAGTCCACCATGTCATACAATGTGTGGGAGTAGCGACATAGCAAGAAGATGGTGTTAACAGAATGCAGGACATGGCAGCAGGAAGAAAAAAAGCACTTGCCAAAAGTCTCTGTTGGTGAGGAGGAGTTCCACAGAAGGCGTTAGGGCTTTGTTTGCTGAACCATCAAACTCTCCGATGTGGGATGTTGTATGAGGAACTCTGATTTGCCCGGTGCTGGTCTATACAGACAAGCAACCTGTTAAGTGAAGGTCCACAACATAGTTTTTGCTAAATGTCCAAAAGGGCCTCATTAAAAGGTAGAAGATGCTCAGTATGTACCTGGCAGGCTGAGGAACCTCTATTAGAACACTGGTCTTCACCTCCAGGGAAGAAAGCTGCAAATCAAGCACCTCTGCAGCCCTTTGGCAACACGAACGAGAAGAAGGCACTTTCCTCTGTTGCAGGACCCCAAAGGGAGAAAAGTCCAATGTGTGGGAAGGTATCTAGACTACTGGCATTCTGTAGTTCCTTATACCAGTTGTCCTCATCATACTGCAGGGACAAAATCATTGTCTATCAAAGTTATCCGTTGAGATCTGAGATCCAAGTGCCAGGGGTACCCTTTTCAAATTGAGAGAATGCCCTTAGGGTAAGAGCCAGTGGGCTACCAGGTTCACCCCCTAATGATGACCTCTTCCTGTGAACTGTGGCATTTGGCTATCCCAGGATGAATCGTTCTGCCCACTTTCAACATGGCAGAACCCCTCTCTTGGTGTCTGTCCCAAGCTCTCTAGCCCAACCCAGGTGTAACTAACAGGGATCTAAAAACCCAGGGAAAGCCACTTTAGCAATGTTTTCCCCTTCCAAAGTGCCAGCCTGTCTACCTCAAAAATCCCCAATTGCTCTTCAAATTCGGCTTTGCCTTTGAAGCTTGCCTTTTGGGTCAATGCCTGTGTCAGTGCTTGCCAAGGAGAGGTAGCTTCTCTCTCCTGTGCAGACTACTATTGTCTTCCTTCTTGGGAGTCATATGCATGTCTCTCCAGGAGGGCAGAAAGCTGTCTTAAGGAGACCTCATGTGCAGCCGCGGGTGGGCACAGGGGATTTAAAGCAATGTTGTTATATTTGCATTCAACAACAAGTTACATTAATTTCGATTTGGTCATCCAGTTGGGCTTAATGAAACAAGTTATTTGACATCTTACAGTGTCAACTTTAGTAGTCCCAGTCAGAAGTAAGCAGGGCTGCAGTGGCAGCCTGCCACTGTTCACTCGCCAGTGGGACTATCAGCCTTTTCCATAGTAAGAATGGCACAATTGAGGGTTTTTACTGTTAGAAAAAGTAAAGCACATGTTCCACTTTATAATGTACAGCACCCTGTCTTAAGGCTCACTGGACTTGCCTTAGGGGTGGAGAAGGGACTTTAAATGGCAAATTCGAGTTAACAGTTCGAAACTGCCCTTCCAGTCTACAGTGGCAGACCAGGAGCCATGTTTTAAATCGGTCACACTCGGTGACTCAGTGCACTCTGAGCCGAAACACCAGTAGCATCAGTCCCAAACTTTAGGTGTGACCATACAAAAAGAGGTATTTCCTTATAGGCGGCACGAGTCCGAAGAACCAGTTTACCTGTGTAGAAGTTTGCATATGTCAGGTAAACAGCAAGGGCCTGAAACGTATTCGCCCCCAGTGCTAATGTAATGTCAACCAAGAAGATCGTCTTAAGAGTCAGTGTCAGCTAGGTTAACACCAAAGTCAAATCCCACTGAGGGATAATGAAAGGGAAAGTTGCAAATGTGCTACAAATCTTTCAAGAAATTAGTCACAACAATTGACTTAAACAGGGAGAGCTGATCCGGCAACCTTAGAAAGGCCCACATAGCCAACAAATGACAGATTGACATGAAGTGGGTCAACATGCTTGGCTGAATACCAAGGCACAGACCTGTTTCAACAGCAAGAGCATACACATTCCGTTGAGGAACACCTGACTGCCAGAATGGTTATTGTAGGAAGTTGTATATATTCTATTTCAAAGTGAGAGATAGTCTGCACAGAGTCCAAGGGTTCCCCTTAGAGGTTGATAGTGGCAAAATTAGATAATTCTAATGCTCTGTTTTGTGGTAGTGTAATCGAGCAGTAGGCTTATCAGAGGGTAGTGTTAAGCATTTGTTGAACACACACAGGCAATAAATGAGGAACACATACTCAAAGACTTAACTCCAGGCCAATAGTTTTTATATAGAAAAATAAAGATTCAAGATTTGAAGTAAATACATAGAATGCAAGGTACTCCACACAGGTAAGTAGAGAACTTTGAATTAAAGCAGTAGTGCACACAGTATAGGTTAAAATGGCAATAAGCTATTTAAAAGTGGACACAGTGCAAAAATCAACAGTTCCTGGGGGAGGTAAGTATTGTTAGGTTTCTCAGGTAAGTAAAGCACTTACACAGTCAGTCTCCTGGGCATAGGTAGCCCACCATTGGGGGTTCACGGCAACCCCAAAGCCACCGCACCAGCAACACAGGGTCGGTCAGGTGCAGAGGTCAAAGGAGGGCCCAAATAACATAGGCGCCTATGGAGAACAGGATGCTCCGGCCTGCTAGCAGATAAACACCTGCGTCCTCGGGGAGCAGACCAGGGTTTTTTTGTAGAGCACTGGGGACACACACACAAGCACACAAAACACACCGTCAGTGGCACAGGGGCGGCCGGGTGCAGAGTGCAAAGTAAGTGTCGGGTTTGTCATTGAAAACAATGGAGGGACCAAGGGGTCACTCTGGCGATGCAGGCGGGGCTTCTCAGGCCAGCCACCGACTGGGCTAGGATGAGGGCTACCTGCTGGTCACTCCTGCACTGGTAGGTGGTTCCTCTCGGTCCTGGGGGCTGCTGGTGCAGTGCTTGGTCCAGGCAAAGAGTTCCTTTGTTACCAGGCATTCATGGTCAGGGGGAGCCTCTGGATCCTCGCTGCAGGAGTCGCTGTGGGGGTGCAGGGAGGTCGACACAGGGTGTCCACGTCGTTGGAGTCGCCTGGGGGTCCTCTCTGCGGTGTTGGTTCTCCTGAACTCGAGCCGGGCCGTCAGGTGCAGTGTGTGAAGACTCATGCTTCCGGAGTGAGGTGACTCTCTTTAAAGTTGGATTCTTGTTGCTGTTTTTGAACAGAGCCACTGTTCCTGGGTGATTTTATGTCCTTTAGGTGCAGGGCAGTCCTCTGAGTCCTCAGAGGTCACTGGTCCCGCTGGATGTGTCGCTGTGCAGGTTCTTTGAGTCTGGAGACAGGCCGGTAGAGCTGGGGCCAAGTCAGTTGGTGTCTCCGTCGTCTCTGCAGGGCTTTCAGGTCAGCAGTCCTTCATTCTTCAGGTTGCAGGAATCTGATTTCCTGGGTTCAGGGTCACCCTTAAATACTAAATTTAGGGGTGTGTTTAGGTCAGGTGGGCAGTAGCCAATGGCTACTGTCCTGGAGGGTGGCTACACCCTCTTTGTGCCTCCTCCCTGAGGGGAGGGGGGCACATCCCTAATGCTATTGGGGTAATCCTCCAATCTCAAGATGGAGGATATCTAAATGCTGGGGTCACCTCAGCTCAGGGCACCTTAGGGGCAGCCCTGACGGGTGGGTGACTCCTCCTTGTTTTTCTCATTATCATCTCCTGCCTTGCCGCCAAAAGTGGGGGCAGTGGCCGGAGGGGCGGCATCTCCACTAGCTGAGATGCCCTGGGGTGCTGTAACAAAAGGCAAGACCGCCAGGTGTTACAGTTCCTGCAGGGGGAGGTGAGAAGCTCCTCCACCCAGTACAGGCTTTGTTCCTGGCCACAGAGTGACAAAGGCACTCTCCCCATGTGGCCAGAAACTCATCTGGTTGTGGCAGGCTGGCAGAAACTGGTCAGCCTAGCACTAGGAGTTGGACTGGTATTCAGGGGGCATCTCTAAGATGCCCTCTGGGTGCATTTTACAATAAATCCCACACTGGCATCAGAGTGCATTTATTGTGCTGAGATGTTTGATACCAAACTTCCCAGTTTTCAGTGTAGCCATTATGGAACTGTGGAGTTCGTGTTTGACAAACTCCTAAACCATATACTCTTTGTGGCTACCCTGCTCTTACAATGTCTACGGTTTTTATTAGACACTGTAGGGGCATAGTGCTCATGCACTTATGCCCTCACCTGTGGTATAGTGCACCCTGCCTTAGGGCTGTAAGGCCTGCTAGAGGGGTGACTTACCTATTCCACAGGCAGTGAGAGGTCGGCATGGCACTCTGAGGGGAGTGCCATGTCAACTTAGTCATTTTCTCCACACCAGCACACACACGCTATGAGGCAGTGTGCATTTGCTGAGTGAGGGGTCCCCAGGGTGGCACAAGACATGCTGCAGCCTTTAGAGACCTTCACTGGCAACAGGGCCCTTGGTACCAGGGGTACCATTTACAAGGGACTTATCTGTTTGCCAGGGCTGTGCCAATTGTGGGAACAAAGGTACAGTTTAGGGAAAGAACACTGGTGCTGGGGCCTGGTTAGCAGGGTCCCAGCACACTTTCAATCATAACTGGCATCAACAAAAGGCAAAAAGTCAGGGGGTAACCATGCCAAGGAAGGCATTTCCTTACAGTTACGCATGACGATGGAGTGTTTTTGACGATGAGGAGTGTGGAGGGATCATTGCATAAGGGGATTTGTAGTAAGGACACTACACATAAATAAGCAGAAAGGCACTTTATTTGAGACTAGGCAGAGTGCAGGAACCAGCTACTGGTCTCTCCAACTGTCACTGAACAGCACAATTCCCGTCTCTGGAATAACAATGCATAATGACATATATACATGCCACAACTAGCAAACTACAGGATTCTGTGGTGTGCTTTCTTGAATTTGGTTGTTTGGTTTTTAAGGATGTGAGTGGTATATGCGGTAGAGACATGATTGGTGGTTAATGAGTAAATAATGGAAGGAATGTAATAGGTTTTACAAGTGGGATGGTGGATTGGTTTGGAGAGTATACAATGTGTGGGGGGGAATAATAAATATGATAAGTGAGATTCATGATGTTTTCTACACTTGATAACTTAAGTTGGACTTGATAAATGAGGATTTAGACCACAGAAATGGTGCAAATAATATATTCTCTCATCCTTCTAGGATGGCTTTTTAGCAGTCACAAATTGCATGGTGGCGGCAACAGGTTCCTCCACATTTGCACAGGAGTTAGTTTGTGAGAAATAACAGAATTAGCAACATACTGTAGTCTCTTGTAACTATTGTTTACTTTTTTGATTCTAGTTCGTATATGACACTAGGCTTGGTTAGAGTGTCATTGTAGGTAACACTGAATGATCTATCTTTGAATTATGTACTGATGGTTTTGGGATAGAATATGGTAACTGCGACAATATGTTTCGACAATGTGATAATACAAATGGGATTCAGTCTGTAAATGTTGTATATGTTGTGGGTTTTGAAGTCAAGATGGTTTTCGAAGTCTTTATCCTAAAAGGAAGAGTGAGGTGGTTGGAGAGCTGTGTCTGGTGGCTTAGTCGACTAATGAATCCACTGTAGGGGCCAGTGTTCGACCTCTTTGTCACAGGTTCAAATCCCGGTGGGTCCACTCAGCCTTTCATTCTTCCGAGGTCGATAAAATCAATTCAATAAACAACTGTTATTCAGTGGCAAGATACCCTGCTGGGTGAATGTGGGCTTTACAAATACACGTTATGTTATGAAACTGTACTTTGTTTTTGTGTGTATTTTATGTGTCTTTAAAGTTGGCTTTGTATATATTTCTTTCACAGCCCTGATGAAGTCCTCATAGAGGGACAAAACGCGTTGGGCTAGGATGGATTTTTGTAGTGAAGAACAAAAATTTGAAAACTCTACATTATGGCTCCCGTGTATCTATGGACTGAATGAAGATCTTGATGAATGGTGTCTTAGGTTATGGCTAAATAACTGAATTGCCCAGGTGCCCTAACATGATTTGATACAGCTCCCTTCTCTGTTAAGGCTGAGCCAGAACACCATCAACAATCTGGGAAAGAAGACTGAAAACACTCATTTGTGCTGCTCACTCTCCGATTGTGAAGTTGAAGCGTGCACAGGTTTAGATGCAGGACCCTGCCCTGCTACTGCAACATGCGATCCTACTGAAGAGGCAGCCTGATTGGAGGATGCATGCAAAGCTACAGTAGCTATGGGAAGGAAAATGCTGCACATTCGCCAATAGCAGTGAGGGTATAGTATTAAATCAACAGTATGGACAGATGCTACCACAATGCCAAAACCCCCTGATACCTCATGGGGTCATCCACACTGATGGTGGAATGGCCCCAGCAATGCTACTGAATGGGGCGAAATACCACCCAAGAGGAGGCATGTGCAGCCTACTATTACATTAACTAGGGGCAACATGGATTACCAAGCAAAGAGCTGTGGACTTTGGCTTCAAACAAGACAGAGAACTGCATTACTTTTTAACAGACTAAACGTCTTTACTTCAATCCCTATTGCTTGGAATGACAATATGGTATTAATTTATTTCTCAACACATACCTATTAACGTATCGGTCTATTCCTCTCTTATCACTTGTCATTATATCTTGACCATTATTTCAATGTTCATCTTGTTGGACTCATAACTGTAAATTTGACCTACTAGTCTGATATTCCGAAACTTAGCAATCTCTAATTTTGGGTACTCACATATAGACACACAACTCTTAAGCTTTCTAATAACCTACCTAATCTTGTTATTTAAAAGTGCGTTACACTACCACTACCACTAATATGGCTTGTCGCTTCAAGCACACTTATTTAATTCAGAACTTGCTATGGGACTTTATTAATACCTGCCCTCTTAACTTTTTCAAAACCTCTAGTGTCTTTTCAACTACTTAAGATCTATTCCTTCATTTTTTATTTTCCCCTGCAACATGGCCACTTCTGACTTGTTTCTCACTATGGCCACTGTAAATTTGTTCTAGGTCTTTTTCTATGGACATTATTTTTAACCTGTCACAACACACTATTTACGGCGTCCAATTCACATGCTTGCTCTTTGAAACCAAAATTTCAGACTACCTTTAGTCAATTACTGGTTTGGATACCTGTCACAAACCTCTCCTCCACCATTTGAGTGGGCAGTAACTTTCCCCAACCTGTTTTTAGTGTTTTATAAATAACACCATTTTTCATCCAGTAACTTTTGATTTTATTTTTTATTTTTCATTTGCCTATTCAATTAAATATATAGTTACCATAGCCATAAATATCCAGGATAGCAACACTATTCAGTAGGCAGACCACCTCATTTCCCACAACACTAGCTGCCTGGAGCTATTGGTGATCTCCTTATTGTAGCACTTACTTGTTTTCATATCCAAATCTCAATTTCTATTTCAGAAAACCACATTAGCATCCCCTCTTCTTTCATCTTTTACATTTTTTTGCCTTTGGCTACGTTTCTGATCTCTTCTATATTCAATAATTTGTACGCTAGATACACCCAACTTGCCCTTGTTTTAACTCTTACTTACTACTGTAATACCTGGAATAACAAGAGGTGTTTTACAATATCTTGTAATCACTTTTTCGGAACACTTATGAGGGAAATTCACCAACTCAGTACTATAGCATGACATCGGACCAACATGTAATATTTACTTATCAAGATGGGTTTACTAATTGGAATATGCTTGGGGCACTGCTTACTCTTCTTTGTAACAACGCACCAAACACATATTCGGGACAATGAACACAGGATTTTGGGATATCTGGATCCCAAATCTTCTCATACTGAGTGGCTATACACGATTACCTGCCACAAGCTCTTCTGTCATGATTTGGATGTGGTCCACAGAGACAATGATTGTATTACTTTATTCTGCTACATGCTATTTCATTTGTACATTGCTGTAACCGCAGCCTTAAATATGTTTACTTGCAGCCTTGAGGAAGTCCGATGGAACAAAACCCGTACTGGCTGTATGGATAACTTGTTTCCTTTATTTTGCTTTCTGAACAAATACAAACATGGTTTAAACAAGAATCTGTGAACATTGGACTTTTTTTAAACTTAACATTTTAGAGTGCTCCAATGGTACAATTGTTTAATTGATCAGAGGACAGGTGTTCATGCCCAGGGATACCATACTCTCTGTGCCCAGACTGGTGCCACTAGGATGACTTGAGCCATGCTGGTCCTTATCTGCTTCAGTACTTGAGGCACAATTGCAGAGAGGGTTGAAAGGAGCACACATCAGAAATGTCAAACCCAAGTTCAGCCCTCATTGGGGCACAATAAATACAGATGTAGGAAAAAGATGTGTAAGACCTTTGAGGAACCTATGGACAAAAGGGGACTTAACCAAAGAAAGTATATAAAGCAACCTCAAAAAATCAGAAATAGCAGACAAATAACCTTAAAGAGTGTCCATAGCAGAGCCCTGCTGAGCCAGGGAAAGGATAAACAACAGGATCTCAGAGAGATTGGCAGAAAGGGGGGTCAGCATACTTGTCTATGCACCATGCCACAAATTTCTTCCAACAGGCGTACACCTGGCTGACAAAATTATGTTATAGACTTTTGAAGGAAGGTAAAAAAAACTGTAAACTGTAGCCGCTCAAGCTCCTCACAAGAAGGAGGAGAGTGGACAGGTTCGGGTCCAGAACCCTCCCCTGCTGCAATAGAAATCCCCCCAAAGGGGCAGTCTGATCAGAGGATCGATGAACATGCTCAGCATCTCAGGATACCAGACTCTCCATGTCCAGTCCGGAGCCACAAGGATTAATTAGGCCTAGTCATTCTTGATATCTCTGGGCAGAAGGGGTATGGGTGGAAAACAGGAGGCCTGAGTTCCAATCAAGACAAAAAGCGTCTCTGAGCGATTGCTGCCTTGGAAACTCAACATGAAAAACTGCTGTTACCTCCAGATAGAGATGCCATTTGTGATCCGCTATGTATTTTCGGCTGAGTTTGTCTGCTTAGGTGTTCAGAGATCTCACCTGATGTTGAACCACCAGGGATATGCCATGCTGTACCAGCCACGTCCAGAGATGCAGAGCCTCGTGACAAAAGGTCCACGACCCCACCCTGCCCTGCTTGTCGCAGGACGGCATGGCGGTCATGGTATCTGAACATCTGCACCATCTTTCCCTTGATAAAGGGAAGAAATGCTTTCATTGCTAGCTGGATCGCAAAGAGCACCAACAGGTTAATGTGGAGTACAGATTCTGCTGGAAACGAGATGCCTCTGATCTCCACCACTCCCAGATGGCTGCCCCATCCCACGAGTGATGCATCTGTCACGACTGTCAGAACTGGTTGAGCAAGGGAAAGGGATCTGCCTCTGACCCAATCGCGATTCACTAACCATCACTGCAGATCTTTTGCAGTCCCTCGGAAAACTGGACCTTGCCAGAGAGAATTCCCCTATGCTGCCACCTACTGGAACTTCAGGTCCCACTGCAGAGCCCACATATGCCACCTGGCATGTGTCACCAGCAGGATGCAGGAAGCCATGAAGCCCAGCAGCCTCAGTCATTTTCACCGAAATCCAGGATACATGCCGAGCCATCAGTATTACAGCCTGAATATACTGGAGTCGCTGCTCTTGAGCAAAGGCCCCAAACTGCACTGTTTCCAGAACAGCTCAGATGAAAGGAAGATTGTGAGAGGGACTCAGCTGTGACTTCTGCACATTTATAGTGAACACCAGTGAATGTGAGGCAAGCCCACCTTCAACAGCCAGTCCTTGAGGTAGGGGAGGACTGAAACCCTTGATCTCCATAGATAAGCTGCAACCACTGCCATCACTTTGGTGAACCCCAGAGGAGCACTGGTAAGGTCACAGGGGAGCACAGTGAACTGAAAGTGCTTGTGGTCTACCATGAACCGCAAGTAACATCTGTGGGCAGGAAGGATGGGGATATGGAAATAAGCATCCTGAAAATCCAACGCTACCATCTCATCTCCAGGATCCAGGGCAGATAAAACCTGAGCCAGATTGAGCATCAGGACTTCTTCTTGAGGAGGAGATTGAGGGACCGAAGGTTTAAGATATAGTGGAAGGCCTTGCCCTTTTTGGGGACCAGAAAGTAGCTGGAATAGCAACCACAACCTACTTTTGGCACGTGGACCCTCCCTGTGGCTCCCATGGCCAATAAAGCTGTAACTTCCTCACGGAGAAGAGACAAGTGATCCTCCACCATCCAATCGCAAGATGGTGGCATGGATGGAGGGGCAGTCTCGAAGGGGAGGGAATTGCCCCTTCAGACCTCCTGTAAAACCCACCTGCCTGATGCAATGAATTGTCAGAGGAGCAGGTGATGGCGAATCCTGCCGTCAACTGGCCCTTGGTGGGGAAGAGTCAGACTAGGAAGGTTTAGAGGCTGCTGCAGAACAGGGCAGCGGACTGACTAGACCGCTCACCACTTGATCCAAGAGGTCGGTGGATCCAGCGCCCTCGGCCATGCAGAGTCTGGGCAGCTTGAGTGACATGGTGGCTGGCCAGGAATGGACGCAGTTGGAGGCCACTTCCGTAGCCACAAAACAGCCAAAAGACAGACTAGGGGAGACGTGTGGCGCCGCAAGGCCCAAGGACCTGGCCCAACAATCCTTGAAGCGCTTGAACGCCGAGTCTGCCTTGTCGCCAAAGAGACAGGTGCCATCAAAGGGCATGTCCATCAAGTAAGCTTGGTCATCCTCTGAAAAGCCAGACGTCCTCAGTCAGGTGTGGCACCTCAGGGCCACTGTTGATGAAACCGCTCTGCCTAGTGAGTCGGTCGTGTCCAGTCTGACACGGACTGTGAACTTTGCAGCAATTGTCCCATTGGCAAGAGCCTGAGAGAGTACAGTGTATGGGTATTGCTCAAGAATATCTCAGGATCAAGTCTGATGCCTGGGTGAAATTCGAAGGTAAGGAATCTGCAACTAGAAGTCTCGAGTAGATGTTGTTGTGTAACAACTGAACCAGTCTCACTTTGATGGATTGCAGGAAGGCTTTCAACGCCAAACAGGCATTCCAACAGGTTGATGTGGAGCCAGGCTTCCGCCGGAGACCAGAGTCCTCCAATCTCAAACTCTTACAGGTGCCCACCCCCTTGCAGAAGCGGACCATTGATCACTACTGTGAATTATGGGAGAGGTTCGAGAGTGGCCTACTGCTGATCAAATTGTAATTCTAAACCACCACTGCAGATCTCTTGCAGTCTTTGATGAACTCTGGACCAGAATGGCTTGGATGAAAGGGAGATTGAGTCACATGTGACTTTGGCATGTTGATAGTAACCCCAAAGAGGACAGGTTTGCTGTTATCTTGAGATGTTTAATGCCTTTCTGGGGAGAGCCCACGTTCAACAGCAAGTCGTCAAGGTAGGGAAAGACTGTCACCCCTGACCTCCGAAGATGTGCTACAACCACCCCATCACTTCCGTGAACACCCGAGGGGATCTGAAAGTAACCGTCCTGCAGGTCCACACTACTATCCAGGCTCAAGGGTCTGGGACTGGCAGAACCTGGGCAAGGGTGACCATCTTGAGTCTGTCCTTCCTCAGGAAGGTGGTGAAAGGGCCAACGTTTAGCATATTTGGCACCAGAAAGTAGAGGAAGTTGCAACCACAACCTACTTCTGTCAACGACATCCTCTCGATGGCTCCTGTGGCCAAATGGGCTGCACATCTGAATATTACATTGACAGGTAGTACTTCAACAGTCATGGTACAGACGGTGGCATAGGGGGTGGGATTTCTAGGAATGGAAGAGCGTAACCCTGTCAAACAATCGTTAGCACCGACTCGTCTGAGGGGCCACTCTTCTAAAAAGTGCTGGATCCAGCCTCTCTTGCAAACATTGATGGATTCTGCCTCCTACAGGTGACAGTGTGTTGATGAGGGCCCACTAAGGAGGTTTGGAGGATGCAGCAGCTGCTAGGGTGAAGGACCAGGCTGTACATTGTCCCTGGTGCCCTTGAGATTTGTGGGAACCACAGCCATCCCTATTCTAGATAATATGTTCAAGTTGCTCAGAAGAGCGGTGCTGGCCAACTCAAACTTGCCCGCCATGCTTTCATCACAAACCACTTGGGGAATTTGCACTGGCTTTTGATCCAGAAGCAAATTATTTTTACAGCTTTCATATCTGTTTTAAAAGTGTGTTTGACCAAGAGCCTCTTTTTTATTCAACAACTTTTCTTCCAGCATAATCCAGCCAGAGCACTACGATCTACCTCAACCTTCCTACTACAGATTCCCATGATGAAACAAATCTAGTCAAGACAGCAGATCTTTTTCCTATCCTGCTGTTAAAACTGATATCCCAGAGAATTTTCCTATGTTCATGAAGACCTAGCTATTTATGCTACAGCATGACTCTTGAGATTAGGTAATTTGTTTCTCCTTTCAGCACCAGGACGCCTCCTTTGGTAATTGGGCAATCTAACAAAAACCATAAACTTATACCTGAACAACTACGTGGTACACATCAAGTTAGGTATATTGGTGCAGTTTTTTGAGGCGTTTTTAGCAAATTGAAGGCAAACAGAAGATTTTTCACTCAGAGTAAACAGCATCAGAAGCGCTAAAATTAAGTCAGCCTTGTGCACTAATGTATACTACTTACCATTGACAACATCTCAACACTTAGTCCCACTTGCCATGTTAGTTCACAACCCACACTACACCAGTAGATCAAATAACATCTCAACATTAAGGCACTGCATATCATAACACTACTCCAACACCAACCAAAAAGTTGATCAAAATGTTTTAATGGACTGAAAAATAAATAAGTCTTACTTACCAGAATTTTATTATAATTGTGCCACGTGTTGTTAATCACATCCCACAGCTTTTCGAACACGTCTTTTCTGGGGAGAAGAGTGCAGTAATCTAATGCCAGCTCTTGATCCACCACCCGACAATTAAACACCTACAAGAAACAAAGCATGTAGTGTATTATGTGACCAGAGCTTCTGAATAAAAACACAGCAAGAATTAATTTCTCAATAAACTTCGGCTTAGTCTTAGTTATTAACTTTGAGTTATCAGTTCCAGTGCCTGACTAACAAATTAGAGCTTCTGACAATGCAAATGCCTGTTGGCAGTGGCAGATATCCACCTGTGTCCATTCACCTTCCTCAATTCTTCATAGATGAGAGAGAAGAAGGAGAAGGCATGGAAAACAGCAGTGTATCATCCACTATCTGATTGTTTTATTAGGCTATCTAGAGACCGGGAAAACATGGTGCTAAGTCTGAGGAAGATTGCTTCCAGTAAAGTAGCAGCAGTCAAAGGCAACATTTGTTTTGACATAATAGCTGTCACTAACTGGACTTAAAATCCAGTAATCCAGTATTTATGATGAGGGCTTTAAATGAAAGCCATACATTACAAAATAAGTTAAGGTGTTTTAGAAGTGATATATTCTAGATGCATCCCAGCAAGCAAGCTCTTCTCTCTCTCTGGGTCTGAGGTTTGTCACAGATTAAATTAGAAACTCCTGGAGAATTGATTTGGTTAAATGAACATCAGCCCAGGATTACAAACCTAAACAGGAATGTTTAGCATACATGTACAAACACCACAATCACCATGCAACAGATATGGGACACACAAGCCCATCTAGACAATGCCAAAGAAACTGCCTTAGCCATGGTAAAGTGAACCCTGATTAAGTTTATCAGGGTATAACAAATCTAGTTACACTAAACAATGAATAGAAAAGTGACACATTAAATGTGCTTTTCCTTTTGTTCCTTACATGCAAAATCTACAAACATGAAAATTAGTTACTTACCTGTAACTGCAGTTCTCCAGTATTGGTATCTTTCATAGATTCACATGCTTGAATCATCCCCGTCGTCGAGGTGGGAGCCTCACGGTAACCTCAAATACACAAAGGAGTAGGTTTAAAACCACTAGGCCTAGGTAGGCCCCATAGGCTATTCTATAGCCTATCCATTTTGTTTTGTGAAAAGACCCAAACTTCAGTGCCATCCAATCAGGATATACACGAGATCGACTCTGAGGCAGTGTGGGTATAAGAAAACAAGTTACTTACCTGTAACTACAGTTATCCAAAATTGGTATCTTTCATAAATTCACATGCTTGAATCATCCCCATCGTCGAAGTGAGAGTCCCACGGTACATGAAAAGCAATAAGTAATAAGCACCAAAAAAATGTCCATAGGCTATAATGGTAACCCAAATGACTCATATAGCCTATCTCTATCCTTTTGTGAAAAGGACCCAAACATGGCCTCTGGCCAATCAGGCACCAGCACCCTCTAGAACACTCTCCAGAGAGGCTCTTTCCCTCAGATTTTCTAGCACAAGAGTGAAGACCATGACCTGAGGAGAAAATACAAGCGTCTAAGAGGAGGAGGGTGGGTCGCTTGTGAATTTATGAAAGATACCAATACTGGATAACTGTAGTTACAGGTAAGTAACTTGTTTTCTTATCCAGTATTGGATCTTTCATAAAATCACATGTTTGAATCTGAATAGCCAGCAGTATTCTTAATAAACGTCAGTCCCGCTGTGGATGGTGGGTGCGAGCATAGAAATCCTCTAAAACATATTACCAAATCACAAGCTTATAAATCTTGTACTATGTGCATAAAACAAATATATATATATATATATATGAATATATATATATATATATATATATATATATATATACACACACACACATACACATCAAACCAAATTGCAAAGCAACTATAGAGCAACTACAGACTATTGCATATAGAATTATGTCTACACATTAAAGGAAAGATGTCACCTTAGCGAAAAAGATGACGTAAGACCGCCTGTCCAACAAGAGAATCAGTTCTTTGTGACGATTCCAAACAGTAGTGCTGCATAAAGGAGTGTGTAGTCTTTCACGTCGCAGACTGACATATTTTATCCAGAGTAATACCCCGGAACAAAGCAGCCGATGTGGAGACTGCTCTTGTGGAATGCACTCTCGGGCGCTTAGTCAACGGTTTTCCTGCTTTCATGTGACAAAACTGAATTGTAGATGCATTCCACCGGGCTATGGTGGCCTTAGTGACCCCTGCCCCTTGACGTCCATGAGCATAAGATACCAACAGCTGATCTGTCTTCCTAAGCTGCTTGGTACTTTGAAGGTAACATTTCAGGCATCTCTTGATGTACAACGAATGCAGAGTCTTTTCTGCGATTGTCAACAGATTAGGCAAAAAAGTTTTTAATATTACCGGCTCATTCAGGGGAAATGATGATGGCACTTTAGGAATGTACCTCGGGTTAGTCCTAAGAAGGACAAAGTCATCTGAAAAGACCAGAAAAGGTTCCTTAACAGTAAAGGCCTGTATATCGATGACTCTTCTGGTGGAAGTAAGAGCCAGCAGAGTTGCCACCTTCCATGTGTGTATTTGAGTTCCGCTCTGTGAATGGGTTCGAATACAGCTTTCATTAGCTGGGATAGGACTACATTCAGATGCCATTCCGGCGGAGGTGGCCGCACCGGAGGAAAAGTACGAAAGAGGCCTTTCATTAACTGTTTAATAATTCTGGATGAGCCAAGCAAGGGCATATCCGCTGAGCGTCTATAGGAAGCTATAGCTGCCAAATGGATCTTAACGTATGCGTGACATAGCCCAGCCTTTGACAGGGTGAGAAGATCTGAAAGAATTTGCTCCGGCTCAATCTTTAACGGATGGAACTTGTTCTGCAAACACCAGACACAAAATCTCTTACAATGTGAGTTTGTACATCTTATTTGTACTGTCCGCTCGTGCTCTAGATAAAATCAGTTTGCATTCTTCCTCAATTTTCATACCCTGGAACTCACGGAACTCAGGAGCCAAGCGTGCAATTGCAGAGATGCTGGATCCGGGCGAAGAATTCGGCCTTGAGTCTTCGTGAGAAGGTTGTGGTTGCAGGGGAGACGCATGGGATTGGTCACCGACAGAAGAAGAAGCTCCGTGTACCAATACTGCCTGGGCCACCTGGGCGCTATGAGAATGATCTTGCAGCCCTCCGACTTCATCTTTCTCAAGAGTCTGGGAATCAATCGGCTGGGGGGAAAAGCGTACACAAAGATCCCGGACCATCTCATCGAAAGAGCATTTCCCCACGACCCCGGGAGTGGGTATCGATTGGCGTAGAATAGGCATTTGGCGTTCTGATTGGTGGCAAACAGATCCAGGGTCGGTCGTAACCAGCATTCGAAGATGCTGTCCAGTACCCTCTGGTCGAGTTCCCATTCGTGGCAGTTGTCGTCCGTCCTGCTGTGAGAGTCCGCCAGGACCTTGTTGACACCTGGCAGGTGCTCCACCCTGAGGCAAATGTTGTGCAGCGTGAGCCAGTCCCAAAGAGATTGAGCTTCCCTTGAGAGGGAGAGGGATCTTGTTCCTCCCTGTTTGTTGATATGGAACATGCTTGTTGTGTTGTCCGTATGGACCAACGCAGATGACCCTGCAATACGTAGAAGGAATGCTTTGAGCGTGAGGAAAATTGATTTTAATTCCAAGAGATTTATTTGCATTCCTCTCTGCGCATCTGACCATCTTCCATGAATGCGCATGTCCTGTAAATGACCTCCCCAGACTTCCAATGAAGCATCTGTTGTGATGATGAAGTCTGTCATTGGCGTGAGAAAGGTTAGCCCTTGAGAGAGATGGTTGACTTGAGACCACCATCGCAATGCCCCCACTATCCTTGGTGTAACACTTATCAAATCCTCAAAGGATCCTTGTGACTAGGTCCATTGGAGCTGTAACTCCTCTTGCAAAGGTCTCATTCTCAACCTTGCTAGATGAACCAGGACGATGGATGAGGAAATCATGCCTAGGAGCGACTTTAACAGTGTTACTGAAACGGACCTTCTTTTTGAGATGCTGACAGCCAAGTTGGCTAGCTTCTGCTGCCGTGCCTGAGTGAGATACCCCTTGTTTTTAATGGTATCGAGTTCTGCACCCAAAAAGACTATCCTGCGTGTAGGAAGCGTGACTGACTTCTGGAAATTCACTGTTAGTCCCAAACTGTGAAATAGTTCTAGGCAGACATTTATAGCCTTGGACGCTAGCTGTGATGAAGGAGCTTTTATCAGCCAGTCGTCCAGGTATGGGAACACCTGAAAACCCATGTTGCAGATTAAGCCTGCTACTGGGGCAAGACATTTTGTGAAAATTCGTGGCGCTGACTTCAGGCCGAAGGGGAGGACTTTGAATTGATAATGGGCACCGGCCACAGTAAAGCGGAGATACTTGCGATGTTTTACATGTATCGGTATGTTGAAATAAGCATCCTGGAGATCCATTGTTGTCATATAGTCTCCAGGGTTCAAAAGGTGCAGGATATCCGACAGTGTGATCGTACGAAAGGATTCCGTAGTAACTTGTTCAGCTTCCCGAGATCTGGGATCGGCCTCCATTCCCCTGACCTCTTCCTTATTAGAAAGAACTGGGAGTAGAACACGAGTCCTCTGTGCTGAACCGGAACCTCCTCTATCGCTCCCTTGGCGAGCATCAGGAACACCACCTGCTGAAGCAGGCGAAGATGGAGCGGTTTGGATTTTCCTGGTGGATGGTGTAGTGGTTTTTGTATAAATTCCAACGTATGACTTCGAGCCACTATATCCAGCACCCATTTGTCCGATATTATGCTTTTCCAATTCTGGAAGTAATTGGTGATGTTCGCTCCCACTTGATGGTTCTGTGAATACTAGGGAAGCGTAGCCGGTGCCTGATAAGAATCATTATTTTCGAGGTTGATCCGGGGTGTGGGAATTCTGCTTTCTCCTTCCTCCCTGTCTGGTGTATGAGGCGGTGGATGGCTGCCTATACTGTTGTTGATAGGCTGGTCTATACTGAGGCTGTTGATACTGCCTGTGGTAGGAACCTCAAAATGTTGTAAAACCCCTTCCTCTTGCACCCCAAAAGGGCTGCTTCCGGTCCTGCAAAGTACTCAGGGACCGAGCAGTGTCTGGGTCAGCCTTGATGGCCTGCAATGGGTCGTCTACGTGTTTGTCGAAGAGAGATTCTCCGTCGTATGGCATGTCAAGAATTCTGGACTGTACCTCTGGTCTGAAAGAGGTGGCTTTCAACTAACCCTGGCGGCATAATACCGCAGCTCCCGCCAATTGGCTCTTGAAGGATCTTTCGTGCCTCTGCTTGTTTGCTCTCCGGAATGAGGTCAATGAAAGCATGCATATCCGACTACATTTGGCAATCATATTAGCCCAAAATCGCTAGAGAATTTGCTGCGCGAACAGTTATGGCCGACATGGACGAGAATCTCTTGCCCACATTATCCAGTCTCCTTCCTTCTCTATCAGGAGGAGTAGATATAGGGGCTGACGGTTTGTTAGAACACCTTTGAGCAGCATGAGAGATGACAGAGTCTGGTTTTGGATGACCAGTCAAACATGCCGGAGAGTCCTGAGTTGCCTTATATTTCTTGTCGAGCTTCTGTGGCACTGGTGGAATTCTTGCTGGGTTCTGCATGATCTTGATCCCCTCACTCCAAAAGAAGTCGATGATAGGGATCGCCCTCACAGACTTCCTTGCTTGTTCCTTAAAGTCATGAAGGAAGCATTCAGACTGCGAGACCGATGCTGGCAAGTGGAAACGCGTGGCCGCCCTATCCATCAAATTGTGAAAACCACCTATATCCTTCGGTGGAAAATCTGAAGGACGAGGAGGTGGTGGAGAAGGAGTAGGGGCTAGATAATCATCCCATTCCCCACTAGGATGCAGTTGTGTTGAAATTTCACCTTCTTTCTCCCCAGACGTCGAAACCTCATCCCTAGGGGGAGCGGCTAACACAGATTGTGGAGTCATCCTAGGAGTAGCTGGAGGTGGAAGTACACTCCTTGGTGTAACAGGAGAAGTTGGAAGCTGCGGTTGCTCCTCCGCTGCGGCTGGGAACCTCCTCCTATATTCCTGCAACATTGACTGCAAGTCCTGAATCAAGGAGGCAGGCATCTGGACAGTGTCTCTTGGTTGAGGCGGAGGTTTATAATAGCATCCCTGATGGGAGTAATAAGGCTGGTATTGATCATACTCATCATCATCATCTTCTTGATATTTGATGTGCAGCTGGGATGGGCTGTGTACATCCCCAAATGGACCCTCATCTGACTCTTCCCAGTCCAGCAGATGACTAGGCAGCAAGGTTGTCACCTTACTTGGTGAAGTAGCCTGAGGATATATAGCAGATCTGGACATTGCTGTGATTTTAACTGTGGCGCGAAGATCAGGAGACCCAGAAGAAATAGGAATAACATCCATTTGACTCACAGCTTCCATTGGCATCATCAATGGTGTCGATGATGATGGCTCCGTCGACGGCACTGATATCGTGGACGGGTTTTCTATCAACGACGGTCTCGTCGAAGGTGGTGTCGTCGACGGCGGCCTTGCAGACGGTGTCCTTGTCAACAGTGATGTAGCCGACGGAGCTCTCCTCGACGGTGTTGCAGTCGACGGGACTCTCATAGACGATGTCGTCAACGACAATGTCCTTGTCGACGATGGCATCAACGTTATCTTGAGCCATTAAGTCTTTTCTGGAGTCTTCGTCAACGGTGGTTTAATGGAAGAAATAGGTGCCTTTACCATGGATGTCGACGTAGTCGTAGTCGACGGTCTCGTCGACGAGGTGGTGGGGACGGTAGATGTGAAAACCTTCGTCGACGGTGGTGTCGTCGTCGACTTGATCTTGATAGACACCTTTCTAGAGGTAGAAGGCTCAGATGAAGGAGAACAGTGGGATGAGTCCTTCTTTCGTCGAGGAGATGATGGCTCAGATGAAATCAAGCCCTGTACGCCTTCTTAATGGTAAATTTTTTTACGCTTTCTGGATCTTTCAGCCTGACCCAGGTCCTCAGATCTGGACCTTTTATGTGGCCTTTCTGACTCACTCTCCTCACCTGAAGTGCAGGATTTTGCCTGTAGCCATGTTAAAAGTCTACCCTCACGGTCCCTGAGGGTTTTTGCAGAAAAAGTGCGGCATATCTTGCAGTCTTTTACCTGGTGTTCTGGATACAGGCAGTATAAGCAGTTTGTGTGGATCATCCACATGCAGCCTTTTCTTGCCACAGGTCTTACAAGGGCGGAAAAAGCCTTTTTTAGAAGAATCTGACATCTTTTTGAGGGTTTCTGAGAGAAAATCTTCTGAAGAAGTAGAAAACGGAGCAAAGCTCAGGGAGAATTCCTTCACACGACGTGCAGTAGAAAATCTGAGGGAAAGAGGCTCTCTGGAGAGTGTTCTAGAGGGTGCTGGTGCCTGACTGGCCAGCAGCCAGGTTTGTGTCCTTTTCACAAAAGGACAGAGATAGGCTATATAAGTCATTTGGGTTACCATTATAGCCTATGGAAAACTTTTTGGTGCTTATTGCTTTTCATGTACCGTGGGGCTCCCACTTCGACGACGGGGATGATTCAAGCATGTGAATTTATAAAAGATCCAATACTGGATAACTGAGGGCACTACAACACTGACAGAAGTTGCTCTGTGTTCACTTCTGAATGAGACAGGACTAATGGTACACCCTGCAGCATCAGCGCACAGGTTTGTAGCATGGGCTGTGGGGCACTAAGTGGTATCAGACTTGGGCTGAGGACAATCGGCACAGTCAGCGTCGGGAAGGATCTGCTGGCAGCAGACCAACTGGATGCCATCTTCAATCCTCAGGGCCTGAAGGCGCGTCAGAAGGACCTGGGTCGGGTACCGAAAATGTGGTCCATTGCCTTTTTAAACCCCATTTTGCTGCAGTTTTGCCGCGATCCATGGAAGTAAGGCTGAGTTCAATGAACGGTCAGAATCAGTCCCAAGATGGGAGACACCGTTTGCAGCTCGCAAGTTCCTTAAATAGTGCGTGCCATTAAATGGCTGGAGCGGCAGGTAGAAGGGCTCAGTGTTTAGACTTCTTGTGTTTGAGATTTTTTGGACTTACCTCAGATCTTGATTTCTATGGCAAATGTTCACAAGATCGGCTACAGCAGAGAGAAGCTGTCTGTGCTCTCGAGTGGTACTTTTTCGACTTCCAACGATGTTCTGCAATTTACAGCTTGATCTCACTGTCTCCGATGGCTTCAGATTCATCTTGGCACATTTGTCGCACAACGCTGAGTTGTGCTTGGAGCCCAGACACCAGAGGCAGACCTTGTGAAGGTTTGTCACCGACATATGTTTGTGGCAGTCCTGCACGGATTCCACCCAGTCACTTTAGGAGGGGACATGTCCCAAGTAAGCTGGGGAAATTTTTTAGAGGAAAATCCTATGAATTCTGGCAGAACTCATGGGAGGGAGCTCTGGATTCGCGTCAGAAGGCACGGAAAAAAACCCTGAAATCAGCGCAAGGTGGCAGTTATGCAGGGGCCAGACGTCCCATTCGGGACAGGATGGACCCGAAGTGGAGCCGCATGACACCCCCTACCAACATGCAAGGGTTTTGCTGAGAGAAAAAAAAAAATCAGGTTAAGTCTGCGGCCTAAGGGTATTCACAAGGTGAGGAATCTGCGGTTAGAAGTATCCATCAAAAGAAGGTTTGTAGCAGTGGCGGCAGCAGTGGCTGTGGGTGCAGCGTTTTTCTTGTACCATACCTGTCCTTGTACTGATGAAAAAATGCCAGGCAGGACAAACAGACTGAAAAGCCTACCTAATCTTCAACAGCTGAAGAAGGGAGAGGAAAAGGGTGTGAGAGGAATAAGGAAGGAAGAGGGGGTAAGGATGGGAGTGATAGAGAAATAGAGGGAAAAGGAGAGATGGAAAGGGGGAAAGATGGAGGGGAGAGGGAGGAGGAGCAGGACAGTGTGAGAGGCCAATGCATGATATCAATAATGAGTTGATACACCTCATGCTGAGAGTATGGCTGCCACCACTTCCCTTGGGCTGCTTCATATGCGGATACTGCTGCTTTTGGTGCTGAGGCTGAAGACAATACAATATGACCTTTCTTATGCAATTCGGAAGTTTGATACCTTCAAGCAAGTCTCTAAGGTTGCCAAAAAAATGTGTGACTATCATCCTCCCTCACACACTGGTAATCTCTCTGCACTTGGAGACCTTGTCAATATTTTCTGGAAGTATTAAGGTCCATCTACAACTCAAGCAAACACGAAATTCAGAGGGTGTGAAGCTCAGTGAAGTTTTTCTCCCACAAACAGTTGGTGCATGCTGGGCTTCTAGCACCAGCTGAAACATAAAAAAATAAAAGGAGAAGCTGGACAAGAGAGCATCTGACAATGCTGATGGAAATACAAACTATCTGACAAAAAAGGGCCATCTACGCCCCATTTTCCTGACTTCGTTTTGTTTCATCTAAGTGGGAGCTGATTCAGTCCTTTTTTTCTGGCAGTTACTGGATTTACAAACAATATATTTAGTTAATGTTGCCATTAGGTATGCTTGTTAAAGATTTGTGTTTGCGTTTTTGTTAAAAAAAGAAAAAAATCTTCTTTGCAAAGGAGTACTGAAATCACATACACAGAAGAGAGTCCGTACTTACGAATTCAACAAAAATCTTATAATATATCTTCAGCAAACATAACAGCCCCTTACTCTTACACTGCCTTTGCCTTTGATACGATCAACCACAAGGTGTTGGTTGAACGTCTTGAGAACACTGGGATTAAGGATCACCCTTTGTCCCTTTTGAGCTCTTTCCTTAGTGGAAGAGAACAGGCAGTATCTGAAAGAACTCGAGTCAGACCATTTTGTCCCGTCGTGCGGTGTCCCACAGGTGTCAACGTTAAGTCCCACACTGTTCAATATATAAGTGACACCCCTAGCAGTGTTGATTAAATAATTCGGCTTCTTAACATCCTACGCCAATGACACCCAAATCGTCATGTCCTTCTCTAACCCTCTCATAACACCTGCCAGAACTTTCATGACTGTATGTTAGCTATCCGCGACTGGATGGGCTGTTTTTGTCTGAAACTGAATTCCAGCAAGACGGAGGTCCTCCTCTTTGGGAGGGATAGTTCCTTCTGGACACTGTCCTGCTGGGCTTCAGACTTGAGTACGTTACCACCTCCAGCCAATAAGGCTAAGAATCTGGGTATCCTGATGGATAAGAAACTAGTGTTTGGGGACCAAGTGAACGCAACCATCACAACATCTTTTTATGCGCTCAAGATAATTAAGAACATTTTAAAGTATATACCCCCAACGCTTCAAACAACTTTAGTGACTGTGCTAGTTTTAGCCAAACTTGATTACTGCAACGTATTATACTTCAATTTGCATTTGCAGTTTGCTAACAAGCTCCGGGCCCTCCAAAATGCAGCAGCTAGGCTATCACTGGGAATCCCTAAATCACAGTCAGCTAAACCTGCTATAAGGAAGTTACATTGTCTACCTGTTAAACACAGAGTGAGCTTCAAGGATCTGTGCATCACCTGTAAGGCCTTACATAATCTAGGCCCTAAATTCCTCAAAGATACATTCAGATGGCATTAGCCAGGGGGGTCGCTATGCTCAAGCTCGGCCATGAATGTGGTGGTCCCCAAGTTCAGGCTTTCGGAGTGGGGTGGAAGAAGTTTCTCATGGGGCCGTGAAAATTCTGGAATTCTCTTCCCCTGCACATTAAATCTCTGCCTGATTTACTGACCTTTAGAAGGGCTCTTAAAACCTGTTTTTTCCCATTTTAAATGGGCAATCTCTCCTTCTAATCTTTCTATCACCTCGATACCTCTGGGTGATTGTCGCGCTTTATAAAAGCCATTTAACATAACATTCAAACTAGCAATGAAAACTATATGACCTGTGATTTCTAACTCTTCCACAAATCTTCAAACATGATGCTTATTACAATCCAATGCTCTGCATTTTATAGATGTCTCTTGTTTTAATCACCTCACAAAAATCCCTTCTAGTCACATCATCAATTATGATCTAGAAGCAAGTAGTTATTAATGAGGCCTTTTTTCTCTGCATGTTCTTAAATGATTTACTGTTTTTTGAGAGGCAATTCGTCAAGAGGTGCCCTTAGCTGCTGGTAAACGATCACAATAGCGGGTTTGTTGTACATATATTACGTTATGATACTGGGTTTTGACATATGAACAACACTACACATACTGTGTCCTTATTCTTCCCTGTTTTATCTCAGGTTTTATCCTTACAGGAGTGTGGCTAATCATGCTTAACAAGTAGGTCCCCTAGTCCTAATGAAATTGCACTAATAATCAGTGGCAATAAAATATGTTGGCCCGTCCTAACTATTTGGTCTTAATGTGCATGAATGATTTTACTTTTTCGAAACCAGAAAGTAGCAGGAATGGCAACCACGACCTACTTCTGGCAACAGAACCCTCTCTATCGCTCCTTTGGCCAATGGGGCTTGGACTTTCTCGTGGAGAAACGTCATATGATCCTCCGATATCGGACTGATGAAAGTGGCATGGCTGGAGGAGATGTCTCGAAGGGGAGGAAGTAGCTCCTTCGGACAATTTGGAGTACCCACCTGCCCGAGGTAATGGCTTGCCATTGGGGCAGGTGATGGCGTATCCTGCCACCTACTGCCTCCTGATGTACCTGCGGACTAGGAAGGCTTGCAGGCTGAGGAAGAGGTGGGGGTGGTGTGGGCGACCCGCTGGCTTCCTGATCCCCGGGAAAATGGGATCCCGCTTCCGCGCAGGAGCTGTACAGCATGCACAGGTCTGTGGCCAGGTGGAAAAGAGCACGGTTGGGTGCCCCTTCCGTAGCCACGAAAGGGGCCAAAGACGGACTGCTGGGGTCTAGGTGCAGGTGCAAGGCCAAGGGACCGGGCCATGGCTCGGGAATCCTTAAAGCGCTCGAGCGCTGAATCAGCCTTGTCTACGAAGAGACGTGTGCCATCAAAGGGCATGTCCATCAAGGATTGCTGGACATCCCCTGAAAAGCCAGACATTCTCAGCCAGGCGTGGCGTCTTAATGCCACCGTCAATGTAACCGATCTGCCCAGATAGTCGGTCGTATCCAGTCCACAACGAATCAGGAACTTAGCTGCATCCCTCCCATCTGTTACGGCTTGGGACAGGAAAGCCCAGGCCTCCTCCGGAACTGCAAGCAGCACTTGCGCAACCGCTCCCAGAGAGTATGGAAATAGCGCCCAAAAGGCATGCGGTGTTCGTGGAACACAGTGCTAGACTGCGGGAAGAAGAAAACTTCTTCCCCAAATTATCCAGTCTTTTTGATTCCCTATCCGGGGGTGCGGCAGGGAATGCGCCACATGAAGAAGAAGCCTGGATGACAAGGCTCTCAGGTTTAGGGTGTTGGGTCAAGAATTTTGGGTCTGACGGCACAGGCCGATGGCGGCAGGCAATCGGAGCAAGTACCCAAAAGGACGTCTGTCAGTGCTTCATTGAAGGGTTAAAGGGGTTCGGAAGTGGAAGACCCTGGATGAAGCACGTCGGTTAGGATGTTAGGCCTAACCTCAACAGAAGGAAGCACGAGGTCCAAGACCTCAGCCGCCCTTCTCACAACCATAGAGTAAGAAGCACCCTCCTCCGTAGCCACGCTAGGAGGAGAGAGCATACCAGTGTCATGGAGGTGTCTAGTGCACTGGCATCACCCAAATCCTGCACCCCGTCCATTTGTGGGTCAGGCTGGTATCCTAAAGTGTCCAGCAACCCCTCCATACTCTTCCCGTATCCATACGTACAAGAATAAGGGTCTCCCATCTCAACGACGGGGAATGATTCAAGCATGTGAATCTATAAAAGTTCCAATACTGGAGTAAAGATGGATTTGCTACACATATGCATGGCCTAAAGATGAGCATTCACAACTTCAGCTGGTAAATCAAACCCATTCAGTTGGTGCAGCTCAATCTCCACACATTGAGGTGTAATCTTGTGGAGTGAGGTGTAGGATGCTGTCCTGTTGCCGAAACAGGAGGTCCTACCGAAGGGGTAGATGAATCGGAGGGAAAGTGCTTATGTTCCACAAATCAAAATACCACATGCTCATAGGCCAATCAGGAGATATCGAAATGATATGAGCCCACTCTTTCCTGAAGAACAAGTTACTTACCTTCGGTAACGCCTTATTTGGTATAGACAATATCTAGTTACAGATTCCTTACCTTCAAATTTCCCCCAGGCGTTAGTCTGGATCCAGAGAATTTTCTCAAGCAGTACCCCTGTGAGCCGTCAAGTGGCACTGGTCAGCTCCAAGTCCGTCTTGCGCACCGGATATGACATTGCGGTTCTTATATAGATGCAACCCAGGTGCGCTGACGTTGGTTTCTTTTCATGACTTTCTATGCCAGAAGCGCAGAACCATGAAGAACAGTGACCACTGGCGCATCAAAACTAGGGCCCTGGAAGGGCAGTCCCTGTCCCTAGAAATCAGTTCGTAGAGCAGGGAGGATGGGTGGGTCAGTAAGGAATATGCAACTAGATATTGCCTCTACCAGAAAAGGCGTTACCAAAGGTAAGTAACTTGTTCATCCGACAGAGACATCTAGTTGCAGATTCCTTACCTTAGAATAGATACTCAAGCAATACAATCCCCAAAGGAGGGTCTGCGAACCAAGATCATACTAGGAAATCCTGCAGGACCGAAAGGCAAAGTGCCCGTCCTTTTGGTCCTGACTGTCCAGGCAGTAGTTTTTGGTGAACGTGTGCAAGGATGCCCACGTTGATGCCTGACAGATGTCCAGAACTAGAACTCTGCATGCTAATGCAATGGTTGCAGCTGTCGCTCTGGTAGAATGAGCACGTAAACCCTTCAGGATTTGCTTTTTAGCCAAGCACATTTTGATACAGATAACGACCTATCTGGAGACAGTTCACTTTTGCACAAACTGACCTTTCTTCACACTCACATAACTAACAAAAACTTGATCATTCACCCGGAACTCTTTGGTACAATCAAGGTAGAACGGCACTGTTTTTTTGGATCCAGGTGGTGGAGTCTCTCTCCATTAAGGGGGGGGGGCATAAAAAGTAGGCAAGGTGATGTATTGGCCTACATGAAAGGGCGTAAACACCTTTTGGTAGGTAAAAAGCCCTAGTGCAAAGCACCACTTTGTCAGGATAGATGGACAGGTAGGGCAGCTTAGATGACAATGACTGCAGCTCACATACCCTGTGGGCAGAGGTAATGGCCACAAGAAAGGCTGTTTTTAATGTTAGAAGCTTGAGAGAATAATTGTGGAGAGGCTCAAATGGAGCACAGATTAGGAATGTCACAACAAAATTCAAATCCCATTGGGGCCTGATGAATAAGGATTGAGGGAATATGAGGCTAAGACCCTTAAAGAACCTACTAACAATAGTAGACTTAAACAAAGAGGGTTAGTCTGGTAATCTTAGAAATGCAGAGATAGCAGATAAATAACCTTTGAGGGTGCCCAATGCAGAGCCCTGCTGGGCCAAAGAAAATATAAACAAAAGAACCTCAGAGAGAGGGGGTCAACAGACTTATTTGTGCACCATACCACAAATTTACAAATTTATGCCAACTACAGGCATATACCATTTTGGTGGAGGGACATCAGGGTACCAAGTTAACATTAAAGTTGTTGGGTGGAAGGTCCAAAGCTGTCAACTGCTGCAGCTCAATCTCCATGCAAGAAGGCGGAGACTGGACAAGTTCGGGTGGAGAACCCTCCCCTGCTGCTGCAACGGCAAGATCCTCCCGAAGGGGCAGTCTGATCGAAGGATCGATAGGCATGCTCAACAGCTCGGGATATCAGACTTTTCGTGCCCGGTCCAGAGCCACAAGGATTACTTGGGCCCGGTCATTCTTGATCTTCTTGAGAACGCTGGGCAGATGTGGTATGGGAGGAAAGGCATACAGGAGGCCTGATCTCCACTCGAGACGAAAAGTGTCAACGAGCGAGCAGGGAAAATTCAAAGTTAAGGAATCTGCAACTAGATGTCTCGATCAGATCTCAGGGTATGAGAGGAAGAGGTGGGAAAGAGTATGGGAGACTGGTATCCCACTGCAGGTAGACTGTCTCCCTGGAAACCTCGTTGCAGAAACTCCAAAGCACAACCATCACAAGAGTGTGTTCTTGGAGGTGGCAAAAACATCCAACCATGGCATTCCCCACTGGCGGAAGATGTCTTGAGCCACCTTTGAACAAAGATGCCATTTGTGGTCCATCAACTGACGTCCGTCCCAGCGTTCAGCAAAGCAGCCAAACAACTGGCTGTCAGGGATAATAACTAGAAAAGGTTCAGCCATTTCCAGAGACGAAGTGCCTCCTCACACATTATCAGCAAAAAAACACACTGACTTAGTTATTGCAGTCCCACATAGTGGTATTCTGGTCTAAGACTAGCATTGGGGTCAGTGAAAAGCTGGGAGCAGAGCTCTAGATCTGCGTCAAATGGTGTAGAAAGAAAGAAACAGACAAATTCACACAGGAATGACATCTAGAATCAGCTGTACACCACTGTTTTTGGAAGCGGATGTAATGTGAGGTCACCACAGAGTCCAATGGAATCACCTACCAGTGCGTTAGAGCAATTGCGATGGAAAAGTTTCTGATCTAGTATGACTCCTGGTGAAACCTAAAAGGTGGCAAATTTGCTAGAAGTAGCCATTAAAAATGCTACTCATTGGACATAACACTTCAGTCTTGCCAAGACAGCAACTCTAAAATGTTTAATAAAATAATGTATATTTGGTATAGATCTGAGACTAGCATTCTACTCCAGTATTTAGTTATTAGCACCGGTAGGTAGGATACTTACCTGTAAATCCTAGTTCTCTTCCAGGGGTATCCTCATCAAAGTCATAAACATTGAATATTCCCGCCCTTGTGCGGGGACCCCGGAGCATATATAAAATACACACATATAAAGTATGAAATATGCACGAAAAATATATATATAGCATTTTTAGTAGACATATCTTTCATACTAAACTCATATATACATGTGTAAAACAGCAATGCAGGCTATAACCATAAACAGGCTAAAATGCTTTATTTCTATGAAGTTTTTTTTTTATTTTTATTTTTTAATCATTATAAAATTACAATAGAGAATAAATATCTACCCAAGCCCCCAAAACTGGGCTTAGGGAAATAAGCAGTAGTAATCACTAGAGAAAAAGAGAAAAAACTACATTGAAAAACAATGGAGCATTCTTAGCCAATAGGCTGCATGCAGGTTAACACAGGAGAACCATAAAAACTTTGGCACCGTGCCTTTAAGACCCTGAGCACCTCCAGTATCCCACCATGCCTCAGGGGTGAAGGAGAGGTGACAGTTGGTTCACAGTTAGGTCAGTACTTTTTTACGGTGACAATCTGTGTAACTGATTTGAAAGATAGTCTGTCCTGCACTTCTAGGAGACGTGCGTCCGGGGAGGAGGGTGGGTTGTTTATGACTTTGATGAGGATACCCCTGGAAGAGAACTAGGATTTACAGGTAAGTAACTTATCCTTCTCTTCCAGGGGATCCTCATCAATAGTCATAAACATTGAATAGATTAGCAAGCCCATCCCTAAACTCTGAGGACTGTCTAATAGAAGTGCAGGAATAGATATGTATCATGCAAACAAATTTCTCAGAGAGGCCTGCCCCACTTGGGCATCTGCTCTTGCATCTGAGTCCAAACAGTAATGTCTAGTAAATGTATGTACAGACTTCCGTGTAGCAGCCTTACAAATCTCAGATATTGGAACATTGTTAAGGAGGGCAGCAGTAGCCGCTTTTCCCCTTGTGGAATGCGCTTTAGGTCTAGCTAGTAGTTGTTTGTTAGCCAACTGGTAAGCATTAACAATACAAGAAACTATCCATCTTGATATTGTTCGTTTAGATGCTGCCTCTCCTGTCCTCAAATGACCATAATTTACAAACAAGTGGTTGGAATGTCTAATCAATTTTGTTTTATCCAAATAAAATTTCAGCACTCTTTTCAAATCTAGGGAGAGCAACGCTTTCTCCGCCGGAGTCTCCGGATTGGGGAAGAAAGTCGATAGAGAGATAGTCTGATTGATGTGGAATTCTGACACCACCTTCGGTAGGAATGATGGGTGAGTTCGCAGAACCACTCTATTGTCGTGAAAAACTGTGTACGGTTCTTTGGAAGATAGCCTGAATTTCACTGTCCCTCCTCGCGGAAGTAATGGCTACCAAAAAAGCCGTCTTCCACGTAAGGTGCTGCAAAGAGGCTTTGTGTATAGGTTCGAAAGGAGGGCCCTAAGTTTTGACAATACTATGTTCAGTTCCCATGGAGGGAATGGGCGGAAAAACTTTTTTCAAACCTTCTAAGAAATCCTTGACTACTGGTTTCGTAAAGAAGGATTCCTGAGAAGGTGACTTACGATAGGCTGTAATGGCAGACAAATGTACCTTAATAGAGGATACCTGCAGACCGGACTTTGCCAGATGGAGTAAGTAAGACAATATAACATCCTCCTGAACCCGTATGGGATTCTGACCTTGTTGACAGCACCATATGTAGAACCTCTTCCACTTAAACGCGTAAGAATGCTGCGTGGAAGGTCGTCTGGACTCTTTCAAGATGTTCATGCACTCCTGGGAGAGCCCTAGGTGCCCATACTGCAGGAATTCAGGAGCCATGCTGTCAAGCTCAGAGAGGGTAGGTTGGGATGCAGAACCCTGCCCTCCATCCTGCTCAGAAGATCCGGTCTGCACGGCAGCCTCCTGTGAGGTTGTTCCGATAGGTTGAGGAGATCTGTGTACCAGAATTGACGGGGCCATTGCAGCGCTATGAGAATCATTCTGGTGCTGGATCTGTAAAGTTTGTTGATCACTACCGGTATGAGGGGAATCGGTGGAAAAGCGTAGAGAGATATCCCTGACCAGTCGATTAACAGGGCATTCCCTCGAGATCCCGGACGGTAGAACCTGGATGCGAAGTCTGGGCATTTCTTGTTTACTTCGTCTGCGAAGAGATCCAATTGAGGCCGACCCCATTGAGCGAAGATGTCTTCGACGACTTCGCCGTGTAGGACCCAATCGTGGGCGTCCTCTAGGTGTCTGCTCAGGAAATCTGCTTCCACGTTTTGTTGACCAGGTAGGTGAACCGCTGTAAGTGACATTCTTCTGGCCAGGAGCCAATGCCAGATTGTTTGGGACTCCCGAGATAGGGGTAGGGATCTTGTTCCCCCCTGTCTGTTCAAATAATACATTGTGGTTGTATTGTCCGTTTGTATTAGGAGAGATTTCCCCTGAATTGATGGAGCAAAAGACTTGAGAGCCAGATGGACCGCTCTGAGCTCCAGCAGATTGATGTGGTACTTCTTTTCGTTGTCGGACCATAGGCCCTGAGTTGAAGGGGACCTAGATGAGCCCCCCATCCCTGAAGAGACGCATCCGTTACCAGAGTGTCGGATGGAATTACCTGGTGAAACAGAGCCCCTACTGACAGGTGAGGTCTGTGCATCCACCATTGCAATGACTGACGTGCTGCTATCGGTAGCCGCACTCTGTCCTCCCAGCGACCTGTCCTTTGGCTCCAGTTGTTCTCCAACGCCTCTTGGAGGGGCCTCATGTGCAGCCTGGCATTTGGGACAATGAAAATGCATGATGCCATGGAGCCCAGCAGAGATGTCACCTGACGGGCCGTAGGTGCGTCGGATTTTAACAGGTCTTGACACTTCCTCTTTATTGATAATAGTCGTTCCTCCGAAGGATACACTCTTTGGAGCTCTGTGTTTAGTATAGCTCCCAGGTAGTGGAGGTTCTGTGTTGGAATCAAGGTGGACTTTTGGTAGTTGACTTGAAGACCTAGAGACTCGAAAACCTTGAGCACAATGTCCCGATGGTTTCTCGCCTGATCCGGAGAGGAAGCTTTCAGTAGCCAGTCGTCTAGGTATGGGTAGATGAAGATTTTTTGTTTCCGATGATATGCCGCTACCACTGCCACACATTTCGAGAAGACGCGGGGGCAGATTTCAGGCCGAATGGTAGCACTCTGAACTGATAGTGCTGTGAGGCTATCGGGAAGCGCAAGAATTTCCGATGCTTGGGAGCTATCGGGATGTGAAAATATGCATCCTGCAGGTCGATGGAGCACATCCAGTCTCCCTGATGTAGCGAGGGAAAATCTGGTGAAGAGCCAGCATCCTGAACTTCTGTTTTCTTATGTACTTGTTCAGAATCCGTAAGTCCAGAATCGGTCTGAAAACGCCCTCTCGGCCTTTTTTCGCCACCAGAAAATAACGGGAGTAAACCCCCTTTCCTCTGTGCGCAAGTGGAACCTTTTCTATTGCCTTCTTTCGGAAGAGGGCGAGAGCCTCTTTGCGCAGTAGGCTGAGATGAGATGGATTGCATTTGGCTGGTGGCAAGTGCGGTGGAGGTTGTTTGAAAAGAAGAGAGTAGCCATTTTAGACAACGTTTTGCACCCATTTGTCTTTTGTGATAGAGTGCCACTCGTGAAGAAAATCCGTGATACTTCCCCCCACCGGAGTGGTGCACAGTGTCGAGGGAAGCGAGATCTCATTGCTTGGCCGGCGCTTTTGGTGTGGACTGTTGAGGTCTACTTGACCCTCGTTCCCTTGTGGCCTTACGAGCCTGAAAAAGAGGGCGTCCCTGCCTTTGCTGTGGCCTCTGGAACCAGTGAGGGGTTTGAACCCTCTGCTGGAAAGGGCGCCTGTCATAAGGCCTATACCTCCGCCTGAAGTCCTTCTTCCTTTCCAGGCCTACTGCCCTCATGGTGTCCACTTCGGTCTTCATGCGTGCCATTTCTTCATCCGTATGGGTACCAAACAGCGAGTTCCCGTTAAATGGAAGATTTAGGATGCCCTGTTGTGCTTCCTGTGTTAAACCAGTCAGTCTCAGCCAGGAAGACCTTCTTGCACAGATTCCATGTGCTTACCCATGTGCAGCTAAGTCTGCCCCATCTGCCGCTGCGCTGATGACTTGGTTGGATACCAGACATCCCTCTTGCAGGATCTCTTGGAAGTCCTGCCTGTCTTCCCTAGGTAACTTTTCTGTGAACCTGTTGAGAGAGTCCCACAGAGAACGGTCATACCTGCCCAGGAGTGCAGACGCACTGGAGACCTTCATTATAGATGGCGCCGTGCAGCACATTTTTCTCCCCAGAGAGTCGAGATGCCTGCTCTCTTTGTCCGGTGGGACCGTGGAGGATGATGCCACTGAGTGAGTTTTTCGGGCTGCGGCCAATATTACTGAGTCCGGTGGTGGATCCATTCTTAGGAATAAAGGATCCTGTTCAGGCGCTTTATATTTTTTCAAAATCCTAGCCGGAGCAGATTTGAGGGTGGCTGGCGCTAAAAAAGTGTCAATGGTTGGCTGCAACAGACCAGGCACTAGCGGCAGTAACTTTTTCGAAACTGCTCTATGTTGCAGAGTCTCAAAAATGACTGACGAGGAGGTAGATGGTGCTGGAACCTCTATATTTAACTTCTGTGCTCCCCTGAAAAGTACCTCATTAAAAGTAGTGATGTCATCCACCGGTGAGACTCTAGCGGTGGAGAATCTGTTAAGGTGGGGGAGTAACGTCCGACGGATGACCCTGACTACGACCAAGAGGGCGATCTTCTGTGTCGTGATCGTGACCTAGATCGTCGCTGGGAACGTGACCTGCTGCGAGACGCTGTAACAGAGCGCCCAGGCCTCGTGGTCAGTTGACAAGAAGCAGAACGAGCCCGTCCTGCCCGCGCGGTCGGTGATGGTGTTCTCGGGAGAGAGGCAGTAGGAGAGTACATTCGTGAATACTGCGAATCCGGGGAGGCCGCTGGTCTATTAAGGCTCTCCAACCATCTTGGTGAGAAATTGATGGGTGAAATATGCCCCGATGATGCCGCTCTCGAACGAGATGAATCACTCCGTATGGAGACCACTGGAGATGGAGCGGCCTTATCTGCTGGCGGAAGGCGATGTTCTACTCCCTGCGAGACAGGTAAAACCTGTGTCGACGTCGACGGTTGTGCTGACGTCGAAGGGCGCACCGCCGGTTGTTCTTGCCTCGACGTTGAGTGCCTCGACGTTGAGTGCCTTGACGTCGAACGGCGATCTCTGGACCTCGACCTGCTCGCCGTCGTGTGCCTCGACGTCGAGCGGTGGGCGGCCGACGGCGGATGACGCTCTTGCCGCCGTGGCGATTTCGACGTCGTGTCTCTTGACGTCGGGGGCGTGAGGCCTTCGGTCGGCGAAAGGGCACGCCGGTGATGGCTCGACGTCGATCGGCGGGCTGCCGTCGACGGAGATATGCCCCTGCGATGGCCATGTTCCCTCGACGCCGTATCCTTCGACGTTGGGCGGGTCGCCGTCGACGGCGATCTATGGCGGTGAGATGGTGGCAGTGACGACGTCGACGGGGAACAAACAGGTACTTTCCTACCTGCTGACGTCAACCTAGCCATTCTCTCCTGAGAGTGGCTTGTTGGCTGCCTGGGAAGCGAAGAGGATGATGTTTTCTGCCTCTCGTGAAGCCCATGAAGCCTGATCTTTTCTCTGTCCTTCAGAGTCCTCTTTGACATGTTCTTGCAGTGTTTGCAAGTGTCAGGGCAGTGACTCTGAGGCAGGCACACAATACAAAGAGTGTGTGGATCTGACTGGGCCTTCTTCTTCCCACAAGAAGGGCATTTGACAAAAAGGGAAGGCATTTTTCTGTCAGGAAAAAACTGCCAAACTCAGACAATGATGTTAGCTGTCGAGTAAAACAGGACAAAACGCTGTTTTAAAGTATTTTTCTGAGAAAAACTGAGAGCTCAATGCTCCAGGATCCTCTCAGAAGAAGCCGGAAAAAAGAACTGACCTAACTGTGAACCAACTGTCACCTCTCCTTCACCCCTGAGGCATGGTGGGATACTGGAGGTGCTCAGGGTCTTAAAGGCACGGTGCCAAAGTTTTTATGGTTCTCCTGTGTTAACCTGCATGCAGCCTATTGGCTAAGAATGCTCCATTGTTTTTCAATGTAGTTTTTTCTCTTTTTCTCTAGTGATTACTACTGCTTATTTCCCTAAGCCCAGTTTTGGGGGCTTGGGTAGATATTTATTCTCTATTGTAATTTTATAATGATAAAAAAAAAAAAAAAAAAAAACTTCATAGAAATAAAGCATTTTAGCCTGTTTATGATTATAGCCTGCATTGCTGTTTTACACATGTATATATGAGTTTAGTATGACAGATATGTCTACTAAAAATGCTATATATATATTTTTCATGCATATTTCATACTTTATATGTGTGTATTTTATATATGCTCCGGGGTCCCCGCACAAGGGCGGGAATATTCAATGTTTATGACTATTGATGAGGATCCCCTGGAAGAGAAACATATATTTCTGTCTCTGTTCTACAGATTTAATACTAAATATTAATATTTACTAATACACTAAGACTGAATACTAACAAAAAGAGCCAAAGTCTGGACTACTAAATACACTAAGCGATCTTAGTGTCCAAACTTCATGCACACAACAGATAAAGGCTAAACATTTTAGGATTTGTAGAAGCTATGAATCCATAACTTTCACTGCCACTGACCACCACTAAATGTTACAACTGTTGCCATGGCATGCATCTCTATGCTAAGCTACTCAGCAAAGAAGATATAAAAGAAATACTGTATTTTATTACTGTAAAGGCCCTGTGGTATGCAAGGACTCCATGGCCCTACAGACATACACACACACATTCATGTTTCATCCACATCCATGGCTTCTTCAAGATCTGTAGATGATGGAACAGCTTTCCATGATCATCTTACCTTGTGCAATAAAGCCATGGCTGTATCCTTAATAACCGACACAGTTTTTTCGCCCATTGCGCGCACAATGATCTTGCACTCGTTCATTTGTTTCTCATCATGGAGCTGAAACAGACCAATATAAATATATACCTAAGGTGAACAACTGAACAACATTAAAATGGCATAAACGTAACAAAGAAAGCAAATGTGAAATACCAAAGATAACTGTCACAGTCAACAATGTACAAAATACAGGAATCAATACCATTATGAAGTAGACAATATGTTGAATGGCATCTTAAATTACATGCATTTTAACTAAACATTCTTTCAACATATATTACTTTAAAATGTTGAGGCTTTGAATGATACCTGGTGTAAGCTGTATTCAATATATGCGGTTGTCAAAAGCGCACTGAATCTGAGATTCATTGAGCTTCTGCATGTCAGTTTCATAAACACAAACAATTTCTGCCAGGTATTCCTCAGAATGTTGTCTTCATCCCAGGCAGTACCCGACCATGCTTCTACCATCAAAAGTGACACAATCAGTAATCCCCAGTACCTAGAGACAGTGTGCTTAGGGAGAAACAATAGGTGTTGCTTGAAAGAGAGATTTTAAGGGACCCTTGTCCTGAAGAATGCCCTAGACCAAGTAGGACTTCTAGAAGGCACAAATATGTCAACAAGCCCTCTTCTTTTTACATTTCCCTCAGGAAAGCCCCCAATATAAAGCCATTAATCTACCATGAGGTAATTTTATTGTTAGGTTCCACTGGCCTCCCAAGCTCGAGGTGACAAAACAGAGTATCCAAAAAATAAGTACTATCAAGCTGAAGAAAAATGTACTTGAGGTATGCTGGTGACAATAAGGAGACCAAAGGAACCCACAGTACTGAACAGCTCCTTACCCCTGACCCAGAATTACTACTGATTAAAACAGCCTGCTTAACAAAGTTGGGACTGGCAGGTGAACCCCCATGTGATGCACTGGTTGCAATTAATTCTGGAGGAGGGAGAATAAAAACTGAAAATGGACAGCTTCATGTGCTGTAGAGTGTTGCTGTGGAGCCTTGAATATCCATCAAACCCCAGTACCCTCTTCCAATCATTTTGTCACAGAATATTTCCAAAAGAACAAGGGAACTACAACTATATTGTCACACTAGGGATGAAACTGACTATAGTGCCTAGAGGTCATGTTTAGGTATTAGGCAGTGTGTGATTCTACGGATACTAAAGCGGTCAACCAAAGGCATTTTGCACATAAATATATATACTTGGAGAAAACAAACTAAGACAGGTTCACTGGTTACATTGAATAATAAAACAAATTTATTAATGAAATTCCTAAAGAACAATGTCAAACACACCTCCCTTTATCAATGCCTGAAACAAATTCTCTCGGTGACCTGATTAGAGCAATTCCGTTTACATTACAATCGCATTTTGAACGTACTTAAACCCACCCTGGGCACCTACCCTTGACACTTTCTGCATGGTAGTATGGACTTACTAAAACGTCAAGCTAACAGGACACGGTGTCATAAGATCTGACGTGTCCTAGAACCAAAGTACTTTCAAGCAAAAAGTTACTTACCTTCGGTAATGCTCTTTCTGGTAGAGAAGATTCCTCACCCTTTGAATATTTACCATGCTTCAAACTGGATCCGCTAACATTTTCAGCAGTACCTCTGCGCTCAGGTCAGAGGCACTATGTGGCTCCACACAAATGCTGTTGAGGTATGGAAATATTTAGTGGAGCTTCTGTAGGCACCACTCCCATGCACTGACATCAGTTGCTTTTGAACATGTATGCACCCTTAGACACAGAGCCCCAATAGCAAACTGCCTGTGACCAGTGAACAAACTCCTAAACTTGGGATCTTATTAATGAATAGAGTCCAATCACAGAAGGAGAAGGATGGGAGGGTTGGTGAGGGATCTGTGGTTGGATAGAGTCTACCAGAAAGAGCATTACCACAAGTAAGTAACTTGTTCTTTTGTTAGAGATTTCTAACTGTAGATTTCTCACCTTTTGAATAGATACCAAAGCAGTACCTATTTGGAGGCGGGTCTGTGAATGGATTCAAACCAGAAAGTCCTGTAGGATTGAGTGTGCATAACTGACCTCACAGCGAACCTGGCTTTCCAGGGAAAAGTGCATTGTGAACGTGAGAAGTAATGCTCACGTAGCTGCCTTGCAGATGTCCAGAACAGAACCTCAGTGTGTTAACGCAGTGGTAGAAACCTTGGCCCTGGTCCAATGAGCTTGCAGTCCTTCCGGAGGCTGTTCTTCGGTCAATGTGTAACATATCTTAATGCAAAACACACTCCAGCGGGAGATAGTCATTTTCTGTACGGCTTTTTTTTTTGTTCCAGTGAATCCCACAAAGAACTGGTCATCCACCCAGTGTTCTCTGCTCTGCTACAATCAATGTAAAAGTTCAGTTATCTTCTGGGGTCCAAACAATGAAGTTTCTCTTCTTTCTTAGAGGGGTTAGGCAGTGAATAGAAAAACGGTAGGGTGATTGTTTAACTAACCTGTAACTGCATCACAACTTTTGGAAGGAAGAATGCTTGAGTCTGCTGAACCAGTTTGCGAGGAAAGGTGGTGGTGTACAGCATGCTGAAACAGAGAGCTTGGTACCTGCTGCACCATTGTTATGGCAACAAGGAACACTGTCTTGAGGGTGAGTTGCTGCAGAGGACAGCTGTAAGTGCCACAAAGGGAATGCACATCATATATGTGAGGACCAAGTTAAGGTACCACTATGGCATGTGGAAGGGAGGGGGAGGAGGAAACAGATGTAGTAAACCTTTCAAAAACACACATCACAAGTGGTGATTTAAACAACTAGGGCTGGGCTGGCAACCTGATAAAGGCAGAATGTTAACCTTTAACCGTATCCAGAACAAAACTTTGCCAGGCGAGAGACAAACCAAACAAAAGAATGTCAGATTTCTTAGCCTGGTAGGGTCAATCAGATATGTGCAGCAGCAACTACAGATTTGTCCCAACGAATGGCAAATGGAGTTTTTGGGAAGGAACTCATGGCTGCTAAGATGACATCAACCACCTCTGTTGGAAGGTCAAAAGTGTTCAGCTATCACTGCTAACCCTCCATGTGGAAGAGACGTTGCACCACTCAAGGTGTAACTGGCACTCGTGATCCCCTAGACACAGACAGCTGAGCTTGTCCACCTTGGCATTTAAAGATCCTGCCAGGTGTTTCACCACCAGGAAAATCTGTTGATGGTCTAGCCATTTACAGAGGTATAGTAGTGTCTCCTGGCACAGGGTCCAGGACCCCACACCGACCTGCTTCTTCCAGTACCACATAGTGGTGGTGTTGTCTCCAAACACATGCACCAGCCTCCCCCTGATGGATGGAAGGAAGGACGGCTTTCAATGCCAAGCAGATGGTGAACAGATTCAGGAGGTTGATATGGAGCCGGGCCTCTGACCTCCACCTCTACCAGGTTGCCACCCAAACCCAGAAAGGACACATTGGTCACAACTGTCACATCTGGGTTGGGTAGGAAGAGGAATCTGTTGTTGATGCAATTTTGGTACAGCAACCACCACTGCAGAGCTTTTACTGTATCCTCTAATGTACTGATGTGGTCGGAGAGGTCCCTTTGATATTAAGTCCACTGACACTTCAGATTTCACTACAAAGTCTGCATGTGCCATCTGGCATGCTTGATCAGCAGCATGCAGGAGAAGCCATCAGTCTCAGCAGCCTAAGAGTAGACCTCACTGAAATCCAGGATTGAGGTTGAATGATCGGGATCGTAGCCTGAAGCATCTTCTGAATAGTCAAAATAGCTTGAACTTTCTACCATAAAAAGGATAGCTGATCTTCCGTCAGTCACTCTGGAAATGGTGAAAGACGAAGCAGAGTGACAATGAAGGGCAATGTGTACCCCTTCTGGACTATCTTCAGGTCACACCTGTCTGATGTGTTGGTGCTCTGCAAACCTGGCAAGAATTGAAAGATCCTGCTTCCCAGCGGGGGGCTGTGCTCCACTAAGGGCACGCTAAAGGGATTTGGCAAGTGGGGCTGTGGGGGAGTAGGGGGTTCAGTGGACTGAGGTGCATACTGCAGCGTGGCATCATAGGTGGAGTTAGAGTGGAGCCGAAGAGGCCCAATGGTGGATATGGATAGTCCAAATGGCGACAAGCTTGAACCCACCAGCCGTACACTCACATGGAGGACCTCACTGCTCCTTGGGCCCAAAGGAACACCAGAGGGATTCGGTAAAGATCTGAAGAGTCAGAGCATGACCTCATGGAACACTTCGATCCGCTTCTGTGTCGCAGATGGCCCAGGAAAACTGGTTGTGGAGGACCAAGTTGTGGATAGGATCCAACTTCGATCGACTTCAGGAGATAAAGCAACGACTATCAACCTTGGGAACAACTCATGGACTTCTGGATTGTGAGCTTCTGGACCAAGAATGGGACCAACAGTTCGATTTGGACCAGTCTTATCGTAGAGACTCATGGTGCTTGGCGACAGTGTCACCTCATGCTCTGAACACAGTACAACGTTTGGTTGAGAAGCATTCCCAAAGAAATCAGCGGTATCTCAGGATTGACGTCTGGAGGCTGGAAAGGAAAGTATTTACTTATCATGCAGGTGTGGCACCTAGAAGGGTCCCGCATGCCATTGCCAGAACTGAACGGCAACAGTGTGGGACCTGATAACCTACTGTCATGCCCAAATACAGCTGAAAAAGTTTGTTAGATCCAGTATGACAACTGTTGAAGTCACTGTCAGAAATTGTGTTTTATTATTCTCTGGGAAACTTGTTATCAAAAGGAATCCCATAGAAATCTATTCTTACAAATGAACAAGGCTGTACACTAGCAAAGTGGGATATGCTAAATGAAACTGCATGAGCTTTCTTACCTATTGTGTGCATACGTTTGCAGTCCTTATGAGGGAAGTCAGTAGTCAGTGGATAATCAACATTTCTTATGTACTGCAGATCATCAAATCCGGAGAAGGCTTATATTAAATAACTCTTTCCTTCTTAAGTAGCCCTATAACATCTCCCGATTTGTTTCCATAGAAGAATCAAAAACTTTGCAGACGTTTGGAGGTAGCTTTACAAACAATACTGGAAATCTTCACTTCATGGAAATTTATGTCTAGGAAGTTATGTACAGGGAAAGTTAAGTCTACATTATGTTTGTTGGTTGTGATGTTTGCCATATCATTAAAAGTAGCAACCTCATCCATTCAGAATGCACTTTATGGATAATCTACAGAAGTGCATGTACCCTGTAGAGTTTCAAAGATACAATGGTATCTTTAAAAGTTGCATGTCAACCAGCCAGAGTGGAGTGCCTGTAATTTTGCTTGGGAACCCAATGTGTCTAGGCCCACTATTCAAGCATGTCAGGAATGATACCGTTCTATATGAATGGACTCTGGCAGACTGGTTATCCTGTGTACTGCATATTTATGTTTGGGTTTATCTATTTACATGATCCAACCTTATGAAGCTATTGTATGATAGCAACTAGCACTTAACCAGCACTTAATAGAACCCTTAAACAAATGAAATAACAAATAATTCTGTCCTGTGTCCTTGAGATTAACTGCTGACTAAGATGGTAATGTTCTGCAACCTCTCATCTAGAAAGAGTCTGCTACTGTCCTAGAGGAAGTGCCCAGGAGAGAAAAGTGTGTGGGAGCTTTATGAATCTTCTCGAAGTTGTTCAAAGTGGCAGCACCTAGTGGACTCTACAAAGGAAGTTTTCAATGTCATGCACTGTCCGGAAGCTGAGGGATCCCTCAAAATCAAAGAACAAGTTACTCACCTTGGGTAACGGCTTATCTGGTAGCGCATATTCTAGTTGCAGATGCCTTACCTTTAGAATTTCCCCAGGAGTCAGTCTGGATCCAGAAAACATTCTCAAGCAGTACCCCTGCGTGTCGTCAGGTGGCGTTGGTCTGCTCCGCATCTGTTGTCTGTGTTGTGTGCGCTGGAAATGACATTGCGGGTCCTATGTAGGCGCCATTGCAGCATGATGTCCGTTTCTTTTCAAGACTTTCCATGCCAGACGCGAGGAGCCATGAAGAACACTGACCACTGGTGAATAAAAACTAGTGCCCTGAAAGGGAAGTCCAGGTCCCTAGAAATCAATTCGCAGAGCAGGGAGAATGGGTTGGTCGTAAGGAATCTGCAGCTAGAATATGTCTCTACCAGTTAAGGCATTACCCAAGCTAAGTAACCTGTTCATCTCACAGAGACATCTACTTGCAGATTCGTTAACTTTAGAATAAATACCCAAGCAAAACAAGCTCCGGAGATGGATCTGCGAACCAAGATCATACTAGGTAGTCCTGCAGGACCGAATGGGCAAAGTACACGTCCCTTTGGACCTGACAGTCCAGGCAGTAGTGTTTGGTGAACGTCTGCAGCTCAAACCTCACCGCAGCTTTTTCCAAGAGTTTATGAAAAGAGGCAATATCCTCTGGAGCAAACTCAACTGCCAATGGCTCTGGTAAAGGGGGTGCTGGGAGTACGCATTCATCCCATTCATCTTGGTCCGAGAGAACTTCCCCTTCCTCCGCCGCCTCATCCGAAGAAGCCTGGACCTGGGGACTCTGTGGAGCCTGAGGAGGAATTTGTGGCGTAGCAGGAAAAGCTGGCAGAGGTGCTGAAGTAGCTGGGGCAGTTACTGTTGGCGTGGGGGTCATTCCCCGGTTGAGGGTAGAAGCGGTCTCTATAATCTGCCAGCATGGCCTGGAGAACGGACACGAGAACGGAAGGCAAGCATACTGTTCCCTGTTGCTGCTGTGGAACTTGGTCATAATACTGCTGACCATAGTATGAGTCATCATCCGAGTACTCCTGGCATTTAACGTGCAACTGCGAAGGACTCCTAGACACCCCAAACAGTGTATCCTGATCAGAGTCCTCGTCATCATCGCCATCCAAAAACCTAGATGGCAAGAGCCTTGACACCTTGCTTGGTGATGTGATAGACAGGGTCAAATGAGTCCTTGAGAGCCTTTTGAGAAGAGTATGCTGCGCAGATTGATTTAAAGGCAATGTAGATGGTCTTTGCCTCTTTGTTGGAAACATTTTAACAGTTGAAGACAAGAAACCAGTTGGTGTCGACAATATCGACGACGGAGGCGTCGTCGGAATCATCGGCGACGGAGGTGTCGTCAACAAGAGCATCATCAACATGGGCACTGATAACGGGAGTGTCGGAAGGTCAATCGTCGCCAGAGTGTCGTCGGTGAGAAAAGCGTAGACAAGATGGGGCGCCCCGTCGACGAGGAAGATAACGTCATCAATTAAGATCCTGCAGCCGCTGCCATCGACATGGATATAGGGACTACAACCGGCGTCACCGATGAAACAGTCGTCGACGAGGGTACTGTCGACGATGGCGCAGTCGACGGTGCTGAACTAGGCTTCTTAAACTTGTGAACCACTTTAGGAGGTGGAGTAGCCAGTCTTTTTTGCTGCTTTTTTGAGGAGTTCTGCGCCTGCTTTCTTCTTCTGTGGAGAGCCATGATCCCTAACAGAGGCTCCCTCCTCAGCACACAGGCAGTGGAAAATCTGAGGGAAGGCAGCTCCTCGCAGGAGGTTCTAAGGGGGTGAGGCAATTTGATTGGTTGAAGTTTGAGTTTGGGTCTATTTACAAAACAATTATGATGGGTTATTCTATTGAGGCCTAGTCCATGTATTGTGTGCATACATTTTCAGGCCTAGGTTTTATATTCCACCGGGACTCCCATCTTGATGACGGGGAAGTATTCAAGCATGTGAATCTATGAAAGTTCCAATACTGGAGTAAGTTACAATAATTTCATACTCTCACAACAAATTTGATTTTTTTAAAAGAAAAAGTTTAAGTTTCTTTTCCACATACCTTTATTCAAAGCGTTTCAAACTTAGTGAAATCCAGTAAGTCCAGTTTAAGGTCAACTAGTTCGAAACACTGAATAAAGGAATGTGGAAAAGGAACTTTAAAAAAAAAGAAGTTTGTGTGAGAGTATGAAATTATTGTAACCTCATGTGGGACTGTTTGAACCTTAACAAGAACCTTACAGGTAGGTGCTGGAGGTACAGCGCTGGGCATTATTTCCTAACTTTTCCTAAACCAGATTTAATTAACAGGAAGACTTACCCCGCAACAAGGACTCAAGAGAGGTAATGGAAAGGCACCCTTGACTTTGAATGCAACAGGGACTTCTGTGACACTTTTCATTATTCGGCAAAATAAAGCTTTGCTTCGGCTTCCAGAACCACTGTTGGATTCATCAGGGAACACTATTCACAGGTCTTGGTGCTGTGCTTCAAAGCCAAACAGCAAAGGTACAATTCAAGGGGATCTCCCAGAGACATTTACTTCTTAAAGTCCCTACACGACTTAAACATTGCAAAATACAATTAAACATTGTAGTTTTAGGAGGGGACATAGTTCTCTTTCACACCAGATGAAGTAATAATTTCCAGGAACAAAATTGACAAGGAAGAACTTAAAGGTTCATCTTTCCTTGACAGCTGACAACGAAAAACCTGGGAGGGAGCTCTCCATACAAAGGCAGAAAATTAAAAGGAACTGATGTCGACAAGCAAAAGTGGCACTTAAATGCAACTCCTTTGTCACTTGCTGGATGAAAACTAAGTCAATTCGGAGCCGCACGGGGCTACCTAGGGACGTGCAGGAGCAACACTGTTAAAATCTTATAGATCCAATCTGGTGTCAGGGAATAGTATAAGGATGAGGAATCCCTGTTAAAATTATCCATCGGATGTATTGCCTTTTTGAGTGGGGGTCATATGTTTCAAGATATTTTTGGGAAAAGATGTTCTCTTGATCCAAATTCCTACAAGAAGGCAGAGACGTTCAATGGTTATTTACAGTTCTGAAGATACAATGCTGGAGGACTTAATAGCTAATATCTAACCCACATACGATGATGAGCGAGTCTAACCACTTGAAAGGATTCAGATCTGTCAAGCAATAAGGTGCACATTCTCCAATGAGTTTTGTCATTTGCTACTTATTAAATATTCTAGAAACATTCTATTCATAGATCACACATAAGGGCCAAAACAAATCCAACAAAACAGTTGAAAAGCACTCAGGTGACAGTAACAAACCTGGCACATGTCACTGTAGAAAAGGTCATTACAACAGTATCAATGCAAATTATTTATTCTAGATAAACTGCAGAATGCCACAGAGCAACCAGGTGTCAGAAGAATTAAAGAAATTATGAATTATGGAAAAAACATAGGGCCACAAGCACATAACCAACATCAGTGCATATGAACTGTTCGTTTACCCCTTTTCTTTATCCCTACCTTCGCACTCAAACGAATGTCCATGTTGTTGGAAATCGCATGTTGGAGACAACTTCCAAAGGATCTTACAGCGAGTCTCAAGACTAGCTCACATTGGCTGCTTTCTTGCAGGTTTTGCAGCAGTGTGCTAATAGGGTTCATGGTGGGCAGGAGCAGATTCCGACCTGTAAAATAACAAAGGCTCATAAAACATGAATGTATTTGTCCATAAAAATAGGACCGGCTGAATATCTTATCTGTAATCTGTGTGAGGCCTATTTAAGGGAACTTGGATTACTGGGCTGTATGTTGTGCGGGTACTGGTGTCCATTACTGGTGTTAATTATAGCATAAGATGAAAATGGGGAAAAAATGTACCAAATCATATCATAAGTGTTTCTCATTCATATAACTAAACCAAATGAATGTAACTGTTATTGTAGAGGACATATCACATCTTGTTAATTTCTCTCATGTAGAGGAAGATACCAACGGGAAAAGAGTAAAAACAGCATTTATTATGAATGAAAATGTTTTTAAAAAATACGCAAGAGCTCTTTAAATTCAATGGCCAATGAAAGTATATTTCTTAAACCAATATCAATTCATTCATGTATACAACAAAACGCCAAAGTGAAGATGATCCTCCTACATTAAATACCCTCACAATATAATACAGCCATACTGGATGCTTGGTCCTGCAACTAGTTTTATCATACATCAATTCTGTGTAATTCTTTTACCATAAGAGTCAACGTTTTGGGACTCTTTTTAACTATGAGTCTCTTACACCAGAACTAAGATTTTATAGTCTGACATAATGCCATAAAGAGTGTAATGTATCTAGCAACATCTACAATAAAATGAGTAAAAATTAATACAATAGGAGGGACTAAAATGCAATCATACATGTCCTGTTGCTAACGGTCAAAGTGTCCTCCTCATCATACTTGTTAGTTTACCCTATACTCCTATTCTTCTGGGATGTCCCAGGGCAACCAATACAATTGTACTCCAACCAAGTTATTCATTTAAACACTAAACTCTCCAGGAGTACCGAGTTAAGCAGGCATGCCATACGTAAAGAGACAATTGTGGGTAAAAAGGGAATGATACCGTATGACACAGTAAATAGCACAATGGTTGTCCAAATCTAGACCTTGAAAGAATATTACTTATTAATTGAAAAATAAAAAGGTCTGTTAAGATTAGGGGTCACAATGAAATCTGGAAAATGCAGGCAACTTCTGGGCACACACTGTTAATAGATGAGATGTTGCATTTTCAAATAACATTAAATCCTATGGTCAATATTATCTTCCCAAACAGAGTTTGGGTACTTTGATTAATATTTGACTCATTGGGTTTGCTACAATGACTATAAACAAATGAAGTCAACAAAAACATTTGGGAAAAAGGGCTGAAAACACATTATGAAGGGCAACAACATTATCACGTCATGCAAAGATATTTCTTGTACATATTTATTGATGATTTGTTAAAAGCTACTGTAGGAGGCTGGCTCAGTATGTGGTGTACACCTATAGGTGAGGCACCCTGTATGGAGTCCAAGCAACCCTTAGTGATAGTGTAGGATGTTCTAGATAACCAGAGTTCTCAAAAGAGTAGCTGTGAAGAGCAGCTAAGGCTTATCCAGGAGGTTGTAAAGTGGTTGCAAATACCACAGGTCAGTGATGTACACACAGGAAAGAACCACATCAGTGTAAGAAAAATATGTTATATTTATTCTAACACACACTCTAGAACTAACTTTGGTAGATCTCTTAAACAGAGATATGAACATACGAAAATATACTTAGCAACAGGTAAGTAAAGACATAAAATAACATGGGCCCCCATTTTGGAGGGGGGGGGGGGGTGAGGCAAAGCATATACTAAAAAATTGGAATTCGAAAATCACTTCCAACCCACACTACCACCCTAGGACCCTTAGGACTGGGGAACCACTGAAACCCCCAAGGTAAGTAGGTAGGATTCTCCAGTCACCTGTCTGCAGAGATGTAATCCCAGGTCAGTGTCCATAGGATAACATGGGGAAGTCGAAGTTGGAGTTTTCACATTTTAGGACCTTTCCCAGAGGAAACCTGTTGAGACAAGAGAGGTTGAATAGTGCCCCCACCCGTGGATACCCAGAACAGTGGAGTACCTACACCAGAGAGCCCAAGTTCATTGGGGTGAAGTAGTGTCAGAACCTCCAGTTGAAGTCAATGGGGGCCTCGGTTGTCCAGCTGCTGTTGTGACCTGTGGACCAGATAAGTGGAACCCAGGCATGGATTCCAGAAGAAGAGAACCTAGGTAAAGAGGTGAAGGAGTCCAGACCACCCAGAGATGCCCAAGTGGTGCAGGAAGGCAATGCCTACCCTTTTCAGAGATGCTTTCCTGTTGGACGGCGGATGAAGAAGCACAGCTGGGAGACCAGGCAATGCAGGAAGATCCTAGGAGTGGTTCACAAGCTATTCCACACCGGCCGTCAAATTGCAAAGAAGTCAGTGTGGCCACCAACAAGCCTTGGCAAATGCAGGGAAGCGATGTAAGGAGTTTGCAGGATATGTGGGGAACAGCAAGGTTCAGCTGACCCTAACATGGCAGGTAGGTCAGGGCCTGCCCTCAGCAAGCAGGAGAGCCAGCAGGAATCAATGGGGCCCCCAACAGGACCCTCTGGCAGCAGGCACAGGGAGTCGCAGGAAGGCCTCAGCAGCACAGCAAAGAGGGATGCTCACGTGGCATGAGTTGCAGAGAAGACGGCGTTCTTGGAGCTGGAGAACGCTGGAAGCCAGGGCTTCTTGGAGCTAGGAGGTCTTCAGACTGAAGCGCCAAAACAAGCCATGGCAGACAAACAGACGCGGTGCTCAGGGGTTCTGGTCAAGCCACTCCAATGAAGGACTAGAGACTTTCTAGTTACAAGGAAGATAGGTCAGACCTCTAGACAGCCGCAGAACCACCACCTGTGTTGTAGAGCCTTGAGTGCACTGGACAGAAGGAGCGACAAACCGGTCATCATCGTTGAGGTGCCTGCGGATGCAGGGGAGTTACACCTTCACTTTAAGGGCAATTCCCTCTTATTTTCCTAAGTGCAGGCAGAGTCCCGGTGACTCTGGAGAATGCACAGCCATAGGGGTTGCAGAAGTCTTGCAGAACTTGGAAACAAAGTTGAAGTAGGAGCCCTCCTATTGGTTATAGCTTTGCTCTTAGTTCCAGCGAAGAAAAGCAGCGGTTCTGGTGTCAAGGTTGCAGGAGTGTCTCGCCGAGGAGACATGCTGGTTCCTGAAGTCTTGCAGACAAATCTAACATCCCACCCTCAGGGGAGCACATATGTAACCCAGGAAGGGGGTTGGACACTTCTTGTAGGGACCCACCTACCGGGGAAAGGGTGTCATGGACATCACCCAGCTGGACCAACCAGTCAGATCCTCCCAGGATGGCAGAATCAAGTAGTCACCTGGTAGAGCTCTGTGCACCTCCCTAGAGAAAGAGCTGGACAGGGGAGTGATCACTCGCCTGTCCTTTGTGTGGTTTCATGCCAGAGCGGGAACCGGGGGTTCCTGCACTGGAGCAAAACGGTTTACGCAAGGAGGGCACAAATGTGTCCTTCAAAGCAGTCTGGTGACGTTCAGAGGCACCCCCACCCGAGCACTACCTATTTCTACAGGAGAAGTGGGCACACCGCTCTTTTATAGAAATCCTTTGTCCTGCCTTCCCCTGCCCAAGTTAAGCTTAGCAGCAGGATGGCCGAACAGTGTCTGGGGTCAGCAACAGTACAGGCTGGCAAGTAGACCCTGCAAAGCTGTACAGGCAGATATGGAGGATCCTCTAGAGAATCCCCAAAGTACATTGGATCGTGCAACTAACACTGGAATCAGTGTAGTTGCATGATTCCAACATGCTTGATACCAAACATTTATTACAGTAGGTGGACCCAGCACAAGATGCTGAGGAGAGTGAGGATTAAGTTGAGCAGAATCTATTCCTCCCCATAACCCTTTGAACCCTCCCAGTGGGAGTAAAAGTAGTCATACTTGTGTGGCCCCTTTCTATACTGTTAGTACCTCCCTATACAATCCCAGGGTTATCCTTAAGGACTTCCTCTGAGTTCTCTTGGACATGCTCAGAGTAAGAACCTGAGGTACAGGGTACTTCCAGGCCTAACTCTGAAGAGTCATCCCTCTCACCTCGTTCTCCTTGCACTACCTGCCCTTCAGGATGCTGGAGGTCATATTGCATGAGCATTTCTAGGAGCTGAGGTTTAGTAGGGTGACTACCTGTCTTTAGTTTTCTAGACCTACATAGAGTCCTAAGTTCCTGGAACTTAAGGATGCTATTTCCAGACTCCTGGGATCCTTCCCAGAGGACCCCAAGGAATCCTGCTGGGACAAGGGAGGTTGGATAGTGCTCCCACCCGTGGATACCCAGAACAGTGGAGTACCTACACCAGGGAGCACAGGTGCATATAGGTGAAGTTGTGTTGGAACCTCCTGTTGAAGCCAATGGGGATCTCGGTTATCCAGCTGCTGTTGTGACCCACCAGTGGAACCCAGGCGTGGATTCCTGAAGAAGAGGACCTCCCAGAGGTGCCCAGTCAGGGCAGGAGGGCATTGCCTACCCTTCTCAGAGATGCCTTCCTGTTGGATGGTGGATGAAGAAGTGCAGCTGTGGAATCCAGGCGAAGCAGGAAGATCCCATTAGTCATCCACGAGCTGTCCCATGCTGGTCGTCGAATTGCAGCAGGGTCAGTGGTCAGCGGGACGACCAACAAGCCTTGACAAATGCAGGGAAGCTTTGAAAGGAGTTTGAAGGATTTTTGGGGACCAGCAAGGTCCAGGTGGCCCAACCTTGGCAGGTAGGTCAAGGGCCCGCCCCTCAGCAAGCAAGAGAACCAGCAGGAATTGATAGAGCCCCCAGCATGACCCTCTGGCAGCAGAGAGGGAGGCCTCAGCAGCACAGCAAAGAGGAATGCCCACGTCGCAGGAGTTGCAGAGAGGATGCCGTTCACTGAGCTGCAGGGTACTGGAGGCCAGGGTTTCTTGGAACTAGGATGCCTTCGGACCAAGGACCAACAATTCTTGGCAACGACAGACGTGGTGCACAGGGGTTCCATCCAAGCAGCTCCAGCAAAGGAACTTCAGACTTCCCAGTTGCAAGAAAGATAGATCAGACCTCTGGAGAGCCACAGAAACACCATCTGTGTTGTTGAGTCTTGAAGAGTCCGTGGGACAGCAGGATCCACAAACCAGTCGTCATCGTCGAGGTGCCTGCGGATGCAGGAGAGAGACTCCTTCACTCCAAGGGCGATTCCTTCTTACTTTCCTAAGTGCAGGCAGAGTCCCTGTGACTCTGGGGGATGCATGGCCACGGGGTGCAGAAGTCTTGCAGAACTTGGAAACAAAGTTGCAGTAGGAGCCCTCCTAGTAGTTACAATCTTGTTCTTAGTTCCAGTTCCGGTGTCCAGGTTGCAGAAGTGTTTTGCAGAGGAGACTTGCAGATGGTTCCTTAAGTCTGCACACAAATCTAGGGTCCCATCCTCAGGGCAGCCCTTAAGTAACCCAGGAAGGGGGTTGGACACTTCTGCAGGAACCTACCCATCAGGGGGAGTGGGTCAGGGATGTCACTGAGCTGGACTAACCAGTCTGATGCTCCCAGGGGCCCCTGCTCAGCCTATTTCCAAGATGGCATAATCAAGTAGCCACCTGGTAGACCTCTGTGCACCTCCCTAAGGGAGGCGCAAGACAGAGGGTGGTCACTCCTTTGTGTGGTATTGCACCATAGCAGGAACTGGGGGTTCCTGCATTGTGTCAAAACGGTTTATGCAAGGAGGGCACCACATGTGCACTTCGAAGCAGTCTGGTACAGCTCAGAGGCACACCCACCCCAGCCCACTGACACCTATTTCTAAAGGAAGGTGGTCACACCTCTCTTTTACAAGAAATCCTTTGTTCTGCCTTCCCCTGTCTTAGTTAAGCTCAGCAGCAGGAGGGCATAACAGTGTCTGGGCCGGCAGAAGCATGGGCTGGCACGTTGACCCCACAAGACTGAACAGGCAGTTATGGGGAGATCCCTTAGGGGACCCCGGAGTATATGGGATTGTGCAACTAATGTAGCTGCAAGATTCCAACATGTTTGATACTAAACATGCCTATGTTTGGTAAAGCCATTATGTAGTTGGACATGTTGTGTTGACCAGTGTCCCCTACATACCTTAAGATGGCTTCACCACACTTACAAAGCCCAGAAAATGGAGTCTGGGGTTTATAGGGGCACCTCTACCCATGCAGGGGCACCCTCACACTGAAAACCATGCACCCTGCCTTTGGGCTGAAGGGCCTACCTTAAGGGTGACTTATAGGTTCAGAGCGCAGTGACCATGATATAAGGCACACCTTATATAATGGTTAAAAGGTGAATGCACCATTTCACACAGGCTGTAATGGCAGGCCTGTAGTCACAGTCTGCATGGGGCCCCATGGGTTGCACAATACATGTTTCAGCCAATGAGGGACCCCTTGTGTACCAATGCCCTGGGTACCTGAACACCATATATACTAAGGACTTACATGGGTGCACTAGTAAGCTAATTGTGAGGTGTAAAAGTTGTTTACCAACACAATTTAAAGAAGAGAGCACTGACCCTGAGGTCCTGGTTAGCAGGGTCCCAGTGTACTACAGTCTAAACATACAGGCACCAGGCAAAACATGGGGGGCAACTATGCTAGAAAGACAGCTACATACTTCTTACAGATTGATTTACATCACCATCATTAGAGGGTAAACCCATTCAGGAAACAAGAAACCTTTGTTTGTGATTATTATTTTATTAGACTGTGGTTCTCAATTGGACTGCAAGTGAAACGCCAGATGGACATACACATTCATTTTTAGAAGGGCAATAGGAACAACATGGCCTCTTGAAGCCATGAGGCTTAGAAGCTATTGTTACCACAGCCTAGCACATGAGGTCTCTTTGTAAAGTTAGCAGTTGTCTTCTTCTGTACTTGTCCTCTCTTTGAGAATATGCTATATCAAGAGAAGTGTCAAGTAGAGACTCTCTAGTAGAGGAACAGCAGAACCTTCTTGCTTTTCTAAAGAATCTAGATTCCCGACTGCATCCTTCAGAGGCTAAGCTCTTATCAGCCAACTGTCGAAGTACAGGAAATTTTACAAACGTCTTGGAAACAAATTTAGGACGAAAGGGAAGTATCTGCAATAATTATGTTGACCGCCTAAAGACACGTCTGAGGTAATGATGCTTTTTATCCATGGGTATGTGAAATGAAGCATGGTGCAGGTCTTTGGATACTAGCCAGTCCCTCTGAAAGAATGCCTCAAGAACTACCACGTTAAATATATTGACTAGAAGAAATTGGTTCACCTTTTAGAGTCTAGGATTAGCCAAGACGCTTAGGGGACTATGAAGTATTGTTGTAAAACCCCAGTTCTTTCTCCAGGTAAGCTCCTAGTTCTTGTCTTGGCCATCTGCAAAGGATGTTCTTCCCCCTTTGGTCCTTTGTAATGGAAGACAACTGAGATTCAAAGGAATAAAGTTGACCGCCTTGGACTAAAATGCTCACTGATCAACAGCAATGGGAGTTCAGCTCCAAGGAAAGAAACATGCAGAATTTTATGTGCATCTGTGATATTGAAAAACGGAGCTGTAGAATTTTTCTTGGTGCAAAATGTATGTTTTTGGAAGATCCACTGCATGCAGATGATTGCTTCCCTTCAGAAGCTTGCCTAGCCTTAGATTTTAAATGATGCCTGTGAGCTACTAACTCACAGCACATTTATTGGTAATTAATGACTGGATTCACAAATCTGGTGGGAACGATAATAAAAGGTCAGCATTGGAACACGCCAACCTATTATATTTTCTATGCAAAGAAGCATCGTCAAACAGGGGTCCCACCAGCCACTAAAACTGTCATGAGCATCTGGAGACATACAACAAAGGATACAGGGTCACAAGAAAAGCTGTGGCAACACACTCTACTAAGGGTGAGAACGACCAGGCTTCAGGATGTCACCCTGAAGGGTCTTAGAGGGCTCAGACTTGCTTAGTGGTTCTATATTGGGAGATTAATTATTGGGTAACATTGTCAGGGCCTATTCAGAACCTCAGAATTAAGACAATTATTTACTTACCTGTAACTGTGGCTCTCCAGTATTGGTATCTTTCATAGATGCACATGATTAAAGCATTTCCCGTTGTTGAAGTGGGAGTTCCACGATGTAATAGTAAAGTGATATACATCCTCAAAATAGACCCTAATGCAAAGCACCACTGGCTTTACAGCCTATGTCCTCTTTAAAAAACAGAACCAGATGATAGCACCCTCTAGAACACTCCCAAGATAGGCTGAATCCCTCAGATTTTCGAGCACAAGTGTAACAAAACAATCTTAAGATAACAAAGGGGAGGAGGGTAGGTTGCATGTGAATCTATGAAAGACAACAATGCTGCAGAACTACAGTTACAAGTAAGTAATCAGGCATCTCACACACATTACATAAGGGAAAGGCTTCTGTGAATGGGAATAGGGCAGTCACATACTTGGCTGAGGTGCCAGGAGTGTCATGGTGATTTCTTAGGTTTTGTGTAGGATTGTCAGACCTTGAGGCAGTACGGAGGTAAAGTGCCCAGGATACTGTCTGAAATAATTGGGATTGCTTTTGAAGAGGTTGGGCATTCTGATGAACAAAGTGGCATAGTCAAGGCATGGAGTATGTTAACATCTCCCCCACTATCAAGGTGGAGACTTGGGCTCGAAAACTGTTTGGTACAAAAAAAAAACTACTGAAAATACTAAAACCACAACGAGGTTTCCACATGAACATATCTGGCGGAGGCGGGCAGAGTACTACAAATCTGATGGATGGGGTGGGACAATAAAGTTGAAATTATAATTTGGCAAATGGAGAATTTTGATATTGATTAGCCATTTATCATGGGTTTGAGATGCAGGGGATGCTGTCAACTGTTGCACTGTGTTATGTGAACAATGCGAATAAAAGAGTATTATAAACACAAATAATGCCCGGGAAGTCTGTTAAATGCTCTTTGCTGGTGTAAAGAAGAGGGACTTGAGGATTTAACAGTTACTATTCCTCTTTTACATTTCCTCAAGGACTTCATGAGCGGCATGCTTTCTGATGAGCCTCAAACCGGCATCATTATGTAATGCCCAAACTGGTTCTGCAGCAAACTTCTAATCTCTTGCACATGGTAGGGATGGCCAGAGTCCTTTAGTGAGTTTGACGGCCTCATGAAGTACTAGAGTTACTTTGACCTTGAATGAAATCTCATCCTCCGAAATATCGACTGAATGGCTGTATTGTATGGGCAAGAATACAGCAGATGGATGACGCCCCACAGAAGAAATATGAACCTTGTGAGCATCAAATGCCAAGAAAAAATCTTAACAAATGCATTGCTTGAAGCAGGCCTTCAATCACATGCCTGGAAAGGAAGATTATTATGTTTTTAGCCATAAAAGTGTGGGGAACCGCCTACTCTGAAAAACTGGCAACTCTGAAAAAATGAAAAGAAAACTTTTCATTTTTCTTTTTTGAAATGCATACAGTTTTCCTTTGAGGAAAATGGGCTGCATTTAAAAAAAACTGTTTTATTAACAAAGCAGTCAGACATGGTGGTCTGTTGTCCCCAGCAGGCCACCATACCTGTGAGTGTGGCCATTCACAATGGGGCCGCTAATTGAGACCTACCTCATGAATATTGATGAGGTAGGTCATTTGCAAATCCATCGGGAATCGCAAACAGTGTCATTGACACTGTTGTACATTTGATTTTGCAAATCACAAATGAGTCTTAAATTGCGAGTTACAAAACATGCGGTTGTATATCTGGCCCATAATTTTAGAAATAAATTTGTCTTGGAAAAGAGTGTTTTGGGATCCAGGAAGTAGGTGGACATAATCAAGTTTATGAAGACTGATGTTTATGTAAATTAGTGGAAATCGCGTGATGAAGAAATGCAGGTTATATGAACATAATTTACATAGTCAAGCCCACCTTGTACTGCCATCTCTTCAATTCACCTAGCACTAAGGTAAAATTTGCGATGCTGGGCAGACCGCTGAGATATCACAAGTGAATTCAATATACATCATACTATACAACACTCTTTACAATACCTTTCACAAAAGAACAGTGTGCCAGGTTTCTGCAATCCAAGGGATAAATGACTTCATCTGCAAAATATATGAATTTGTTGTCATTTCAAACTCATCTTCTAAAACATTATATTTACAGAAATAACTATTTAATGATCTGTTTAACAATGTCACTGTTTATCTTGGGGTGTCAATGCTCAGTGATATAAATAGTTGTAAGGATATGTAAAAAATTCAGTTAAGTGCTACCTAAAATATTTAGGTTTTTTAGAAAATATGTATTTTTAGTGGTAATAGGGTTTTGTCCACTGTGTGTATCTTTTCCTTTGGGCACCCCTGTTTTCCATTGATTTTAAGGTTGAAGCCTACAAAACAGAACAGCTGTCTAGCTTAAAAGACATATTGGGAACATGTTCAAAGATTACGTAGAAATGCATTCTGCATATTTCTCACCAATGGCTTTGTCTTATGTCACTCATTTGTCTACTTCCGATTCATGCTCAAGCCTGCCAGTTTTGTGTATGTCCATCTCCTGGAGCATTGCCTCTCTCCCATGTGTGCATCTGCCTATTGTTTGAGCTTTAAGTCAAAGAACTACTTTTTCCTTTCTGTGAAAGCATTCAGAGAGTCCATGTGTTTGAGATGCCTCCCTTGTGTACTTACTTTCCCTCTCAAGCTGCTGCCTATACCCATGTGCTTCTCTCCACGCCCCTCTTTGTTGCAATTGTCCGTGTGCTGCTCTGTGTTGCATCCACCCCACGCTCCTGTGTTGCTTCTGTCTCCCCTGCCCTTGCATGTGTTGCTTCCCTGTCCCCTGTCTTTCTCTTGCTGCTTCCTTACCCGCACACCCTCCCTGCGCTGCTTTCGTCGTCCCTCATACTTCCCTGCATTGCTTCGCCTGCCCCATTTTCTTCCAACCCCTGCTGTTTTCACTTTCCCTGACCCACTTTGAAATTGAAATTGTAAGCGTTTTGGCAAATTTTCATTTTTTTTGTTACTGATCCGAATTGGATCGCTACTAAAAACGAAAAAAAAAAAATTGTCTGTGCCATTTTGTAGGCATGCGCATTTAGCACACAGCTACAAAATGATGCAGGCAGGTGTTAAGAAGTTGTTTTTGTTCTTTTACTTTAACCATGCTGCACAACACCAGGGATGCTTTGCAACATGGCAACAAACAATTGGCAAATCCTATAGGTCTCAAAAGTCCGCTATTGACTTTGCCAATGTTTGTTATTACAGCGCATGTTTTCTGCTTTGTTTAAGTATTTGCCTAAACTTAAAGAAAAAAACAACAAAACTGAACATGCATGCTACTCAGACACTGCCTAACAGTTCACATGATGAATCACAGAGTGAATGATGCACATACAACATAAGTTTTTTTCCTGAGAAAACTGAGATATTTTTCATATTGGTCAATTGACAGCGCTATCCACTCCATTACAAACTTAAAATAGTGTCTGATGGAGAACTTCTATAAAGGGATTCGACCATAGGCTTTAGAAACTTCTTAGTGGCAGTTGATAATTGCTGCTATCAACTAAGAAAGCATTGCTTAATCCACTGAGTGTAGTTCAACATAGAAGTGAAGAAGCAGCCTTTAACCGAGCAGGTCCCAGAGTCCACCTCTCCAAGTGCTGGTCACTCTTGCTCCTGTCTTCTGCTCACTTTTCCCCCTATTTTTAAGTGGCTTCTCCTTGCTTTTCCTTCGTTCTCAATGCTTTCTCCTTGCTTTTGTCTCCCATTTCTTGTCTGCCTTCTCCTCCTGGCTTTTCCCTAGTTTTCACTGCTTTCTCCTTGCTTCCCCCCCCCCCTTTTTGTGTAGTTTTTCCCTTGTTTCAACTGTTTTCTCCTTGCTTTCCCCCCCGTTTTGTGTGTGCCTTCTCGTTGCTTTTCCTTTGTTTTCACAGCTATCTTCGGGACCTACGAGTGCCTCGATACCCTGTCAGGTGAATAGCCGTGCTTTACAAATCCTGATTGATCGAGTGATAATAGAGCAGACTCTCAAATTGGTTACTATTTCAAGTGTGAAAATAACATGTTACTTACCTTCAGTAACGCTTTTTCTAGTAGAGACTATGTCTAACTGCAGATTCTTTATATAACAATACTCCCAGGCATTGGACTGAATCTGGAAAACCGTGAGCAGTGAACTTCTGCACACCGATAGGTGGCGTCAGTTGGCTCAATTTTAGAAGTGATGTCATGGTGCTCACATGAGTACCAACCCCACACGCTGACATCAGTTTCTTTCATGACTATATACACACCACAAATGCAAAGCCACATAAAAAACAGTATTTGACCAGTGTGCAGTATCTAGTGGGACCTTTACAATGAACAGCTCAATTTGGAGAACGGGGAGGATGGGCGGTTTGGTGAGGAATCTGCGGTTCAATGGAGTCTCCACTAGAAAAAGTAGTTACCAAAGGTAAGTAACTTGTTCTTCTGCTATAGACTTCTAACTCCAGATTGCTCACTTTAGAATCAATAGCCAAGAAATGCCTGCAGGGAGGTGGGTATGCAAGCTGAATCAAACCAAAAGGTTTCAGAGAACTGAGCGGGCAAAATATTTGTCTCAACGGACCTGACTATCCACGCAGTGGTGCCTTGTGAATGTGTGGAGGGATGCCCACGTGGCAGCAAGGCAAATGTCCAGGACAGGTACTCTGTGTGCTGACACAGTGCTACAGGCCGTGGCCCCGGTGGAATGGGTCCTCAGGAGGCTGCTTTTTCGCTAATGCCTAGCATATCTTTATGCAGAATACAATCCATTGAGAGACGGTCCATTTGTGCTGCACACTGACCTTTTTTGCCTCAGTGAATCCAATGAAGAGCTAATCGTCCATCCTATGTTCTTTGGTGTGATCGATGTAGAAAGAGAGCTCTCCTTGGGTCCTAGAGGAGGAGCCTCTCCTCTTCCTTGGAAGGATGAAAGGTGTGTTGGGGGGTGGGGGGTTTAGGGGATCGAAAATGCAGGCAATGTGATGTTCCAGCTGACATGGAAAGTAGTGACCACCTTCAGCAGAAAAGAGGCACGAGTTTGCAGGACTAATTTATCAGGTTAAAAGTTGGTTACAGAGGGTGAAGCGACAGAGCTTGAAGATCGCTAGCCCTCCTTGCTAATATAATGGCTGCTAGGAAGAAAGTCTTGATCGTCAGCAGTCGCTGAGTGCAACTGTGCAAGCGCTCAATGGGGAACACATAAGGTATGTTAATGAAGATTGAGATCTCATTGGGGCATAGGAGGGAAGAAATGTTGCAAACCTTTGAGGAAATGCATCACAACTGGTGACTTGAACAGGGAAGACTGATCCAGCCACCGCAGAAATGCCAAAATGCAAGGCCAAGGCCTGGGATAAAGAAAACACAAACAACAACACCCCTGACAGGGATGCTGAAAGGGGGAGCTACACGTCGTAAGAAGCACCATGCCACAAACTTGTTTCACCAGCAGGCGTATAAAGTCTTCGTTGAGGGGTTCCTGGTTGCCAGGATGGCATTACAAACCGTGGGAGGAAGGTCAAAAACCCTCAACTGTTGTTGCTCAATCTACAAGCATGTAGGTGGAGAGAGCGCAGGTTTAGATGCAGGACCCTGCACTGTTGCTGCAACAGGTCTTCCCGAAGGGGCAACTTATTCGAAGGATGGATGCTCAAGCTCAGGAGTTTAGGGTACCATACTCTCCATGCCCAATCAGGAGCCACGAGGATCACTTGGGCACAGTCAGTCCTGATCTTCTTGAAAACCCAAGGTGGAAATGCGTACAGGTGATCTGGGTTTCAGTCCAAGCAGAAGGAAGCGAGAGCAACTTTGGAAACTCCAGTACTCAGACATTGCACATTCTTGGCAAATAGATTGAGCCAAGGTTCTCCCCATTCATGGAAAAGACCTTGCAACACCTCCTGGTACAACCACCATACATAACCTGCAAGGCATTGACGGCTGAGTTAGTCTGCTACGGAACCCAAAGGATACTGTCAGCTGCTATGCAACTGGAAAGATGTCCTGCTGCTCCAGCCAAGCACAGAGGCGCAGAACCTCCTGGAACAAGATCCACATCAGCACTCCACCGCATTTGTTGCAATACCAGATGGTGATAGTACTATCAATGAACACCTGAACTAGCCTTTGCTTGATGGATGGGAGTGAGGCTTTCAATGCCAAGTGGATAGCTTTCAGCTCCAGAAGTATGATGTGCAGCTGAGCTGTGGCCGGAGAGCAGAGTTCTCTGATCTCCACCTCTCCCAGGTGGCCTCTTCAACCGGATGCATCCATCAGTCACCACTGTCAGCTTTGGGTGGGGAAGGGAGAGGGGGTCAGCCACTAACCCGACTGGGATCCATTAACCAACGCTGGAGAGCTTCTACAGTCTTCTTCAAAATCTGGACCACATCTGAGAGATTCCCTGGATGTTGCGACCATTGGGACTTCTGATCACACTACACAGCCAGCATATGTCATCAAGCATGCTTCACCTGCAGGATGCAGGAAGCCATCACACCAAGCAGCATCAGAATAAATCTCAATGAAATCCAGGATTGAGGTTGAAACTTCAAGACCGAAGCCTGAATGTCCTAGACTCTCTGCTCCCTGGGTAGGAGTGGAATTGCACTGTGTCCAGAATGGTGTTGATGAAAGGAAGAATCTGTGATGGAGTTTGGTAGAATTCTGGCATGTTGATAGTGAACCCCAGCAAGAGAAGAAGGTTCACTGTAGTCTGAAGGTGGGAGACTACTGCCTGGGGCAAGCCTGCCTTCAGCAACCAGTCATTATAGAAGAGGAAGACTGGGATCCCTGACCTCTGCAGATGCGCTACAACCACCTCCATCACTTTTGTGAACACCCGAGGGGCACTGTTGAGGCCAAATTGGAGCACAGTGAACGGGAAATACTCAAAGCCTACCGTGAACCGTAATTAACACCTGTGGGCTTGCAGAATGGGAATGTGGAAATAAGCATCTTGCAGTTTAAATGCAACATCCAGACTCCCAAGGTCCAGGACAGACAAAACCTGAGGGAAGGTGGACATCTTGAATCTCTCTTTTTTCAGGATGGCATTAAGAGGGTGCAGATTCAGTATGGAGTGGAGGCCTCCATCCATTTTCAGCACCAGAAATTAGCAGGAATACTAACTGCCTCCTACCTCTCGGACTGGAACCCTTCTCAATGTCTCCTTTGACCAACAGAGTCTGCACTTCCTGGCGGAGCAAGAACAGATGGTCCTACATCAGCCGACCTCAGGATGGTGGCAAGGGTGGAGGGGTTTCCACAGATGGAAGAGTGTAACCCCTCTGCAGAATTTGGAGTACACCCACAAGTCTGAACTGATTTTGGTCCATTGGGGCAGGAGGTACCTGATCCTTTCGACAATGGGATGGTAGTGCTGGGTGGAGGGCTGCAGTGCCGAAGGTTCAGGGGCCTGGGCAACGTGCTGGGTCTGGTGCCCGTGTCCTCTGTGGCATCCACGACCCCGGCCATGAAAAGGTTGGGAAGCCTGCTTGGCTGGGGGGTAAGACTGGTTGTGCGGATTCCCATAGAAGGGATAATTCTAATCTCATTTATGTACATAACCTTGTTTTGTTAAGGCTCCAATGCATTTCGGGTGAATATCCTTCTGCAGAGGTTTAATTCATCACTTGAGGCAGGTTCTCTTAAATGCGATAAAGTGAGTGAGTTATCATGAAGCCTCCAAACATCCTAACACTTTATATCAAATAATCAATAAATTGGTTCTCCGACTGCTATGAATTCTTGATTACTGCCTTGCTTACTGTATATCAGTAAAGTATATAGGTAAATGACAATGTACAGAAATGAAATTGGAATTCTCTACACAATCACAAATAAAGTCAATGAAACATAAAGTAACTGATCACAAAACCAGATGGAGCTTTGTCATGAATTTATAAAACAAACATAAAAAGAACAGTTAAAATAATCGCTATGGCGAGTGGGTGAGTAGAATTTTGCCGACCTGCTCCCAGATCCGACATCACGGAGTCATATAAGGCACCACCCACGCTGACTGAAGTCAGTTCCTTGTCCACTTTTCTGTGACACCCTCAGAGGCACAGGTGAGGCCGTAGCGATTGACAGAAGTTGCATAGTGTAACAAAATTAACTAGGGACATTATTAAAGAAAAAAAGCCTGACCTGGAAGCATTCATTTCACTCCAAAAATTCAAAAGGAATTTACTTTTCTCTAGTGAATAGCGATCTCGCACCATCAGTCATTGGTGACTGATGACCACGCTCTGGTGGTCGTCAAAGTAGACGGCACCCAAGTCCCCTCACACTCACAGCCATGGGTCACTAATGAAATAGCATTCAGAGATATCACACTGACCTCTACAGAAAAGACCCCAGAGAATTATTTTCAGGAAAAACCTAATGCAGAGATCACTTGAGATGTTGTCTGGGATTCAGCTAAAGCAGTGATGAGGGGTGATCTTATCTCACACACAGCAACCTTTACTAGGCTTACAGTGCAGCATAAGCCTGAGTAGGAAAAAAGTCTGGTCAAATTAGAGACAACATAAAACAGACTGCTCACCCAAAACCTATAGAAAATTGAGGACAGTCAGTGGGGAACCGGAACAACTTCTTAGGAAAGGCAGAGCAAGAAAAAATCTCTATACTATAGAAACCAAAGATATTATGAAAAGGGTGAAAAAGCTGAGCAGATTCTAGCATATAAATAAACAAACATTCTAGAAAAAGGATCACAATGATTCAAAATACTGAATGGAGGGAAGTGAGTGACACACAATGCATTTTAAACAAATTCCACATATATTATAACACTATTAAATCCAGATTTGCAAGATATCTTTTAGCGAACATATGTAGCCCCAAGAGAAGAAGCCTTAGATTAAGACCCAAAGTAGCACCAATAACGGCGGCAGAAATATGAAAAGCTATTAGCCATTTAGGAATGAACAAGACTCTTGGCCCCAATAGTTTTGGAGCCTCATTCTTTAAGGCTTATGTTGATATCCGAATAGAACCCCTCATTAGGGCCCATTAACTAATATGAGCTACGCAAACAATATCTAAAACTATGACTGACATGACAATTGCCCTGTTTTTGAAGCCCAACAGAGACTTAAGTGCTGCGGTTACTATAGACCAATTACACTATTGAATGTTGAAGTAAAAATGTTGACGTCTATGTTAGTATGCCTACATACCATATGCCTACTATAACATCCCGACGGGATTCATTAGAAACCTGACTAAGCACAATGATCATAATAATACGCTTGCTGTCACCGTGATAGATGTAGCGAAAAATGTTTTTCCCTTCATTAGATGCGGAGAAAGCATTCAATAGGCTGTAGATAAAGGTATAAGACAAGAAAATTGGGTTCCAAAATGAAGAAGTATACATTTGCCAACTTTAAAAGTCCAAAAGCAAGACTGAAAATACTTGGTGAGGTTTTGACTCGATACATCTTAAGAGGGGCACACAACAGCAGACCTGCCAACTACAAAATAATTTCATAGTATGAGAAGGGAACTGGGCCTTGGAGGGGGCAGGGCCTAGCACAGATAAGTACCTAAAATGCCCAGTACCCCCATCCAAACTTCTCAAAAAATAAAAACAACTTGCTGAGGCTGGTGACAATGTCCTGGGGTGTTTTTACACCACTTAATGGGCATGGTGTAGGAATCTGGCTCTCTATATAGTGCACTAAAATTAAGTACACTGTGCAGAGAGTCCAGTGGATCCCCAATTGGTATTGCAGATGCAAAAGGAGATAGGACTAATGCTCTATCTGTGGTAGTGGGTGAGCAGTTAGGCTTATTAGAGGGTAGTGCTAAGCATTTGTTGTACTCAAAGAGGCAATAAATGAGACACACACTCAAAGAATGATTCTGAGACCAATTTAGAAAAGTAACAACTTTTTATATAGGTTTCCAACCCAAGAACTATGTAATCAGGTAAGCAGACTTTAAAGGATAAATACTGTTCAAAAATAGACAGTGCAATATTCAAAGTTCTCTTAATGTTATCCTATGGAGGAAAAACAATGTTCAGCAAACACAGGGTTAACAACGATTTACAAAGGAGTTAAGGTAAGTACTGGGCACCGCTCAGAACCACACCCACAGGTGACACCGGGCGGCCGGATGCAGAGGTGCAGTAAGGCGTTGGGTGCCCAATGGTTTCCAATGGGAGACATGCCCAGTGGCAAACAGGCTGCAGATTCTGGCTAGAAAGCCAGTGGGGGGTAACAAACAGGTAGGTAGTAGACTTGGCGTGGTCAGGGATGTAGGTGCACCTTTGGTCCTCTTCTCCTGTGCCCAGGGGCGAAAGATGGAGAGGTGTCCTTTGGTGTCAGGTTTTCTCATTCAGGAGCACTGTGAGTTGAGGCTGCAGGTCGCAGGGGAGTCCAGCAGGTGTGGGCCCCAAGGTGGACTCGAGCTCTCAGGAGCCAGGGGATGTCATTGTCACTGATGACCCACCTCAGCTGGGGTCAGGGGCCACAGGTGCAGTGGTTGCTGTAGGTGTTGTCTTTTGTCTCATCGCTTCGCTGGGGAGAGGGGCCCTGCATGCAGGGCTGCAGGTGACTTAGATGAGTCAAGGAGGGGTGTCACTTTGGTGGATTCGGGCTCAGGACTGCTGGGGAGTCCTGATGGTTCCGTTGGTGGAACTTTCACCGGGGTGAGGTCATCGGTGCAGAGGTCACTTCAGGTGCTGGGTTTCCCGGCTGCAGAGTTGTTGTTGGATACTTTGTTGTTGAGCAGGTCTGCTGCTCAGAGGAGTCAGAGTCTTTTTAGAAGGCAGGCAGGCTTTCTGGGTACCTTGAAGCTGCAGCTGCAGGACAAGCCTTTTTGTGCAGAGCCCGGTGAGGTTAGCAGGAAGGCCGGAAGGGTTGGTACTGGGTCAGCTGCTTCTTCTTCCTCTTCTTCTCCAGGGTTGACAACTCTTTGGCCTTTTTCTTCGTAGATAGTCAGTATCTGAGTTCTAGGGTTTAGGGGTGCCACCTAAATACTCAATTTAGGGGTGTTACAGAGAGTGACAGGCAGTAGCAAATGGGCTGACCACCTTTAGGGTGACTACACCCTTCCTATGACCACTTCCGCTGGAAAGTGGGCATAACCCTAACCCTAGTGGCCTAATTCCTTCCAAGCAAGATGGAGGAATTTGAAAAGTAGCCTTCACTTCAGGTCATCCACTTTAGGGGTGGGGCTGGCATGAAGCACGCACTCCTCCTAATTTTACTAATTTTTCTTCCTGTGCTTCTGCCAAAAGTGGGGTCAGGCCAGATGGTGGGGGGAGGGGCGGTCATCTCCAACATCTGGAGAGACCTGGGTTGAATTTCAAAGATGGCAAGGCCTTTAAAGCTCCCCACCCTGGAACATCCACACTGCTCTGGATGAAGTGTTATCACCTCCACCTACAGCAGGCCTTTGTTCTGGGCCTCCAAGTGCGTTGGTCCTCACCCCAGGGGGCCAGAACTCGGTCTAGGGTGGCTGCACTGGTTTGTACCAGTCAGTGAACACACCAGTAGCTGGGTACGTTTTCAGGGGGCACCTCGAAGGTGCCCTCTGTGTAAATTTATTATTAAATCCATCACTGGGGTCAATGAGGGTTTATTATTCTGAGTTGTTTGATATCAAAAATGCCAGGATTCAGAGAAGCCATCATGTAGCTGGGGAACTCGTAATGACCAGTGTCCAGCACATGCATATAAAATGGCTTCCCTGTGTACTTACTATGTCTCGGAATTGACATTCACAGCAGGGGCATAGCTGCTCATGCATATATGCCCTCACATGGACCTGGATGCACCTAGCTTAAGGGGTGACTTACACCTGGCACAAGCAGTGATAGGGGACCTAGCACACCGGGGTGTGTGACAGGTTGTGTTTTCAATATAGCCTGTACCAACACATGCAGTCTGCAACGGAAGCACTGTGTGGGTGAGGTAAGGGATCCCTGAGGGTGGCACAGTTGGTGCTGCAGCCCTCAGAGACCTTCCTTAGTACTTTAGGCCCCTAGGTACCAGGGGTACCATTTACTAGGGACTTACAGTGGTAGCTAAAGAGTTTGCCAATTGTGCAAAACAACAGTGCAATTTTGGGGAAAGTAATCTGGCACAGTACACTAACAGTCAAAGCCACATCAGAAACCAGGCAAAAAGTGGGAGCTAACCATGTCAAAAAGGGAGCTTTCCTGCACATGGGTTGTTAAAAGCCTCAAAAGACGAGTTGGAAATCAGCTCTGCCGTGGCTTCCAGCTCACCTTGCCTTCCACCGTGTGATATTGGGTCTTCACCGGACGACTGCACGAAGGGAGCAGATATTGTGCGACATTGTGTGAGATGGAAGGTCTGCAATGGGGTTTTTCCACTGCCACACTTTACATTCACCGTGGAACAACTAGAACACAATATCACAGACAATCCACAGATTGAGGGTATGGAAAAAAAATAGAAAGAATATATAACGTTTTTATGGAAGACGGCCTCCATTTTTTACGGAGTCTGATTGAGAGCTACTGGCTTTAATAGGGAAACTGACTCTTTTTTCCAAGGCCTCTGGTTTAAAATAAAGTGTAAAAAAAAAAAATCGCAAGCAATGAATATAGCTGACCCCCAACACAGGGACACTGCATACTACTGCGGAAGGCATTTGAATATACGGTAGGCCCAACTAATATCTACAATAATTTGTATATATGGGACAAACTAGAAATCTTGTTGAGTAGCAAACTCAATAGCATAGAAACGATCTGCCACCTTGGTTGTAAGATATAGTGTAATCGCAGCCAATGAAAAATCCCAAAGGACGACAATTTACACATAAACTACACGTTTGTTTAGAAAACTAAGGCAACACGGGTGCATGACACTACCCTTATGGAATCAGCCAACCGAGGGAGGCCTGGGATTCGCCAACATAGATCATTACTCGTTGGCGTGGCGGCACATCTCGCCCAGCCCTGGATTGGCATATTGCCCCCCCCCCCCCCCCCTTCAAAGGAATCAGCCAAAGTGAAGCAAAATCATTCAACTGCTTCACCTCAGTGTGTACTTGGGTTACCACACAGCAATCGCTCATGGCTGGCTATCCTATAAATAACAGGGTTCTGTTAGCTCCCTGGCAATTAGTTACTCAGAAAACTGCAGAAATAATATTGTCATCTCCCATGGAACAGACAGCTTTTAACACAGACTTAGAGCCGAGAATGACTGACAGCACCTTCAGAAAATAACAGCCCAAAATGGCGAATTGTTTGAAAAGGTGAGGGGGTGATGGGGAACTATTCCATAAGAAACAATGCGCTAGAAAAATACGAGTTTTTACTGACAGGTAACTTTAGATAGACCAAATTATCACACTGGCTGGGAACTAGAGAGGTCCAACAGATGATTAACACAGAAATGACCCCAGTAGAATAAATGTTTTATAAAACACAACAACAGAAAGAGACATCCATGTTCTATCAGTTATTCAGTGGCACACAACCAAATAGGAAACACACATACATGCAAGCATGGGAATGAGATCTAGGGAGTGAAATGTCCTCAGACCTAAAGCAAAACCTATGGGTTAGAGCTGCTGTCATCAATTCGTACACAACATAAAGAGGCTACATACATTTTGACCAGAATATACCGCACGTCAGTGAGACTGAAAGATAGGTTTGGCATTTCATAACAATGTTGGTGGGCTGTGGAGGGGCGGGAATGACCACCCAAGTAAGGTGACTATTTACTCAGATTCAAGTTTATTGGAAAGAGTTATTAGTCAGAATTGTTTTTAAAAATAACAGTAACCGAGTTACTACTTGGTCCTATATAACACAATTTGGAGCTTTAAGTGAGCACCATATTTCCCCAATGACAAAATTGTTTGGTAACCTTATATCTTATTTATTTTTGGCAACTAGGATAAACGTAGCTCACTTTTGGAAAAAATCAGCAGCCGCTCCCCATAGGTCAAGGGTGAGTCAAAGTATTAAGCATATATGCCACGGAGAACAAACCGGAAACATGATGGACTCAATAAAACCAAAGGACACGACAGCCAATTAAAACTTCTACTAAACGGAAGGAAGCCCATGGAGAGGGCCTACATTTTTATGCCGAAAGAGGTCCAGCTCTCCAATCTATGTGATACATTTTTGGCTGAGGAGCAAAATACACCAGTGGAAGAGTTTTAAGATCACAGTTGAAATATTTATTTATTTTAGACATGAATGTATATTCCTTAAAGTTATGCATGATTGTTACATATGAGATGTATGTTGGGAAGTTGGCGTTATGTATCAAACTGAAAGCACACCAATATTCACTATAAAACTACATCTACCCCTTGCTGGTGCCATATATTTGATGGCACTCACGTACTCCAATGGTAACTTTGTTTTCAATGGGCCCAGCACTGGGATATCCGGAAGGACAGCATTTGGAATTTCCCCTGAAGCAGGTCAGGATCTGCAGAAGCGGCTGGTGTCAGACCACTTCACATTTGGAATCGCTTCTGTCCACTACCGGCTCCGATGCCTCCTGTCTCGGTTTGAGCTGTGATCTCTAAGCACTGGTGATCAGAGGCCTGTCTTCACCTGTGAAGCTAAAATCACACATCAAATTGGTCGAGCTTATAGCGCTCTGTCTGAGTCTCAAGGTGGCCAGACAATATGAGTTGGAGACATCTTGCCAGACATGAGTGGCGTCTCCATCCTGAGGTGGTTCAGTTCATCTTCGTTCTTTGCGGGACCACTCGCAAGAACACATACTGCTGTTCTGCAACCTTCAGTTCCCACTGGAAAGGGTCCTGGGAGATGCATTCATTCTGAAGAGGAACTTTCATCTCCACTATGCGTTTCCTCTGGTCCTCCCGATATATCAGGCTTTAGGAAGCTGTGTCAGCATAGTAAGCAGATGATCTTGTTTTCGAACTAGCAGCTGTGGGTATAGTACTTGGATCTACTCCGCCTGTCCTTGTGCTTTCTTCTTTCGTTGCACTCAGGGGGACCATCTGTCACAATGGGAAGGGATGATCTGCATCCAAACTTCCAGAGGACCCAATGGCCTGAAGATTGAGCCCGACAATGCAAGTTCATTTGATCTGTCTGCTGAGTCGGTGGATATGATTTTGTCGGCCTTTCGTCCCTCTACCAAATCGGTTATTCTGGCCATTGGTCTGGTTTGGTCTCTTCTTGCCCCGAAGCGTAAACTGACCCTTTGCGGTGCGATTATCTTATGTGTTACACTTCGCGTGTTGGCCCGACGGGGCTTTGCTGTTAACACTGTTAAGGGTTATTGGTCAGCAGTTTCAGCTTTTTTTTTTGTTTAGCTGGCTAGCCATCCTTATTTAAGTCTCCTGTTTTCCATTTCCTGAAACGTTTTCATCATTTGTTTCAATCAACCCCTTTTTTGTAATTCCTCTGTGAGTCCTTAACTTAGTGCTCAAGTTGTCTGTTTCTGATTGCCATCAGCTCAACTCAGCAACTTGACAAGTTAGGCTTAGTCTGTTCACCCTCCTATTATAAATATTTTTCCAGACAAACTGATCTTTGGACCAAAGTTTCTTTCTTGCTGAAGGTAGGCCCTCCTCATCCCCATTTCATTTGACTCAGTTTATCACTCAACCAACATTTTACCTGCCTCCTCATCCCAACGACGAGATGGAAAGCTTACCTGTATTCTCAAAGGGCCCTCAGTTTTTACATTGATAGGGCCCACGAGTGCTAGGTTGCTGATCAGCTTTTTCTTGGTTATTGTGAGGAGATGGGCTTTTTGCAGGTTCACCACCCAAATTCTGCCCCCCCCATTTTGCTACTAGGCACTGGTGTAATGGCTCTGAAATGCCAAGAGCCCTGCTAATCTGCACTCAATGCATGTTATCTGACTGTTCTAAAGTGTATGTGTGTCGGAAACTGGCACTTGTTGCAGTTACCTCCCAACTTTTTGCCTGATCTTGCTGCTGTCTTGACAGCGTCTGCTGGGATCCTGCTAACCAGGCCCCAGCACAAGTGTTCTTTCCCTAAAAAAGTACCATTGTTTCCACAATTGGCACACCTCTGGCACACAGATAGTCCCTTGTAAAAGGTACCAGTGGTCCCTGTGACCAGGGAGGTTCCCTAAGGGATGCAGCTTGTGTTGTGCCACCCAAAGGGACCCCTCACCTTACACATGCACACTGCCATTGCAGATTGTGTGTGGTGGTGGGGAGAAAAAGGCAAAGTCGACATGGCATCCCCTTCAGGGTGCCATGCCCACAAAACACTGCCTGTGGCATAGTTAAGTCACTCGTCTAGCAGGCCTTACAGCCTTAAGGCAGGGTGCACTATACCACAGGTGAGGGCATAGCTGCATGAGCAATATGACCCTACAGTGTCTAAGTCCATTATTAGACATTGTAAGCACAGTGTGGCCATATTAAGTATATGGTCTGGGAGTCTGACATTTTGAACTCCAAAGTTCCATAATGGCTTCACTGATGCTAGGAAGTTTGGCATCAAACTTCTCAGAAAAATACACCCCCACTAATACCAGTGTGGGATTTATTTAAAAAATGCACACAGAGGGCATCTTCGAGATGCCCCTTGTATTTTACCCAGTCCTCTAGTGTAGGACCTACTGGTCTGTGCCAGCCTGCCACTAGCAGATGGGTTTCTGCCCCCCATGGGGTGTGGGCCTTTGTGATATCTCAGGCCAGAAACAAAGCCTGCTCTGGGTGGAGGTGCTTCACACCTCCCCCTGCAGGAACGGTAAAACCTGGTGGTGAGCCTTAAAGGCTCAGGCCTCGTGTTACAGTGCCCCAAGGCATTTCAGCTAGTGGAGATGCCCAGCCCCCAGACAAAGCCCCACTTTTGGTGGCCAGTTCGGCGAGAAACTTAAGAAAAACAAGGAGGAGTGACCACTTCAGCTGGGACCACCCCTAAGGTGTCCAGAGCTGAAGTGACCCTCTCCCTGCAGAAACTCCATCTTGGTTTGGCGGACAGGGACCAATAGGGATAGTAATGTGCCCCACTCTCCCCAAATGGAGTGGACACAAGGAGGGTGTAGCCACCCTCAGAGACAGTAGCCATTAGCTACTGACCACTGGCCCCTGTAACGCCTCTCAATCTTGTACTTAAGGGCTTTCCTGAACCCAACTCAGCAGAGTCCTGGCGACCTACAAGAAGAATGACTGCTAAGCTGAAACCCCCAGCAGAGAAGAAGGAAGACGACAACTGCTTTCGCCCCAGCCCTACCAGCCTGTCTACGGCTTCAAAGAACCTGAAAAAAGACCAGCGGCGCGTTCAGGATCCCCAGTGACCTCTGCACACTCCAGAGGACTGCCCTGCACCCAAAAAGACCAAGAACTCCTGAGGACTGCGGCTCTGTTTAAGAAACTCTACAACTAAGGACTCCTATCTCGCTCTGGAATGCTGACCCCTGTGCACCAGACGCCCACACCCCGTGTCTAGGTGGTCCATCTAGCAAGAGAGGATCCCCAGGCAATTGCTAGCAAGTGCCCTGCTTGGGTTGACCTCTCTAACCCTCCACAACGATGCCTGCAGAGGGAATCCCGTTGCCCCCCCTGTCCGCAAAGCTCCAGATGAAGATATCATATGCCTAAGAACACACTGCACCCGCAGCCCCCAGGCCTTGGAGAAACCGGATCCCAGTGCCTCAATGTCCAGCAGGCGACCCTCCTCCCAGTCCGACCGGTGTTGTGCCCGAGACACCCAACTGGACCTCGCCTGCAGCCTCTGAGTGAGCCCCAGGGTCTCCTCATCGACCAGCATTGGAAACCAGACGTCCTGTTTGCAGCCTGCACCCGGCCGCCCCTGTGCCACTAAGGGTGTGTGTTTGGTATACTTGTGGACCCTCCAGTGCTCTTCTAATCCCCCCGGTCTGCCCTCCGAGCCGTGGGTACTTACCTGCAGGCAGACCTGATTCAGAGTGCCCCCAGTCTCCATAGGAGCCCACGGTAAATTTGCTCCACTTTGACCTCTGCACCCGGCCGGCGCAGTGTTGATGGTGGTGGGTGTTTGGGGTTAACTTGAACCCCAACCGGTGGACTTCCCAAAACCCAGAGACTGAAACTGTAAGTGATGTACTTACCTGCAAAAGACCTAACATTTCTTTACCCCCAGGAACTGTTTCTGAAAATCGTACTGTGTCCATTTTTAAAACAGCTTATTGCCAATAATTCAAAAACTGTATTACTTACCTATTTCAAAGTATTGTTAATACCTGTGTGAAATATGAAACTTTGAAGTACTTACCTGCAACTTGAATTTTGTGGTTCTAAAAATAAATTAGGAAAATATATTTTTGCTATATAAAAGCCATTGGTCTGGAGTTAAGTCATTGAGTGTGTGCTTCATCTATTATCTGTGTGTGTACAACAAATGCTTTGCATTACCCTCTGATAAGCCTAACTGCTCGACCACACTACCACCAAAGAGAGCATTAGTGTTATCTACTTTAGCCTCTGTTAAGCCTCCGGGGAACCCCTGGACTCTTTGCACACTATATCTCACTTTGATATAGGTTATACAGAGTAAGCTTCCTATAATGTGTGATTGGCTTATACCCAATTGGCATTGCTTCACTTAACTTACTTGCACGTCCCCGATATATGGTACCAGGTGTACCTAAAGCATGTAAGTTCAAGTGTCTCTTGCACTGACGACTCAGCTGTGCTAACTTCTAAATGGGACCACTAAAGTTGGTACTTCAAGGTATTAAACATCATGCTACATTAAACCCGACCTGATCAAATCAAATTTAATGCAACCTTTTGCTACATGGAACTTTTAGAAATTTGTCACTGTTGCCCTAGTCTCCCAGTGGCCGTTCAGAGATGCTGGCCACGGGATAGCCTTCTGCCTGCCTTAGGAGACGTGTAAACCTTATCCAGGACAAGTAATAATAGTGGTCTTCCACTGGAGGAGGAATTACCTCCTCCTGGCCGGAAGCCACACGGGGTGTTAGCCCAAAAGGCGAGCTTCAAAGGGGAAGCTGGCTTTGAAGGGTAAATGGTGAACACACTCGACAGGGACTGCTCTTTTGTTCAGGTAGGCAGGTTAGCATCGAGACAGAGAGGGGAATACATTAGCCAAACTGGTGTTTCCGTGGGAGTGTAGCCACCAGGTAGCCATGCCTCTAAGGAGGGCAAACAAGCTCCACACACCAAGCGAACGGTTTAGCCATCTTGGGAGTGAACAGAATAGAGCACTCAGATATCCATATGCCATGCTTCACAAGAAGTAATCAGACACGAGGAAACGAAGAAGCCCATTGACTAGTGATCACAACCTCCTCTAAGGACACTTTCTGGGCATAAAAGATGTACCTTTGCCCCAGAACTCATATCTCGCTTGGATTGGAGAAGAGGAATGAAGACATACTGCTTTGCTGACCTTAGACCTGGCAAAGAAAGACGGCATTGGAGTTGGACTGCATCTGCCTGTCCTTGGGCTAGCGAGGAGAAGGCATCACTGAGCCCCAATCAGAAGAAGAGACTCCCAGAGTCAGTTAGCTGGCTTCCTGTTGCAGCATCAAGGTGACAAAGATTGAGGAAGCCTACCTGGTCAGTTGCTATCCCAGATCATCATTCATAGCCCCTGTGGAGCCTGGAAGGCCGTGACTTGATGCTCAGAAGTTGCACCTGAAGTACCTGGGATAGTCACCGGACAGCAGTATGGTCACCCAGAAGGAGAGTTATTGATAAAAGCATGAAACCACTAATTTTGTTGTGCCCAAAGACCAGTAGCCCAGCGGCATCTGGATCTCTGCTGAAACCGAGAGGACTGCGAGGGATATCAACCCCTGTGGTCTATGTTGCCCCACCAAGACCGTAAACCAAGGATTAGCCCTAGGAAGACCCCAGTCTATCACGCACCAACTTCAGCACCCTGTATCCCTTGCATCAGGACCACTTCACAGAAGTGAATGGCAACTGGCCACTAAGACTGGAAATGGACTGGAGACTGCTTTTATGTGAAAGGAACTTTTCCTTTGGACCTTGTTGGACTGACGTACATGAAAGGGCGTGGCCACTTTAGGAAGAAAGGAGGCCCGCATGCAAAGCACCACTTTGTCATGATGAATAGATAAATAGGGAAGCTTGAATGACAAGGCCTGTAGCTCACAAACTCATTGGGCAGAAGTTATAGCCATGAGGAAAGCCGGTTTTCCAGTTTAAAGATGAGCAACCGCAGGGGATCATTGTAAGTGGCTCAAAAGGAGCACACATCAAGAATGTAAGAACCAGATTCAAGTCCCACTGAGGCAAGATAAAGGGAGAAGGGGGAAAAGATGGACTAAACCATTTAAATAATCTATGTACAATGGGAGATTTGAAGAGAGAGGGTTGATCAGGCAATCTTAGGAACACGGAGATTGCAGAAACATTGCCCTTAAGAGTGTCCGAGTGTCCAGAGTAGAACCCTGCTGGGCAAGAGATAGAATAAAGAGAAGAACCTGTTAAAGGGGGGCAGAAAGGGGGTCTACATTTCTGTCAGAACACCAGGCCACAAATTTCTTCCAACGGCAGGCGTATACCATCTTGGTGGAGGGGTGCCGGGCTGCCAAGAGGACATCGTAGATTTAAGAAGGAAGGTTAACGGCTGTCAACTGCTGCCATTCAAACTACACGCCAGGTGGCGGAGACTGTATAGGTTAAGGTGGAGAACACTCGTCTGCTGCTGCAACTGAAGATCCTCCAGAAGGGGCAGCGGTATTAGAGGATCGATGGCCATGCTCAGTAGCTCAGGATACCAGACTCTCCATGCCCAATCCAGGACCACAAGGATGCCTTGGGCCCAGTCCTTCTTGAGAACTCTGAGAAGGAGTGGTATGGGAAGAAAGGCGTACAAGGAGGGCCCTGAGCTCCACTCTAGATGAAAAGTGTCACCAAGCGAGAGAAAACTGTTGACATTGCGCCTTCTTGACAGAGGCAAACGGATCTAACCAAGGCTCTCCCCACCCCTGAAAGAGACTTTGCGCCACCTCTGGATGGAAACAGCATTCGTGATCCTCTAAGCAACTGAGGCTGAGTTTGTCTGCCCTGCCATTCAGAGAACCTACCATGTTGAACCACCAGGGAAATACCCTGATGTTCCAGCCATGTCCAGAGACACAGGCCTCTACGACCCCACCCCACCATGTCTGTTGCAGTACTGCATGTCAGTGGTGTTGTCCGTAAACACCTGCACCAGCAGTCTCCCCTTGATGGAAGGTAGGAAGGCCTTCAATGCTAGTTAGATCGCCTCCAAATCCAACATAATTATGGGGAGTGCAGATTCCATCGAAGACCAGAGTCCCCTGATATCCACCTCTCCTAGATGGCCATCCCATCCCAGGAGTGACGCATTTGTCACTACTGTCAGATCTTGTTGGGGAAGGGATATGGTTGTGCCTCTGACCCATTCGCGGTTTGTTAGCAACCACTGAAGATCTTTTGAAGTTCCCTCCAAGATCTGGACCATGTCGGAGAGATTGCCCTGATGCTGTGCTCATTGAAACTGGAGAGGGTGAAACAACGGTATCGCTCAGTTCTTGCAGTCAGTACACTCTGCTGCTCCAGTACTGGGACCTTGGGCGAAGCTCCATCAGTGCACAGCAGTTCACACACTCCAAGCCCTCAGCTGTGCCAGTGCCAGGAACCCCACACATGCTGTCTGCCAGAGCACCTCAGTTCTTGCAGTCAGTACACTCTGCTGCTCCAGTACTGGGACCGTGGGCGTAGCTCCATCAGTGCACCTCAGTTCTACCCCAGCGAGGTCACTTCTATTCATATACTGGGACCCAGCTCAAATACAGTTCCATTACAGTGCCTCAATTCTAATATTCAGTCCCACTGCAAAGCCAATACTGGTCCCAAAAGAGCAAAACACAGCTCAGCCAGTGCACCTCAAGTCTAACATTCACCGCCACTGTTAATGGGAACCACCACAGCGCCACCAGAATCCATCAATTCTAATATTCAGTGCACATTTCTTCTCTGTAGTAAGGCTCACACACGCCCTTCAGGACTCCTGCTTCTGTGGTTCAGAGAAAATGCGACTCCCATACTGGGCCCCACTCGCAGCTTCACCAGGACACCTCCAGGCTAACACTCTGCAACACTGTTCCATTAACATACCTCACTTCTGACCTTGTGTGCCCGTTACTATTCCAGTACTGCAGCCCACATACAACTCTGTCAGTGCACCTCAGCCTTAACCTGCTGTGCCCCATTATTCCAATACCAGGAATTACACAGCGCTCTGTTTCTCATTCCTCACCCGCTGCCTTTCTGTTATTCCAGGCCTGGCCAGAACACAGCTCTGTCTATACCCCAAATCCTGATCTGATGTACCCCAGTATTGCTGTACAACTCTGCTAATGGACCTCCTGCTGTTCTGCAGTGACCCCTGCTGTTTCACACTGACTTCTGTTTGAGGGTGTGGGTGAGCCAATTACATCTATTCTTAGCTGCCATCTACATTTGGGAGGGTCTGTTTCACTATCTCACTAATTTCTTTCCTTTACTCTGTTTACTCTCAATGTTTTCTTTTTCCTCCACTTTTCTCTTTCCAGCTCTTACAATCCACGCAAACAATTGAAAGAAAAAGTGAAACTTAATTTCTACTCCTCTCCTTTTTTTCCCCTCTTCCTCTTGCTGCCTCCTCTTTCAAACTCACAAAAACTTGGCTATTTCTTTCCTTGTTTCGCTCCTCTCTTTTTTCTTCATCAGGTGTTCATACTTTTCCAATTTTTTCTCTTCCCTTCATTCTTTCTTTGTTTGCTCTTTCCTTTGACTCGGCATGTGTTCTTTCACTTTTTTTATTCAGATCTTTCTTCCTTCCTCCGGTGCTTTTGTTATCTTTTTCTGTCAATTCATGTTTTACTATAAATCCCTCTTTTTCTCATTTTTATGTGGAAGCCACAGGTTACTTGTCAGGACCCAAAGTGTCAAAGTGGTTTTCCCATTCTGTGTCTGTGGGAAATGTGTCAGTACATACATGCCCTGGTTCTTCTGCTGCTTGTTTCTCTCATCATCTCTCTTTTTTTTCTAAAGTTAATTTTTCTCTTTCCTTTCACACTTTTCATTATTTTTCTCCTTTATCTTTCGTTCGTTAGATTCCTTCCCTTTTTTCTTTTGTCTCACACGTTTGCTCCATTTCTTCTTTGTTGTGTTTTCATTTTCTCGTTCTTTCTTTCCCTTCTTTCCTTTATTTCTTTGCAACCCCTTCTCTTTCTTCCTTTTGTCTGTTGTATTCCTTTTGCTTTTCTTGTTCTGCCACATCTTCTTTCTTTCCTGAGAACTAGGGCCTCATTACGAGGCTCGCGATGGCGGTCGGACCTCCACAGAGAGGACGGTCCGACAGCCCCATTATGACCTTGGCGGAGCCGCCACGGTCATACCGCCGACACCGCCAGGAAGCAAGCCCACCTGCAGCCCGGCGATCCTAGTGGTTGTAATCCGCCAGGGGCGGTTGTAATCTGCCAGGACAGCGCTGCAAGCAGCACTGCCTTGGGGATTACAAGTCTCCATCTGCAAGGCTTTCAATGGCAGTAAACACCGCTATGGAAAGGCTGGCGGAATGGGGGCCCACATGCACAGCCCCATCGCGCATTTCACTGCCCGAATTACGGGCAGTGAAATGTGTGACGGGTGCTGCTGCACCCGACGCACCACAACATTGCCGTCGGCTAAATTACGTGAGTGTTCCGCTGGGCCAGCGGGAGAAAACTCTGTTTTTTCCCGCTGGCCCAGCGGAAGACTCCTAATATGGCGGACAAAAGACCTCCATTACTGGGGGTCTTTTGTCTGCCGCGGCTTAGGCGATCCTATGAAAGGACCGCCAAAGTCATAATGAGGCTCCTAGTTATCAATGGAGCAACAGGTGTAATGGCACCAGGGCCCAGAGACCTAATGACCTCACTAAAATCCAATTACTGCTGTATTTTCCTCCTGAAATTGCAGTCAACCATTTTCCTTTCTTACTCCAGGGACCATGACACAGTTACTATGCCCACTTGTCCTCTCCATCTTTACACCCGACTCCCTCTTTCCTTTCACCCTCCAATCTGTCCCAAATGATGTTTTTGTTATGGTGTTTTGAGCTTTACACGTTATTGCCAAAAGTTTATTTCTGATAAAGGTTTATATGATAATTGTATATGTTTTAAGATAGAGGAAGAAGGTAAATGGAAGTGCTTTAGTGAAATGCTGGGCCACTGGAATTATATGGCAGGAAAAGATGAAATTAGGAGGCAGGGTTGGCTAATTTAGGTGGCAAGAAAAGTCCAGTTATGAATTTGCAATGCCAATAGGTCTAACTCAAGAAAATGTTAGACTTATTGCATTGCAAATGCTTGTTATAAATTGGTGTCAGATTTCTTTTGAGTCGTATCAATTACTTAGCGTCCAGGTTGGCACTCTGAAATTCTTAATACATGTTCCTCTAAATAAAGCCTGACTGCTCTTTGCCACACTACCAGGACTGAGCTAAGGATTTACTAGTGTGAATCCAAGGACCATATTTATGGTATAGTGAGATTATTACATGGCGAGGACTAACCCACACACCACATAATACTCCACTTTCATACAATAAACAATAAGAACCACATTTTGAACCCACTGGAACACAGTGAATGCAAAAGTGGGAAACATATGATGCAAACCTCTCAGAAACTGTATCACTAACTACGCAATTATAAACTTACTGTAATCAAAACCATTGTAATCCATAGAAATATATTAAAACAACACGAACATCAGTGTAATATCCATTACAAAACAAGATGTCACGGAACTGCACAGCAAATAAAAAGCAAACATAAGACATAATCAAAGTGCTCACCTACCCCCAGGTATGGATAGCTTGTTATTCAGAGTGCAAAAAACGCAAAGGTAGATAAAAGGCAGAATGTGCCAAAGCAACAGTTCAAAAGCAGCACCAAATTAGAAGACAGAGTGCATGCATGAATCGCATCTCCGAAACCTTGCCAGGCACCTGTCAAAGGTAAGATCAATTGACAAAGCTGTATCACTACAGGTGATTGAAACAAAGAAGGCTTATCAGGCAATTTCAGAAAAGCCAAACGAGATAACATGTACCTTTTAACTGTGCCCAAAGCAAAGGCTTGCTGAAATAAGGACAATACAAAAAGCAACACTTTGCTTGGCCTGAAGTGGGTCAATATGGTGTCGGACCAAGCCACAAACATTTCTCAAAGACAGGCATACACAGATTTAGTTGAGGGATGCCAGGCGGCCCAGATTACATCAGCAACCTTGGGAAGAAGATCAAAAGCAGCCAACTGAGTTCACTGCCGTTGCTCAATCTCCAAGCATGGAGGTGTAGACTGCACAAGCTTGGGTACAGGACCCCGCCCTGCTGCTACAACATTAATCCTCCTGAAGGGACAGCCTGACTGAAGGACAGATGCGCTGCCCAAGAAATCTGGATACCACATTCTCCAATCTGGTGCCACTAGGATGACTTACCAAGGGCGTTCTCGATCATCTTCAGAACTCAGACATGAGAGGTATTGGTGGAAAGGTGTACAGGAGTTCCAAGTTCCACTGTAAGTGGAATGTGTCTCCTAGCGAGACACTTTGGAAACACCAGCGTGCAAAAGTGCTGACACTGGGCATTCTCTGCAGTGGTGAAAAGATCGAACTAATGTTGTACCCAGTCACAGAAGAGATCCTGTGCCACCTCTGGCTGTAACTGCCATTTGTGTTCTGCTAGGAATCGACAACTGTCCATCTTGGCATTTAGAGAGCCTTCCAAGTGGTGTACCACCAGGAAAATCCGCTGATCTCCCAACCACTTCCAGTTACTAACACAGAGTAAGTGACCCCACCCTGCACCGCTTGCCGGAATACCACATGGCAGTGGTTTTGTCCATGAACACCTGTACTAGCCTTGCTTTGATGAATGAAAGGAAGGCCTTCAAACCAATTGAATGGTCAACAACTTCATAGGGTCAATGTGAAGCCGAGCCTCCACTGGCAACCAGATGCTTCAGATCTCGACCACTCCCAAGTGGCTTCCCAACCCAGAAGCAATGCAATGGTCACTACTGTCAGTTCTGGATGGGATAGGGAGAGAGTTGTGCCGCTGACCCAATTTCGGCCCAGCAGCCACCTCTGCAGATCTTTTCCAGTCTCATCCAAAATCTGTATGCGGTCGGAGAGCTCTCCCGGATATTGTGCCAACTGACTGGAACCACAGCCTCCGAAAATGCACTGCAACCACCACCATCACTTTCATGAACACCGAAGGAGCACTGATGAGACCAAATGGGTGGCACAAGGAAATAAAAATACTCATGGCCCACAGTGAACTGCATTTTGCACCTGTGGGCTGGCAGGACAGGAAAACGAAAATAAGCGTGCTTCAGCTCCAATGCTACCATTCAGTCTCCAGTTGAGGACAGACAAGAACTGAATCAAAGTGAGCCTCTTGAATTTGAACTGCCTTAGAAAGGCATTGAGCGGGTGAAGATTCAAAATAGGGTGGTGGGCCTCCATCCTCCTGAAGCGAAATGAACTGGTGGTCCTCAGCTGGCCGATCTGATGACTGTGGCAAGGGGGAGGTATGTCCAGAAATGGAAGAGTCAAACTGTCTGCAACACCCACTCGTCTGAGGTGATGACCCACCACTTTGGCCAGAAATGATGGATCCTGTCACCCACAGGTTGGGCGTGTGTCGCAAAGGACATATACAAAATGCAGAGGTGGGAGGGCACAGGGGCAGATTTGGAAGACTGTGCAACTAACTGTTCTTGTTGTCCACAGGATTAACGGAGTCCTTGGCCAGGGTCAAGAAAGGAGTGAGAAGACTGTCTTACCAAACACTTCCCTTAACAAATAGCAAGACCTATTGGCTTTGTCACTGTTTGTTTATAACGAAATATAAAAATGCAACAATTTTGTGTACTTGAATGTCTTATTAGACACATTAGAAAATGAGTACTTTAGAACACAAAAAATGTGAGAGTAACCTACAAAGAAAAATAAACATAAGTAAATTTACGTTCATACCAGAAGCACATGGCATCAGGGCTGTAACCACTTCATAGGCAACAGGTAGCACCACCTTTGGATCAAGAACTATCCCATCTTCGCTGAAGAAATCTTCATAAGTCCATTCCTCATAGACATCTCTGTCTGACTCAAAGGCTGAATTCTAGACGGACAATCAAAACAAAGATACTTCACATTGATTATGTTTATTAAAGATTATGTATGTTTATTTGGATGATGTTTTCATGATGACATAAAATCAAATTATTCATCATTAGAACAAGATCATGCAATTATTCAGATATAACACAGCATTTTCTGGTAAAATAGTCAATAAATGTGCTTCTCCGAGCACCAAAGATAATCTGCATTTTGCATGACTACCTGTCTGAATTTTCTTAAGTGCAGTACAGAGCTCAACAGCAGCCTTCTACAAAATGGACCTGAAAAAACTGTTAAATGAATGAATTTCTAGCAGCTTTTGGGTGTCCACTTTGGACACAGGGCATGAGGTGTATGAGCATGCATATTGCTTTAGCCTCGTGTAGGGTGCACATGGCATCCAATTGTTTGGCCTGGACCTGCATTTAAATCAGGAGAAAACCAGTTCTCATACCAGTTTCAATTACGTAATTCATGTTTTTTAAACTTTGTCTGTGAAATTACAGGTGAGGTCAAGTGCAATGCATTAGGGGCTTTGGATTTGTTTTATCTTTATTTGGTAACTATGGGCCATATGTATGAACACATTTTCCCATTGACACAGAATGGGAAAAACCCTTTGCTACACCAGGCCCTATGTCCTTTCAACTCCTAGTTGGTGCACAGTCGCACTTACAGTACCCACTAGAGATCACCACAATACACCTTTCCTGGAGCCTTGCATAGGTTATAAACACGGGTGTGAAGGTAAGGTGTGTGTTACAATGCTTTCCAATCCGGCATACGCCAGATGATGTCAGGGATATCCACTGGGCTGCAGATTCGCAGCGGGTTGAGATTATGTCTGTATGGGCAGCCCTAGTGAATGAGTTTGTTCCTCGACCAAGGTCTCTTTGTACAGTCCAGTACACTTTACATTCTAAAACCAGTACACCTAAAACATGGTACCCTTATTCAACAATAAGCTACCCTACTCTGGGGGTCACAAGTGGACTCTGAGGGAAACAGTGAGGCATTGCTTACAAGCAAAGGAAGGTGACAGACAAAAGCTCATTTAAAAATTGGGGGCACTTAAAATGCCCTTATTGCATAAAACTGTGGAGAATATAAATGGTGGTTCTAGTAGATTCTGAGGGATTTAATGGTACAATTGCCTATCTCGCCTCTTGAATAAGACCGAACACGTGAGCAGATGTAGATCCATTTATGATGGTAGCTGCTGGGAGCCCCTTTAATTGGCAAACAATACTAGACATATCTAAGTGTGACCAAATTGAAGTGGGGGTCGCTTGAGTTCCGGCTTTTGTTGTTTGCATTTGAATGGCCTGGAATGGAAATACACTTAGAGGCAAACTCTAGACAGGCCAGAGTCACTGGATAATGAGCCAGGATCAAGATATCCTAAGTTCCTGCTCCACTACGAGGGTCACCCTTCACTGCAACTTGGTATGTGAATGTGGCAAGGCCAGAATCACCACTGGGTGGAACATGGGGTGAGCATGAGCAGTTATTGAAAGTGGTAAAGAAAGAGCATCTCTCAGAAAGACAGGCACACAAAACTTAATTTGATGAACCACTACTCAAAACAACAGAATTTCAAAGCTGCGATCGGATGAGGGCTTCGGAACACAGCCAGGGATCAGGCTCAAAGCATGGAGAAGGGTTAATGTCACCCCAGGGCCCTGTTGTTTAGTAAGCACCCTTGCTCAAGGCCATTCATTAGGATCTCAAAAAAGAGAACCTATGAGCCTCTGCCTCAGTTCTCCTGTAGAACTAAGGGCTAGAATGCAAGACCTCTGCTGTCTTGAGAGCAAAGAAGAGACAAAACCTGTATATAACCAAAAAGGTAGGTTAATTAGAAGTGAGGTTTGCAGCGCAATGTTTAAAACACTGCAAAGTCCTTGCGTTTTGTCAATGACTTGTTCTTGAATTGTTAGTGGAGAATATGGGGTGAACTAGGAAGAGGTAGAAAGATCAGATACTGACAGCTTGGACATCTTGGAAAATGTTCCCGAGCACAAGCACATGGCACTTCCAGGGGCATTATGTGCTCCAACCAGACCACCACATTTTCTGTTGTGGCCTCAGAATCAAACTCTTTAAAATATTTTTAACGCAACAGAGATGAAAACACCCAATTACAGAGCCACAGGGAGGCATAAGGATGGGGAACTCCAATTTTGGATGCACACTAGAGTATGTAACAGTTCAGCTTTTTGTAATGATGCTTGTGCTAAAGAGGGAATATGCATGCTACAAACAAAGACTTCTGTAGGAAGTACATTTTCCAAAGACTAAAGGGTTTTTGCCTAACTTAATAAAAATGTATAACATATCACCTTTGAAATAAACCCATAGTCTTCAATTTGACATTGTTTGTAATATTCCACAGCAGGTTGTGTGTGTTGACAGAGTTGCAATGAATCCAGTAACAGGTCTGTGAAAAATAAAGTAATATGTTAACACATTTACACTGCATTTTACAACTTCACGCAATTAATATTTTTTCATACAGCACTGATCATATCATTTGTTTGCTGAAATGCCTACTTCAGGGTTAAAAAAGTTGATAAATAATTAAATAATAACAAGCACTGCTTTGTGCTGCAGTTAGATTTTCTAAAATACTCTAAAATAAATGCCAATCACAAAACAAAAGTTCAGGAATATAAAAACAACACTGCTTATACATTTAAGGACATTACTATAGGGCCTGAAGAAAACTGTTTTATTGTCTATTTTTATTACTGCCAGTATGGAGTACTGGCAAGCTTCACCACACTTAAAGCCCGTGCCCATGGCACTGGTGAGAGTCAATTACAAGGGAGGTGACTGTTAACTGCAGGGACAGAGGCAGACATTTTATAATATAGCATTATCACCTGCTTTAGAGGGCTATAATGGTTGTTAAAGACCCTGAAGTGCACTAACATAGCAGTATATATCATTACCATAGGCCCTAATGCCAATGAACAGTCTCTTTAATAACATATCTATGTCCTTTTTATTTGTTTTTGTAAAAAGGACCAAACTTGACCTATGACCAATCAGGTACTAGTACCCTCTAGAAAAATCCCAAGAGAGGCTGATTCCCTCACATGTTTGAGCACAAGTGGGAATAACATCCCTAGCTATAAGGGGAGCCTCTCAGGGGAGGAGAGTGGGTTGCATGTGAATCTATTAAAGATACCAAAAGTGGAGAACTGAAGTGACAGGTAAGTAACTCATTTTCTTCTCCAGTATTGGATCTTTCATAGTTTCACATGATTCAATCAGCGTAGCAAGCAGCAACTGTAACCAGTAAAAAATAAAAAATAAAAAAAATGTTTGTCCCATAAATATATTTGCAGATTTTGGGTTATAAGATTAAGTGTATATTGATAAAATTATATAGGTACATATACATTCACAACTTTTTAACTTTCTATAGAGCTATGGATAGGCATATAAAAGACCAATAAAGGCTGACCTTACTGAAAAAGATGGCACAACAGCTGCATTAAATTGATTAAAGGCTATAGTGCTGCGTAAATGAATGCACGCTTTTCCAAGTCTCAGCACGGCATATCTTGTTCAAAGGCACAACAGCAAACAGGGCTGTAGCTGTGGACACTGCCCTGGTCGAGTGTGCTCTGACCTTGGTTGTTAAACTCCGTTCTGCTTTCGAGTGGTAAAACTGGATGGCGGGCGAAATCCATCTAGCAATGATTGCTTTAGTCACTAAGGCACCTTTGTGCATGTGATTATAGGATACTAATGGTTGAGATGTTTTCCTGATATCCTTGTGTGATGTAAGTAAAACTTGAGGAATCGGGTGAGATCCAGAGTGTGCAAATATCTTTCTGCTGCTGAATTTGGATTCAGAAAGAAAGTCTTCAATATGATAGGCTCGTTGGGATGGAAGTCGCAAGGTACTTATGGTATGAACCTTGGGTTAGTTCTTAGAATGACAGCACCATCTGTAAAACGCAGGAACGTTTTTTGAGTTGTAAAGGCCTGAATCTTGCTAACCATTCTTGGGCTTGTTAGAGCCAAGAGTAAAGCGACCTTCCAGGCGAGGAACTTGAGGTCTGCTGTGTGTATTGGCTCAAATGTTTGTTTCATCAATTGAGATAACACTATGTTTAGATGCCATTCAGGTGGAGAAGCCCTCACTGGAGGAAAGACTCTGAAGAGGCCCTTAAGAAATTATTTGATGATTCTATTGGAGCACAAGGAGGAAGAGTACTGTGAATATGTGTACCTGGAAATCGCAGCAAGGTGTACTTTAACAGAGGAATGAGCCAAACCTATTGAGCCAATGAAAGTAGTTAAAGCTGAAGCTGCTCAGGCAATATTCGCAGAGGATGCAGATTTGATTTCTGGCACCGTATGCAGAACCTCTTCCATTTCAACATGTATGTCTTTAATGTGGAATATGCTTGTGCTTTGTAAAGACTATCTCTACACTCCTGTGAAATGTTTACATTTTGGAATTCATTACATTCAGGAGCCATGCGCATAAGTGGAGAGAAGTCAGGTCTAGATAACAGACTTGGCCTTTGATCATCGTTAACAAGTGCGGCAATGGTCTTAGGAGAACGTCGGTGGTCTAGGATAGAAGGAGGAGTTCCCTGAACCAGTGTTGTCTGGGCTACTTGGGAGCTATGAGAATGATGCAACACTTATCTGCCTTGATCTTGCTGAGAACGTTTGGGATCACAGGAGTCGGGTAAAGGTGTAAGCAAATTATCCTGGACCATCTTATCGAAAAGGCATTCCCCCCTTGACCCTGGCTGGGGATGCCAGCTTGCAAAGAACTGGTGTTTGCTGTTTAGTTGTGTCGCGAACAGATCGAGTGCTGGCTTGCCCCATAGAGAGAATATCCCTTCTAGTGTGTACTGATCCAGTTCCCGTCTGTGGCACATTGACTTCGTTCTGCTGAGACAGTCTGCTAAGGGGTTGCTTAGTCCATGTACATGTTTGGCGCAAATAGTAATGTCATGCTTCATTGTCCAATTTCATATTCTCTGTGCTTCCGTGGACAGGGGCAACGATCTTGTGCCTCCCTGCTTGTTGATACAGTACATGCTGGTGGTATTGTCTGTACCTATCAGAATTGAAGCATTTCTTATTCTCAGCAGGAATGTCTGGAAGCTGAGAAACTTTGCTCCTAGCTCCAGCCAGTTGATGTGCTTGCCCTTCTGAGCTGGAGACCACTCCCCCTGAATTTGCAGCTCTTGTAGATGTTCTCCCCATCCGTTCAGGGAAGCATACGTGGTAATGACGGTCAGGAACCTGAGGTAGAAATGAGAGACCTTTGTCCGGGTGGTGTGTTAGAGACCACCAGCTTAGAGCCGAAATCATTAGAGGAGTGACTGTGATTAGGTCGAAGGATGCATTTACTTGCAACCACTGCTTGTTGAGCTCCTCCTTCAAAAACCTCATCCTCAAGCGAGCTAACAGCAGGAGATCTAAAGATGGGGACATCATTCCTTGAAGTGACTTGTACAGAAGCACTGAAATGGACTTTCTTGTTTGTAGTGGCGAAGCTAAAAGCTTGCTACCTGTTGTGCGTTAAGAAAGCTTTGTTCTGTATGGTGTCGAAAGCTGCTCCTAGGAACACTACGCGTTGATGGCACAGTCGAGGATATGAGATGGTTGATTTTAAGACCCAGGTTGTTGAATAACTTCAGGCAAGCTGAGGAGGTTTCCATCGTTTGACTGGCTGAAGGTGCCTTGAAAAGCCTGTCAACGAGGTATGGGAATACCTGATGTCCAGAACTTCAGTGCAGCCACCACAGGAGGCAGGCATTTTTTAAAAGTAGATAGTGCTGACTTGGGGCCACGGGAAGAACCTTGAACTGCTAATGAGTGCCAGCTACTGTAAATCTCAGGAATTTTCGATGCTTGGGATGTATAGGGATGTGGAAGTAGGCATCCTGTAAATGTAGAAAGGTCATTTGGTCCCCATGATTTAGGAGCCTCTGGATGTCTGAAAGAGTGATCATACGGAAGGACTGCTTGCGTAGGAACTTGTTCATCTTCCGTAGGACCAGAATGGGCCACCATTTCCCCTGATTTCTTTCGTATTAGGAAAAAAACGGAATAGGAACCCATTTCCTTGTGGGATGGAGGAACTCTTTCTATTGCTCCCTTCTTCAACATGATGCAGGCTTCTTCTGAGAGTAAATGAAGATAAGGTCGGTGTGCTCCCTTTGGGGGAGTTGTAGGCAGGTGTTGGATGAATTCCAGGGTATGACCATGGGTGCCAAGGTCTAATACGCACTTATCTGTTGTCATTTTCCACCAATGATGAATGTGATTCAGTATATTTTCACCCACTGATAGTGAAGGACTGGGGGTAGCCGACACTTGATACAAGTCACTGCTTTCTGTTGGACTCTTTCCCTTGGGAGACCTGTTTTCTGTGAGGCCCTTGTTTGTTGTATGCTGCTGTAGGCGGTGGTCTATAAGCCTGTTGTTAGTAATATGGCCTGTTTTGCTGGTTAAACGGTTGCTGGGCTCGGTGGTAAGTATCTCGATATGTGGAGAGCCCTCTCCCACGAGCTCCACGAAAGGGCAACTTGCAGAACTGCAAAGTACCCTGGGACCTTGCTGTCTCTGTGTCACCCTTTATTGACTGCAATGTCTCATTGATATGCTTCCCGAAAAGGGCTTCTCCATCGAAGCCCATGTCTAAAAGTTTTGTCTGGACGTCCGGTCTTACCTAAGTGGATTTTACCCACCCTCTGCATCTCAGGATCTCAGCCCCCACCAACTGAAAGAACCCGCTAGATGCAATGTCCATTGCACAATCAATTATTTCTGAGGACATTCTATCGCCCTCTTGCAGTATTTTCCTTGCTTCCATTCGTCTGTCCTCAGGCATCAGATTGATTAGAGGTCCAATATCCAACCACATCTGTCGGTCAAAGCGGGCTAATATGGTTAGAGCATTAGCAGCCCACACTAACTGCAGACATAGAAGAAAAATGTTTGCTATATTGCCTAGGTGTCTGCTTTCAAGATCAGGAGAAGTCAAAACCGGCTTAGAAGGGTTTTTGGAGCAGCGTGGACTGTAATAACCAAGTCCACTTTTGGATGGCCCACTAAACAGGGGCTTTGTATTTTTTGTCTTTTCGAGGTAAGACAGCAGCCACTGTAGCAGGATTCTGCATGATCTTAACGCCCTCTTGCATTATGTAGTATGTGATTGGGATAGCACGCACTGATTCTCTTGCTGGTTCTTTAAAATCATACAGGAGACAGTCCGATTGTTTGACTGTCATTGGAAGGTGAAATCTATTAGTAGCTCTCTCCACTAGAGTATAAAAACTTCCTATATCATCAGGAGGAGAGTCTACTTGGAGTGCGGCCGGTGGAGATGTGAGTAGTAGGTGCTCATCCACTCCTGGTGTAAGCTATTATCAAGGATCTCTCTTTCGTCTTGATCATTGCTAGATGATGAGGAATCATCCTGAGGGGGAGCTGCAATGGTGGATGCTGGGGTCAACAATGGTGTCATTAATGGTGTTATGTGATCTGGAGTCTTTGGTAGCTGAGGAGGAGGAGGTGCAGTGAAATGTGTTGTGGCCAAGCCAGAACAGGAAATCTTGTCTGATAATCTTTTAGCATGCCTTGGAGGTCCTGCAATAAAGATAAAGGCAGTTGTATGACGTCCTGTGGTGTATGAGGCTGCTCCTGATTATGATAATGTTCATGTGGAAGAGCAGGTCTATCTGTATACTTAGGCTCCTGATAATAGTTCTCATAATGTTGATCCTCTTCTTCCTCTTTGTCTATATCTTGTCACTTTACTCTCAGTTCAGAGGGACTATGTGCTGTTCCGAATGGGCCCTCATTGTCAGAGTCATCTATATAAAGGAGATGGCTTGGAGGGTATGGTGACACCTTACTGGGAAAGGTGTGCTCTAGACATATATTAACTTTTTTGAAATTTTTATAATCGTCGATGGTGTTGTTGACTATGTCGTCATCGAGCTCCTTATGGCCGTTAGTGGTGGTAATATCTTCGTCGACAAATCAGTCATCGACAAGGTCGTCAGCGGTAGAGTCGTCGACAGCAGGATCGTCAAGGGGACTGTCGTCGACAGCAACTTCTGTGGCGTCGATGGTGGTTTTGTCAAGGAGACCTTTGTCGAATGAATAGATGTAAGAGCAAAGGTGGACGGTGTTGTCGTGGTTGTAGTCGTCAACACCATAGTTGATGTTAAAGTAATGCTCGTCCCCATCAATGGTGTTATTGAAATTTCACTGTTGACTGTTCTAAAGCAGATTTTTAAGGAGTGCATACCTTTTCTTCGAGGAGTGAGAGGATGCGATCAAGTGTAAGCAAAGGAGATTTTTCCCTTTTTATCTTTATCGGCTGTGCCCTTCGCAGACTCATGGTGAGTCATTTTTAAGACTTTTTAGATGTTTCAGCTTGCTCCTAGTTACAGGAGCTTTCCCTTTGGGGTGACCTTTTGTGGGAGGTCGTAAAAGAGTCACTGCCTTCATCTTAACTGACAGTTATTACAGTTTTAGACTTCTGTAGCCACAGCAAAAGTGTACCCTTGCGATCTTTCAAGGTCTTAGATAAAAATGTGCAACAGATTTTACAATCTATCACCTTATGTAGAGGGTGTAGATAATATATACAATCCTTGTGTAGGTCATCTATATGCAGTATCTTTTTCCCAAAAGAATTACAAGGTTGAAACACCCCTTTTTTACGTGTTTCAGCTATATCAGTTAGGAAATAAAGGTTCAATACCGGTTTGGTGAGCAAAATTGAGCAGAGCTCAGGGAGACTCCCTTCACGCGACGTGCAGTAGAAAATCGGAAGGAATCAGCCTCTCTTGGGAGTGTTCTAGGGGGTGCTGTCCCCTGATTGGTCATAGGTCAAAGGACAGGTTATTAAAGAGACTGTTCATTGCCATTAGGGCACATGGTAATGATGTATACTACTATATTAGTGTACCGTGGGACTCCCACTTCGACGACAGGGATGATTCAAACATGTGAATCTATGAAAGATCCGCAGTGATGGGCATTTTAGTTGTTCGGAATGAAAATAAAGAACAGTCTATTTAAGGATAATTTTAAGCCCAGCAGAGACATACCCAAAACAAAGAGTAAAGCAATTGACAGGTACTAAGGAAGCCACTTAATTTGCAGGTTTGAAATGCATGCAGCCAGGAGCTGGGCCTTTCGTAAAAACTGAGCCCAGTGCAGTGCTGCAGCTGTCTCTTCATAAGCAGAGCAACAGAATGTTTTGACTAAAGGGGGCTTCCAGTAGCTCGTTATAAAAGCTAATCCACCGTTCACCTAGAAGTGAATCTGTGAGGGTCTGCAGAAATAGGCAAGTATGTACAAGATGAAGATTTTTATGATACTGCAGTGACATTGACCTCCATGTTCAGGCAAGTTACAATAATTTGTGGGGCCTGGGTCCCTAACAACATGTGAGGTCCCTCTCTAATACATGCAGATCTCGCCCAAAAGGAAAACCATGTCCTGGGACATGTTCTGTGGCAGGATAGGGTTCCATTGAGTAGTTGTTGTCCTTATCTGCTGCATGAATACATCACTGAAGAAGCTTAAGCGTATAAATACATTCAGAAGTGACAAACAGGCTTGAGGCAAACAGCTCAGGCTTCTCCATCCCCACACTCCACCCTCCCAACCTTGTGAAAGCCTTGTCCATACGAACTTGATAATGTTTTTTTTCTGGACCTTTGAGGTATTTTGTATAAATGAGCTTATACAAATAAGAAATTGTAAGCATAAGAGCACTTTTCGGATGAAAAATATGTTTAAAAAAATAACAAGGAGATCAAAAATAAGAAGAGGATGCTTTGTGCAGACACATTGCTTTAAGAAAATCATAGCACCAGCCTTCTTCAATCAGTGAAAAAAGGGTGAATTCTTTGAAGGTGTCGCGCCGCACCGCGCGGCGCGAGCCGAGCGTTCGGCACAAGCCGCGCGTTCGGCTCGGGCCGCGCTTCGCGTCTCTAAGACGCGGCGCGCCCCGAGCCTTTCTTGCACCTTGCGAGGCCCCAGGACTTACTAGGGGCCTCGCGCTGCGCTCTCCCTCCGTCTTGTTGGGGTCTCCTGACCCCTCTTACCTGTTTGGGGACTCCTCTTTCTTCTTTTCTGTCTTTCTTTCTTTTTGGGTCTGTTTTCTCCTCTGTCCTTTATGTCTTTTCCCCTTCCCAGGTTACCTCTGTCTTCCCAGCATTCCTCCTTCCCTATTCTCTATGGTTTCTGCTCCAGTCTATTCTATCTACTTTTCCCTATGCAAGATGGTGTCCTTTTTCTTCCTGTGGGTCACTTCCTGTTTTATGGTATTTAAGGGTGTTTTTTCTTTCCCTCTTTGCGCTGCAACACTCTCTGTTTCAGTTAGTGTCCTCGCTCCTGATTTCCTAGCCCTTGGCTCTGGATTTTGCCATTTCTGTGTTACGTCAGTTCCTTTGATTCCTGTTCCTCTGTTCTTGTTCCAGGAATCCCCTGCGAATCTTCTGGGAGGTTTTTTCCTCTTCTTCTGAAGGGGTTTTTTCCCTCTGGCGCTACTTTCTCACGGTCACGGTCTGTCCTTGGCGTTTCCTCGCCTACAGCACCGTGGCTACCAGAAAGAGTCGCCCCTTTTTGGGACAAAGTCGAACCCTCAAGATCCACGCCTCAAGATCTGCAAACTCCAGGCGCAAGCAGCACGTGAGTCGTGACAGATTGCAGCGCCCAACCATCCCGACGTCTTCTAACACCATGGAAGACACTGTGGTAGCTGCTGCGGATCCGGATCAAGCTCTGCTAACTACAATTCAGCAACAAGCTCAAGAATTACAGCAACTACGCAGTGAGAATGCTGCGTTGCGACAGGCCTTGGCCTTCCGTAGTGGTGATGTCCCGACGCTCTCCGCCTCTACCCATCGTTTTTCGGGTGAACCAACCAAGCTGCGAGAGTTCCTTGACTCCTTGACAGTGTACTTTGCCTTCCGACCCACCCAATTCTCCCACGACAGAACAAAGGTGGGTTATCTCATCAGTGCCCTATCTGGTCCTGCCTTGGCCTGGGCAACCCCGATGGTATCATCTAACGATCCGGTATTGTCGGACTATTCTGCCTTTGTGAACCGTTTCAAGCTGATGTTTAGTCGTCCGGGATTGGAGGCTTCAGCAGAAGAGGCCTTATGCGATATTCATCAAGGTTCACAAGAAGTCCTTCAATACATTACACGCTTTCGTCAACTAGCGGCAGAGACCACCTGGGTGGAACGTACTTTGGTGACTTTGTTTCGTAGAGGACTCAAAGAAGAGATCAAAGACGAACTAGTACATTCCACCAGAGTGGAGGATCTTCGTGGCCTGATGGATCAAGCCCTCTCCATCGAGTATCGCCTTCAGGAACGGAGAGCAGAGAAGAGAAAAAGCAGAGGGTCTTTTCAACCAAGCACCTCACGAGTTTTTCCACATCGTTCTGAGGAACCTCGCCCTCCTGTCAGAGACACCGAAGGAGAACCCATGCAGGTGGATACAACTCGAGGCCCTCTCTCCCCTAGCGAACGAGAAGAAAGACGAAAGAAGGGGTTGTGTTTATACTGCGGATCTGCCGGCCACATACTGCGTACCTGTCCAGTACGTCCATCAAGGCCATCGGGAAACGCCGCTTCCCGTCCTCTGTAAGAAGGGAGGGGACGGGATTAGCAGCCATACCTTCCATCAGTTCTTTCAACGACAATACCACATCCTTGTTCACTTTACCAGTAATGTTACAATTACCTGATGGCCGTCTAGAGAAGACTATGGCACTACTAGATTGTGGAGCTAGTGGCATTTATATGGATAAGAAGTGGGCCACCACTCAACAAGTTCCTATACAACCTAAGGAGGTTCCAGAACAAGTTCACACGGTGGATGGATCTTTGATATCATCGGGTCCAGTAGATACAACTACCCTGATGCTAAATCTACAGATCAGTAACCATCAGGAACACATTTCCTTTGATCTTATAACTTCCCCCAACCATACCATCATTCTTGGAATCCCGTGGTTCATCAGACATAATCCATATGTGAACTGGGCTACCCGGACGGTTTCCTTGTCTTCACAGTTCTGTCACGAGCACTGTTTTGCTTCAGACAAGTATTGGTCGCCTAAGAGGTCAATTATCACGGAGGGCACCACCGGTTCGACCATAAATACAGTCCAAGGAGTTCCTGAACACTATTTGGAATTTCAAGATGTCTTCCAAAAACCTTCCAAACCTGTGTTACCTCCACATCGAGATTACGATTGTGCTATTCCCTTGGAACCTGGCACTATCGTTCCTTTTGGCAGGATGTATTCCCTCACGGAAACTGAAAAGGAAGTACTAAAGGAGTATTTGGATGAAAATATTCAAAGTGGGCTTATTGTTCCATCGTCTTCTCCGGCTGGGGCTCCTCTCTTTTTCGTACCCAAGAAGACAAAGGACCTTCGCCCTTGCCTGGATTTTCGAGGCCTGAATAAAATAACTATTAAAGATCGTTATCCTTTGCCTCTCATAAGGGACATTTTAGAGGCAGTCAGAGGGGCTCAACGGTTTACCAAACTAGATCTACGGGGAGCCTATCACCTCTTACGCATTAAAGAAGGAGATGAGTGGAAAACGGCCTTTAGGACTCCATTTGGTCATTTTGAATACAGGGTAATGCCTTTCGGTCTTACTAATGCCCCGGCAATTTTTCAGAGATTTATGGACTCAGTATTCTCGGATCTCCTGAATCAGACAGTTGTAATCTACCTTGATGATATTCTTATTTATTCCAGAAATCCCAAACTCCATTCTTCCCATGTTAAACAAGTTCTTCAACGACTCCGGGCACATCAACTGTTTTGCAAACCCGAAAAGTGTGAGTTTGACCAGACGGAAGTCAAATATCTAGGATATCATTTAAGTACCACCGGAGTAGCCATGGATCAAGAAAAGGTGCAAGCTATCCTAGATTGGCCTTCTCCATCCTCCATTAAAGAAACACAATGCTTTCTAGGATTGGCGAACTTCTATCGACAATTCATCGCAGACTTTGCTAAACAAACTAGCCACATAACTCACACTTTAAAGAAGGAAAATCTTATTAAAGGGTTTGTCTGGACTAAAACTGCTGAAACAGCTTTTCAAGAATTAAAGAAGGCATTTACACAAGCTCCCATCTTAAGACATCCAGATACCAACAAACGATTTATTGTCGTCACCGATGCTTCTGAAAAAGCCATTGGTGCCGTTCTACTCCAACAACAAGAAGACGATGGTCTTGAACATCCTGTTTTCTATTTATCTCATATACTCTCTATTGCAGAACAACATTACTCAGTATTGGAAAGAGAATTGTTGGCTCTGAAAACAGCTTGTATTGAATGGAGGCAGTTTCTGATGGGTTCCAAGGAACCTTTTGAAGTGAGAACAGACCATCGAAACTTACAATGTTTACGAAATTTCGTATGCCAAAATAGTCGTCAAGCTCGTTGGGCCTTCTTCTTCAGCCAGTATGATTTCTACATTACATATATTCCTGGCTCCCAAAACATTCTGGCTGATGCTCTATCGCGTCGTTATCCAGATTGTACTCCTGTCCCAGCTCAACCCCTACTGGAACCTAGTAAGATCATTGGGGTAGCCCAGTCTTTTCTGGAGGAGGTACAACTGGAGTACCCCAATCTATCTGATGATGAAATAGAGAACTTAAGGCCTCTTTTACATAAGAGACAAGGATACTATTATTATCACGATCTGTTATTCATCCCCACTAACAGAGTGAGAGAAAAGGCATTACAAATGTGTCATGATTCACCGGTTGCTGGTCATAGAGGCATCAAGGCCACACAAGAACTGTTATCCCGATTTTTCTGGTGGCCTACTTGGAAAAATGATATTGAAACATACGTTCAGGCTTGTCCCACATGCGCTCAAGTCAAGATTCCCCGAACCAGGCCTGCGGGTTTACTCCAGCCCTTGCCGGTTCCGCCAACTCCATGGCACACCATCTCCACCGATTTCATGTGTTCGTTACCACTCTCAGCAGGAAACCGGGTAATCATGGTCACTGTGGACTCTTTTACTAAGATGGCTCACTTCACTGCCTTGAAAAAACTACCTACATCCCAAGAATTAAGCCAGATATTCATTGAACATATCTTCCGTCTTCATGGACTTCCTCATACTCTTATATCTGATAGAGGTCCTCAGTACATTTCCCGGTTCTGGAGGTATTTTTGTAAGACACTAAACATCGATAGAGCTTTGTCATCGGGCTTCCATCCCCAGACCAATGGACAGACCGAGCGTCTGAACCAGGGCTTAGAACAATACCTTCGTTGTTTTTGCAACTCAACTCAAAGCAACTGGAACACTTATCTCCCTATCGCTGAGTTCTCTTATAATAACTCAGTCCATAGTGCCTCCAAGACCACTCCTTTTTTCTGTTCTTATGGTTTTCATCCTACCTCTTTTCCTACTTCTTCTCTGTCTCCCACTCCCTTACCCGCTATTACTCATTTTTCCAAACGTCTTCTACAAATCCATAGACTGATTCGTTCTAATCTCTTACACACCAAGAGATATATGAAGAAAGTAGCAGACAAGAAACGTAGGGCAACTCCGGACTACCTTCCACAGGATAAAGTTTGGCTTTCTTCTAAATTCTTACCCTCACGTCTTTCTCAGAACAAATTCACACCTCGCTATTACGGGCCTTTCCGTATTCTCCAGTTGCTTAATCCCGTCACTGTCCGTCTTCACTTGCCTCACACATGGAAGATTCATCCAGTCTTCCATGTCTCCCAACTCAAACCTTATGTACCAGATCCGTACTCCCGTCAGTTTTCCTGTCCTCCTCCTGTCTTAGTGGATGATGTTCCTGAATATGAGGTTCAGGAGATTTGTGACTCTCGTCTTTTTCACACCCGTCTGCAGTATCTGATTCATTGGAAGGGTTATCCTCTCAGTGAGTGTTCTTGGGAAGATGCATCTTCTGTTCATGCTCCTCTTCTGACTCAGCGCTTTCACCGTTTATTTCCTTTCAAACCAGGGCCTTCGGGAGGGGGGCCTACTGTCGCGCCGCACCGCGCGGCGCGAGCCGAGCGTTCGGCACAAGCCGCGCGTTCGGCTCGGGCCGCGCTTCGCGTCTCTAAGACGCGGCGCGCCCCGAGCCTTTCTTGCACCTTGCGAGGCCCCAGGACTTACTAGGGGCCTCGCGCTGCGCTCTCCCTCCGTCTTGTTGGGGTCTCCTGACCCCTCTTACCTGTTTGGGGACTCCTCTTTCTTCTTTTCTGTCTTTCTTTCTTTTTGGGTCTGTTTTCTCCTCTGTCCTTTATGTCTTTTCCCCTTCCCAGGTTACCTCTGTCTTCCCAGCATTCCTCCTTCCCTATTCTCTATGGTTTCTGCTCCAGTCTATTCTATCTACTTTTCCCTATGCAAGATGGTGTCCTTTTTCTTCCTGTGGGTCACTTCCTGTTTTATGGTATTTAAGGGTGTTTTTTCTTTCCCTCTTTGCGCTGCAACACTCTCTGTTTCAGTTAGTGTCCTCGCTCCTGATTTCCTAGCCCTTGGCTCTGGATTTCGCCATTTCTGTGTTACGTCAGTTCCTTTGATTCCTGTTCCTCTGTTCTTGTTCCAGGAATCCCCTGCGAATCTTCTGGGAGGTTTTTTCCTCTTCTTCTGAAGGGGTTTTTTCCCTCTGGCGCTACTTTCTCACGGTCTGTCCTTGGCGTTTCCTCGCCTACAGCACCGTGGCTACCAGAAAGAGTCGCCCCTTTTTGGGACAAAGTCGAACCCTCAAGATCCACGCCTCAAGATCTGCAAACTCCAGGCGCAAGCAGCACGTGAGTCGTGACAGAAGGTGGTAAAAATATACTAGAACAACAAGGGTATATGTCATTGTGGCTTCATACACACAAATGTGTACAACCTCCCTGTGTGTTTAGGATCTCCCAATTAGGGGTGTAGTAGCCTAGTAGCCTAAGGTGGCAGCCGCACTTTAAGCGAGCTCTGAGCCAGGCTCAAGAATCACGCCATCAACCTGCCGAATGGCACTCTAAAGACTAGTAGCAGTCCACCTTTCATTATTTATTACCCCAAGTCACTCTCTTAACACGCTGCCAAGAACCCCTTCTCTTAGGGCTGACAATGCCGTAAGCTCAGGAGTGCCTCGTGAACCAGCTCCCAGCAAGGAAGCAGCCTGGAGCCATGTTGACATTAGCGTTGAGGCTCCTGTACCGCTCGCCGCAGTTTAGCACCGACAGCTATGAAGCAAAGGAGCAGCTGCTAGCAGGCAGGGTTGGTGGGCAGTGCACAGAGCGGGGGATGGGGGAAAAAATGCACTTACCTGCTGCCCCGCCACTGCCACTCCCACCGCCTCGGTGCATCCTTTGCTTCCCTCCCCACCCAATCCTGTCACACAGCATGAGAGAAGCACCGGGATTGGCCTCAGTGGGCTAGTATGCCGCTCATGAAGGGAGTGGGAGCCTGCACTTGGTCTCCACCCAGTTGTGAAATACAACTTGGTGGAGAGTTGTAAGTGCACGTTAGTTTGGCTGGCCTCAGACGGCCAGCCAAACTGACATGCACACTTAGAGTGCACCACTACTCCGCCTCCCTCCAGACACGAAGTATGCTGGCCCTGCCCTAGACAGAAAAAAAAAAAATGATAATGATGTATTACCATTCTATTTTTCTGCTGCCTTATTAGCAGTGAGGCGATGCTCCTCTGCCACAGCAGAGGGCCGCCCCTGCAGACGTAGCGCCCCAAAAGACTCCCAAAGGAATGGTGCAGCAAGCCAAGAAGCTGAAACCAGTTTAACTGGCGATTAGGGGCTCCTTTCTGTTCACCCTCATTCCATGGCCTCCTTGTGTTTCTCCTCAGTTGGTCCCAGGGAACAGGAGCTGATCTTATAGGGCAGGGAGGCAGCTCGCTCTCTCACCATCTTACCCCAGGGCTGCTGGACCAGTTTTCTGCAGGCATTGCACTGCACCACACTGGCAAAAGATGCAACCGGCTGTCAGAACCCCCTTTCCTCTGCAGAGTCTCAGGGGTGAGAAGCAGGGAGGACCAGAAGGTGTGCCAGCAAGCCTTGGCCCAGGAGTTGGGCCCTGGGGGGGCGGGGGACACAGTATTCAGCTCAGGGTGCAAATCCCATGGCAGATACCTTTCCGATTGTGTCCCAAGCCGCTTGGGTGCTTCGGACCGGGGTCTTCTTTGGAGGCTCCTTCATGGAAGATAGTCACCACTGCAGCAGTGCTTGCCACCCAATGAGAGTGAATCCACGGTGATTACTACCTACAGAACTGATCCAGACTGACCAGGCAGGGGGGGCGGTTTGAGAGAGGGGCATGGGTGGCGTGCTCTGATCCATCAGGATGGTGAAGGACAAGGCAGCCATGGGGCAAGGGCATATGGCCAAATACACCAGGTCAACAACCTCAGTGGCACAGGAAGAAGCAATTTCTCTGGCCATAATTCTCCAAGAGATAAGACTCTAACAGAGACCTGAATGACAAAATTGGAAGGATTGGGGTGGAGGTGTCCCTCCTCTGCCAGGATCTGTGTAACCTGGCTGCCCACATCATGGAGGTAGAGGGACATTTCTTTCCTGGAGAGTGTGGCAGGCACAACAAAGAGGTCAAGCAGTTGTGGGAGCCAACAGCTATCCTTGAACATCGAGGGGAGGATGCGGAGAGAAGGTCACACAGGAACAATCTGTGACTGGTAAGCCTGTAGGAGGGAGCGAGGGCCTGCGTCCAGAGCAATTTCTATCAGACTGGTTCAAATCATGGTTTCCAGACACAGAACTCTCCTCATGCTTCATATTAGAAATAGCCCATCTGGTGCTTGCCCCAAGGCTTCCACTGATGACTTCGCCCACCCACTCATCATCCAGGTGCGTAACTATGTGGAGGGAGATACCATCCTGAGGCATGCACATTGCCTCCCAGACATCTAGTGTGCGGGCACCCAAGTCATGCTATTTCCTAGTTAAACAGCCAAGGTACAATTACTCTGCAAATCCTTTCCGGATATTTAAAAAAACTAAGAACCATGGGTATACAGTATATGCTAATGTACTCGGCTAAATTGAAAGTGCTGTATCAAGGAAAATCTCTGTTCTTTGAAAGTCTTGAGGAAGCCTGGAAGGCAGGAAAGAAATTATTGCTAAAAACGACAGTGTAACCAATGGCATACCAAGGACGTGAGCAAGGGAAACCAATATGCACAAGGAGAAAGAGAAGCCGAAGGAGATGCCAAAGACAGTATCACAACAACCAGTGGTTGCAGCCCGAGACCCAGGGGGAAACATCGTCTTCGGAGGGCTCCTGCAACAGGCAGGAGGTGGACCTCACCAGTGGTTGAGGGCATGAAAACTCAGGGAGGGTGGAATAGACACAACCCTCTCCCCCCTCCCCTAATGGTCTCATATAGTGCTATTCAATGAGCTGTTGAAGGTGGGGCATACAGAACCTTTCTGTTGAGGCTGGCACGGGGAACGCTAACCTCTGCGAACTACGACTTGTACAAGTTTATGCTTCTGTTCACAGTGGTTGTGTTTGATATCAGGGCGACAGATGCTTCCAGTTTTGATGTGTTGGGTGGGAAGCAGTTAAGGAGTCAGACGGTGATGCTCCATTTAGCGTGTGTTGACCCACAACACTGCACACTGGGCACATCCTTAAGGATCTTGGCAGATAAGACAGAGGACCTGGCATACCTCAGGGAAATAATAATACTAGTATCTTGGAATATATATGGGCTGCTGGACAAAGTTAAAAAGGACTGCAATCCTTCGGAAGGCACGTAAACTGACCTCAGCAGTCCACCTCTTACAGCAAATGCACTTGCTAGGTAACAGATGCTCCCTTCTGGCTCGCTATGGGTTTAATCAAGTGTATCAGGCAGGGTTCATCAGGGATTCCGGAGGGGTGGAGATCCTTCTACTTAAAACCTTCCCCCTCGTGGTTCCAGAAGTTACCCCCAACATCATGGGACATTATCATTGTGACTGGCTCCCTACATGAGAGGATGAGGATGAGGATGACGTTATCAGTATATATCCCCCTTACCCTACAGACGTCTACAATGTGTGACCTCATAAAAACCATGGCTTCAGTTCTGGAAGGGGGACTTGTAGTTGGGGGCAACTTTAATGATATTATGCATCCACATCTTGACACCAAGGGAGGACGGGGGAGGAGCAGGTGAGTCACTCCACTCTGGTGTCATGGGCAGAATCACTGAGGTTCAGTGATATTTGGAGGGTAAGGAACCCAGATGCGTGTGAATACACACACTCTCACTCACACCACCTATACTCAAGAATAGTTTATTTGCCCCTTTCCCCCGTTGACATTCTAGGAGTGACTGGGGATAAAATCCATCCAAAGGTCCTGTCTGATCACTCACCCTTTGAGATCACACTGGGACAAGCGACACGTAAGACTAGCTTCCCCTAGAACGTCCAAGCTGTATGGCTGAAGGATATAAGGCTTCAAGAATTCTTACAGGAGGAGATAGACTCCAATTATAAAGTTAATTTGACTCCAGATGTTTCCCTGATTATATTATGGGAGGCCATGAAAGCGGTCCTCAGGGGGCAAATAATAATATATATCGATGGTAGGAAGAAGGAGAAAGAGATCACTGCCCTGTAAAGGCAGATATGGGAAATGGAGCGTTACCTAGTGCAGAAGACCGACTCTGGGGCTATATGGGTTTCCAATGGAATTCTTCAAAAAGTTTGCCTCTACTCTGGTCCCACACCTGCTTGCTATGATCGAAAGAACTGAAACTGATACTACAATTCCCACAGATGTCCTCCTCAAACCAGACAGACCACCTACGGACTGCGCATAAAACAGGCCAAACTCCCTTATAGATGTCATGGCTAAATTGATGGCAAAGGCTCTGGCAAATAGATTGGTTACTCTGGTGAGAACTCTGATGCATATGGACCTAAACTGCTTTATAACAGCAAGGGTCACCCAGCACTGCCTTAGAAGGTTAAACGTAATACAAGCTCATCTGTGCTCCGTCAGAACAGGCAGCATTTTTACAGCTGGACTTTGAGAAGGACTTTGATTCGGTCGAGTGGTCCTTCCAACACGCAATTCTGGGAAAAAGTAATTTTGGCCCCTGATTGTATAAGTAAATGAAGCTGCTGTATATCGAACGATGGGCCATGGTCCGGGCTAATGGCGTCCATTCAGGCCACTCTCCCATTGGCAGGGGTAACCAACAGGGAGGCTCCCCCTCCTCCCCTTCAATTTGCTGTTACAATAGAATCTCTGGACGAATGGATAAGCAGGCTTGTGCAAATTTAGGGCCTGAAGTGGAAGTTGGTTGCTGAGAACCCAATATCTTTATTTGCGAACAATGTCCTCTTACATCTCCAAAGCCCAGAGCAGTCTATCTATTGATTGATCCGCAAGCTAGAGATTTATGGCAAGATGGCCGGATTGTGCGTGAACTGGGAAACGTTGGCTATTACCTTGACAGTAGGCACCCCTCCAGATCTGCTACCTGGGTCCCTGAAGATTAGGTATGTAACGAGGACCTTCAAATATCTGGGTATGTATATTTCCAAGGACCGGGTAGAATGCTGGTGATTTAATGACCTTGCTTCGCATACTCTGGAGGCACATGACATGTGGAGTCTCCCTTCCCCTGAAAATCTTGGGGTGCATAGCCCTGATACAAATGGTGGCACTACCACAGATGCTCTACGTACTGCAACACTACCCCTTTAAAATACCTATGCAATAGTTTGTGGCTGTGAAGGCGAGCATCAATAGCTACATTGGGAGCGGCTTGGTTACTAGGGTCTCCACAAGAAATGCATACAATCTCTATGTGACAGTGGGATGGGGGCAGTCGACCTGAGACTGTATTATTGGATGACACAGCTGCTTTTGATTGGATTTTTGGCGATTGACATGATCCAACAAGGCTGAAGTGAACCTCTTCAGTCAGACAAGTACCGTGGGCCTGGCTATATAAGGGAGCCCTCCTATCTGACCTCCTGTTCTTACGGCCATCCCTGTTATCAGTTAGACAGGACCACAGAAGTGGGGCCCTTACCAAGGAAACACCATTGTGGATGGGAGCATGGTTAAACAAAACAGCAAGGGTTCAAGGCTTTCAAAATTGTGACAGGCTAGGGATCTCCAAATTAGGAGTTGTCTGGCAGACAAACCACATGAAGTCATACGAGCACTTGGTTGTAAATATGAGTTGCACAAATCGTAGGTCTTCTGCTATGTGCAACTCCAGCATGCGCTGGATAGCTATGAGGCCCAAGCAGTAGCTCTCCCAGACTGTAGCCAGACGGAGAAGTAGGCCCAAACCTAAAATGGCGGCCCGAGAATTGGTGATTCCCGTCTGTGTGAGACTGATACAGTTTAAATATTCTCATAGAATGTATTATACCGTTGAAAGTCTGATGAGGACGGGGCGGGGTGAGGACCTAGACTACTTCTCCTGTTTCCAAACTAGCGACACCCTTATACAGGTGGTATGAGAATGCCAGGTGATAAAGAGATACTAGGATCTGGGCTTTCGGAACTTATAAGAGGTGAGACGATTTCTGATTGATTGCGATCCCAAACTGGCAATTCTAGGAGTGTTTTTAGGGTGGAACAGGAACAAAGACAGAAGTAATTGGTTGCATGTTGTTCAAACAAGACATTGCTGGTCACTGGAAATCTAGCAAAGACAATCCCCCCAACCCTCCCATCCCCAGTCTCGAAGTGGTTAAGGGGGATCCACTACTGTTCCTTAGCAGAAGAAGCAATTTACCGATCTAGGGGCTGCCCTCATAAGTACAACAAAATCTGGGGCCTATGGAGAGAACACAACAGCCAACCAGACTCTTTCCACCAGGAAGCTGGCCCGAGACACACTGAATGGCCAGAGGGAATGTGGGGGGTACAAGACACTGTCCAACTGTCCTGCCAGTAAGTCGCAGGGTCAATGGAGGGCAGTAGACATGAAGGGGAATGTGTCACATGGACTGTTGGTCAATATGTTAACATGCTGATTCAGTCATTTGTAAGAATGGGTTTGCTGTACTGTTGCTGTGGGGCAGGCGGTAGTGGTGATTTGTAGATGTTTTATATGATTGTACGTTTTTCACCAAAACTCTAATGAAAAGAATGATAAAAAAAAGTTTTACAACTATATAGGTCAAGGATTTCAGAGAACTATCTCCAGAGCTATAACTGGACTTTGTCATACAGTCAAATAAACCTATCACAGTGCAGTTTATATCCATCAAGGATTTCATTCTGCTGGGGAAGATGATTTAGGGATAAGGGCTGTATCACTATCCCTTGCGTATTTTCAGTCACTCTAAAATGGAAACATCACAGAACTGCTCAGGTGTGGCAGGGATCACCATCTACATCTAGGATGCAAATTATTTAGAAATAGGTTAAAAGGGTGCCCCCGTGCATGTCTACTTTGAACCTAGTCACACCAGGGACAAGGCAGGTGGATAACCGGATCCCATGCTTTACCTCTAATATTTAGTTAAGATTCCATTATATTAATTCAGAGCACTGGCAACACATACATAGACCTGTTCTGAAGAGATGCAATTTGTTTTTCAAAAAATATAGTCACCAAAGTTACTTAATTGCACCTCTTTATTCTAAAGATAAGAAATATCACATTGAACAACATGATGACAACACAAACCAGAGCAAATAAGCTACTAAGACAAAAGCATGTTAAAAGTAACTTGTCTATTTGAAGACTGATGAAACCAGTTTACCCTCCCAAACAATACACAATTATAAACTTTCAGGCAAGCAATTCTCCTGTCTTGGACCAGTACTGGCAAAATATCTTTTATATTCTACTGACATAGCACTGTACCTGAATTGCAGATTGAGGCTGCTTGGCATGCCAACTCGTATACTATGCTAGGAAGATTCACCCCTGCAGGTATTAACATGGGACCGTTTGTTTCTAACTTCTGGCAGAGGTTAAGGGCAACACAAAACAGCAGTTGGCCGGTTGCTTCACTGCAGTAATTTTCATATGCATCCCTGATGGAAAACCAAGTACAAATTAGAAACATAACTTACTGAGGAATACATGACCAAGGCATAAAACAGAACCTTGAGAATAGTAAGCATTTCTGCAGCACAGCACATTAACACTGCTCACTTAAAAAAAATAAAAAGTGTTAATTACCTTTGGTTCCCCTTTTTCTGATAGATACAGATACCCCTGCAGATTGCTAATGTATAATTTCCAGGAAGCAGGCACAACCGTGCAACGTGAGACATGCATTCAACATTGGTCAACCCCGGGGAAATGACGCATCGGTGAAGGTGTCACCAATACCAGTTACATGGTTTCTGCCTAACTGTCCACACCTCAAAGAAGGCAGGGTAAAAAAAACAGCAATGGCAAAGCTAAAAGGGCCAGCTTTCATGTGCCAATACATGTAAACACTGGTGTTTCCAAAGGTCCTTTATAACTTTAAAGCCTGCCCCTATCGGCTTTGCCAATGCTGGAGAATATATCAAAGAAGGAAACGTAACTCACCTGTAATCCTAGTTCTCTTTCAGGGGAATCCTCATCAATGTCACAAGAAATTAATAGTCCCGCCCACATTCTTGGCATTCCAGAGCACTTAAAAAAGTATACACATATGTATAAAAATAATTTGTACTATAGTAATTTATATGTATACATGTTTGTAGTATAAAGAAGTCTAAAAATGTCCAGTTTTCATTGAATTTTCATTAAAAGAAAAAAAAGAGGCCACCTGCATAGACATGCAAAACTATAAACAGATGACCATAGAAAATCTTTCACAAACCTTTTTAAAAGGAAAAAGAAAGAGAATATGAGACAATGTTAGCTAATAGGCTGCAATACAAAGCATGGAATAAAAAAGCTGGTGCTATGTCTAAGTACCTCAAAGTAACCCCATTATCCCATCATGCCTCACAGGTGACAGTTGTGTCGGGTCATTTTTATGGATATTGGGAATCCCATGAGAAGCATTTGTTCAGAGATGTAACAGTTCCTGTCTAGGGATTTGGAAGGGTTGCTTATGACGTTGATAAGGGCATGAAATAAAACAGCTCCAACAATCAAGTGAAAACGTTCCTTAAAGAAGTCTGTCCTACTTGCGTTTCCACTCTGTAGTTTGAATCTAGGCAGTAGTGTCTAGTAAATGTATGAACAAATCTCCAAGTAGTGCCTTACATATCTCTGAACTGGGAACATTCCAAAGAAGAGCTAAGCCTTTCCCTGTGTAGAATGTACCAGGTAAGGAATTCTTTGCTATCTACAATTCATCTAGATATAGATTGTTTAGAATAAGGCAAACCTGTATGTGTTGGACTATGGTGTAAGAAAAGACGGTCTGTCTTATATCCTAGATTTTGTCTAGATAAAATTTCACAACCCTTTGCGTCCAGAGAATGCAATAATTTTTCTGCTGGCGTTGATGGATTATGGAAAGAAGCGGGTAAGGAAAAAGTATGGATAATGTCAAAATCCGAAACCAAATTAGGAAGAAAACTGGGATGTGTTCTCATAGCCAATCTATGACTATGAAATACAGAGCATGGTTCAGAGGTGCAATGAGGCTCAATCTCAAACTTTCTGCAAAAGGTAATAGCAACTAGGAAAGCTGCTTTCCATGTAAAATGCTGTAAAGTGGCTTTGTCAGTGGGTTCAAACGGGGGTCCCATTAATTTACAGACAACAATGTTAAGTTCCCAAGGATGAGAAATGGACAACTACTGGAAAAAGCTTTTTAATACCTTCTAGAAAATCTTTAATCACAGGTATCTTAAAAAAAGAGGTTTGTGATGGAGACTTTCTAAAGGTAGTTATAGCTGCAAGGTGAACTTTGATGGAAGAAAACTGTAACCCAGACCTTGCTAGAGGAAGAATATATGGTATCAGTATATCTACACCAAATACAAAATATCTTCCACTTGAAAGTGTATGATTTTCTTGTGGAAGGATGTTTAGCTCTTCTTAGCACGTTAATGCACTCTTGTGGAAGACCTAGATGGCCTTTTTGCATGAATTCAGGAGCCAGTAGAAAAATGCAGGAGGCCCTCGATCCCAACAGTGATGAAATCTGTGCATGTATCACTTCAGTTGGATTGACAACAGTCTCTCCTCCCAAAGATACACTTTTTCGGACAATGTATCTATTATAGCTCCCAGAAAATGAATGTTTAAAACTGGGGAGATTATAGATTTTCTGAGGTTTACTTGTAGACCTGACTTGATGAGTGTGTGAAAACATGTTTGAAAATGGCTCACTGTTTCTTTTGAGGATGTTTCTTTTATGAACGAGTTGTCTAAGTAAGAGTAGACAAATAGTTTTTATTTTCTCAGATATGCAGCAGTGATGGCCATACATTTTGCAAATGTTTGCAATCCAAAAGGAAGGACTCTGTTCTGAAAATGTCTGAGCCTACTGTAAACCATAAAAACTTTTGATGCTTTCTTATGATCAGAATGTTGAAATAGGCGTTTTGAAACCTATTGCACACATTCAGTCTCCTTGAGGTAGTTGAGGGTAGAGCTGATGTAATGCAAGCATTCTGAATTTTTCTTCTCTTATATACTTGTTCAGTAACTTGAAGTCAAGAATAGGTCTGAATTCCTGTTCTAGGCCTTTCTTTCAAATCAGAAAGTATTGGGAGTACACTCCCAATAATTTTTGCTAAGAAAGAACTTCCTCTGCTGCATTTTTCTGTAGTAAAATGGTCACCTCCTCTGTAATAGATCTCATTGATAAGACAATGTTTTGGTTGGGGGAAGAGATAGAGAAGAGGATTTGAAACGAAGAGAACAGCAACTCTGAACAATATTCAGAACACATTGTCTGCAGTTATCAACAGGCACTCTGAAAAATGTTACAATACTACCTCCCACTGGAGTGACTGACGGATCTGTGGGGAAAGACGTGACAATGTTTGCTAGGGGTTTTTCCTGCTGCATATTGCTGATGTTGGCCCCCTATTCTTCTGGAGGATCTATGTTGATGGTATAACTGTATTTGATGGTGTGGCTGGTGGTGGTGTGATCAGTGAGGGGTTTGAACCCTCGGGGGATAGAAGCGCCTGTCATGAGGCATGTAACTCTTTCTAAATGTTTTTTTTCTTTCTTTTCTAGACCCACAGCTTTTCCGGTGTCCAATTCAGTCTTCATCTATGACATTTTGTCATCTGTGTGAGATCCAAACAGCGTGTTTCCTGTGAATGTCAGGTTCATGATTCTAGATTGAGCTTCTGGTTTTAGATATATTAGGCTAAGTCATGAGGAGTTCCTAGCACAAATACCATGGCAATAACCATGGGTCGGATCAATCTGAAATGCCAGCAGCTGAACCAATGATTTGGTAACAGCACTCCTTCGTTAATGACCTCCTGAAAATCTTATGTCTTCTTACGTTTATCCATACATTTTTGTAGGGAGTCCCAAAGTAATCTATCATACCTCCCAAAAAGGGCATTGGCACTTGCTGCCTTCAATGTAGAGGCCGAAGTTTCACAAATTTTCCTTCCCAGGGAGTCTATTATTTCGCTCTCCTAATCTGGTGGTATGGAAGATGATGGTGCTATTATGTGTGAATTTCTAGCTGAAGCCATAATTACCAAATCCGGTGGTGGATCTGGCGTGATAAAGAAAAGATCTTGGGCCGGAGGCTTATACTTCAAGAGTCTAGATGGAGCGGACGTTATAGATGAAGGTGTCAGGAATAACTGCATTACAAGCTCAAGAAGACCAGAGACAAGAGAAGTCTTGATTACTTTCTTTGATGTAGAGAATCAAAGATGACAGATGTAGATGCAGTGGGAGGTGGCATAGGAATGTTCAGCCTTGTTGCAACTCTTACAAGCACCTCATCAAAAGTTGTGAAGTCACCAATTGGAGAGACCCATGGTGGAGATGTGTTAGAGAAAGTCAGAGAATAATCTCTGATGGAAGATCTTGAGGTCGTCGTCCATGAAGGGGACAGTAGTCTGTGTTGCAATTGAGAAGTTTTGTGACGGCTTGCATTAGGTCTTCTTGATTTCGAGTGAGATTACCGTTGTCTTTTTCTGGATCTTTTTCCAAGATCTCTGTCTGGACCTTGATACAGAGCAATGACATGAGTTAAATATGGACTGTCCTGTGGTCTTGTGAGGACAGAAGGAGAAGCCGGGGACGTTCCAGGTGACAGCCTAGGTGCGGTCACTGAACCTGGAGGAAAATTGGGTGGCGTAGCTCCCTGCAGTGAAGCTGTATCAGAAAGCTCTATATCCAGTGTGCGACATGATAGAAGATATGTCTGAGAGTAGGCAGAACCTGGAGTGGCAAATCTCTCTAGTTGAGGTTACTGTGACCATCTAGAACAACGGTACTCAAAGTACGGCCCGCGGGCCGCCAGCGGCCCCACGGACCTAGCTTGGCGGCCCGCGAGACGCACAACAACTCTTAGACCATGCCTGTGAATTCACCGTACGTCAGCAGCCTTTAATGTGCACATGGCCTTCATTTTACACCTCTGACGTCACGCGCTTTAAGATGTTAAAAATACATATCTTATTGCAGTGCAGCACAGGCTTGAAAGCAACATTGGGAATAATAACGGGCACTGCATCTGCATTCAAGTCACTGCACGTGGCCCCCTTTCAGGCCTCTCTCCTCCTTCATAGAAGGGGC